>NC_139973.1:22149874-22777374 GCF_963993115.1 Abramis brama
TTAGAATACTGTTTCAGGTTATAAGTAGCCTAATTCCTGGATAATTATTTGATAATTCTGTATTAATTACTAATGAGTTCCCTATATTCTCACTTTAGAATACTGTTCCAGGTTCCAAGTAATTCCTGAAGAATTATCTAATAATTATTTGTTAATTACTAATTAATTTCCTTATATGTTCACTTTAGAATACTGTTTCAGGTTATAAGTAGCCTAATTCCTGGATAATTATTTGATAATTATTTATTAATTACTAATGAGTTCCCTATATTCTCACTTTAGAATACTGTTCCAGGTTCTAAGTAATTCCTGCAGAATTATTTGATAATTATTTATGAATTACAAATAAGTTCCCTATATTTTCAGTTTCCCTCAGTCATTGCCTCAAACATGAATTTACTCAATGGCATTCTATGCTGAGGAAAACAGACACACACAGTACTGTATATAAAATATAAAAACTAATCTGAGGTTAGTTTTGTATGACTGTTCATTAGTAGTTACTTCTTAGTTATTTTTCTTGAACCTTAATTAGTAGATAATTAGTAGTAGTTCTTCAAGAGTTATGACAGAATTCATTATTTATTGATTAACTAACTGTTACTTAACACAATCATAAAAATATATTACATACTGATTAGTTAACACATCTTCCTTAGTAGTTAACAGTAGTGAAGAAGTAGTTAATGAATAATTACCTATTAGTTCTTCAATAATTACTTATTAGTTATGCAGTAAGTAAGATACAGTATTCTAAAGTGTTACCCTGTATTTATTTGCTGCTACACTATATTGTTGAGATGATTTCTTATAGAAGGAATAGTAGCCTACAGACGAATGATATTTATCATAGTCATCGTCGCTATATCAGGAGGATGGATAACGTTAGCCTACTCGTGGTAAGTCTGATTTTTTTTTTTAATACTATACTAATACTATTTATAATACAGTACTGGCTTTTTTCAGGTGGAGAGGCATTTTAGAGCTCAGTGAGAGCCCATAACATTATACAGCTGTGTTGTCTTGATTTAACTGTTAGCCCAATCATTACATGACTTGTTTATCTACATTCGGTTACAGTCTTCGATTAGATCATATTTCCCCCCAGCCACCCCAAACAACATTGGGCTAGAGTACAGTATCTTCTGTACTGTATCAGTCAATGACCGATGCCATAGGACCAGAGCGCTGTCAATCACTGCCTGATTCAACTTTGGCAATGTAAAGCCTTTTTTACCATGCCAATAAAGCTATTTAAACCTGAATTTCTCAATTGCTGATTAATTTGCGATGCAAAGTTTTTGAAAGAGGAGAGACACGACTTGACCACAGACCACGTCTCTGTTCGTAATATGTAAACACTCAATTATTTTGAAGTATCGCCCTGGTTGCAATATTTATTCTGATTACTTTTGTGTGATAAAGATGACTGATAAAGCTATTATATGTATCTAGTATGAGTAACAAAATGCTTTTTCTGTGTCAATATTTGACTAATAATAATGAAAAAAAGTGCACTTCAAATGAACATTTCTGAGAAAAATGTTTAATCTTTAATAGTCTTTAATAATAAATATATGTCCAAATTAAAAACGTAATACATGCAAGTAATTATGACTGAAAACATCCAGCAACTAGGGAATACACATCCATATGTTTATATATAGGGCAATACAGCCATCTACTGGTTACACAACAGTATTACAGATGATAAATGCTGCTTGACTCCGAGGTAAATATTTAGTACTGTAAAATATATATATATATATAATAAATATTTTAAGTCTGCAACTTGTTACTGTATGGGGAGTTCAAAGCAGTTTGTATTGTTAGATTATAATACATTTCCTCTCTCATTTTCCAGGAAGTAGAGCAACTTTTCCATAAACAAAATTCTGATGCTGACACAGAGGATGGAGTGATAGTACCAGAGATCCACTGTCCCTATCAGACAATAATCTTACTTTGTTCAGACACATCACCTTTGAATGACTGGGATCTTGATCTTCAGACACCTGATTTATTTTAATATAAACTAGCAAATATTTCAATTTCCTCTAGATTAAAACAAACATAGTTCACAAGTACACAAGAGGTTTCACTTTATTCTTATTAATCTATGCTGATCTTGGATTAGCATACCAACAGCATATGAATGTTGAGGGGATAGTTCACCCAAAAATACAATTCTCTCTTATTTTACTCACCCTCATGCTGTCCCAGATGCATTTTACTTTCTTTCTACAGATAAACACGAATTAAGATTGTAAGGAAAGTAATCCATCTCTGCGAGTCCTAAAGACGCTTTAAAAACCACACACAGTGAGCGTGACGATAATCCATGCGACCTCAGTGGATGAATCAATGCCTTCTGAAGTCAAACAATAGGCTAGATAAGAAAAATACTAATAATATGACTGTTTTAACTATTAAAAATCACTTCTGACCAACTGTCTTACGTACATGAGTTACAATCCACTTGTATTATGGACTCACAGAGATGGATTATTTCCTTAAAAATCTTTGTCTTTGTTTATGTTTATGTCAAGAAGAAAGTCATATACATCTGGGATGGCATGAAGGAGAGTAAATGATGAGAGAATGCTCATGTTTTGGGTGGACTATCCTTGTTCTGCTTGTGTCCAGTCACTTCTTTGTTACTTGTACTGCAACAGGAACTGCTCAAAGAATCATTGCAACATTAAAAATGTATATGAATTTTTAAAATGTATTCTGTATTTGTAATTGTGCATTTTGTATAGTAATGTATATCATGAGAATACTGTGCATTACATGTATATTATGCAGTTAATGTTTTGTGGATTCTGGTCTTTCCGGTCACAACATAATTGCATCCAAGACTTTCACTTTGATACTTGTGTATATGCTTTAGTGACAATAAAGAATGTAAATTTATTTGAATTCATATTTTCAATTACATTAATTTAACTGGTTGTATAAGTCACGATTGAAACGGTTGATGATTGTTAAAATATATTTACAATTTTAAATGTTAGAAGATAGTGTTAATTAAATGAAATAACTAAATACAACTAGAATGTACATTTCCTGAAGAAAATGTGAAGTGGTGCTTGCAGTGGCAAAACTCGCCACTCGGTTGCTAGGGTGTTGTACATGATTGCATACGAGCCAACAACCATGTCTGTACGATGTTGTGGAGCTGAAATATGGCTTCTATATGTTGCAATATGGTTGGTAGGTGGCTCTAAATGGTTGCTAGGGTGTGAATACACAGTTACCATGGTGATATTTACAGACTGTTTTACAACTGAAACTAATGAGCCAACCCCCATCTCTATACAATATTCTGATGCAGAGATGTAGGTCTTGTAAAATGGTTGCTAGGGTACTCTGTTTGGTTGCTATGGAGTTGCTTGGCAGCTGCTAATGATGAAACTGCAAAGGCTTCTTGTCAGTATGAATGATATAAACCAACTTCCATCTCTATATGATGTTCTAATGCAGAGATATACGTTTAGCTAAACGGTTGCTAGGGTACTCTGTTTGGTTGCTAGCGAGTGGCTTGTCAGCTGTCAATGATGAAATTCCAAAGGCTTCTTGTCACTATGAATGATATAATCCAACTCCCATGCCTCTGTGACATTCAGAATGGAAGATATGCCTCTTTGGATTTTGGTTGCTAGGGTACTCTGTTTGGTTGCTATGGAGTTACTTGGCAGCTGCCAATGATGCAATTCCAAAGCCTTCTTGTCACTATGAATGATATAAACCAACTCCCATGCCTCTGTGACATTCAGAATGGAAGATATCCCTCTTAGGATTTTGGTTGCTAGGGTACTCTGTTTGGTTGCTAGGGAATGTCTTGGCAGCTGCCAATCATGAAACTCAAATGCTGCTTGTCAATATGAATGATATAAACCAACTCCCATGCCTCTGTGACATTCAGAATGGAAAATATCCCTCTTTGGATTTTGGTTGCTAGGGTACTCCGTTTGGTTGCTATGGAGTTACTTGACAGCTACCAATGATGAAACTGCAAAGGCTTCTTGTCAGTATGAATGATATAAACCAACTCCCATGCTTCTGTGACATTCAGAATGGAAGATATCCCTCTTTGGATTTTGGTTACTAGGGTACTCTGTTTGGTTGCTATGGAGTTACTTGGCAGCTGCCAATCATGAAACTCCAGAGGCTGCTTGTCATTATGAATGATATAAAACAACTTCCATGCCTGTGTGACATTCAGAATGGAAGATATCCCTCTTTGGATTTTGGTTGCTAGGGTCCTCTGATTGGTTGCTATGGAGTTACTTGGCAGCTGCCAATGATAAATCTGCAAAGACTTCTTGTCACTATGAATGATATAAACCAACTCCCATTCCTGTGTGACATTAAGAATGGAAGATATCCCTCTTTGGATTTTGGTTGCTAGGGTACTCTGATTGGTTGCTAGGGAGTGGCTTGGCAGCTGCCAATCAGGAAACTCCAAAGGCTTTTTGTTACTATGAATGATATAAACCAACTCCCATGCCTCTGTGACATTCAGAATGGAAGATATCCCTCTTTGAATTTTGGTTGCTAGGGTAATCTGTTTGGTTGCTATGGAGTTGCTTGACAGCTGCCATTGATGAAACTGCAAAGGCTTTTTGTTACTGTGAATGATATAAACCAACTCCCATGCCTCTGTGACATTCAGACTGGAAGATATCCCTCTTTGGATTTTGGTTGCCAGGGTACTCTGATTGGTTGCTAGGGAGTGGCTTGGCAGCTGCCAATCATGAAACTCCAAAGGCTTTTTGTCACTATGAATTTTATAAACCAACCCCCATCTCTATACGATGCTCTGATACAAAGATATAGGTCTTGCTAAATAGTTGTTAGGGTACTCTGTTTGGTTGCTATGGAGTGGCTTGGCAGCTGCTAATGATGAAACTCCAGAGGCTGCTTTTCAGTATGAAGGATATAAAGCAACTCCCATGCCTCTGTGATATTCAGAATAGAAGATATCCCTCTAGGATTTTGGTTGCTAAGGTGCTCGACAATGGTTGCTATGGAGGGGCTAGGAAGTGTTCAGGTGATTCATGATTGGCCATTTGATGCCCTGAGTGAAACGAGACCACCTTCGTGTTTCTATGATCTACTAGAGCATTTCTAGACGTTGCTATGGTGTTCAGGGTGGTTGCTAAGGTATTTTTGGTAGTTGCTATGGTGTTACTAGGTGGTTGGTAGTTGTCAAAGATGGTTACTATGGAGTTTTTATAGAATTCTTAAAATCTTTAATAACGAGTGCCTTCAGTGCGGCACTCGGCCTGCGGCCTCGTGCCTATGGCCGAATAGGTACAAGCATGGAGCGATATCGCAAGGCCACGAGTGTAATATTGCTTTAAAAAATACAAAAAAATTTAAAAAAAAAAATTTTTTGGTTTATGGTGGTTGCTAGGGAGCTCTTAATGGTTGCTAGGGTGCTAAAACTGGTTGCTAGGGTGTGGCTATGAAGATTTTAGGCCATTACTTATTGGCTGCTTGATAATATAAATCCTCTGAGGGAGAGAGAGAGGGAGAGATGCAGGGGTGACAGGCCCTTTGGAGTCTGTGTGTGTGAAAACGTCGGTTGGGATTCAAATGTTTTTAGAACTCCCAATGTAAAGTCAATAGCTGTGTCTGAAATCGCTCCCTATCCACTATATAGTGCACTATTTAGGGTGTCGGCCATTTTGTAGTGGTGTCCGAATTCTGAGTGAACGACATCATTCCCTACATTCGTTCACTACTTTTACCCACAATCCTCTCTGAATTTGAGTGTACATCCGATGTACACTTGCTGAGACACTATTTCCCACAATCCAACACGATAAGGCGATAGAGCGCGAATGAAAAATAAACAAAAATGTCACCATGGCAACGGCGCACGCGAGATAGAAAACAATCATTTATAAGACCAGATGCCTGGTTATTTATTTATATATATACCGTTATATCTATATTTGAATAAACAAATGTGCTGTGTAGTGTTTTGATCTCTTTTATTTTCACATATAAATGTAAAAAGTAAATAAATATGATAAGTGTTTTTATTATCTTTTTTTTTTATCAAATAACGCAATAAACGTGAAAAATACATACATACAATTGTTACATACAATTCATACAGCCAAAAAAGGAAATATTAAAGATGGGTAGGTAATGTTTATGACGAAATTGTCCGAGCTCTCTGGCGCGTGATAATTATGTCAGCGTCCGAATTCGCTCACTCATTTTCGTTCACTCTTTGCTGATGTAGTGCACTCAACTGCCATTCACTATGCAGGGATTAGTGAATGAGTGAACGAGTGAGCGGTTTCAGACACAGCTAATGGGACTTTTTTGGCCGCATTTTCGTCTGCTGTGCGAACATCGTACACCCGATCACTTAGAAAAGTCATAGCACACCTCTCCTCAATGAGCCGGTCGATTTGACACCTCACTCAGGGGTCTGTGACAAACGGTGCGGGGCGAGTTACGCGCCAAACTTTTGTCCAGAATAATAAGAAGAAGAAAAAGAAGAATAATAAGTATGAGCAATAACAATAGTGATGCTTTTAAAAAAGCACCACTAATTATCAATTAAAAAAATGGCAACAAGAGCATTCTTTGTGTGACATATGTAATGAAATGCCCTTTGAGGTCTGTATCTGACAGCAGGCCACGACTGTAATTTTCATATTGTTTAAATTCCTCTTATTTAAGTGATCATTAATTTTGATGGTGTAAACGTATATCATGCTAACAATGAGTAGTGTGATGGCCATGGTTGCCAACCTTGATTACCTGGTTGAAGTTTGACTTTCTTGACGGCTGAATATATCACACACGTTTGCTAGTATTCTCTTTAAATTGTAACAGCTGAACCTAATCAGAGCCTAACATGCAAAAGAATCATCAGGAATAAGCAAATATTCTCCGAAAACATTGGACACTACAATATTTTAAGTATTATATACAGTACTTTAATGTGCAATTACACCTGAATAGACAAACATAACTTAATATCACTAAAATGAAATAGAAAGCTGCGATTACAGACGCTCACATCCACACATAAACACACCACTGACGTCTTCACTTCCAGGTCACGAAGCTGTCAATCAAAAACTCAGTAGCCAATGAGAACACACTGCTACTAGCCTCACCCCCACGAGAGAAATGTGTCAGAACGGCGAACGAAAACTCAGGGAGCATAAACGAAAACTTCAGAAGCGGAAATGAAAACTCTGGAAGCGCATTTGTAAGGTCAGATCAGCGATTGAAATATAAGAAATAGTTAGCAAAACATGCAGTGTATTAAAAACGAAGTAAAAAAATTTGCCTGCGATTTATTCTTTTTCAGTTTCAGAGATAATTTATTTAGTTTCAATTTATATTTTCATTAGTTTCTTGAAAAGCTACGTTCATTTTTATTGGCTCAAGAATAATTCCATACTATTTACTAATAAATAAATAAATGGACAATAAATATTGATTTGTGCTCAAAACTCTACAAAGCTACAAAGAAAATCAGTTGGTTGGGGCAATGGTCAATTGTATAGTTTACCAGTCATTAAGCAAACATATTTTGTAATATTTTGAATGCCACCACTGACCAAATACAGTCAAGTATACCAGAAATATTTAATCATTTTCAGAAACTATTTTAACTTTAGCAACTCTACTAAAAAGTAAACTGAAACTAGAAAAAAATAAAATAATTAAGTAAAAACTAACAAATATTAAACAAAATGAATAAATAAATAAATAAATAAATAAATGAAATTATTCAAAGTAAAATAAAAGGTCTAAACTATAATAACCTTGATTCACACACACACCTTCTTAGTTTGGAGAATCTTTCGGCGGAGGCTCTGGAGAGTGTTGTGGTAGTCGCTGTGTGTGGGCTGCTTATGGTCGGATCGTGCCTGAGCCTCACTCCGAACAGTTATAGTCTCACGTCTGGCCACTACTGACTCCATGTCTCTCAACAATTTCTCCTGCTGCTTCATCAATTGAGCATGACGAACCTAGGCACATACATAAGATCCATTCAGACTGAAACCACACTTTTTTATTAATTTACATTACTTTTACTGTACTAGTATTACTGTATATTACAGTTTTTTTCAATTGCAAACAAGCATCAGTCAAAACTGAAGCCACATTTTCAAAACTCTCCACACATTCAGTGAAACAAAAGCCAAACTGTGAATCAGTCTTATGGTTCCATGAATGTATTTATAAAGATGCAACCTGCATTGCTATAGTGTTATTATATTATAGTTACAATGACTTTTTAATAATTCAGATTTATTTCTGTCAAATAAGTGAATATATTGTTATTAATAGCCGTGTTGTTTTCTTATAAATACTTATTGTGAGTGACGCATCATTAATGGATTTAAGTAAAGTGAAAACATCTCGGTTACGTATGTAACCCTCATTCCCTGAAGGAGAGAACAGAGAAATTACATCAGAACAACGAATTGGGCTCTCGCCTTCGAGTGTAAACTAAACGAGCCAATGGACATTGGCATGCGAGATTTGCATCACACGCTCCGCCCGCAGTGTGGGTGTAAATAAGGAAGCGGGTGCGCTTGCATTTCAGGTTTTTGCTTTGGAGCCGAGCCGGTGACTGGCCGCTCAGCGGTGGTACAGCAACTGTAGCGACAGGAAGTAATGTCAAGGAACGAGGGTTACATACGTAACTGAGACGTTCCCTTTCAGTCAGTCACGTTCGACGTTACATCAGACTTACATGACTGACAAATTGGGATCCCCACCAAAGTGCCACTATTGCTACACCCTTCCAGCACTCCGCGTAAGCCACCTGATCTCCCTGCACCTACTAGGGCGAAAGATGGGACAGGGCTTTACGCCGAGAAAAGTCGATCACCGCATAACCCATTCAGTGAGACTATTGGATAACACTGGGAAAGCGTGCCCTTTCTAAACATAAAGGGGCGCTATGGAGTCCACATCCTGACCGAAGGGAGGTATCATGTGGAAGGTACACATATGGACTGGCCATTAGGGCAGTGCAACATATGGAATGTCTCTGAGCCGGCTTTTTAATTTAATGTAAATTACATTGACCAAGATTCATGTATGAAGAGTTTTGAAAACGTGGCTATTGATTTTTTTTTTATCTTTCTAAGTTATACACACACCTCCATACGGTGAATCTCTGCTCTCATGGTTCGTATGTCTCCCTGTCCGATGTCTGAATCTATAGCAGAACGAGTCTCTCGCATCAGCTGGGTTCTCTTCTCCCACAGCATGATCTGATGCCTTCACACATACACAAAACAGTGGAAACAGCTATATAGTCCCATTCATTAACTCTACACAACACTGATTGTTCAGCTCTGCAGTATTGATTCTATACATTATGGAAATGCTCTGAGAATTCACATGAATGTGCATTTGTGTGTATGGCTGTATCTCAAACCTAGTGAGCTGCCTACCGAAACAGCATTTTTGGGCAAAAGACATGTTCAGAGTGAGCAGCTCACTCAGCTCCAATGATGCCCAAAAATGTTCTCTAAGTAGGCATTTAATTAGAATTCGGGTAACACTTTACAATAAGGTCCCACCAGTTAATATTAGTTGATGCCATATCTACCATTAACAAGCAATGCATTTGCTACAGAATTTATTAAGTTGGCTTGGAAAAGCCAACTTACTGATATTGTACTTAAACTTATTATTATTAGTGGTGCTTGCTGAAAGCAAGGCATCACTATTGTTATTGCTCATACTTATTATTAGTGGTGCTTGCTGAAAGCAAGGCATCACTATTGTTATTGCTCATACTTATTAGTGGTGCTTGCTGAAAGCAAGGCATCACTATTGTTATTGCTCATACTTATTATTCTTTTTTTTATTAGTGGTGCTTGCTGAAAGCAAGGCATCACTATTGTTATTGCTCATACTTATTAGTGGTGCTTTTTTAAAAGCATCACTATTGTTATTGCTCATACTTATTATTAGTGGTGCTTTTTTGAAAGCATCACTATTGTTATTGCTCATACTTATTATTCTTATTATTATTATTAGTGGTGCTTGCTGAAAGCAAGGCATCACTATTGTTATTGCTCATACTTATTATTATTAGTGGTGCTTGCTGAAAGCAAGGCATCACTATTGTTTTTGCTCATACTTATTATTATTAGTGGTGCTTTTTTAAAAGCATCACTATTGTTATTGCTCATACTTATTATTAGTGGTGCTTTTTTGAAAGCATCACTATTGTTATTGCTCATACTTATTATTCTTATTATTATTATTAGTGGTGCTTGCTGAAAGCAAGGCATCACTATTGTTATTGCTCATACTTATTATTATTAGTGGTGCTTGCTGAAAGCAAGGCATCACTATTGTTATTGCTCATACTTATTATTATTAGTGGTGCTTTTTTGAAAGCATCACTATTGTTATTGCTCATACTTATTATTATTAGTGGTGCTTTTTTGAAAGCATCACTATTGTTATTGCTCATACTTATTATTCTTCTTATTATTCTGGACAAAGTTTGGCGCGAAACTCGCCCCGCACCGTTTGTCACAGACCCCTGAGTGAGGCGTCAAATCGAGCGGCTCATTGAGGAGAGGTGTGCTATGACTTTTCTAAGCGATCGGGTGTACGATGTTCGCACAGCGGACGAAAAAGCGGCCAAAAAAGTCCCATTGACTTTACATTGGGAGTTCTAAAAATATTTGAATCCCAACCGACGTTTTCACACACACAGACTCCAAAGGGCCTGACACCCCTGCATCTCTCCCTCTCTCTCTCCCTCAGAGGATTTATATTATCAAGCAACCAATAAGTAATGGCCTAAAATCTTCATAGCCACACCCTAGCAACCAGTTTCAGCACCCTAGCAACCACTAAGAGCTCCCTAGCAACCACCCTAAACCAAAAAAAAACATTTTTTTATTTTTTTTTTATTTTTTAAAGCAATTTTACTCTCATGGCCTTGCGATATCGCTCCATGCTTGTGCCTATTCGGCCATAGGCACGAGGCCGCAGGCCTCGTGCCGTACTGAAGGCACTCGTTATTAAAGATTTTAAGAACTCTATAAAAACTCCATAGTAACCATATTTGACAACTACCAACCACCTAGTAACACCATAGCAACTAACAAAAACACCTTAGCAACCACCCTGAACACCCTAGCAACGTCTAGAAATGCTCTAGTAACCACAGAAAACTCTAGCAAGCACCCAGAACACCCTAGCAACTGCCTAGCAACCACCCAGAACACCTAGCAACTGCCTAGCAACCACCCAGAACACCTAGCAACTGCCTAGCAACGCTCTAGCATCCACCCAGAACACCTAGCAACTGCCTAGCAACCACCCAGAACACCTAGCAACTGCCTAGCAACCACCCAGAACACCTAGCAACTGCCTAGCAACACCATAGCATCCACCCAGAATACCATAGCAACTGCCTAGCAACACCATAGCAACCACCCAGAACACCCTAGCAACTGCCTAGCAACGCCCTAGCAACCACCCAGAATACCCTAGCAACTGCCTAGCAACCACCAAGAATACCCTAGCAACCGCCTAGCAACCACCCAGAATACCCTAGCAACCACCTAGCAACACCATAGCAACCACCCAGAATACCCTAGCAACCGCCTAGCAACACCATAGCAACCACCCAGAATACCCTAGCAACTGCCTAGCAACCGCCTAGCAACCACCCAGAATACCCTAGCAACCACCTAGCAACACCATAGCAACCACCCAGAATACCCTAGCCTAGCAACTACCTAGCAACGCCGTAGCAACCACCCAGAATACCCTAGCACCCGCCTAGCAACACCATAGCAACCACCCAGAACACCCTAGCAACTGCCTAACAACGCCCTAGCAACCACCAATAATACCCTAGCAACCGCCTAGCAACCACCCAGAATACCCTAGCAACCGCCTAGCAATACCATAGCAACCACCCAGAATACCCTGGCATCCGCCTAGCAACACCATAGCAACCACCCAGAATACCCTAGCAACGCCATAGCAACCACCCAGAATACCCTAGCAACCGCCTAGCAACACCATAGCAACCAGCCAGAACACCCTAGCAACCACCTAGCAAAGCCCTAGCAATCACACAGAACACCCTAGCAACACCCTAGCAACCACCTGAACAACATGATTAAGCCATATCTCAGCACCAGAACATCGTACAGACATGTTTGTTGGCTCGTATGCAATCATGTACCACACTCTAGCAACCGAGTGGCGAGTTTTGCCACTGCAAGCACCACTTCACATTTTCTTCAGGAAATGTACATTCTAGTTCTTTTTATTATTCTGGACAAAAGTTTGGCGCGTAACTCGCCCCGCACCGTTTGTCACAGACCCCTGAGTGAGGTGTCAAATCGAGCGGCTCATTGAGGAGAGGTGTGCTATGACTTTTCTAAGCGATCGGGTGTACGATGTTCGCACAGCGGACGAAAAAGCGGCCAAAAAAGTCCCATTGACTTTACATTGGGAGTTCTAAAAATATTTGAATCCCAACCGACGTTTTCACACACACAGACTCCAAAGGGCCTGACACCCCTGCGTCTCTCCCTCTCTCTCTCCCTCAGAGGATTTATATTATCAAGCAACCAATAAGTAATGGCCTAAAATCTTCATAGCCACACCCTAGCAACCAGTTTCAGCACGCTAGCAACCACTAAGAGCTCCATAGCAACCACCCTAAACAAAAAAAAAAACATTTTTTTATTTTTTTTTATTTTTTAAAGCAGTTTTACTCTCGTGGCCTTGCGATATCGCTCCATGCTGGTGCCTATTCGGCCATAGGCACGAGGCCGTAGGCCGAGTGCCGTACAGAAGGCACTCGTTATTAAAGATTTTAAGAACTCTATAAAAACTCCATAGTAACCATATTTGACAACTACCAACCACCTAGTAACACCATAGCAACTAACAAAAACACCTTAGCAACCACCCTGAACACCCTAGCAACGTCTAGAAATGCTCTAGTAACCACAAAAACTCTAGCAAGCACCCAGAACACCCTAGCAACTGCCTAACAACCACCTAGAACACCTAGCAACTGCCTAGCAACCACCCAGAACACCCTAGCAACTGCCTAGCAATGCCCTAGCATCCACCTAGAATACCACAGCAACTGCCTAGCAACACCACAGCAACCACCCAGAACACCCTAGCAACCACCTAGCAACGCCCTAGCAACCACCAAGAATACCCTAGCAACTGCCTAGCAACCACCCAGAACACCTTAGCAACTGCCTAGCAACACCATAGCAACCACCCAGAACACCCTAGCAATTGCCTAGCAATGCCCTAGCATCCACCCAGAATACCATAGCAACTGCCTAGCAACACCATAGCAACCACCCAGAACACCCTAGCAACCACCTAGCAACGCCCTAGCAAACACCAAGAATACCCTAGCAACTGCCTAGCAACCACCCGGAACACCTTAGCAACTGCCTAGCAACACCATAGCAACCACCCAGAACACCCTAGCAACCACCTGGCAACAGCATCTTGCTAAAAACATGCTGGCAACATGCTAATCAAGCTAGCATCATGCTAGCAACATGCTAATCATGCTAGAATCATGCTAGCAACATGCTAATCAAGCTAGCATCATGCTAATCAAGCTAGCATCATGTTAGCAACATGCTAATCATGCTAGCATTGTGCTACCAACATGCTAATAAAGCTAGCATCATGCTAACAACATGCTAATCAAGCTAGCATAATGCTAGCATCATGCTAGCATTATGCTAGCAAAATGCTAATCAAGCTAGCATCATGCTAGCAACATGCTAATCAAGCTAGCATAATGCTAACAACATGCTAATCGTGTTAGCATCTAGTTAAAAACATGCTAGCAAAATGCTAATCAAGCTAGCATCATGCTAGCAACATGCTAATCAAGCTAGCATCATGCTAGCAACATGCTAATCAAGCTAGCATAATGCTAACAACATGCTAATCGTGTTAGCATCTAGCTAAAAACATGCTAGCAAAATGCTAATCATGCTAGCATCTTGTTAAAAGCATGCTAGCAACATGCTAATCATGCTAGCATCTTGTTAAAAGCATGCTAAAAACATGCTAATCATGCTAGCATCTTGTTAAAAGCATGTTAGCAACATGCTTATCATGCTAGCATCATCCAACTAACATGCTAATCATGCTAACAACATTCTAATCCTGCTAGCATCATTCTAACAACATGTTAATCATAGTAAATCATGCTGGAATGTGGTAAATCGTAGTACATCATCTTAGAAACATGGTAAATCGTGGTAAATAATGCTAAAATGTGGTATATCATGGTATCACAACATGAACATTGTGTTAGCATCTGCCCAGTGGCGAATTTTGCCACTGCAAGCACCACTTCACATTTTCTTCAGGAAATGTACATTCTAGTTCTTTTTATTATTCTGGACAAAAGTTTGGCGCGTAACTCGCCCCGCACCATTTGTCACAGACCCCTGAGTGAGGTGTCAAATCGACCGGCTCATTAAGGAGAGGTGTGCTATGACTTTTATAAGCGATCGGGGGTGCGGTGTTCGCCCCAGGGGCGAAAAAGCGGCCAAAAAAGTCCCATTGACTTAACATTGAGACGAACTTTGACCACACGTAGCTCTGAGCGAGGATTTCGCAGAAACGTGTGATTTGCCACATTTGAAGAGGCTAACAGGCTCTGTAAGAACATACCTCACAATGGGGTAAAAGTTGCACCCCTGGGGGGCAGGAGCTGCCCAAAGTTGCCCCATTGACTTACTATGGGGAAGGAACGTCCCATGAAACACACATGCTTTTCCTACTATGGTAAATTGCATAGGGACTTTGTACTGAACGTAGCTCTGGATCACAGTGTCATAGAGACAAGGGGGAGGGCTCATTTTACTCAGACGACCAATCAGTCTCTCAGGATCATTGTGAAGCTATCAAGCCACGCCCTAGCAACCATTTAGAGCCCCTTAGCAACAAGTTCCATAGACTTCCATTGAAAGAGTTCAAAGAGATATCTCCAGACTGAATTGTCATAGAAACGTGGGGGTGGTCTCATTTGACTCGGGGCAGCAAACAGCCCATCATGAATGACCTCAACACTTCCAAGCCCCTCCCTAGCAACCATTGTCGAGCACCCTATCAACAAAAATCCAAAGAGGGATATCTTCCATTCTAAATGTCACAGAGGCATGGGAGTTGGTTTGTATCATTCATACTGACAAGCAGCCTTTGGAGTTTCATCATTGGCAGCTGCCAAGCCACTCCCTAGCAACCAAACAGAGTACCCTAGCAACCAAAATTCAAAGAGGGATATCTTCCATTCTGAATGTCACAGAGAAATGGGAGTTGGTTTATATCATTCATAGTGACAAGAAGCTTTTGCAGTTTCATCATTGGCAGCTGCCGAGCAACTCCATAGCAACCAAACAGAGTACCCTAGCAACCAAAATCCAAAGAGGGATATCTTCCATTGTGAATGTCACAGAGGCATGGGAGTTGGTTTATACCGTTCGTAGTGACAAGCAGCCTTTGCAGTTTCATCATTGGCAGCTGCCAAGCAACTCCATAGCAACCAAACAGAGTACCCTAGCAACCAAAATCCAAAGAGGGATATCTTCCATTGTGAATGTCACAGAGGCATGGGAGTTGGTTTATACCGTTCATACTGACAAGCAGCCTTTGCAGTTTCATCATTGGCAGCTGCCAAGCAACTCCATAGCAACCAAACAGAGTACCCTAGCAACCAAAATCCAAAGAGGCATATCTTCCATTGTGAATGTCACAGAGGCATGGGAGTTGGTTTATACCGTTCATACTGACAAGCAGCCTTTGCAGTTTCATCATTGGCAGCTGCCAAGCAACTCCATAGCAACCAAACAGAGTACCCTAGCAACCAAAATCCAAAGAGGCATATCTTCCATTGTGAATGTCACAGAGGCATAGGAGTTGGTTTATACCGTTCATACTGACAAGAAGCTTTTGCAGTTTCATCATTGGCAGCTGCCAAGCAACTCCATAGCAACCAAACAGAGTACCCTAGCAACCAAAATCCAAAGAGGGATATCTTCCATTCTGAATGTCACAGAGGCATGGGAGTTGGTTTATATCATTCATAGTGACAAGAAGCCTTTGCAGTTTCATCATTGGCAGCTGCCAAGCAACTCCATAGCAACCAAACAGAGTACCCTAGCAACCAAAATCCAAAGAGGCATATCTTCCATTCTGAATGTCACAGAGGCATGGGAGTTGGATTATATCATTCATACTGACAAGAAGCCTTTGGAATTTCATCATTGACAGATGACAAGCCACTCCCTAGCAACCAAACAGAGTACCCTAGCAACCAAAATCCAAAGAGGCATATCTTCCATTCTGAATGTCGCAGAGGCATGGGAGTTGGTTTATATCATTCATAGTGACAAGAAGCCTTTGGAGTTTCATCATTGGCAGCTGCCAAGCCACTCGCTAGCAACCAAATAGAGTACCCTAGCAACCGTTTAGCAAAACGTATATCTCTGCATCAGAACATCGTATAGAGATGGGGGTTGGCTCATTAGTTTCAGTTGGAAAACAGTCTGTAAATATCACCATGGTAACTGTGTTTTCACACCCTAGCAACCATTTACAGCCACCTAGCAACCATATTGCAACATATAGAAGCCATATTTCAGATCCACAACATCGTACAGACATGGTTGTTGGCTCGTATGCAATCATGTACAACACCCTAGCAACCGAGTGGCGAGTTTTGCCACTGCAAGCACCACTTCACATTTTCTTCAGGAAATGTACATTCTAGTTATTCTTCTTCTTCTGAGCCAAATTTTAGACTGTATCTCCTCCTAGACCGTTAAAGCTACGACCACCAAACTCGGGTCAGACCTTCAGACTGTTCTGACTTAGTGTGCTATATTTTTTCAGACTGATTTGAGTTTCAGTTTTCTTAAAAATTAATATTAAAAATCATAAAAATCCCATAGACTTTCATTGCAGACTGTTCAAATTGAGCCTAGACTACGGTGGCCCATTAGTGTACCAGCCAAAAACTCAAATCTAAACTCCCTGAAGCCCTAGACTCAATTAAACTACTATTCTATGTACTAATAAACTATCTATCTATCTATCTATCTATCTATCTATCTATCGTCAAACTTTTTCTGTCTATCTATATCTATCTATCTTCAAACTAATATCTATCTATCGTCAAACTTTTTCTGTCTATCTATATCTATCTTCAAACTAATATCTATCTATCATCTTTTCTTTGTAACTTCTTTCTTTCTAACTAATCTTTCTTTCTTTCTAACTTATTTCTTTCTAACTAATATTTCATCTAACTAATCCATCTTTCTTTCATTCTAACTAATCTATCTTTCTATATAACTGATCAATCTTTCTTTCTTTCTAACTAATCAATCATTCTTTCTTTTTAACTTATCTGTCTTTCTAACTAATCTTTATTTATTTATTTTTAACTAATCTCTTTCTTTCTAACTAATCTCTTTCTTTCTAACTAATCATTCTTTATTTATTTATTTTTAACTAATCTATCTTTCTTTCTGACTAATCTAACTTTCTTTCTTTCTAACTAATCTATCTTTCTTTTTCACTAATCTCTTTTTTCTTTCTTTTTAACTAATCTATCTATCTATCTATCTATCTATCTATCTATCTATCTAATCCTTCTTTCTAACTAATCTATCTATCTTTCATTCTTACTAACTAATCTCTTTTTTCTTTTTCTTTCTAACTAATCTATCTTTCTTTCTTTCTAATCTATCTTTCTTTCTAACTAATCTTTCTTTCTTTCTAACTAATCTTTCTTTCTTTCTTTCTTTTTAACTAATCTATCTTTCTGACTAATCTAACTTTCTTTCTTTCTAACTAATCTATCTTTCTTTTTCACTAATCTATCTTTTTTCTTTCTTTTTAACTAACTAATCTTTCTTTCATTCTTTCTAACTAATCTATATTTCTTTCTAACTAATCAATCAATCTATCTATCTATCTTTCATTCTTACTAATCTATCTATATTTCATTCTTACTAATCTATCTTTCTTTCTTACTTACGAATCTATCTATCTTTCTTTCTTTCTTACTAATCTATCTATCTTTCTTTCATTCTTACTAATCTATCTATCTTTCATTCTTACTAATCTATATATCTATCTTTCTTTCATTCTTACTAATCTTTCTAACTAATCCATCTATCTTTCTTTCTAACTAATCTTTCTAACTAATCCATCTATCTATCTATCTGTCATAGAACGCTCTCTTACGCCACCCTCTGGTTTCATTCGCTCCCTCTCTCCTGAATATTAGAACTGCACTTCCCAGCACTCCCTCCATCATTATCACCATCACCTGTTCATCATTATCTCCCCCTTTATATTGACTGTGTCTTCCATTGTTCTGTGCGAAGTCTTGATTTGCTCAGCAGACATTACCAAGCATACTCTCCTGTTTACCGTGTTATTCTGAACCTTGATCCTTGCCTGTATCCTGGACTCTGTGAACCTTTGCTGCCTGCCCTGATCCCTGCCTGTATCTGACTTTGAGTATTGGATTGTCCCTCTGACTACTGCTGCCATCTGTTTATGTCTGCCTGCCTGTGTTTCTTACCTGTGTTAATAAAGTCTTGCAAATGGATCCCTCTGCCTCAGCCTCAGCATTACAGAAGACTTCGCCACCCCAAGATCCAGCAGACTTTCTTTACTTGGCCAACGAAGTCTCAGCGCAAGCTTCTGAGCTGGTCTCTCATCGTCAACAGCTGGTTAAATTAACTTCACTCACCGAAGAGCTTGTGAGGTCTGTGCAGGCATTAACTCCGCAGCCGGCAGCCGCTGCACCCGATCCTTCTCCGCCAGCCGTGAGTCCCCCTTTTGGTAATCCCAGAATGTCATTACCTGAGAAGTTTGATGGATCACCAGCCACCTGTAAAGGATTTTTATTGCAATGTGAGATCTATTTCAGTCAGTCCCGAGAGCACCATACGGACCAGAGTCGAATCTTTTTCGTATGCTCGCTTCTGACGGGAAGGGCGCTGGAATGGGCAACAGCGATGTGGACTGGAGGTCAGCTTTCCTCTTTCACCTATGATGTGTTTAAAACTCATTTCAGAGAGGTGTTTGAACATCCCGCGGGAGGAAAGGACCCAGGGGAACTGCTTCTGTCATTACGCCAGGCTAACTCGTCAGCGGCGGATTACACGCTCACTTTCAGAACGCTCGCTGCACAAACAGGCTGGGGTGACGGACCACTTATACTCTTATACTGTAAAGGACTCAATTCGGATCTCCAGGGAGAGCTGGCATGCCGTGATGATGGAAAAAGTCTCAATCAGATCATGGAGCTCGCCATTCGTTTAGAT
This sequence comes from Abramis brama, assembly GCF_963993115.1. NCBI lineage: Eukaryota > Metazoa > Chordata > Actinopteri > Cypriniformes > Leuciscidae > Abramis > Abramis brama. The sequence goes on from NC_139973.1 coordinate 22,169,260, forward strand.
CATCTCATCTGGGCTCGTCGTCCATCTCACAGAAATCATCAATTCAGTTTCCCCTCTGTCAGCACAGAATCTGAACCTATGCAGATCGGTGTCACGCACATCTCCATGGTCGAACGTGATAGGAGGAGACGTCTGAATTTATGCATGTATTGTGCTCAACCTGGTCATCTGAGAGCCGCTTGTCCTGTGAGACCTCCCATGAGATCACCTCAGACGGCCGCATCCTCTGAATCTACTGCGGTGAGTCCCAAAATTCCTTCCTTTCATTCTCTTATCTTGAGAGTTAATTTTGAATGGAGAGACTGTTGAGACGAGGGCTTTAATTGACTCCGGTGCTGCAGGGAATTTAATGGATCTTACGTTTGCACAAACTCATTCTTTGCCTCTTGTTCCTTGTGAGTCTCGAGTTGCCATGACTGCACTGGACGGGCGCCCTCTGGGGACAGGAGAGGCGCAGTACATCACGCAACCCCTCACTCTCAATGTCGGACCTCAGCACACGGAGAAACTACAACTATACACAATCAACTCACCTCATTACCCGGTGATTTTGGGATTTCCATGGCTGGAACGTCACAATCCACTCATTTCCTGGTCTGAGAGGAAAATTTCTCAATGGTCCCATTTCTGTCAGGAGAACTGCATGTCTGCTGTCCAGGGTCCAGAAACGAGTCATGAATCTGTGAGAGAATCGGATCTTCAAGAATTACCTGAGGTATACCATGATTTAGCCCTGGCGTTCAGCGAGAGTGAAGCTTCTCACTTACCTCCACATCGAGCAGGAGACTGTGCTATCGAATTCTTACCTGGGGCTGTTCCACCGCGCGGGAGAGTGTATCCTTTATCTCAGCCGGAGACAGAAGCAATGAAGACGTACATCGAGGAACAGCTCGCTAAGGGTTTCATCACTCCTTCCACCTCACCAGCTTCAGCGGGGTTCTTTTTTGTTAAGAAGAAGGACGGTGGGCTTCGGCCGTGCATTGATTTCTGGGGTCTCAATGAGGTGACTATCAAGTATCGATATCCTCTGCCGTTAGTCCCCGCTGCCTTGGAGATGCTTCGCACAGCCCGGTACTTCACAAAGCTGGATTTACGGAATGCGTACAACCTCATTCGTATTCGTGAGGGTGACGAGTGGAAGACAGCTTTCTCCACAACTTCCGGTCACTATGAGTACCGGGTTATGCCGTTCGGACTTTCCAATAGTCCCTCCATATTCCAGGCATTCGTCAATGAGATCTTCCGAGACATGCTGAACCATACAGTTATAGTCTACATTGATGATATCCTGATTTATACTGAGACTCTCGAGGCACACATCAGGGATGTTCGAGCTGTCCTTCAGCGCTTAATTGACAACCAACTCTATGCCAAAATTCAAAAGTGCGAATTTCACCAGACCCGAATCGCTTTCCTGGGATACATTATCAGTGCAGATGGGGTTTTCATGGATGACAGCAAAGTCCAAGCCGTGGTGAACTGGCCCCAACCCACATCTATTAAGGAATTACAGCGCTTTCTGGGATTTGCGAATTTCTATCGCAGATTTATTCGTAATTTCAGTACTATTGTGGTCCCTCTCACATCCCTTCTTCAGGGGGGGGGGGAAACAATTCCGGTGGTCTCTTGAATGCACAACGGCCTTTGAGCGGCTTAAGGCGAGTTTCACCACCGCGCCCATTCTGCATCACCCTGATCCGGAGAGAGAGTTCATCGTTGAAGTGGATGCTTCAAACACAGGAGTTGGTGCCATTCTCTCTCAACGTCATGGAAGCCCGGCCAAGATGTTTCCTTGTGCGTTCTTCTCCCGCAAACTCAATTCGGCTGAGCGAAATTATGATGTGGGTGATCGAGAGCTTCTGGCTATGAAGGCAGCTTTTGAGGAGTGGAGACACTGGCTGGAGGGCGCGCGCCAACCTTTCATTGTACTCACCGATCATAAAAACCTGGAGTATATCCGTTCTGCTAAGCGTCTGAATGCCCGTCAGGCCCGTTGGTCTCTGTTCTTCTCCAGATTTAACTTCAAGATCACTTACAGACCAGGATCCAAGAACGGGAAGGCAGATGCTTTGTCTCGTCAGTACGACAGTCCTAACGAACTCTCCAGACCAGAGTCTATTCTACCATCCTCGCTCATTGTTGCACCCGTACAGTGGGATATAATCACCGAAGTCCCTGCTTCACAACAGGGACATCCTGCTCCGCCTGAATGCCCCGCGGATCGCCTCTTTGTTCCTCCTGATCTCTGTCACCGTGTTCTACAGTGGGTTCACTGCACCCCCAGCGCAGGACATCCGGGAATCACTGCGACTCATTAGCTAGTTTCCAACAGATTCTGGTGGCCGTCTCTACAATCTGACATCATAACTTTCATCCACCAATGTATCACATGCAACACTGTTAAGTCCTCTCATCAGAAACCAGCCAGTCTCCTACAACCTCTACCCGTTCCTCAACGTCCCTGGTCACATGTGGCAGTGGACTTTGTTACTGATTTACCACTCTCTCAAGGTTTCACCACCATACTCTCTGTAGTAGACCGGTTTTCTAAGTCATGCCGTTTCATCCCACTGGCTGGCTTGCCCACTGCTCTACAAACTGCTGAAGCCCTTCTGAATCATGTGTTCCGCCTGTTTGGACTCCCTGAGGATATTGTCTCGGACCGCGGTCCCCAGTTTACATCTCGAGTCTGGAGGGAGCTTTGCTCTAAGTTGCACATTAATGTGAGCCTCACCTCTGGCTACCATCCTCAGTCCAACGGGCAGGTAGAGAGACTCAATCAGGATCTCCTTCGTTTTCTTCGTACCTATTGTCACCAGAATCAACATGACTGGAGTCGCTTCTTGGTCTGGGCGGAGTATGCGCAGAATTCTTTGGTAAAACCTGCCACATTCTTACTAATCTATCTATCTTTCTTTCATTCTTACTAATCTATCTATCTTTCTTTCATTCTTACTAATCTATCTATCTATCTTTCTTTCATTCTTACTAATCTATCTATCTATCTATCTATCTATCTATCTTTCTTTCTTTCTAACTAATCTTTCTAACTAATCCATCTTTCTTTCTTTCTTTCATTCTTTCTTTCTAACTAATCTATATTTCTTTCTAACTAATCTATATTTCTTTCTAACTAATCTATATTTCTTTCTAATCTATCTATCTATCTATCTATCTATCTATCTAATCCTTCTTTCTTTCTAACTTATCTATCTTTCTTTCTTTCTTTATTTCTTTCTAACTAAGCCATCTTTCTTTCTTTTTAACAAATCTCCTTTTCTTTCTAACTAATCTATCTTTATTTCTTTCTAACTAATCTATCTATCTTTCTTTCATTCTTACTAATCTATCTATCTTTCTTTCATTCTTACTAATCTATCTTTCTTTCATTCTTACTAATCTATCTATCTTTCTTTCATTCTTACTAATCTATCTTTCTTTCATTCTTACTAATCTATCTATCTTTCTTTCATTCTTACTAATCTTTCTAACTAATCCATCTATCTTTCTTTCTAACTAATCTTTCTAACTAATCCATCTTTCTTTCATTCTTTCTTTCTAACTAATCTATATTTCTTTCTAACTAATCTATATTTCTTTCTTTCTAATCTATCTATCTATCTATATATCTATCTATCTAATCCTTCTTTCTTTCTAACTTATCTATCTTTCTTTCTTTCTTTCTTTATTTCTAACTAAGCCATCTTTCTTTCTTTTTAACAAATCTCTTTTTCTTTCTAACTAATCTATCTTTCTTTCTTTCTAACTAATCTATCTTTCTTTCATTCTTACTAATCTATCTTTCTTTCATTCTTACTAATCTATCTATCTATCTATCTATCTATCTATCTATCTATCTATCTTTCTTTCATTCTTACTAATCTTTCTAACTAATCCATCTGTCTTTCTTTCTTTCTTTCTTTGATTCTTTCTTTCTAACTAATCTATATTTCTTTCTAACTAATCTATATTTCTTTCTAACTAATCTATCTTTCTTTCTAACTAATCTATCTTTCTTTCTTTCTTACTAATCTATCTATCTTTCTTTCATTCTTACTAATCTTTCTAACTAATCCATCTATCTTTCTTTCTAACTAATCTTTCTAACTAATCCATCTTTCTTTCTTTCTTTCTTTCATTCTTTCTTTCTAACTAATCTATATTTCTTTCTAACTAATCTATTTCTTTCTTTCTTATCTATCTATCTATCTATCTATCTATCTATCTATCTATCTATCTATCTATCTATCTATCTATCTATCTAATCCTTCTTTCTTTCTAACTTATCTATCTTTCTTTCTTTATTTCTTTCTAACTAAGCCATCTTTCTTTCTTTTTAACAAATCTCTTTTTCTTTCTAACTAATCTATCTTTCTTTCTTTCTAACTAATCTATCTTTCTTTCTAACTAATCTATCTATCTTTCTTTCTAACCTATCTATCTATCTATCTTTCTTTCTTTCTTTCTTTCTTTCTTTCTTTCTTTCTAACTAAGCCATATTTCTTTCTTTTTAACAAATCTCTTTTTCTTTCTAACTAATCTATCTTTATTTATTTCTAACTAATCTATCTTTCTTTCTTTCTAACTAATCTATCTTTCTTTCTAACTAATCTTTCTTTCTTTCTTTCTTTCTAACTAATCTATCTTTCTTTCTAACTAATCTTTCTTTCTTTCTAACCAATCTTTCTTTCTTTCTTTCTAACCAATCTTTCTTTCTTTCTTTCTTTCTTTCTTTCTTTCTTTCTTTCTTTCTAACTAATCTTGATCTATCCATCTAACCATCCTAAAACATGGTAAATCATGCTAGCAATGTGGTAAACCATACTAGAAACATGGTAAATCATGGTAAATCATGGTAAACCATGCTAGAACAGTTTAAAACTTTTTCAAACTTTCTGGCTAGGCTTTTTCAAGCCAACTTAAAGTTTGTCTACAAACTTTACCATCTAGTTAATCTTTGTTAATGTTAGTTAATAAAATAAATTAAAAAAAACTGTTCATTTTAGCTTGAGCCCATTAAATAATATTAACAGATACAACTTTTGATATTGATAATGTACCAGTAAGTGTTGAAATTTACATGAACTAAGATTCATATATTTAGAAGTATTGTCATTGTTAGTTCATTTTAACTAATGTAGTTAACTAATGTTAACTGGTTAAATGGAACCTTATTGTAAAGTGTTACCAGATTTTGAAACTCAGTCAGGGTGTGTGTGTGTGTGTGTGTGTGTGTGTGTGTGTTGTGTGTTGTGTGTTGTGTGTGTGTGTGTGTGTGGTTATGTGGACAAAATGTCCCCAACAAAGGTGGCAGGTGAGAGGAAAACGGCTTATAAATCATACTAAGTGATGTTTAATGAAAATGTTTAAATGCAGAAAGTATTCTGATGGGTAGGTTTAGGGTTAGGAGATAGAATATACAGTTTGTACAGTATAAAAATCATTACGTCTATGGAATGTCCCCATAAAACATGGAAACCCAACATGTTTTAAATACCGTTATTCCCCATGAAGATACCAAAACAAGTGTGTGTGTGTGTGTGTGTGTGTGTGTGTGTGTGCGTGAGTGCGTGAGTGCGTGTGTGTGTGTGTGTGTGTGTGTGTGTGTGTGTGTGTGCCTGCATGTGTGACTCACTCTGCCTCCACTAGGCTGTTGATAAGTCTCTCTTTCTCTTCATTTAACCTCTCCAGCTTCAACTGAGTCACAACTGAATCCCTCTCGGCCTCCTACACACAACATAGATACAAATAAACTGTTCAAAATGTATATTTAACAATAAATCATGTGAGTGATTTCAATTCCATGTCTATTTGCATCAGGGATTCTCAAGTCTAACTTCTGAGGTTCACTGTGCTGCAGAATTTAGCCCCACATCTATTTAAACATAACTTAATCAAGGTCTTCAGGATTACTTGGAATAAGGTGATAACCTAATTAAACTCTGCTAAATGTCTGCTTTAACAGAATGGGAAGCTAAATAATTTATTGTTTAAACTTCAAAATTTCCATTGGTAAATATTCTACCAAGTTGTACTTGTGTTATAGAATAGAACATATGTTGTATTGTGTTTACATTACTACTGATTAGTATTTACATAACTGCTGATCTTTTGTGTATTTACTATCTAGTATACACTGAAAAAAAAAGCCCTTTATTGTTATACAGTAAATGGACAAAATCCCAAAGGAATATCAGTTCTTTCTTATTGTAGGGTGTGTGCATGGGAAAATGACAGTACAGATGACGAAATGAAAAGAATAAGAACAGACGAATACAGAAAAAATGAGTGTATAAGGAAAAGGCCTGAATTTCCACATTAAGCTACACAGTGTGTAGAGTTGTACCTTGAGTCTCTGTCTGAACTCTGTTTCCATCAGACTGTTGCTCTGTTGCAGGGCTTGATTCAGATCGCTGTTTTTACTGAGCAGAGAGTTCAGTTTTACCATGTCTGCCATGAGAGCTTTGATCTGTTTATCCAGATCTGTCTGCTCACGCTGCCCCTGCTCCATCTCACCTTATATAAATAAATATTACCAACACACATATACGCAGAGGATGATATCAATAATGTATTTATTTATCAGACTCATTTTATTACTTTGAGCTTTGTTTGATCTCTTTGGACAAATGGTAAAAAGGTCTGCACTTGATATCCTTAAAGTTATCCACCTTTTTCCTTCGTCGCATGACGCTTTGCGCAAATTATGGGAGCAACTTCCATTAAACTGTAAACAATCAGTGAAAGGCTTGCTCTATGAATGCAAAAAAAAAAAAAAAACTGGATTCAATGAAGTGACATTATTCTACTCACCCTTCAAACATCTAACATTAAAAGGAAACTTAAAAATGTAAAAGCATTAACAAAGTACTTTCAACAGACCATGAATTACTCAGCATTTCAGCAAACACTGCTAATTAGAATTAGAAGTGAAAAGGCCAGTAGCGGTATTAACATTAAGTGGCATATGGCATTTTATGCACAGAAATCATTGGCTTAATCACTGTGCTTAGTGGTACATCCGGTGGCACATCCAATTTTCATTGGCATGTGCCAGTAGATAGTGGAATGTGCCACTAAAACTTGTGACGTGCCAGTGGATAGTGGCATGTGACATGTGCCGATGGATGTGCCGAATAAAACTTGTTGTGCCGATGGATTGCCACTTATGTGCCACTGCCAATGTTGCAGAACATATGTTGTGGCACCTCCAGTAGTGACTGACGGATGAGTTGACCAGCTATACTGAAGTAATTGAGACACAAAATCCTAAATAAATAGCCTAATTTAGTGATTTTTAAATATCAATTAACATTTACAAAACGGTAATATTTTTCAAATATGTAGTCAGTATTTGAGTGGCATGTGTCACTGAATGTTATGTAATACCAGTGAGTGATACTGTATGCTGTTGATAATGCAAATTGCCCATTCTAGGAAACACACGTAATAAATCTATTATGGGTCATTACGAATACCGCATTAACAGTCGCATCCGTTACTGTAAACCTTTATTTTTGCATGATGCTGCATGCACGTTGGTAGGTGTCAGTATAAGTAAGTGATACATTGGTCAGCGCAAGATAAACCAAAACTTACAACAGTTGAGGAAGACCCACATGTGTTGTATTTGTAATTTTTTTGTGAGTTAGACGGTCGCAAAAACTAAATGTATATATAATTTAAATAATATAATATGCGTTTAATGTTTCTCATCTATGGGCCAGATTTACTAACAGCTTGCGTTAGCGCAAACTCTCTTGTGGCATTCAAAAACTACTGTCAGGATTTATTAAAGTCACGCAGTGAAATATTAGCGCTGAAAAGGCATGGACACAGTTATTTTTGCGGCTGACCTTATTACATATGCATTTGTGGAAGTTTCCCTTTCAGATGCAAAAATTATGGAAGGGGAGTATTTAAATGAATCATGCAAGGTGATTTATTAAGGTTTGCGCTCGCCAATTTCAATGGTGTTTGCGCCATTATTTACCGCCCCAAAAAAGCATGTCTTAAATCATACGCTAACAGGTAGATTGCGTTTGTCATTATGGAAATGATCCGGCTGCGTCTGTGTTCTTTAATTTGCATGTCGTCAGTAGATCACGCTCTGAACTTTCCACTCACATCGGCGCTTTTTTGGAATTGCGCTCTCATGCTAATTTTCTCTGTTCAGTGTTTTTTTGTCCATACAATGAAAGTCAGTGGGGTCGAATGTTGGTTTGGAGCCCACTGACTTTAACTGTATAGAAAAAAACATTCTTTGAAATATATTATGCAAAAGAAAGTAATAAAGGTTTGGAATAAAGGTGAGTTTTTTTTTTTTTTAACACTATCCCTTTAACTTTAATTTATGCTGCTTTTTTTAATACCACACAGAATGTATTTACTACCTGTTAGTAAATTTATAGTCATCTATTATTATTATTATACTAATACTAATACAACTAGTGGTGCAGAAATAGTTTACAGAGTCTTTGAGAACAGTGTGTATATATGTGTGAAAAGTGGTACCTACTCTCTTTCCTGATCTTGCTCTGTTGCAGTATTGTGAGTTGTGATCGTAGGATCTGTACAGAAGAGCCGTGGGCCTGTTTTTCTTGAGTGAATCTCACTAACTCCCCCTGCTGCCAAAGCCACAACTGCTGCTGCTCTTTAATGTCAGCACCAACTTCCTCCAGCTCCTTAGACAGGGTGGCTGCATGGATCTCCAGAGGACCTAGATCTTCATGCTGCTCTCACACACACATTTGACAGTGTAAATATACAGTATCTACAGTAACTACAATATGAAATGCAATAGTCTAGATGGATGCTATGGCTTATTATAATCATCAGAGAAAAGGGAGGTCCATGTCTTTTTCAAAACATCCATACATTAAAACATTAACTGAGTGTGAAATGTGTGGACTAACCCCTGTACTGGACACAATATCCTTGATCTTCTTGTTGTAGATGCTGATCGTGGCCTGCTTTCGCTTAATCTCTGTGACTTGTTTAGCAATCTCTGTCTCGCGAGAAGACAGCAGCAAGTGTCGCTGGCTCATTTCTTGCTCAAGTTCAGCTTGAAATGCAACAAGAGAATCCAGATGTGTCACCACCTCTTGCCCTTCCAGCGTTACTGTGTTGATGTCATTCTCCAATTTAGTTAACTGAGCCTCCTAAGAAATCACATACAATGCACAAGTTTGAATTTTATGAAACCTGTCAAGAACACATTCAGGTCATATTACACCTCAAAATCATGGTCATATATATATATGTATGTATGTATATATATATATATATGTATATATAACTGTATATATATATGTATAGTTCAGTTCTTAGTCCTTTATTGTCACTGTCAAGGTTGGTTTGCTTTTCTGCAAAAGAGCACTTTCTGTTTCCTCTGCTCCTGTTGCATTCTAGTGTTCCACAGTTTTTTGTTTTGGTTAATAAAGACTGCTGCTTTTAGATCCTCACCTAAAACCTCTCCTTTGCCTACAACAACCTGTGACACTTAGACTGCATTCAAAGAAACCATTTTATCAGTTCTTGCGCCATTCTCAAATTGGGCAACAGGAAGGCAGCAATGTTGAAAAAGATAACATCTTTAATATACTTAGTTGTAATTACTATAATGTTTAAATAATGATGATGGATTAAATTGTAAAGTATTTATACATCATGGTAGTATTTGTTGTACTGCCATTAATTTATGCTGAAAAAAAAATCTCAATATTTGTTTTACTGTAATACAGTAATACGGGGGAGGTGTGGACTGAGAAGTAACATGTACAGATACCTAACACAAATGAGATTGGGGGTGGGGGGCTAGGAACATAGTCACAAAAACGTGTAAAAAAAACAAACTGTAATGGTCCTAAAATAGGTTTAATTTTTTTTAATATAAATTACAAAATATTACTTCATATTCTTTTTCTTTTAATTTTGGTGTGAAATGTGACATGTTTATTTGTGAGATTCAACGACAATAATGTCTCTGATGTTTTCATTTCATGAAAGTTAACTTTTTTGGTTTTTAGGTTTTTAGGTTTGGTTATATGAGAGGCACATTATATAAAGTAGTTACATATTATTATGTAAATTAAAAATTTTAAGGCCAGACAAGTAGTTTGTTGAGGGTTGATTTGTAAAGAAGGACTACACGCCTACGCACATATACAGTATATTCAAACGTATCTATGGACTGAACACGTAATGCGCATGTGCACATGTACGTCTGTGTTTGTGCAGAGGTTTGCGCAGAGGTTGCATAGGTTTGCGCATAGGTTTGCGCATAACTGATAATCGTTTGCACCTTGGAACCTATTTCCAGTGCGTTCTCGAGCCACCAGGCACTGTTTTGAGCGAATGGGCGGCCGGAGCACGTTGAGTGTTTTAAGTTAATAACTAACTAGTGCAAAATGCCCGTGCAAAATCAGTTTTTGTGTGTGTTTTTAGTAATTGTTGATTTGATGCCCGTGAAAGAGACTGTGAACGCATTGAATTCAGGGAGCAGGCTAGGTTACTACAAATGATGGCTGTGAATAAAATATAATAGTAAACAGTATAGGTTAGGTTACTACAAATGATGGCTGTGAATAAAATATAATAGTAAACAGTGTAGCTGACAGAGTGTTTATATCAGAATGTTTATTTTTAAACCACAACCTTCTTGGGGCTTCTTTTACTGGTATTTTTAACGATATCTTTTGCATTTCTCATCCAAACACTTACTCGTGCCCGTAGAGAGACACCTGTCAAGTTTGAAATCCATCGGACTAACGGTTTGAGAGATATGCGAATAACACACACACAGACAGACAGACAGACATACAGACAGACAGACAGGCTACACAGTGAACTCCAAGCTAACAATGTCAAACTTGGCACTGCACTTACTCATGCCCGTAGCGAGACACCTGTCAAGTCTGAAATCCATAGGAAAAACGGTTTTAAGAGATATGCGAATAACACACACACACACACACACACACACACACACACACACACAGACAGAAAGACATTCCCGTAATTTATAGATAGATATAATATACAGAAGTAAACGGCGTAGGTGACTTAAAGATTCAGTTAACATTCACAAATGAATAAGCGCAACGATTCAGGGAGCAGGCTACACAGTGAACTCCGAAAAAATGCTACGCTTGAGCAAACAGTTTGTGAATAGGTTACTACTATAGACTGTAAAAAAATATGGACTTTTTTTCTGCTGTAAAGTTGGGCATTTTAACATGGGGGAGATACAGATTTGACTCACTTCTGCAGCCGGTGTCTAGTGGCCAGTTGGTGAATTGCCGTTTAATTCACTTCCGTGTTGGTTTCAAGAGAGAGACAGGGAGGTTGCCGCTTGGTTACTACAAATGATGGCCGTGAATAAAATATAATATTCAGAAGTAAACAGTGTAGCTGACAGAGTGTTTATGTCAGAATGTTTATTTTTAAACCACAACCTTCTTGGGGCTTCTTTGACCGATACAACCCTCTAATGTCAGAATGTTTATTTTTAAACCACAACCTTCTAAAAATGATATATTTAACAATATCTTTTGCATTTCTCATCCAAACAACGTCAAACTTGGCACTGCACTTACTCGTGCCCCTAGCGAGACAACTGTCGAGTTTGAAATCCATCGGACTAACGGTTCGAGAGATATGCGAATAACAGACAGACACAAAGACAGACAGACACACAGACATACAGACGTTTCTGTAATTTATAGATAGACTAGTGCAAAATGCCCATGCAAAATCAGTTTTTAAGTGTGTTTTTAGTAATTGTTGGTTTGGTGTGTTTGAGTGCACATTGTTACAATTACACAGCAAAAGTTCAGTGACATTTTTATTTGTGCATGGTAGAAAGCACAACGTGAACTGATGCCTGTGAAAGAGACTGTGAACGCACTGAAAAGGATATGTTTGGTGAATAGCATTTACACAGTAGCGCTAACGTTAAGCGCACCAGAATGAAATATAATATTCAGAAGTAAACAGCATATCTGACTTATAGATTCAGTTTACATCCACAAATGAATAAGCGCGTTGATTCAGGGAGCAGTGCAAAGTGCCCGTGCAAAATCAGTTTTTGTGAGCTGATCGCTGAACAAAAAAGTTCAGGAGATATTTCTTAGCGATGGCTGATTTCAACAGTTTCAATATGATAAAAAATAACTTTTATATTGATTCAATGGATTTATTGCATTTTTGGGGAAAAATAATCCGTTTTAATAATAAATCTTTGAAAATCAAAATCTGGATTTGAATTTTTTTATGTTATTATAACCTAAAGATGCTATGTGAAAGTTTGAAACAGAAAATAGTGGTTTTCATCTTGCCACTTTCTTGGTAAAGAAAACACATTTTTACTCAAATTAATCAAAACTAGTGCAAAATGCCCGTGCAAAATCAGTTTTTGCATGTGTTTTTAGTAATTGTTGGTTTGGTGCCCGTGAAAGAGACTGTGAACGCATTGAATTCAGGGAGCAGGCTAGGTTACTACAAATGATGGCTGTGAATAAACTATAATATTCAGAAGTAAACAGTGTAGCTGACTGAGTGTTTATGTATACCACAACCTTCTAAGTGCTAGTGCAAAATCAGTTTTTGTTTTTAGTAATTGTTGGTTTGGTGTGTTTGAGTGCTCATTGTTACAATTACACAGCAAAAGTTCAGTGACATTTTTATTTGTGCATGGTAGAAAGCACACAGTGAACTCCGAGAAAACGCTATGCTTGAGGAAACAGTTTGTGAATAGGCTACTACAAATGATGCCCGTGAAAGAGACTGTGAACACATTGAATAGGATATGTTTAGTTGGTGAATAGCATAGGCTACTATTACACAGTAGCGATAACTTTAAGCGCACCAGAATGAAATATAATATTCAGAAGTAAACAGCATAGCTGACTTACAGATTCAGTTAACATCCACAAATGAATAAGCGCGTCGATTCAGGGAGCAGTGCAAAGTGCCTGTGCAAAATCAGTTTTTGTGAGCTGATCGCCGTCAAAAAAGTTCAGGAGATATTTCTTAGTGATGGCTGATTTCAACAGTTTCAATATGATAGCATTTTGGAAAAAAAGTGTCATGAATTTATTGCATTTTTGGGGGAAAATAATCAGTTTTTATAATAGATCTTTGAAAATCCAAACCTGGATTTGAATTTTTTATGATATTATAACCTAAAGATGCTATGTGAAAGTTTGAAACAGAAAATAGTGGTTTTCATCTTGCCACTTTCTTGGTAAAGAAAACATATTTTTACTCAAATTAATCAAAATGGATTTATCACGTTCTGGAACCAAACTATAATATTCAGAAGTAAACAGTGTAGCTGACTGAGTGTTTATGTCAGAATGTTTATTTTTAAACCACAACCTTCTTGGGGCTTCTTTGACCGATACAACCATAGATATCATATATAAACGCTAGATGTCTTATGGCGCAGTCACTTCCGGCATCACCGTTCGGCCATCTTGTCACAGTGAAGCTGTGCATTAAGGTGAATGATCAGCACGCACACAAATCCTCTTATCTCGCTGAAATCTTGACGGATTTACAAACGGTTTGGTTTCTTACAAACGTTATTAACGTGGCTATAATTCCGAATGCTTGAACATGTATGTTATAATTATTCATATGTATGCACTGTATGTATGCAGTGTCATAACTACATCTCTGACATTTATAACAAACCAAACCGTTTGAAAATCGGTAGCAAATTGAGCAAGTTATGGTTATTTAAAAGTACATGCACCATTAAACGAGTGAGCGAGCACACTGTGGCAAGATGGCCGCCACGTGCGGATGTCGACCTCCATTGGCCAGCAGCGAGCACGAGACATCTAGCCTTTATATATGATATCTATGGATACAACCCTCTAATGTCAGAATGTTTATTTTTAAACCACAACCTTTTAAAAATGATATATTTAACGATATCTTTAGCATTTCTCATCCAAACAACATCAAACTTGGCACTGCACTTACTCGTGCCCGTGGCAAGACATCTGTCGAATTTGAAATCCATCGGACTAACGGTTCGAGAGATATGTGGTTAACAGACACACACACACACAGACAGACAGACATACAGACAGACATACAGACAGACAGACAGACAGACGTTTCTGTAATTTATAGATAGATGGATTTATCATGTTCTGGAACCAAACTATAATATTCAGAAGTAAACAGTGTTGAGTGTTTTATGTCAGAATGTTTATTTTTAAACCACAACCTTCTTGGGGCTTCTTTGACCGATACAACCCTCTAATGTCAGAATGTTTATTTTTAAACCACAACCTTCTAAAAATGATATATTTAACGATATCTTTAGCATTTCTCATCCAAACAACGTCAAACTTGGCACTGCACTTACTCATGCCAAGACACCTGTCGAGTTTGAAATCCATCGGACTAACGGTTTGAGAGATATGTGGTTAACAGACATACACACACACACACACACACACAGACAGACAGACAGACAGACACACAGACAGACGTTTCTGTAATTTATAGATAGATGATCTTCATAACGGAAGTGAATCAATCAATCAAAACTAACTTTAGCTGGACAATAACTTTATTCTAGAGCTGCTGTAAAGCCAAAACAATCTCTGTTACTGTAATTTCCTATTATCACTGTAAACTGCTTTGAAACAATTCATACTGTTAAAAAACGCTATATAAATGAAGGTGACTTGACTTGACTATTAAATGTGCAATTATGACAATAATTTAATGAGTGGTGAGATTAGCTAACAGCATCCTACCTTCTCTCTCCTGTGTCCTACAGTTTTATCAGTCAGTCGGCATGAGTACTTTGCTGCATTATTGTGAGTAAGCTGCTCTTGCATTTTGTTCATGATCTGGTCCTCCAGGTCCAAACGCACTGCAGACTCTTTCTCCATCTGCTTCCTGAGAGCCTTGAACTCGGACTGACGCACCTCGTGGTCCTGAAAGAGAAAGAAATACATAGGTCCCATATATAACCTTCAGACTGGTGCTCATTTACCATCAAGCAGTTGAAATATTTCTGTAGAATGATGTGAATGATATACCCCACGCAATGTGCTGAGGGTCTTCTCTGTCTCCTGCAGCATTCGCGTATATGTGCTGTACTGGGCCTGTAGGACTTCCTGGTGGTTCTGGGAGTATGTGATGAGTTTACGTGAGGTTGTGGAGTCAGTCTGGGCTCGGTTCAGACGCAGAGTGAGATGCTCATTCTGCTCTTCCACCTTTGTGATAGACTTTTTATAGCCCTCAATCTCTGTGTCCAGAGAGCGCACGTGATCATTGGCCAGCCTGGAGGAGGGACGTCAATACACATCAATACTGTTGTCTGGGTCATACATACTCAAACATCATGAACATTATGTTCACCTCAGTTCCTCATGCATTGCAGTGTAAGCCTCATCCCGCCTCCTCATCCTTAACAGGCTGCTGTTCCATTGCTGGAGTAACTGCCTACGTTCGACAGTCACTGAGTCCAGTTCCAACTGCGCCTATAGCACACACACACACACGGGTTCATGGGTGACATTTGCAAATGTTTATTTATGTACATATTTTTGTAAGATGTGCCTGGTAGGGTTGTGCACAATTCAGTACTGAATTTAGAAGCATTTTACAATTAAGTTTTTAAATCTAAAATGAATTTTGAATGGAGGTAGCAAAAAGGATGCAGAATTGAGTCTAACTGAATTTAAGGAGTAAGATTAAAAGGAACTTAAACTAAGTGCAAATTTAATACACTAAAAGAGATTTGTCAAGACAAACTTTGAATGGTGAAAGTGTTAAAATTTGAAGTTTTTAATGTGTCACAATGCTGTGTTGTAGAAAGTACACAGACATGAAGATGAAAGGCAGTCTTTAATAAATCCACACAGAAGTAATCCACAAAAAGAGAGCAGCATATAACACATCTAGACACAGACGAGACCCAACAGCAATGAACAGAAACAGAGAAACGAAGAAGGAAGGATAATTAATGACACACACCTGAACTAAATGACAAGTAATCTGAAACCATGACAACAAACTCAGCTATGGAAATGGTGCAAACTGAACACAAAGGGACCGGTGTTTTTCAAAAGGCTGCATCCTACCAAGACAGCGTCCTTCCTAGTTCAGTTCTTCTGAGGCTTGTAGGCTAGTGTTCTTCTCATCAATTAAATGCTAGAATGAGACGTTCTAGTAAGAGCGCATGGTTACGTCACACATGTTCCCGCCCCCACAGTCACAGCTACGAACATACTGTTAAATCTTAAAAAAATACTGCATTTCAAATCTTTATATTAACTGGCTTTTTATTAATGCAATACAGCCGTCTCCCAGTGGCTTACGTTATTGTCAGTTTAGTGTTAGTGATTAATTTACAGCAAAACAAAAGATAACATCTATGCTTTCATGTCCGAAAACATAATTTTTGTCTTTCATTTCATGTTAAACTCTGACCAGCTCTGTACCGACTCGTTCTCCGTCAGTTTATTTTCGTGAATTGGAATGTGTGCAAAGGTGATTTAAGGCCACGGAGGATACATTTGATGCATCCTTCAAAGCAGGCCGAATCAAGGACGTGAAACAAAGGCTGCTTTCCAGGGATCCTTCAAATTGAGATGGCCTTCAGTGACGTTTGATGACGCGGCAGCCGAGATATGCAGCCTTAAAGGGTTAGTTCACCCAAAAATGAAAATTCTGTCAGTAATTACTCACCCTCATGTTGTTCCAACTCCGTAAGACTTTTGTTCATCTTCGGAACACAAATTAAGATATTTCTGATGAAATCTGAGAGCTGGCTCACTCCTCCATAGGCTTCTAAAGACGTTATAACTTGCTGGCCCAGAAAATGCATTAAAGACATCGTTAATATAGTCCAAGTGACTACAGTGGCTCAATCTTAAGTTTATAAAGCGACAAGAATACTTTTTGTGCGCAAAAAACAAACAAAAATAACGACTTTATTCCACTATTCATTTCCTTCTCTCTGGGCCTCGAGTTTTTTCACGTAGTGTAATAGCGCAGCGCGTCTGTGTTGCACGTCACACGCATCACACACATGACCAGCGTCGGCCAATAGTGAGCTACGTGCTACGTGGTGTCTCATACTCTTAGAGAAGTCCTACTTTGCTACGTGGTGACGTGCAACACAGACGCGCTGCGCTATTACACTATGTGAAAAAACTCGAGGCCCAGAGAGAAGGAAATGAATAGTGGAATAAAGTCGTTATTTTTGGGGGGGTTTTGCGCACAAAAAGTATTCTCGTCGCTTTATAAACTTAAGATTGAGCCACTGTAGTCACTTGGACTATATTAACGATGTCTTTAATGCATTTTCTGGGCCAGCAAGTTATAACGTCTTTAGAAGCCTATGGAGCAGTGAGCCAGCTCTCAGATTTAATCAAAAATATCTTAATTTGTGTTCCGAAGATGAACGAAGGTCTTACGGGGTTGGAACAACATGAGGGTGAGTAATTACTGACAGAATTTTCATTTTTGGGTGAACTAACCCTTTAAGAATAGTCTTAAGCTTTGACTTAAGTGTCAAAAAATTCTTAGTAAAAAGTAGGACTTCTCTAAGAGTATGAGACTTTTATAAAGAAGCAAAAAGCAACTTTCAGTAAAGTATAAGACTGATTCTTAAGTGTCAGTCACTTAAGTGTTGTTAACTAAGGACTACAATGATGTCAACCCAAAATGGCCACCCTCAACCACTGAATAAGCCAATAGTGAGCCTGCAAGGGTGAGGTCACTGCAGCATGACACCAATCATTTAATGTAATTATAATAAAATAATTTAATTAAGACACTGAAACTTAAATATTTAAATTTATTTTTAAATGATGCTTTGCATTGTGCAAAATTATCACAAATTAGTATTGATGCTGTGGAATCCCCAGGGGAAAAGTGAGGCAAAGGAAAATTGTCAGATTCACCATTTATTCAAATAGTATTAAAAATGTGTTAAAGATTTTGTAAGCGTATTGTGTAGTTGTGCCTGGGGTCAATTCTTTATTTGTGTTAACACAATGAAACATTCCAAATTGTACAGACATATTTTTTAGCCAGGATGTCATACAAAGAAATTATGAACACATGAAAAAACAAGAGAGGACAATGAAATATTAATAAATTACTATGTTGCAGACAATGTATGATTTTTTTTTCTCCTGTGAGCTTTTTAGTTTTTCTAAAACCTGTAGCTGTAGTTTGCCCTTTTTTGTCACTTAATATTCAACAATATTGTTGATCTGCCTGCATTGACACCATTATATGAGAACTAAACTGAGCTGGACGATGACATAATTTATCTATACAGCCGCTCTGGAGAAATCAGTGAACTAAATAGATAACTAATGATTTTTTACAATGGAAATGAAAGCTTTAGCGTAAGTTCTGCCAGGAAGACTAAATTGTTACGTCACTTATTACCTTCTCATCTATCCAATTGTGTTCTAATACTTGTAGTATAAAGATCGGTACTTACACATGTCTGAGTTCGCAGATGCTGACGCCTACATTCACCTCCATCCTCCCCACCACCACCAGGATGGTCCCTGTCCATACCTCCCAAGGGGTCGGCTGCACCCCTGCCTTCGTCTTCAGGCAGGAAATGCAGAATCCGTACCGTCTGATTGCAAGCTATGGACAGGGCCTACGCCAAAGAACTTTATAACACAATACTTGCTTGCTGGGCTGTTAATAAATGTATACTTGTTTCGGTATTTTGCCTCCCGAGTCTTTCTGGTAGAAATTAATCAACACTGACCTTACTTAAGCCAGACAATGATACTATTTTCTTCTAGAGCTGCTGTACAGCCAAGACTAACTTTATTGCATTATTTTCCTGTTTACTCTGCAAAGCTGCTTTGAAACAATCTGTATTGTAAAAAGCACTGTAGAAATAAAGGTGACTTGAAATAATTTTGTCAGATAAATACCTTCGCTAAATTTTTTTTAAATTTTGTTCTTCCCTCATATTTTAAAATATTAAAAAAATATAAATATAAAAATATTTTCCTCATAATTTGATGGTTTACGCAAACTTGTAGGGTCATTAAAAAAAAAATTTTTTTTTAGACTCTGCACATCACTTTTGGTCACTACTGTATATTTGGTGTGGTACGTGCCACAATAGTGCTATTCAAGAGCCTGCTAACTGTGGACTGAAGGGCCCGAGTCATCACAGGTGCACTGCTGCATTTTTCCAGTTGCCAAAAATATAATTATTACTTTAATTTCATTTCATTGCTGTAAAATTTCTTAAAGGTAAGTTACAAAAAGAATACCTTGATGATTAAACTTTTTTATCGTTTGATCAACATCATCATTTAACTCCAATACATCATATTTTCGTTGAAAAGTGCGTGGCCGCATCCTCTCTGCTGCCATCTTGTTACTCCTAACTAGGTTAGGATACCTCTCCAGCTCTCTTAAATAATTTAGGAGCTGAGACCTAATCTTAACACTTAGGAACCTTTATGAATCACACATATTCTAGTCTATGAATAAGAGTAAAATGATGTCATTCTTAGAATTTTGACAGACTCAAGATAACATTTTTACTCTGAGTGGCTTTATACATACGGCCCCAGGTGTGATTTCAGTTATGATTTGACTGTAACCATAAACATGGATATATTAAAATGATGCGTGGAAAAGAACTTCTCGGCAGTCTTAGTGAGTCTGATTCATACATTGACAGTTTGTGTGTTGTTATATGATGAACAGTGAACAGTTTAGCACTGCTGCAGTTCATATTGCCTTTTCCCCTGCATTATGTTGATTATTAGGGACAAGAAAATTGATTATTTGTCAAATTCCAATGACGTTTTAGTCATTTTTGACAGCATGAGTAAGTTTAATTTGTTGATAGATGTTTACCCTTACGAAAAAGAAGTTTATTCAAGTGTTATATTAGTATACTTATTTTAAACTAAAAATAAGAAAGTATACTTTCAGTCTACATTTTATATACTTCTAAAAAAAATATACTTTATGTACTTCTCAGAAATATACTTAAAATTTCACTTAAGTGTACTTGATTTATACTGAGAGAAAAGTCCAAGTATATTTGGCCTGTACTTGTACTCAATCTTTTGATCGAGAAATACTGTAAAATATACTTTTTTTACATAGTTTTTCAGTCTTATGAAACTTACATTGTTTGAAAATGTTGATTAGAATATTGATATAAAACAGATATGTTTCTAATTCTGCGTATCTAAATTTTTGTGTAGGCTAATCCAATGAAAGTGTACATAGGAATTTACTTTAATTCTATTTTACTCTTTCCCCACCATTGACTGAATTTTCCAGCTATCCATGTTTTCACTGTTATAAGGTAGGGGGCGCTATATGACACATCTTCTAGTACAGAATCTCCGGATCAAAAAACACAAGAGAAGAAGAAGCTGAAACAATAGAAGATTGCCCACTCAAAAAATATAAAATAACGTAATCATCAAAAATTAAACAGCGTGTAAATCAAAACTGCTTAATGTTACCAAATGAAATGAAGCATAAACCATGAAGAGAAAACAACTGTGAAGCTTTGGGGGCCTTGGACTCGATCTACGCTATCTGTGTTTTAAGATCAAATCAAATCAAATCAAGTATATTTGTATAGCGCTTTTCACAATACAGATTGTATCAAAGCAGCTTCACAGTATTAAAATAAAATAATACAACAAAGTTTGTTTCTAGTGGAATTTATTGATTGATAGAATAAAATTAAATATCCCCAAAATATCCCCAACTGAGCAAGCCAAAGGCAACAGTGGCAAGGAACCGAAAAAACTCCATCAAGCGGCCTAATGGTGTCCTAAAACTCCATCAGGTGACCTAATGGAGAAAAAAAAAACCTTGGGAGAACCCAGGCTCAGTCGGGGGCCAGTTCTCCTCTGGCATTTATGAACTAGAGGCCGGATTGTAGTTTGAAACTGTGAGATTAACAATATTATATGAATGCCTGGCTGAAAAGATGCGTCTTTAATCTAGTTTTAAACTGGGAGAGTGAGTCCGAGCAACGAACAGTATCAGGAAGGCTATTCCAGAGTTTTGGAGCCAAATGTGAAAATGCTCTCCCTCCTTTGGTTGATCTGGATATCCTAGGTATGACCAAAAGCCTTGAATTTATTGATCTTAAAGAGCGCGATGGATTATAGGGTGATAGAAGATCCGCTAAATAGACTGGAGCTAAGCCGTTTAGGGCTTTATAAGTCAGTAGCAATACCTTATAATTAATACGGAACTTTATAGGTAGCCAATGTAGTGATGATAAAATCGGTGTTATATGATCATATTTTCTTGATCTAGTAAGAACTCTAGCGGCTGCATTTTGGACTAACTGTAGCTTGTTTATTGAGGATGCAGGACAACCGGCTAATAAAGCATTACAGTAATCTAGTCTCGAGGTCATGAATGCATGAACTAACTTTTCTGCATCAGAAACTGATAGCATATTACGTAGCTTAGCAATGTTTCTAAGGTGGAAAAAGGCTGTTTTTGTAACATACGAAATATGATTTTCAAAAGACAGGTTACAATCGAGTATAACACCCAGGTCTTTTACTGTAGAGGATAAAGTAACAGGACATCCTACGATGTCAAAGTTGTATTGTGAGAGGTTCTGTGGGCGGTTTTTTGAACCGATAAGTATTACCTCTGTCTTGTCTGGATTTAATAATAGAAAATTACGCGTCATCCAATCTTTTATATCTTTAACACACTCTGTCAATTTGGATAATTTAGCGTTTTCATCCGGCCGTGATGAAATATATATTTGAGTGTCATCAGCATAACAATGGAAACTAATTCCATGTTTCCTTATAATATTTCCAAGTGGCAGCATATATATTGAGAATAACAGAGGGCCCAACACAGATCCCTGCGGCACTCCATAGTTTACTGGAATTATGATCGATTTTTCTCCATTTAAATAGACAAAATGGTAGCGGTCTGATAAGTATGATCTAAACCAGCTTAATGCTTGTCCTTGAACACCAGTATAATTTTGTAGTCGATCTAAGAGTATTGTATGATCTATAGTATCGAACGCAGCACTTAGATCAAGTAAAACTAGTATTGAGATGCAGCCTTGGTCAGAAGCTAAGAGTAAATCATTTGTGATTTTAACGAGCGCAGTTTCAGTGCTATGATGCGGCCTGAATCCTGACTGAAACTTTTCATAGATATCATTTTCTTGCAAGAAAGAGCCCAGTTGAGTGGACACAACTTTTTCTAGTATTTTAGACATAAAAGGTAGATTTGAAATGGGTCTATAATTTGCTAGATTATGCGGGTCTAATTGTGGTTTCTTAATGAGAGGTTTTATCACTGCCAGTTTAAATGTTCTTGGAACATGACCTAAAGATAAAGATGAGTTAATAATATTGAGGAGAGGCTCTTCCACTACAGGTAACACTTCCTTCAGTAGTTTAGTTGGTATAGGATCTAATAAACATGTTGTTGTTTTAGATGAAGTGATAAGTTTATTTAACTCTTTTTGTTCTATAGTTGTAAAGCACTGTAATTGTTCTTGCGGGGGGGAAATTGAGGCTGAATTATAAGGTGCGATTGAGGATTGAACGTTTACAATTGTGGTTCTGATGTTTTCTATTTTCTCAGTGAAGAAGTTCATGAAATCATTACTACTAAACTGTAACGGGATATTTTGTTCGGGTGACGTCTGTTTATTTGTTAGTCTAGCCACGGTGTTAAATAAAAACCTAGGATTGTTTTGGTTGTTTTCTATTAGTTTGCGGAGATGCTCAGCCCTGGCCGCTTTTAGGGCCTTTTTATAACGTGACATACTGTCTTTCCACGCGATTCTAAAGACCTCTGAATTAGTTTGTTTCCATTTACGCTCTAAATTACGGGTTTCTCTCTTTAGAACATGCGTAGTATTATTGTACCATGGTGCTTTAATTTTCTCTGTGACCTTTTTTAATCTAACGGGTGCAACAACATCCAATGTTCTAGAGAGAATGGTGCTCATAGTGCTAGTTAGTTCTTCTAGTTCATCTGTTTGTTTGGGTTCAGGCAGCAGCTGAGACAGAACAGACAAGCAACTCGAGAAATTATCTATGGTGGATGGAAGGATTGTTCTGCCTGGTCGAAAACGCGGCGCCGCATGACATATTACAGCAGTACGTAATATGCAAGTTACCAAGTAATGGTCAGTGACATCATCACTTTGTGGAATGATATCTATATCGGTTGGATCGGTTCCATATGATATAATTAAATCGAGTGTGTGATTAAGACGATGAGTTGGTCCGGTGACGTTTTGTTTGACCCCAAAGGAATTTAATAAATCTATAAACGCAGCCCCTAACGCATCATTTGGATTATCTACGTGTATGTTAAAATCTCCAACAATTAATGCTTTATCTACATTGACCAATAGATCTGAGAGAAAATCTGCAAACTCTTTTAGGAAATCAGCGTAAGGCCCAGGCGGTCTATATACGGTAGCCAAGGCTAGAGATAATATGGATTTTTTTCTAACATCTAAGAGCGTAACATTTAGTACAAGTATTTCAAACGAAATAAACTTATAACCCGTTTTCTGAGTAACATTGAGAATATCTCTATAGACCGCTGCAACACCGCCGCCACGACCAATCAGACGGGGTTCGTGCTTATAGGAGTATCCTGCTGGAGTAGACTCATTTAGACCGAAATAATCATTAGGTTTAAGCCAAGTTTCAGTAAGGCAAAGCACATCGAAGCTATTATCCGTGACTATTTCATTTACAATAACTGCCTTAGGTGTGAGTGATCTAATGTTTAGAAGACCTAGCTTTAGAAATTGTTTTTGGTTACTAATAGCAACATTTTCTGGTTTAATAACAATTAGATTTTTTCTAGATCCTGCAGTAGATTTATTATTTGATCTCACTAAACGAGGAATAGACACAGTTTCTATGCAATGTTCTACACTATTTATATCAGTTAATTTGGTGCAGCAGAGACTATGATTTGAACTTTTGGTTACTAGTCAAAAGGTATTTAACATTTTGGAGATGTTATCTGACAGAAGATCCGATCCGAATCTGCTTGGGTGTAAGCCATCAGCACGGTAAAGCCTAGGACGCTCCCAAAACAGATTCCAATTATTTACAAAGAGCAGTTTCTGCTCATTGCACCATGACATTAACCATTCATTTAGCGCGAATAATCTACTAAACTTTTCATGACCTAGTCGGTACGTGGGAAGCGGTCCTGACACAATGATCGTTATATCAGGCGATATGCTGCGTACCGTATCGATCAGATTCCTGAAGTCTTTCTTCAGAACCTCTGTCTGTCGCAGCCTGATGTCGGCCCCTCCCGCGTGCAGGACCACAGTTCCGACGCGCTCGTTCAGAATCTCGGGAACGTGAGCAGCGATTTCAGAAACACGAGCACCAGGAAAGCAGTGACTATGCACCTTACTTTTATTTAACGTAGCTTGTACGTGTCGAACGATGGAATCACCGATGATCACAGCATCGCGTTCTGTTTCGCGAAGAGGGGAGAAGCGGTTTTGTGTGGATATCTCGAAAACCGGGAGGGTCGGAGAGAGTTTTCTTGGTCTAGACCTGACTCGCGTCTTCCGCTGCGGAAATATCCAGGCTTCGTGGTGGCATGTTGGAGCCGGCGTAAACGAGACCATAGCTGATCGCGGCCTCGACGCTCGTGACCGATGCTGAGTAACGCACGGAGTAGACGAGGTCGGAGTCAGCGGGTTAGTAACGTTGATCACTGATTTGTGTGCATCGGCGCGTGATGTTTCAAGAGCTAACCGCCGGTCTATCAGCTCGGCTTTTCTCACTAAAAGGTCGTGGATCTGTTTCTCAACAGCTTCCAGCTCAGACTGCAACGCGTGTAGCTCAAATGTGTCCTCACCTGCACCAAAAGGTAGACTACTTACATCTGATATATTCGCCATTTTAACAGATGGACAGTAAGTTAAGTTAGCAACGACGCTACCAGTGATGCTATCAATATTAATACTAATTTATGACTGAAGTCTTGGATATAATCCGTCTTTTTAGTGGTACAGGTGTAGAGTAGACGCACGATAGGCGAAAAAATGTTTGTTTGTAAGTGAGTGTGGAGAAGACGCGTTCAGCCGTGATCCACAGGAGTAACCTATAATGGCGCTTTTCCACTGCATGGTACGGTACGGCTCGGTTCGGTACGGCACGCTTTGGCGCTTTTCCACTGCATGGTACGGTACGGCTCGGTTCAGTACGGCTCACTTTTGGCGCATTTCCACTGCATGGTACGGTACGGCTCGCTTCGGCTCGCTTTAAATGGTACCACCTCTGTTGAGGTTCCAAGCGTACCGTACCGATACTAAAATGTGACGTGAAAACACTGCAGATCACTGATTGGTCAGACAGAATCATCACTACCAGCGTCATTGTATTTATGACACGAGACACTAAACCCGCTAGATTTAAATAGCCAGTAGACAACAGCCAGCGCTGTAGCGCCTGTTTTAAAAGTATTTGCTTAAAAAAAAAAAAAAAAAAAAAAAAAAAAAAAGTATAAACTTCAAAAAAAGAAATGGCTGAATCGTGGTCAGTGGACGAGGTGCAGACGTTCCTCTCGTTGGTTGCCGAGGAGTGGATAGGGAAACACGGAATGAAAAATTCGCATTTAATATGATGATATCATGGCAGTAGAGACGGCAACTATAACGATCAGTCCCACCCACTTTGAAGCGGTACTAACTGCAGTGGAAAAGCAACCGAGCTAAAGCGAACCGAACCGTGCCGTACCGAGTCGAGTCGTACCACGCAGTGGAAAAGCGAAGCGAGCCGAACCGTTCCGCGCCGAGTCGAACCGTACCGAGCCGTACCATGCAGTGGAAAAGCGCCATAAGAGTATCCGACGTTGGATCACTAATAGGCTTGAGACGCGTCTGCTCAACAGTCCGCGTTGTAACTATGAGGTGAGGAAAAATAGAAAATGTTCGTTGTAAGTGAGTTTAAAGAGAAATCAAGAATTATAAATCAATCGATGGAGCTCCAAACACAACAACGCGTTTGTCAAAGACGATGAATAAGATCATCGTCTTTGACAAAATTAGATTTTCTCAACGTTTTTGTTTAAAATGTTGCCATTCTTTATTAAACTTACCAACATTCAAGTGTTGATAAAAAAGTATGCATGAAGCTAATAAAATGTTTTTAAAATTAGTTAAAGTACAGTTAAAGGTATTTTTCAAGTATAAAAGATAATATCTACATTTGAACATAGTAGTATACTGCAAGTGCAAAAATAATATATAAATAGTAAACTATGAGTATAATGTTATGTTCACTTAAAGAAAACTTAGAGGTATACTTGAAGTATAAACTACTAAACTAGTAGTTTACTGAGAGTACACTTCAGTGTGTACTTTCATAAACT
Source organism: Abramis brama (assembly GCF_963993115.1). Lineage (NCBI taxonomy): Eukaryota > Metazoa > Chordata > Actinopteri > Cypriniformes > Leuciscidae > Abramis > Abramis brama. Next base: position 22,195,675 of record NC_139973.1, read on the forward strand.
AAAAAATGCACTACGGTAGTATTAAAATAGTAAACTACTAGTATACTTATAAGTTTACTTGTAGTACAGATGCATTACAAATGAGAAACCTAGTTGTGTACTAATGTTACACTTATAGTACACTTAAACGTATACTTTTATATAGTATACTAAAAGTGGGCCAATTTAGTACAATAGTAATAGTACACTTACAAGTTTACTACAAGTACACAATGATATTAGTATACTACATACAGTATACTTAAAAAATATACTTGAACATTACTTAAGTATACTTCATAAAATTAACTTATAGTCCAGGCAAAGTAACTCATTTTGGAGCCAAAAATAGAACTAATTGTAAAATAATTTTTAAAATAAAATGGGGCTATTTTTTTCCTTTACTCCTATCAAAATGAAACTTTACAAAATGAAAGTACCCATGAAAAGTAAAAAATTTTGTATTACAAGTTTCTTTGAAAATTAATTTGAATATGCAAATGAGCTATACACTAATCGAACATGCCCAAAATTCACCCAAATAGGCTTAATTTTTTCCTTTACTCCTACCACAACAAAACTTTACATAGTAAAAGTATACATTAGGGGTGTAACGGTACGCAAAAATCACGGTTCGGTACGTACCTCGGTTTTAAAGTCACGGTTCGGTTTATTTTCGGTACAGTAAGGGAAAGAAATGCAAACATTAAACTGCAGGTTGTTTATTACTATAAACTTTTTTTTAACAATTTGTTTACACTTTAATAAAATATAATAAAATATATATAAAATAAAAAAAAAGAATAAGAATAAAATACTGCTGCAAAGCAAAACCAATATCACATAATAAATTTAATGAAAAATATAAATAAATAACTATGATTACAGTGCAGCATTACCAATTCCAGCTTGTAGGCCTGCTTATATTTAAAAATTAAGGCTGGGAATCGATAAAAAAAAAAAAGAACTAATTAATTGCACAATTTGCTGTAATTAATTGCAATTCCTCCAAGCTTGTAATCATCAATAATTAGGCCTAAACTTAGAATCACCTAATTAAATGAAACACCGGGGGGGAAAAAGGAACAGAAAATAGCCCTATATTAAAATAATATTAAACATAAATATATCAATGTATTATTATTTTTCAATAATCAATCAACATAATCAATTTAAGATTTTTTTTTTCTTTCTTTTTTTTACTAATTATCAAAATAAAATATAGTCCTACAAAGCTATTATTACCAGAGCATGTGATCAGAGCAGGTCATTTTACCATTGTTGCCAGCATGACTATACCAGCTCAGCAAACAGAAGTCTACTACTGAGAAATTTCACCTTATTTGAGCGGACTTTGCTTTTCCAGTGCGTGATCGGTCCATGATTTGAGTGTTTGGGCCGTTAAAGGACAAATCCAGTGAAAAATGAACCTAGGGGTAATTAACACATGGTTACCGAGTCGATCGTTCCCTGCGATGCGTTTTCATGAAAATCGAATGTATAGAGTTCCCTTTCGTAAAGGGAACTCCCGCTGCATCGATACTCGATACTTTGGGGAATGCCCTCGGCATGACGCGTCTGAAGTCTGTAATGGAACTATTCCAATCTTGATTGGTGCTGTGTCTTTCGTCACTCGTGACGATGCATGTGACGGTGATCCGGAAGCTATAAAAGGACAACGGAACATAGCCGCATCAGCTTTCTGTCTTCAGCAAGCGTTCTGTGTGACTGTATTGTCTTATTTGGTGTTGTCTGTCTATCTCATATATATGGCGAATATAGAGAAACGACTCAGGCGGTGTGCGTCCCCTTGCCCATGCTATTTGAGCGAGGATGACACGCACTCGTTCTGTGTTGTTTGTCTGGGAGAGGAGCATGCACGGGCAGTGCTCGAGGGCGCTGTCTGTGCAAAGTGTTTTCAGCTATCTATGAAAGAGCTCCGCTCCCGTTTGAGCTTGTTCGATCAATTAGATCAGGCTCGCGTTCCCAGTGCATCAGGTCCCGCGTCTGTTGAGGCAGCGCGCCGCTTGTATGCATGGGATTCGCACGTGGGGCTGGCATATAATACTGAGACGGTTGCGACCCTTTCTCAGTGTTTATTAACCAGCTCCACTGGTCTCGCGCACGGTTCGGAAGCCCGCGCTGCGGCTTCTTCCGACCGTGTTAAAGACACAGCGTTTGATTTATCTGGCTCCGAGGAGTTAGATATTATCAACACTGAATCACGTGGATATGGGGATTCGCCACCCCATATTCCCGTTATTGAGGAGTTGCTGGAGGTTGTGACCAGGGCAGTGGTTAAATTAAATGTTGAATGGCCATATAATAAGCAGGAAGCGACTAAGAAAAATAAAATGGATGAGCGCTTTCTGCAGACCCAGTCACAATCTTTGTGTCAGAGCCTTCCCTTTTTCACTGATCTCCATACTGAGGTATCAAGATCGTGGAAAAATCCATGTTCATCTCAATTATTTTCCCCCCATGTATATATTTACTCATCCATTAGGGAATCTAATGAGAATGGTTATGAGGTGATGCCTCGGGTTGAGGAATATTTTGCGAAATATTTTCTCCCCGACATTGCGTCACCCGATAGCTCAGACACTTCCCTCCAAATCTCGTACATCGAATTTGTTAGGGAAAGCATATATGGCGGTGGGTCGAGCCGGTGCATGCCTACACACGATGGGGTTATTACAGGCATACCAGGCTGACCTCCTCAAGGAGGTGGATGATAACTGGGAGGTCTCACTCAACGGTATTACTGAATTTCGTAGAGTAGCTGACTTGTCTCTTCGTATTATTAAAGAGACGGCCCGTGCTATTGGCCGTTCTATGGCAGCACTAGTCGTCTCAGAGAGACATTCATGGCTTAATCGCTTGGGGATCGGGGAGAAAGACAGGGCTTTCCTTCTCGATGCCCCCCTTTCGCCTTCTGGCCTCTTTGGCGACGCGGCAAGAACCGTTGTCGAGAGGCTTCAGGAGGCAGAGCGACAATCAGCTATCCCCAGTTGTCAATCCAGGTCTCATGGGGTTGCTGCCAGGGGGCAGCCTCATGGGACAGCCGCCAGCTCCTCATATTTTGAGAAGGTTTCCTCTTGTGCCCCCCCGTATAAGGCTTGGGGCCAGAAGAAACATTCTCGCATGAGGCCCTCTATATCGAGGACAGGTCTGAGGACTGTCTCTCGGGCTAAGATGGCTTCAACTAAGAGGTCTTGTCGTAACACGCAGACCCTTATGGCTGTTCCCCCAGGAGAGCGAGTACAGGAGTCTCGCCCACTTATACAGCCCTTAGAAAATCGATGTTTACTTCCCGCCGCCGATGGCGCTTCGGGACACATCGGCTTCCAGCGAACACAAATCGCAGTATCTGCCCGAAAACGTTGCGGCCCTGTCGAGTTCGCTGCCTCTCAGGAGGACTGTAGAGAGCATATTTCGGTTAGTTCCTGCCAGTTAGCTGCTTCAGGTCACCGAAACCATTTGAAAATTTTTAGCCGAGGCCAGTCTCGAGGGACTGGTCCCCATGATGGCATATTTAGACACCCCGAGGGGTCTTCAAAATATAGCCTAGGGGGTCCTGCTTACAGTGGAGCTAATATACAAATATTATCTACTAAGGGCGGTTCACATGTCTGCCAGACCCGAGCAGGGTCGGTTCTTGGAACAGGAAGTCTAGTCTCTCTTAACACAGGAAACCTCAAGGTGGGCTCTTCCTCGGGTTCGGGAGCCCGGGTTCTACAGCCGGTACTTCATAGTTCCTGTGAGGGAAGGGGAGTAAGGCCTTGTTTCGGATCTCAGGGTACTGGATCAACCTCCGAGGGGGTTCAGATTCAAGATTCCGACTGTCAGTCAGACCAGCTCCGAGGACTGGTCTGTCGTGATAGATCCACAAGCTCCTTAACTCCTCATTCCCTTCTAACCCCATCACAGGAAGTTTCCGAGATCCGCTTTTGGGGGAAAAGCACATCAGTTCTGGATTCTTCCATTCGGCCTAGTATTGTATCCCCGCACCTCCTCGGAATGCATGGTCACTGTCCTAGCTCCATGGAGTCTTCAGGGCATCCTCATTCCTGTCCATTGACTACTAGAGCAGACGGTTCAACACCGAGGTGTTGTTCTGAGCCTCGTGAGGTGCTCGGGAATATGGCTCAGAGTCTAGGAAAAATCACCAGTGCCTCTTCAGAGAAACCGATTCCTGGGGGCGGTGTAGGTTATAGTCATGATGCAGGCACAATTGTCTCCAGCTCAGACATTCATCTTCCTGACCATAGTCATGAATATCAAGCTAGGCCAGGCCACCACTATATGACCTTATCAAAGAGTGGGCTCGCTGGCAGCAGTGTTCAACATACTATTCTTTGGCCTGCTGTACGTGGGGGCCCTGTAGTAGTGGCTCAGGACCAATGGGTTTTTCCCGAGAGGGAACCCACTCCGCATGACCAGAGTTACGCGCACATGCCCTCGTTTTCTGATCATGGGGAGGAAGTTATGGTTTCTGCTCCTAGAACCTGTGTTGGAAACACAGGGTTTGAGGAAACTTCAGAGAGACCATCAGGTTCTATTTTTGACAGACACTACGTCGGTGGTCTCTCTGATCAAAGAGGGGGCAGTCATCCTGTCGAGGCAGGGGCTGCAGCCCGGGGATTTCAAACTCCACCCCAAGTTGGCTTTAGCCGGGATGGAGGTCGGTGTGTCGGAGGTGGTCCTGTTTTCCCTTCATGTGGACGGCCACCTTCTGCGCCACCTCTCCCAGGCTCTTCCAGCTCTGCTGGGTCTGGATATCATAATACAGACATGGTTGAGGCCATGTCTGTGTATACTTTCCCAGATTGTTCTGCCCCCGGGGGTTCTAGAGTACAAGAGGGTTCGGCAGTACGGGATCAGCTTACTCTTAGTAGCCTTGTACTGACAGGCCCAAATATGGCTTCCAAACATCTGGGCCCTTCTGGGAATCCGGATCAGGATGGTCCTCCCTCCTCAGTCCGAGGTCGTGATATTTCACCCTTGGCTGTAGCCCAAGAAGCTGCTGGATTGGCCCCTGAGGGGGACCAATTCATAAATTCTGGTCTCTCAACCGAGGTTGTTGAGACCATTCTAAACTCTAGAGCCCCCTCCACGAGGAAACTTTATGCATTTAAATGGAAAATTTTCTTTTTATGGTGCAGAGAACGTCAGTTGGACCCAGTTAACTGCCCAGTGGCTTCAGTACTGGAGTTCCTCCAGAATCGTTTCTCTGACGGGCTCTCCCCGTCCACGCTTAAGGTCTATGTGGCGGCTATATCAGCCTTCCACACGCCTTTAAGGGTGGGCACGCTGGGGACACACCCACTCATAATTCGTTTCCTTCGTGGAGCCAGGAGGATGAGGCCTGCTATCCAGCCTAGGGTCCCTACGTGGGACCTGGCAGTGGTCCTCGAAGGGTTATCCCTGGCACCCTTCGAACCCCTGGATAAGGTGTCTGAGAAATTTTTATCCTTTAAGGTAGCCTTCCTGCTCGCTATTACTTCCCTGAAACGAGTTGGCGACCTGCAGGCGCTATCTGTGGCTCCCTCTTGCCTCGAGTTCTCTCCTGGCAGAGTGAGAGCCATTCTCCACCCTAGACCTGGCTACGTGCCTAAGGTGCCCACGAATGTGGCACGGTCTATAATCCTTCCGGCCTTTCATCCTCCACCGCATGTGTCGGCTGATCAAGCTAAATTACACTTGTTATGCCCGGTCCGAGCTCTTGAGGCCTATGTACATAGGACCTCGGGCTGGAGGAAGTCGGACCAGCTGTTTGTGTGTTTTGGGTTATCCAAGAGGGGTTCCCCGGTCTCCAAACAGACTATTAGCAAGTGGATAGTAGAGGCTATTTCTTCAGCTTACGAGGTGCGCAATCTGCCTTCACCTCTCCTGATAAAAGCTCACTCAACCAGAGGACTGGCATCCTCTAGAGCCTTGCTAGCAGGGGTTTCTCTTCAAGAGGTCTGTGATGCCGCTGGCTGGGCCTCCCCACACACCTTCATCAAACATTACAGTCTGGATCTGCCCTCTACACCAGGTTCACAAGTTCTCATGTCTTGAGTGTGCCAGATTGCTTCACACCAGGGCGGGGTCTCTCAGTGTGGCGGCGTGGGTATTCGTTCCCCAAAGTATCGATGCAGCGGGAGTTCCCTTTACGAAAGGGAACGTCTCGGGTTACGTATGTAACCCTCGTTCCCTGAGTAGGGAACGAGACGCTGCATCCCTCGGCCACACTTTTCGCACTCCTGAGAACGACTTGCTTTGACCCTTAAAAAGCTGATGCGGCTATGTTCCGTTGTCCTTTTATAGCTTCCGGATCACCGTCACATGCATAGTCACGAGTGACGAAAGACACAGCACCAATCAAGATTGGAATAGTTCCATTACAGACTTCAGACGCGTCATGCCGAGGGCATTCCCCAAAGTATCGAGTATCGATGCAGCGTCTCGTTCCCTACTCAGGGAACGAGGGTTACATACGTAACCCGAGACGTTTTATCTTTAAAAACAGATTAGCTCATAACACTAGTATATGGGGCACAGAGTAAGTAAAAGTAAATCGCTAGTTAATACCACTAACAAGGCTCAAAATAGCCTCACACTAACACGGTAGCATAATGAGGGTCCCTACATGCAAACCGAAGCATTGAGAACTTTGTAAGTGTACAGACAGTTTAATAAGAAGATACTTTATAAAGACAGTACATTACGCGTTTACAGACAGGCGTCATCTTGGAAAACAGTCTCGACTAATCGAGTCACGAACGCCGTGCTAAGTGAGCTGGTCGATAGGAATTACACATAGTGAAATCTAACGTAGCACGGCGTTCGTGACTCGACTAGTCGAGACTGTTTTCCAAGATGACGCCTGTCTGTAAACGCGTAATGTACTGTCTTTATAAAGTATCTTCTTATTAAACTGTCTGTACACTTACAAAGTTCTCAATGCTTCGGTTTGCATGTAGGGACCCTCATTATGCTACCGTGTTAGTGTGAGGCTATTTTGAGCCTTGTTAGTGGTATTAACTAGCGATTTACTTTTACTTACTCTGTGCCCCATATACTAGTGTTATGAGCTAATCTGTTTTTAAAGATAAAACTCTTTACATTCGATTTTCATGAAAACGCATCGCAGGGAACGATCGACTCGGTAACCATGTGTTAATTACCCCTAGGTTCATCTTTCACTGGATTTGTCCTTTAACCACAGAGCAGAACGCGCAGCGCAAACACGGAGTCGAACATTGAACATTGAGCAGAGAGCGCAGCGCGCAGACACACACAGACGGAACGGAGAGTGCGGCGGCGCACACGGAGCGGAAAAGCTTTTTTTCGCCCTGCAGTCGATTTCATTGGTTTAGGTTACAGTGACGACGGGTAAAACCAGAGAATGTCTAATAAGGCAGACGGGCTCTGGTAAAACTTTAGAATCAGCTGCAGGGCGGGATTTGCGCTGAACGCGGAGACTTCCGCCACTTAATATGTTCGTGTGGAAACACGAAAATGTACCTATGTTCCGCACACAAAATATTGCATTCGGTCATTCGGTACACACGTGCACCGAACCGAAAGCCCTGTACCGAAACGGTCCGGTACGAATACACGTACCGTTACGTCCCTAGTATACATGAAAAGTAACTTTTTTTGTATTACAAGTTTCTTTTGAAATGAATTTGAATATGCAAATGAGCAATATACTAATCGAATATGCCCAAAATACACCCTAATGGTAGCCTGGGTTTCCCCATGCTGCCTTGAGCGCAGCGCGATTTTATTCACGCTGCTAGGCAGCCTGGAAACCATTGAGCAGATTTTCCCCTCAAAAAGGGAACCAATCACAGAACGGGGAGGGAGCAGCAAGATGATGATGACGTTTATGCGACACACCGAAGCAGTTTGTTTATATTTATGGAATTCAACATGGCATCAGACGCAAAGTTACCTTTCGATGCAGCCTTAGATAGTGTTTAGAAGTTTAGAACACAAGTTTATTTTGTCTTCTTCCTCGTCAAATTTCTGTCGCTCTACATACGTCATCTGGTATAATTGAAACGATTGGTTATGAGCTACATACAGGCGCATTTGATAGATATTCATAGCACCCAATAAACGGCTCTGGGCATTCGTAAACCACGCCTCAAATACGAGAAAATTAACATGTGGTTCCCAGACCACGTCTCAATGAGAAGAGGTCTGACGTTAGCCAGGCTAACCTAATGGACTTATTTTTTCCTTTACTCCTATCACAATTAAACCTCACACAGTAAAAGTATACATGAAAAGTAACATTTTTGTTTTACAAGTTTCTTTGAAAAATCTATTTTAAATAGATAAAGCTCAACAAATAAGCAAATAAGCTCAACACTAGGCCTAATTGACTTATGGCCAAGAAACCATAAAGTCACAAGTAGAAAAAAGGGGCCAAATAACTAACACATCCATGTCCATTCAGTAAGTTAACCTATGCATAAACACGATAAATTTGAAGTCACTTGCCACACTTACCTGGGTCACTTGCCACAAAAAGACTTATATTGACCTTAAAGGGTTAGTTCACCCAAAAATGAAAATTCTGTCAGTAATTACTTACCATCATGTTGTTCCAACCCCGTAAGACTTTCGTTTATCTTCAGAACACAAATTAAGATATTTTTGATTAAATCTGAGAGCTGTCTCACTTGCTGGCCCAGAATAGTTATTAAAGACGTTAAAATAGTCCAAGTGACTACAGTGGCTCATCCATATGTTTATCTTTATTCCACTATTCATTTCCTTCTCTCTGGGCCTCGAGTGAATTCACGTTTTAGTACAGCGCTTCTGTGTTGCACGTCACCATGTAGGCTCACTATTGGCTGACGCTGGTCATGTGTGTGATGTGTGTGACTTACAACACAGAAGCGCTACGCTAAAACACTACGTGAAGTCACTCAGGCCCACGGAGAAGAAAATAAATAGAGGAATAAAGTCGTATGTTTTGTTTGTTTTTTGCGCACAAAAAGTATTCTCGTCACTTGATAAACATATGGTTGAGGCACTGTAGTCACTTGGACTATTTTAACGATGTCTTTAATAACTATTCTGGGCCGGCAAGTTTCAACCCCTTAGAAGCCTATGGAGGAGTGAGCCAGCTCTCAGATTTAATCAAAAATATCTTAATTTGTGTTCCGAAGATGAACGAAAGTCTTACGGGGTTAGAACAACACGAGGGTGAGTAATTACTGACAGAATTTTAATTTTTGGGTGAACTATCCCTTTAAGAATTGATTGCACAATCTTGCCTCCAGTTTTTTTGTGAACAAGCCTTACCTAATTACATTCCCCCACAGATAACATCAGAAGAAAGTCAGAATAGCCATCTCAATCATTAGTAACGTGGTGAGATTAAATTTTGGGCTGGTAGATTTACAAATGATTGGTATTGTTGGTAAGATTACGAGATTACAGGCAGAAGTCATTCTTACCAACTAAACAATTCACTCTCACACAGAAGACAGATGAAAAACCAGATAGACAAACTTTCCAGACATTCCAGCTCTTTACAATAATTTTGCCAGACACCAAAACTGCTTCTCTTTTTGTAGTTAGCAAGTATTTCAGACCAGGCGGGCCACACATCAGACTTCCACCATTTGTAAAGTAGCTGCAGTGTTATGAGAAGCTAGCAACAGCAATATCTAGGTTAGTTAAAGAAAAGCAAAAAAAAAAACTAAAATAAAATAAAAAACACCAAAACGAAAGCCTCCCCTGTTGTTGCTACCTTGTCGTGGTGGGGAGGCTTGTGTGCCTCCGTGACCCTGAAGACTATACCGGCGGGGGTTATACCCCTGGCAGGTACTACCAAGCCAGGCAGTTTTCAGGTTAGAGGCCAGTCTAAAAGCAGCATTGCCAATGCCATCACCCATTGGCAGTAGGATGATTGGATGAAGATTGGGCCGATGTATTTGTCATAGATATGAATTGTGTTTCTGCCTATGCAAATTAGGACATATTCAATAAGTGTGGCGCTCATGTGCATATTCAAATTAATTTCAAAAGAAACTTGTAATACAAAAAAAGTTAGTTTTCATGTATACTTTTACTATGTAAAGTTTTATTGTGGTAGGAGTAAAGGAAAAAAATAAGCCTATTTGGGTGTATTTTGGGCATATTCGATTAGTGTATAGCTCATTTGCATATTCAAATTAATTTTCAAAGAAACTTGTAATACAAAATTTTTTACTTTTCATGGGTACTTTCATTGTGTAAAGTTTCATTTTGATAGGAGTAAAGGAAAAAAATAGCCCCGTTGGGCTGTATTGTTGCCTGGCCTTATTGGCACACATCTCGGATTGATGAGAATTTAACATATTTCCTCAACTAGGATTTCTTAGGACTTTTAGTATGTTGTTCTGGACACGTCATAGAAATTATCTAAGCTGAAAAAAATTATTTTACAATTAGTCTGTCGTAAAACGCTATTTTGCCTGGACTATTAGTATACTTCTTATTCGTAAGGGTAATGCAGTGAGCACTGCTGTAGTTTATATCACAAAACACTCTCCAACTGCAGATGTTACTTTTAATTAATACTTTTAAGTCTAATTCCTAGTGAAATTAGAATATCTTAGTTTTACATATCACTTGAGATTGCATTTTCTAAAGACTAGTGCAAAATGCCCGTGCAAAATCAGTTTTTGTGTGTGTTTTTAGTAATTGTTGGTTTGGTGCCCGTGAAAGAGACTGTGAACGCATTGAATTCAGGGAGCAGGCTAGGTTACTACAAATGATGGCCGTGAATAAAATATAATATTCAGAAGTAAACAGTGTAGCTGACAGAGTGTTTATGTCAGAATGTTTATTTTTAAACCACAACCTTCTAAGTGCTTCTTTTACTTTACCGATATATTTAAGAAAACGCTATGCTTGAGCAAACAGCTTGTGAATAGGCTACTACAAATGATGCCCGTGACAGAGACTGTGATCGCATTGAATAGGATATGTTTAGTTGGTGAATAGCATAGGCTACTATTACACAGTAGCGATAACGTTAAGTGCACCAGAATTAAATATAATATTCAGAAGTAAACAGCATAGCTGACTTACAAATTCAGTTAACATCCACAAATGAATATGAATTACATCCACAATGAATTACATCCACATCCGTCGATTCAGGGAGCAGTGCAAAGTGCCCGTGCAAAATCAGTTTTTGTGTGTAGTGCAAAGTGCCCGTGCAAAATCAGTTTTTGTGTGTGTTTTTAGTAATTGTTGGTTTCTTGGTAAAGAAAACTATAATATTCAGAAGGAACCAAACTATAATATTCAGAAGTAAACAGTGTAGTTGACTGAGTGTTTATGTCAGAATGTTTATTTTTAAACCACATCCTTCTTGGGGCTTCTTTGACCGATACAACCCTCTAATGTCAGAATGATTATTTTTAAACCACAACCTTCTAAAAATGATATATTTAACGATATCTTTAACGATATCTTTAACATTTCTCATCTAAACAACGTCAAATTTGGCACTGCACTTACTCGTGTCCATAGCGAGACACCAGTCAAGTTTGAAATCCATCGGACTAACGGTTCGAGAGATATGCGAATAACACACACACAGACACACACACAGACAGACGGACATACAGACAGACAGACGTTTCTGTAAATTATAGATAGACTAGTGCAAAATGCCCGTGCAAAATCAGTTTTTGTGTGTGTTTTTAGTAATTGTTGATTTGGTGCCCGTGAAAGAGACTGTGAACGCATCAAAATCAGTTTTTGTGTGTGTTTTTAGTAATTGTTGATTTGGTGCCCGTGAAAGAGACTGTGAACGCATCAAAATCAGTTTTTGTGTGTGTTTTTAGTAACTAGTGCAAAATGCCCGTGCAAAATCAGTTTTTGTGTGTGTTTTTAGTAATTGTTGGTTTGGTGCCCGTGAAAGAGACTGTGAACGCATTGAATTCAGGGAGCAGGCTAGGTTACTACAAATGATGGCTGTGAATAAACTATAATATTCAGAAGTAAACAGTGTAGCTGACTGAGTGTTTATGTATACTGTACCACAACCTTCTAAGTGCTAGTGCAAAATGCCCGTGCAAAATCTGGATTTGAATTTTTTATGATATTATAACCTAAAGATGCTATGTGAAAGTTTGAAACAGAAAATAGTGGTTTTCATCTTGCCACTTTCTTGGTAAAGAAAACACATTTTTACTCAAGTTAATCAAAATGCCCGTGCAAAATCAGTTTTTAAGTGTGTTTTTAGTCATTGTTGGTTTGGTGTTTGAGTGCACATTGTTACAATTACACAGCAAAAGTTCAGTGACATTTTTATTTGTGCATGGTAGAAAGCACACAGTGAACTCCGAGAAAACGCTTGAGCAAACAGTTTGTGAATAGGCTACTACAAATGATGCCCGTGAAAGAGACTGTGAACGCATTGAATAGGATATGTTTAGTTGGTGAAGATTCAGGGAGCAGTGCAAAGTGCCCGTGCAAAATCAGTTTTTGTGAGCAGCTAATCGCTGTCAAAAAAGTTCAGGAGATATTAGCGATGGCTGATTTCAACAGTTTCAATATGATAAAAAATAACTTTTATATTGATTAAAATATAGACACCTGTCGAGTTTGAACTAACGGTTCGAGAGATATGCGAATAACACACACACACACAGACAGACAGACAGACAGACGCTCCTGTAATTTATAGAGAGATATGGCCAAATGTGCAGTCTACCAGTAGCACTGGAGCGACAACACTGGGAACGCCCACAAGCGACTCACAGTACAGAGACTAGCGACATGCAGCGACAAAGTCGGATGCAGCCTTCCATTTGAGAAACACCAAACTGTGTCAACAAAAGTGACAGTGTGACAATAGGCCTTATAGACAAACAAACATATATATTTAATTGAAATTGTACCTATAGAAAATTGTACACTACCATTCAAAAGTTTGGAACAGTAAGATTTTTTTTATTTGAAAGAAATGTATACTTTTATTAAGCAAGTATTTATTTAATTGATTCAAATTGACAGTAAAGAAATATAAAGAGTTACAATAGATTTTTATTTCGGATAAATGCTGTTCTTTTGAGCTTTTTATTCATTTCTATTCAAAGGATCCAAAAATAATTATAGAAAGGTTTCCACTAAAATATTAAGCAGCACAACTTTTTTCAACATTGACAATAATAAGAAATGTTTCTTGAGCACCGAATCAGCATATTAGAATGTGACACAGAATGATGCTGAAAATTCAGCCATCACAGGAATAAATTGCATTTTAAAATGTTCAAATGAAAAACAGTTATTTTAATATTTCACAATATTGCTGTTTTTACTGTATCAAATAAACACGTAAGAGGAATAACAGACTTTCTGAATGGTAGTGTACACTTCTTTATTGAATTATAGTTTATCTATTTAAAAGAATTTATGGACTAGGGTGGAGGAACACTGAATGTCATTATTGATGAATGTTGAACTCTTATCTGACTCCCTTTAAAGGCAGAATAATGCTACTAATGGAACTAAATGTACTAATGGAACAGTATGGAAATTTACTTTAAAAGTCGTTGTTGCTGATCCCAATAATATTTAAAAATGTAACGTAACCAAAAACGTTACGTGAATCCAGTGAAATGCATTCATAGCGCTTAAAATTCATAACTAAATTCATCAAATTTGAGTGTGTATGCTTCACCATGATCTGTTGCAGAGGTTTCTAACCTCAGAAAGAGCTTCCTTTGCAGCCTTTGTCTGATCAGTCTGAGCGATGATCTGAACCTCATACAGAGAGATCTGCTCTGAGAGCTTTTCCACATGCTTGGTCAAACGCTCAACATAAAGATCCTGACAGACAGAAAGAGAGAGAGGTGTATAAACAAACATCTACTAGAGCTTGAATGAAATGGGGAGAATGTATTTTATCATTTGTTTTTACTTTTATAAAATTAACGCAGAAGAACTATACTTTTCTGGTTACATTAGTTATACAAGAGATTCATATGTGCTAAAACACATGAAATGGTCATATTTGACCAAAATCATGTGCTCTAGAACTCCACCTGCTGATATTTTTGCTCCTCTGCCTGAGTTCTCTCTTTCTGGACTTTGTGTGAAGCATTCATTATTGCTTTGATGTCCGAACGCAGGTCACTATTGGCCCCCTGCATGTAGAGCAACTTTAGGGCCAGGTTGTCCACTTTAGATTGTAATTCCGAGACTATGAAGAGAGCATATGATCAATGCAAGACTTACAGAGATTTTCTGTCTGCACCACTGGCGTCACCAAACAGAATTGTAAAATGATCATTTTCAATCTGCCAATCACAGATTAATTTATTTGAGAGATCAGAACTAATGAACAACAGGAGATATCGCAATTATTTAAATAATTATCTTGAAATGTGATGTTTTTTTAGCGGAAAATGTTCTCTACTGTAAAAATGTTCACTATTTTTGTTAATAGCAGGGTTTTATCATTAACTAAAACTAAACATTTCTGTTAATTGAAATTAAGCTGAAATAAAATATAAACATTAGATTAAAAAACATTTACTAAAGTAAAATTAGAAATGTTGCCTTGGCAACTAACTGAAATAAGCGCAAGTTTAAGCACTTAAATTACAAAATGAAAATAAAAATAAAACTGATTTAAAAATAAAACTGAAATAAAAATAAATTGATAAAAACTTAAATAACTTAACTAAAAAATAACACAGACTGATAGATCTTCTCACCTTGCATTTGTTGTTTTTTGGCCTGACTGGCAATATCTTGGTACTGATTTTTTACCCCATCCAGCTGGTCTTGGGCCTGTCTACGTTGAGCAACAGTCTGGGCATTGGCTTCATGACTTGCCTCCAGAGAGGCCTGCAGTCTGGCCAACATCTTGTGGACCATGTATACCTCTTCAGCAAGTTCATGGCGCCTCTGGGCCTCTGCCTTCTCCACTACTATCTGTAGCAGAGCAATAATGATCAGTTTCCTTGGCCTCTGTTTGTATGCATGCAAGTGTGTGCATATATTTCCCGAAGAACAAAATCAGTAATTTCTGGCCAGTATGCATGTGTAGTTATATTAAGAAATACCCATATCAATCACTTGTAGATGAAACTACCAATAATTTTTTTGACAGATTTCTTACCTTCTCGCGGAGCTCAAGATGCAACCTCTCCACCTGATTACTGAGGGTTTTTTTCAATGCAGACTGGAACCTTTTCATTAAAGGCTAAAGAGTACAAAAAAGAACACGGGGCATCAGAAAATTTATTACAAATATGAAAATGTACTGCCTTGGAAGAAAAAAATACGTTAGGTTTACACACATGCTCAGGATCCAGCACCACAATTTCTTCCTCTTCCTCATCTTCCTCTCCGACTCTACTTTCTGCATCAATGCCACTGATCTCCAGCTGGAGAGTGTGCTGTGGTATGCTGTGGTTTATATCTGCACATAAACAAAACAAAAAGTGTAATAGGAGTATCACTTGTAGAATAAGATAGAATAAGAAGATATAGGCTAAATAATGTTAAGGTTGTTACATGAAACATACCAGAATTGTCCAATTGAAAGTATCCACTGGTCCCAGCATGATCGATGTCTCTGTCATAATTGTCTGAAAGCTGCATCGATTCCCCCTATAAATAAAATCATTAACAAACATTAAAATATGCATATTAAAATAAAATAAAAATTGAGTTCACATTATTTGCCCTGATTTTTGGGAAAATTGAAGAACTAAAGTAAAAAACGCTGTTATCAACTCTGATACCATCTGTATGATGAATATCTTTAGTATGAAGTGTTAAACTAATAAAAATGAAAGGTTCGTGTAAGACTTTATACCTCTTTAGGCTCAGTGAATTCACCCGGAGCCTCTTCCTGCCTGTTCGTCTGATCATCTGGCAGACCTCCATCACACCCACCGCTTTCCATCGCTTCATAGACATAAATAAAGTAATACAACATAGACATACACATATACAAGTATATATAAAAAATTAGCAGGATATGACCGAGTAATTTTATTTTAATTTGTCACCTGTTGTATCCGTTGTATCTTGTTCCTGAGTAGCAGAGAGCTGGAATGAAGCAGTATTTCCCCAAATGTATTAGTAGTAATCGTTCAATTATCAATACTACATCCAAAATTATTCAGCTGAAGTAATGATTCATTTTATTCTGGTTAAATCATTGTTTTATGTTATTTCTGTGTTGTGACCATTTAACAGCGCGAGACCTGCAGTGTTTACTTTGCATCTCCGTTGCTAGGAGACGCCACACTTCCGGATTCGCTCCTCCTCCTAACCAAAGTCCTAAGAGTATTACTTCCGGTTTCTGGACTGGCTGCAGTAACACGTCTCTGTCCATGCGGGGGCGCTCGCAGGCGAGTGCAGAATGAATGGATGTCTATGGCGAAAAACCCTCAAAATCCACTTTTCTCAGGATATAATTTTTTGTCTAGTAATTTGAATGTTGTATTCGAAAGGAGATGCAAAGAAATTACACATTGCTGGGTGTTAGATTTTTTAGAGTCACTTATTTGGTTTAAAAAGTCTTTTAAAATTTCAATGACGTCAGAATGCTGACGTCATTAGCAGAATGCTAGCGTGTTATGGGCAACAACAACTCAACTTGTAAGAAATCGAAAAGAAATAAGTACTCGTTCATTCAACTTTCGACCTATAACCAGAGCCCGTCTACGGAGAGCCTTGGCACTTCCTATTAGCCCCATTGTATCGATCTTGGTTGCAGTTCCATTAGAATTCCACTGGAGGTGATCGCGGGCGAGTGCAGACTGAATGGGAGTCTATGGGGCTATACGGCTAAATGTGTCTCTTTCACCCGATTGCCGTTGAGAAATCTCAGATTTTATTGTAGGTTTTGCAAGTTCAACATGTGTTATAGGTCGAAAGTTGAATGAACGAGCACTTATTTCTTTTCGATTTCTTACAGGTTGAGTTGTTGTTGCCCATAACACGCTAGCATTCTGCTAATGACGTCAGCATTCTGACGTCATTGACATTTTAAAAGACTTTTTAAACCAAATAAGTGACTCTAAAAAATCTAACACCCAGCAATGTGTAATTTCTTTGCATCTCCTTTATAAAAACAACTATTCATAACTATTCATAACTATATGACATAACAGGTAACATCTGGTCATTGTAAAGGTTTATAAAAATAACTATTCATAACAGGTAACATCTGGTCATTGTAAAGGTTTATAAAAACAACTATTCATAACAGGTAACATCTGGTCATTGTAAAGGTTTATAAAAATAACTATTCATAACAGGTAACATCTGGTCATTGTAAAGGTTTATAAAAATAACTATTCATAACAGGTAACATCTGGTCATTGTAAAGGTTTATAAAAATAGCTATTCATAACAGGGAACATCTGGTCATTGTAAAGGTTTATAAAAACAACTATTCATAACAGGTAACATCTGGTCATTGTAAAGGTTTATAAAAATAACTATTCATAACAGGTAACATCTGGTCATTGTAAAGGTTTATAAAAATAACTAATTATAACAGGTAACATCTGGTCATTGTAAAGGTTTATAAAAATAACTAATTATAACAGGTAACATCTGGGCACACTGTAAAGGTTTATAAAAACAACTATTCATAACAGGTAACATCTGTTTTACAAGATTCACAAGGAGGACAAGTTTCCCCTTCCTTTCATAGAGGAGATCGGTAATGGTGAAGCCTCTGTCTGCCATTACTTCATCGCCTGGACGAGGTTATTAAGTGCACGATATTGAAGAAAAATGCGATATGCGATAACTCATTAAACAATGCGATATTCGATATGCGATACGATAATGCTTAAAGTATATAAAATTAACTTAAATTAGATTTAAAATTATATAACCTACATATGTGTTTCACATTCTTTTTGTAACAAGAAAACATCCCTTCAACTTGTGAAAGTGAACATCAGTGTTTTACTGTATATAAGATGTTATTTTAACATCAGTGTAAACCACAGGGTTCAGGTTATCCTACATTAGGTCTATTTAACAACAGAAACTGAATAATTAAATGTAAAAGTAAAACACTGCTTAGTTTTTCACTGTATGAATTATATAAACTGATTAAAGCTTATTAAAGCTAAAAAAAATTATGCATATTGCAATATATACATTTGCGATATTTTGATATATTGTGCTCTACATGTTGTGTTTGGAAACTGCTCTCTGAAACACTTCTCCATGATGTCAAGCCAACGCGAAATCACCTTGCTTACAATGGACTGAGAAACACCAAACCTTTCAGCAAGATCACCCTGCAATAAATTAAAGGGTTAGTTCACCCAAAAATGAAAATTCTGTCAGTAATTACTCACCCTCATGTTGTTCCAACCCCGTAAGACCTTCGTTCATCTTCGGAACACAAATTAAGAAAAATTATAAAATGGAGGAGTGAGAATGGAGGACAGCTCTCAGATTTAATTTAAAATATCTTAATTTGTGTTTCCGAAGATGAACGAAGGTCTTACGGGGTTGGAACAACATGAGGGAGAGTAATTACTGACAGAATTTTCATTTTTGGGTGAACTATCCTTTTAAGACGCAGCTTCATCAGAGTCATCAGGAGCTGATACCAAGTGTGTAGCTGAAAGCTGTTGGTGTGTGAACTGGTAAGGTGCTCGGCAAATGAGTGGAATGCATCCAATGTCGACCCTGTGTAGAGCTGACAAAGGTGGTCGTTTCTCAGCAGAGTTATGTAGTATGGCACTGGCTCAACGCATTGTGTTCGCATTTCAGATGTAGGGTTGAGATTTCAGGTTGAGTTGAGATTTTGGAGCGTAGTTGTGGTCAGAGACAGATGGATCCTCCCATTGTGTATCTGCATCACAGGTCTGGGGCATGTGGCTGTGATCCTCCTCACAGTTGTCCACTGCAACACTGACTCTCATCGATGATCTAAGGAAATAATAGAACCATAAGCATTTTTACATTAGTACTTAAAATGAGAATTAATTAATTTATGATGGCACTCATACTTAGAACAGTGTGAAAAAGAAAGATGCATTAAAAACGAGACAGTATACACACAATCTCCTAACTCTATGTAACATATGTAACATAACATACTCTATGTATTGGTCAATATCAATATCTGAATGAGAGATGTAGCTAGCTGGCCTCCTAACAGGAATAATGTGAGCTATTGTAAGACTGTAATGTACCATAATATATTGTACTATCCAGAATATTCTTTCATTCATTCTTTATTTCAGACCCTTAGGTCCATATCACAAAGTAAACGAAATATAAGAAATATGACATATAGGTGGCCAATGGTAATCATGCAAGATTCGTTGTATTTTGTGAACGGCTCGTTACTAATGTATTCATAGAACGGACTTCATCTAACGTTAGGCTAACAAGCACATAGATAGGTAAGTTAGGAAACAACAGTTAGGTAAGTTAGCTTACCTGAATCTGACAACCTGTTCAGCACCCGGCGGGACTTCTTTACCAGAACATCGTAGCCGAGCCTTTACTCAGGGTAAGGGTGTTCGTTCGTCAGTCTGCTCCCCGTCCATAAAATGGTACGAACACATATAACACACATGGTACGAACACACAGCGCTTGGGTGAGCACTTCAAGTTTAGCGCCTTCCGCCATTGCCTCAGGTGCTCCACGTGTAAATCGTAAAGTACACCACAACACTCCGATCGCTTTAGCCTACATTGTGTTCGTAACACCGTTGGTTAAATTGTTCTATCCTCTTAATCCAATTGTTATGTCTTCTTCTTCTTCTTCTTGAATTTTATTGGCGGTTAACAAACCAATTGTTATGTCAGCCCCTAACTGAGCATATAATACTTCACATATTTTACCGTTACAACTATAGAATTACGCTAGAAACTAGCGTAGGTCGTTTCAGCCGGAAGTTGAAGTCCCGCTCAGCCGGAAGTAAGATGACAAAATGAGCGTAATGGCGTCGCCCTTGTTGTCATGGAAAATAAGATGAATAGAAGTACCTTACTTAAGTTACTTCTATACTCTTTGCTGTGCGTTCACACCATAGACAGTAAAAGAAAGGTTCACACCGCCGCCGGCGAGAGCGTCAAAGTGGCCAGAAGTCATTCATTTTCAATGAGATTTGAGAGCGTCTCAAATGCAAGGTGAGAAGATCTATCAGTCTGTGTTATTTTTTAATACAAATAACAAAATCAAATCGAAGACAAATCGAGCTGTAAAAACATATGTATCTGTGTAAGAAAAAAAACCCTCAAACAACAAGATATAAAACGTAGTAGAGTTCTTAAAAGTATTTGTTTATCTTCATTATTATTTTGTTCGTTTACTTTCTTTAAAGATAAAAAAGCTTTAAGGCTATAAATCTCCCACACAGTAGGAGGCGGTGTCTTGCTTTCAGCTGGCTTGAGAGAGCGCGAAGAAATCTGAGCTCAAGCTGCATTGCGCGCGCATCATAGAAGGAGATGAGATGATGTTGATGTGAACAAATCGACGTAGAAAGATTGATCAATGTTTATACATTTTTGGGTCAGTATTATTAAAACATTTAATAATTTTTTTCTCTGTTTCGTGCACGGAAACGCCACATGTTTAGATTCGTATTACGTTCGTGTTATCAGGCTAGTGTTTTCACTCATAGCTGAGCTGACATGGGTGGATATGTCAGCAAGAAGAAAAACTACTAAAAAGAATAATATCATACAGCACAATGTTTTGACATAGTATTGTGATGAGAAGCATTTTCATAACATATTCCGTGGTATTTTTGAATTATTTACCATGTAAATATCTGGGTACATAAACATGTTATTCATCCAGTACCATGGTATATATCCAAGGACGTGAAATTATTATTCTCGAGTGCAGTCTCCACTAAATGTTTTTACAAATCATTTTCCAGTACTCACAAAGGACTGGAAAAGGCCAGGGGCCAGTTGCATAAACCGCTAAGACTAGTCTTACAAGTTGAAAGACATCAGTATTTTTTCTTTAAGGCTATTCATAGCTTTTTTTTAAATCGGTTACATAAAAACGTAGATTAGCCTAATTTGGTACCGAAAAGAAAGACTGACTGCCCCTGACTAACTGCTAGTGGGTCATCATACTAGACCTTAAGACACTTTCGTAACACAATGGCTATGTTTAGGCAACCAGCCCCAGGAAAGTCATTGGTAAAAAGGTGTGGGAATCCTGCAGGCTTAAATCAGTGTCATGGTATCACCATCTTATTCCATCATTGTATCATAATACTGCCACAGTGCCTTTTGCATGGGAGTGATTCTTGTTTTTGAAATAATTGCAAAAAAACAAAACTCTGTTCTGTGTTTTTGTGAATTCCAGAAGTGATGAAGGTTAAAATAAAGCAGTGGAATGGTGTGGCGTCCTGGTTGTGGGTGGCCAATGATGAGAACTGTGGCATCTGTC
Organism: Abramis brama; assembly: GCF_963993115.1. NCBI lineage: Eukaryota > Metazoa > Chordata > Actinopteri > Cypriniformes > Leuciscidae > Abramis > Abramis brama. The sequence continues at coordinate 22,217,078 of NC_139973.1, forward strand.
GAGCGCCTTTCAATGGATGCTGCCCAGACTGTGGGTAACCTGATTTCACTGTATCATGGACAAAGACTACACTACCACCTGTGCCTTTGCAGTTTTCTCATGAAATCTTCTGTTTTAATCCTAATGAAATCTTCTGTTTTAATCCTAATGAAATCCTTGTGTTTTAATCATAATGAAATCCTACTGTTTTAGTTCCAATACATACTTATTTGTGCAACTTGTTTTGTGTAATTGAACCATAAATATTCAGTGTAAGAAAATGATTTCTTTTTTTATCAGGTAAGGTCCCAGGAGATGACTGCCCGTTGGTTTGGGGTCAGTGCTCTCACTGTTTCCACATGCATTGCATCCTGAAGTGGCTAAATTCTCAACAAGTACAGCAGCAGTGCCCAATGTGCCGTCAGGAATGGAAGTTTAAAGAGTGAGCTCGCCTGTCAGGCAACAGCACAACACTTGGATTTTCAGTGTGAATTCTGTATACATTCTTAAAAGTGATCTTTGGATGACTTCTATCACAGTAATACATGTTCTTCTTTTTATTCAGGGGAGACACTTCCTGAGGAGATCAAATAAATGCAACACAGATTGTTTCTTTTGTTTATTTATTATGTTTTTTGTGATTAAATATCCCTCAAAATGACTTTCATATTTAAAAATGGTTGATATGGTTTTGTACAAAACAGCTGACTGCGATTGGCTGTCAAAGAGACAGTCATTTTAAATTATGAACACAGTACAGAATGTCACAGGACACTGACAATGGTATGCATTTGCGCATAACTTAAATAACTGACTTGAAACTCCCACCATTTAAAATTTATACCATTCTCTTACCTTCATTAGTTATTTTGAAAGTAAGAAGTTGTCACTCATTCTTATCTAACATTTTTGTAATTTGTAAAATGTAGCTTGCATATATGTCCAGATGTATTGAGATTTTATCTGCCTTGATTGTCTGTAAGTCATGTGGTAATTCTTGATTATAATCATTCTTATAAAACAATTATTAACAGGCACCACTCTGAACCTCATTACTGAATGTATACTAAATTATTTTAAAAAAGTGTATTTTTACATATCACAGGCATATTCGTAGGCTGACCAAATAATTGACTCTAATAACAAATAATATGCAAGCTGCCAACATACAACTGAGACAAAGGTATTGAAATAAACTAATGCAGAAATATTGAAGGATGTGAGGAAATGTAATAAAAAAGCATATAACATTAAGCCATAGAAATATGACTTTCAAAAGAGTGGCACTGGCACATCTCTGTTGTAATTATTCAGAGTAAACATGCATTCGTCTAGTCCAAATCCAAATCTTTGTGCTGTATTCTTCTTGCAGACATCTGTAAACCAAGAAGGTATTCAGAGTGTTTTAATATTTGTGAAACTTTGTTTACATTAGTAAAACTGAAAGTAATCATGCAAATTTGTGGAAAGTGAAAATGAAAGTGAATTGAATAGGAACCAAACAAAAAGGATTTAAAAAAACGGAATTCTCAAATAGAGAAAAATTACTGTATTTCAGTGTGTTTTCAGAAACAATATATACATTCTTGGGAGAAAAAGTGCTACATGAAAATAATATTTATGCCAGAGGAGAAAAATAAGGGAAGTAATTTGAACCACTGACTCAAATTGCCCTACAACCACCATTTCTTATAAAAACTATTAATTTAGTAATTTAGGTATTTTCTGGCCTGGATTCACAGACAGGGCTTAGATTAAGTCAGGATTAGGCCTTCAATTAGGACTATAAAGTAGCTTTTATAAACATGCCTTTAAAAATAATAATAATTAAAAAAAAAAAAAAAACATTAATGGTGTGCATCTTGACAAAGCAGTGGCACTGACAGATTTTAAGGGATGCCAGTGCAAGTTGCTTTCGGTTAAAACAGCTCAAACATGCATTTTAGTCTGGGACTAGGCTTAGTTGTCTGTGAAACCAGGGGTCTATTTTTTCATTTCACAAACATGGCTAATGCAAATTGTAAGCCTGGATAAATGAAAACATTTCCATTGTGTTGTAAAACCATTCATTAAAATATAAAGCACACTGGGCACTTCCTGAATTTAGTAAAAAATAAAACAAAAAATTGCAGTTCTTTAGATAACGGATTCAGTTTTCCTATGAGCATGATCCAATCTTTTCTGTTTCTTTGCAACATCTGAAGAAGAATAATTGTAATGAAAAATGGCAATAGCATTTTTTTTGGTAAGTTTTGTTGGTTTGTATGGGTGATAAAAATACATGTTTTTTTGCCCTATATGCCTCTTTACATGAGCATTAATAGAGTGCTGCAGGGATTATTAATTTTTGTAGGCCAAACATTTTAGCACAGTCAATAGGTTTTTTGAATGGGTTTTTGGTTAAATGCCTGAAGTAAAGTAACACAAGGTCAAGATATTTCCATGTTTTATTTCACAACATAAAATACATCAGTTATACTCCTTTGTGTTTTTAAAAATCTAATACTTGTCTTGAAAAAGGCAGTTGCTAACATGTGGTTAAATGGGATTACAGAGTTTGCTGGGGCCATTAAACGTCATCACACAGGTAAGGTAATCTACTCTATCTTTTACATCCTAAATGGGTTTATAATCTCACTCTTGAAAACTATTAGAACTCAAGCTTTCAAGGAAATAAAAAAAAATATATATATAAAAATTGTTGGTAACTTAATGGCGGTGACAGTGAAGTAATGAGATTGTAGTGTAGTTTGTTTATAGCCAACATCTAGCTTTTTACTTCTGCCAATGGTACTATTAAGGCTTCAAAATTCATAAAGGTTGGGTTAATTTGTTTAGATCATCACGTTGAACAAAACAATGTAAGAATCATAACCTTTTGTTGGTCACAGCTTATTTTCTGCAACAATCCAAAAGCCAATGGAAAAAATCCTAATGGGTTTTTGTCTAGGGAACTAGGGTGATGCTAACTTCTGGTTTGGCCTACAAAAATATATATTCTTGGAAGAAAATAAGTGCTACATGAAAATAATATCTGCAGCACTATAAAAAAGCAATAGGATTATAGAAACATTATTTCAGGGAGAATCATTTGTTATTTTACATTGGACGAAGTAGGCATCAATGAACAAGGCTTATCACTTGAATGGATATGGATCAGGGATCAGCAGATAAATGGTCTGGATAAAATCAGTGCATCAGGCAAGAAGTTTATGCTGTATCAGTCTGTACGCTGGATAGATTTAATTCATAAAGACTTCTTGGAGTCTTGTGTGTTTCTCCTTTTCACATCATTCAAGTCGACTGGTGTAAAAGCTGAAGAGTAGAAACAAACAGTTAGAGAGCATGCATGCATAATATTTCAGTTGAGTCTTTAAGAAAATGCACACATTTTTTAAGAGATGCATCCCCCTAGCAAGGAAAACCAGGTAACAGCTGATAGCTCCGCTAATATTTCAACCATTATTAATTATTCTCTAAAATGTTCCTTTATCAATAAAATACAATTCCCAGGACAAAAATCACCCAGTTGAACATACAGCTCAGTGCAGGGTTTGGCATCCTCTCCACATACTTCTGAGGTCCCTGGTTATTGTTTTCACTTCCCTGGCAAGTCTGCATTTCTCTCATTACACGCTGCCAAGCTGTTGGAAGAAGTGTTGATGTTATATAAAACTCTAATTCCAAAACAACATACAAACAGAATATTTTTGATGGGCCACTGACTTTTTTTTTTTTTTAAATCTCTGCCTTTTGAAAAGATTTCTAAAGCAACTTACTGTAATGAATGAATCGCACATTTTCCTCGTGTGCTGGTGTGAGTAGTTCCTCTGTGTTGGTTTGGGAACAGTCTCCGGACATCTGCTTGTAGTTTTGAACCATGCTTGAGGATGGAGAGCTGCCCACAACACTGTCGAAATCCCCATGAATCAGTTTAACACTTATTAAATCAAACCTATGACACTAAAGTGACAGACCCACTGTGAAAGGCGTCATTGTTAAATGGACAACACAGACAGAGTTAATTACCTGATTATTTGTGTTTTTTAGGGAACTGTTCTCCAGGAAGTGTCAAAGCACAAAAGCAGGCAGTTTAAACCTGGAAATGTAGCAATAGCTTTTAGAGCCGTGGTCTGTTCTTATTTTTTTTATTTTAACGTGCTGTCATTTTGAGGTCAGTCTCACAAACAAACACTAACTTAGTTTGCCGCCGCATATAATTGAAATAGCATATATGTTTATTGTCCGATAAAGGGACGTAATATTTTCTTAAATATCTTAGCTTAGCAGCTAACATCAATAACAGAACCCCCCACCCCCTCCCCTCCCTCCCCCAATAAAAAAAAAACGTTTAAACAAGAGATTGATTCGACGTAACTAAAATATTACAATTAATGCGATTAAAACTTACGAGCATTTGGAACTTACAAAGTGGCGTTTAAATCCTTTGTTCCAGCCAAAACGATCCTTAACGTGTATACGGCTGCGTTGAGGGGCGTCCAGCACAACAATCAGTGATGTCACGTTAGATTGGAGAACGAATCTGTTGAATCGGACCTTTCAATGAATCAAAGAAATCGGTCTGAGATTAGCGTACTACGGTAGCACTTCTTTAAATTCAGTCACATTTAACCAGGAACCGTCTCTTTCAGCCATGTCTGACATGCGTAATTAGCCGAGGACCAATATTGAACTGAAAAGAATCGAAATTTTACCGATGGGTCAAAAAGTAAATTTAGTAACTTACTTCAGTTGTTTACTTTCTTTTTCTAAGCTGAATTCTGCAAATTCAAATTGGACACAGACCTGTAAGTTAAACGTTATAATAATAAATACATACACAAATTAAAACATAACAAACAGAACATTTGTTTTATTGGGAACGACGTATACTACCACGCTGGGATGTCTGGAAGCAAGCGATGGTGTCGCCTCATGAACCCGTAAAAGAATCACTAAATGTAATGGTCCGATTCTCAAGTGTTTCAAATAATCAGTTCGCGGAAATGACTTGCCATCAGTACAGCACATTCGCGATTCGTTCAGCCAGCTTCCCCTCTATGCTCTGGACGTCATTGGTTGAGCTTGACCTAGTCCAGCTCCACCCATGGCTCCACCTCTGTAGATCCAGAGCCGTTAAATATGAGAGTTGCGACACGCTTTGATCTCGCCGCCACGCGGTCACGTGGTTCATGTAGCTCTGTAGTTCCAAACAAATGCCAATGATTTTAAGCGGGGCAGCAGCATATTTGCAGCAATTATCGGTAAATATTGACGCATAATGTACATTGCTTATTACGGTGGCAACTTAAATGACTTACATACAATATCATTTATTTTCTGGAGAGTAGCAGAAACACAGCATTAATACGTTTTTGTGCTTAATTTTGGAAGGAAATTGGGTGCTCCCATAGCGTAGAATACATTTACACCAACAACCATTTGCAGCAGATTTCTGTAATGATGGAGAGACGGCATTATCGTTAGCAGTGTGGTCAGTTGAAAATTAAACTGGAGAAATGGTTAATGAGTGGAATAACTATGTTAACGGGATTCATTTCAGTATACATTTACATGTAAACATACTGTACACAGTACATCGTATGCTATGCATGTATTTGTGTGTGTTCTGATGAATGGTTTGAAAGGATCTAGGGGTACATTAGCCATACTAAAATGAATCCTTTAACAGTAATGTTATGGATCGTATTTAGGAACATGGTTATTTCATTCAGTAACCATCTCTCCAGTCACACACGGACACACAAATGTATATATGTTTGTATATAATAATAATAATAATAATAAAATACATATAGCCTACACACACACACACACACACACACACACACACACACACACACACACATATATATATATATATATATATATATTTATTATTATTATACTCATACATACATACCTACATGCATACTCTATCAGTATCAGTAAGATTTGTAATGGTTTTAAAATAAGTCATCTCTTCTGCTCAACAAGGCTGCATTTATTTGATTAAAATAATAATAATAATATAATTATATATATATATATATATATATATATATATATATATATATATATATATATATATATACAATGACAGTTTAAAATAACTATGTTCTATTTTAATATAAAATAATATAATATATAGTAAAGTGTAATTTATTCCTGTGATCGAAGCTGAATTTTCAGCATCATTACTCCAGTCTTCAGTGTCACATGATCCTTCAGAAATCATTCTAATATGATGATTCAATGTTGAAAACAGTTGTGCAATTTTTATTTTTCCGGATTCTTTGATGAATAGAAAGTTCAAAAGAAAAGTGTTTATTTGAAATATGATCTTTTGTAACATTATGTCTTTACTGTAACTTTTGATCAGTTTGATTCATCCCTGATGAATAAAAGTATTGATTTATTTTATTTTTATTTTCTAAAATAAAATAGAAATTCCTACTGACCCAAACTTTTGAACGGTAGTGTTTAATGTTACAAAAGCTTTCCATTTCAGATAAGCTGTTCTTTTAAACTTTCTATTCATCAAATAATCCTGAAATAAAAAATGTTAATAACTTTTCTCAACATTAATAATAATGAGAAATGTTTCTTGAGCATCAAATCATCATATTAGAGTGATTTCTGAAGGATCATGTGACACTGAAGACTGGAGTAATGATGCTGAAAATTCAGCTTTGATCACAGGAATAAATTATACTTTAATATATATTCACATAGACAACAGATGATTTACATTATAATAATATTTCACAATAATACTGTTTTTGTTTTTAAAAATACAAAAACAGTAATATTGTGAAATCAAATAAATGCAACTTTGGTGAGCAGAAGAGTTATTTTAAAAACATTAAAAAAAACTTACCGATCCAAAACTTTTGACTGGTAGTGTACACACACACATACACACACACACACACACATTGTTCTTGAAACTTTTATGTCAATAAAGCCCTTTGAATTTTATAAAATTTTGTGTTTAATTTTGGAGGGCAGGGGGACTGCTCCCAATAAGGTATAATACATTTACAGTATTTACTGTATATATTTTTCTCGTGCTTCTATGTTCATAATTTCTAATATCCTAATGTTATGTTCTGTTAAAATACATTCACATAAACCTGCACAACAAGTGAATATCAGTTAAAGCCGCTCAGATTAAATCAAGAAAGAAGTTGGGTTAACAGTAAAAAATATACAAGGCAACCAATTGCATTCAACAACACATTTAATTATTATATCTAGGGAGAGGGTAGTTAAGTTTTCCTTGAATGTTCTGTCCTCAAAGAAACTCATTCGACTTCCTACGGGGAGAGAAAAATGGCAGAAAGCAGGCCAGAAGAGGAATACAAGTGTTCACAGTAGCCAATACTTTCTGCCACCGACGCTGTAGGATGATCTGGAGACCTGGTGGTGAATCGAGAATCAGTCAAATGCTTAGCCATACATTGATAAAAATGACAAAAATGACATATATATATATATATATATACAAACCACTACTGTTATTCAAATGGTTATTCTTACACAACAACATTATGGAAGAAGCTGGATAGGGCTGCACAATTAATCGAATTTCTAATCGCGATTACGATTATGGATGCCACGATTACGTAATCGTTCAAAGCCGCGATTACAAAAAAAAAATCCACTCTGCGTGCATTTAGAGCATGTTATGAGAGGCAAATCACAACTACTTCAGAAAACCCAGCACAATAGGAAGGAACTACCAGGCAGCGACGTATGTGTACGCTGAAATAAAAAGTCTTTCACCTCAGAAAAACGGACGTTCCTGTCATGTCAGCCGTTATAGGCTACTGTGCTCGTAGCGTACACTCTTCAATTGCACGCGCAAATGCGGCGGCGCGCGCTGTGTATAAAGTGCAAAGGAAACTACGAGCATGCAACGTTGTTACGTTGTAAATTGGTAAGTCACAAAAGTAAAATACCAATAAATCACGTTACTGGTACGCCGTGTGTTAGCTGAGAAGGATTTGCATGCAGGGATGATTTTCATTCTATTCACCAGGAGCAGTTTCCATGTTTCATTAACAGTTCTTGTTAGTATTGTGTATCACCATGGTAACTGTCGTTTTAATATTAACCCACTGATCTATATAATGACATTCTATATAGGCTAGATCAGTGTATTAACCCCAAAATGCCACTTTATTTTCACTTAGTGTTATTTTTTATATTTTAAATGACTTTGGTGGCTCATACCAACATTGTATTAACAAAAGCTAGTTTGGGACTGCTATTTAATAGCTTTAGCATAGGCCTAATGTTTATTTCTTAGTAGTCTTTACTATTAGTCATATTCTTACAATTTATGTGTATGTTAAGTAAAGGGGGACAGTGTGTGTGTTCACAATTTTTAAGTAAACATGTATATGCCTATATATATATTCAATGTAAATTGTGATAATCGTAATTAATAATCGCAATTACAATTTCAAGGGAATAATCGACAATTATGATTTTTGTCATAATCGTGCAGCCCTAAAGCTGGATGATTATTTTGCTCATCCAACAAATTATATTTTTATTGCATTATGATACCGTATACAAAACTCAGCCATAAATTCTGCTTTTCTATAATGTTCGGGATTTTTTTATACTGTCATAGAGGTGTACATTAATTTACACGTTTTAACACGTTTTGAGGTCTTATTTGTGGGTGTGCTGCTGTACTTATTTGCTTTATATCCAGATGCATTTCTAATATTCTGACCACGTCATGTATGTAAATAAATAGGGTTGACAAAAAAAAAAAAAAACTCTGAATACAATGTAGTGCAACATCACATTTAACTATGACCTCAGTATTGAATTTACACATTTCTGACTGGTAGCTAACGTTAGTGAAGTGTTGGTCACGTAAGCTTGCCGCAAGTAACTATTCTCTTCCAATAAACATTAACTAAAGTTGCCTACATAAATTACAACTACTTACTAGATTCCTGAGAGGACAACTAATGCGATCAAATGTCAAAAATACAGTAATTTCATCAACTTACCAGCGAGCGTACTTCGGAAACACTGAAAATGAATAGGGTTCAGTGCTGGAACTATCAGTGTTTGGAACCATAGACATAATAAATACATAGACGCCCTATTGGCCGCTTTGGAACGTTGCTGCGATACGTCAACGCGTCCGCCATTTTGTGGAGGGCAAGACTGCGCTGTAATCAAATGCAAGTAAACAGGTGAGCTGCGGTTCTCTTACGAGAGGTTCTCTCGTATTGCGTAAGAAGCTTACGCTGCGGGAAAGTTATCTTTCTTCGAGATCTGAAGCCAAAAAATTATCCTTAATTTTGTATTCATTGTCAACGCAGTGCGGCAGCAGGCAGACCATGGCAAGCTGTATAAGCGTGCTCATTGGTTGCCCGGTGGCAACTGCTTAAGCCTACCAGTGAGCCCTGTGTGACGTCGCGCCCTCCGCACCCTTCTAACCGTCAAGGTGGGGTGTGGCCAGTGTGTATATAAGCAGGGATCGTAGGCTAAAATTCTGATTTTCTTGTCTTCAGCGAAGCTCTTCGCATCGCTGGATCTTGAGAGCCGTTGAAACCAGCGACCAGCAAGCCTAGGACAGCGCCTGAAGAAGCCGGCCGCCTTCGCCGCCTTCAGCCATCCGTGCCTGCTACGCTATCCGGCGACATATCCTTTACTGCTGTGTGTGTTTGCCTACTGCGACACACACTTTCTCTCATTCTAAAAGAGCACGAGGCGTTTTTCTAAAAATGCCTCGTTTTTCCTGCGGCTCGTGCCGCGCCCCGCTCAGCAACGGAGACCGCCACCTCATCTGCGCTCTCTGCCTGGGCCGCGAGCACGCCGCCACCGCACTCTCCACGGGCGGCTGCCCAGAGTGCGAGGAACTTTCAATGTCGACCCTGCGGGCTCGACTTGAAGTTTTCGACCAGGTTGTCTCTCCGCCTGTCTCTGCTGCGCCGCGCAAGAAGAAGCGCCGCTCACAGAGACCACCGGAGACTGATGAGGCACTCAGAAGCTCGCCGGAGCCCCTCCCTCGAGCTTCTCTCTCGCCCTCTCTGCCCCCCCTTCCGGCCGCTCAACCGCCGGCTCCCGCCCGCACCGCCGCCGCTTCAGGGGATGAGGCCGATGAGGTTGACGAGCACGCTGACAGCTGCTCTATCGTGGCCTCTGACAGCGAGGAGTGGTCTACTGCCCCCTCTTCAGTCCAGGATTCCGGCCGCACTCGAACAGGCGAGGACGCGGAACTTTTGCGCCTCCTCACCAGGGCTGTTGAACAGCTGGGCCTCGAGTGGTCTCCTCCTCAGGAGCCAGCACCCAACAGACTCGACGGCTGCTTTCTGCATCACCGCCGCCGCTCGGCAGCGTCTAGAACTGCACCCTTCCTGCCAGAGCTCCACAGCGAGCTCTCTAAATCGTGGAACGCACCTTTCTCCGCGAGAGTCTCTTCCCACGCTTCTTCAGCGCTCTCACAAGTTGACGGCGCTGCTGAAAAGGGATATAATGCAATTCCCCCCGTGGAAGAGGCGGTTGCAGCGCACCTTTGCCCGCCTTCTGGATGGCGTTCAAAGGCTGCCCTCCCGTCGAAGGCTTGCAGGACCACTTCAGCCCTCGTCGGCCGCGCTTTCACCGCCGCCTTCACTCTATGGCCGTGCTACAGATTCTACAAGCCAACCTCCTCCGCGACTTGGACGAGAAAGGCTCTGAATCTGCTTCCGTTACGGATTTAAGAAGCGCGACGGACCTTTCCCTTCGCGCCACGAAATCCGCTGCCCAGGCCATTGGACGGTGCATGGCTTCTCTAACTGTAACTGAGAGGCATCTCTGGTTGACGCTCGCCGACATGAGGGAGTCTGAGCGCGCAGCGTTTCTCAACGCCCCCCTCTCTCCCACTGGTCTGTTCGGTCCAGCGGTTCACGGGATCGACCAGCCGAAACAGACCGCCTCCGCCGCGGGGACCGGTTTAAGTGCAGTAAGTGTGCCCACGCTCCCGTGTTCACCCCTGTACACAAGCACCATAAATCCCGTGTCTCTCACAGAGCCCACTCTCATAAAGCAGGCAAAAGCCGCTCGAGTGCTGAAAGTAGGTCACGTGTCCACCTCCCCGTGCCCACACCTACCCACTGCCCGCTCTGTTACACGGCCTTTCACGACCGGTCAGGTTTTAAATGTAAGTCCTGTGCCGCCCTTGCGCGTCGCGCTTCACACCATATGTTCCCCGTCGAAAGCCACCGGGACACTGTGTGTAAAACGGCCAGCCATCGCTGCATGCGAGCCGCCGCATATAAGCACCGAGAGCGCGCGCACTGCGCCCGCGCCTCCGTTTCGAGCTCTCGAACCCGCAACGCGCGGCAATCAGAGCTCGGAGGCTATTCTGCCCCTGGCTGCACATGCGAAAGCGTGGGAAACTATTCCAGGCGCGTCAGAATGGGTGCTAAGCACAGTAAAAAAGGGCTATACTCTGCAGTTCGCTCGCCGCCCCCCGCGCGCTACCGAGACGAGAGTGAATGGGGAAGTAGCACATCTACTTCGAGCAGAAATAGCGACACTCCTGTGCAAAGGGGCTATAGAACCGGTACCCCCTTCTATGAGCGAGACGGGCTTTTACAGCCGTTATTTCCTCGTTCCCAAGAAGGATGGAGCTTTCAGACCGATTTTGGATCTGAGACATTTGAACAAGGCTCTTATGAGAAGACCGTTCAAAATGCTCACAACCAGGCAGATCCTCGCGCAGATTCGCCCGAGGGACTGGTTTATCTCTCTCGATCTAAAAGACGCGTACTTTCAGATCCAGATAATACCCCGTCAGATTCGCCTTCGACGGTTAGGTATATCAATACACCGTCCTGCCGTTCGGCCTGTCTTTGGCACCCCGTACATTCACGAAGTGCATGGACACGGCTCTCGCTCCCCTGAGAGCTCAGGGAATGCGGATTTTGAACTATCTGGACGATTGGCTAATTCTAGCACAGTCAGAGGCAGAGCTTATCGCCCACCGAACAGTGCTTCTCAGCCATTCAGTCAACCTCAGTCAGTCAACCTCTTTCCTGGGTTTGGATCTGGACTCTGTGGCAATGACGGCCCGCCTGTCGATACAGCGCACGCGCTGGGTCTATTGTGTATGCGCCCGCTACAACGCTGGTTGAATGCCCGAGTGCCTCACAGAGCATGGGCTTCCGGCCGCATCCGGATCAGAGTGACTCAGAGCTGCGTTTCAGCACTGAAGCCCTGGTTAGCGGCCGACTGGTACCAGCGGGGAGTGACAATGGACCGTCTCGCACCGCAAAGTTATCTCGACGGACGCTTCCACCTCAGGCTGGGGCGCTCTGTTCGAAGGCAAACCGGTCTTTGGCCTTTGGTCAGACCAGGAGAAATCCCTCCACATAAATTGTTTGGAGATGATAGCGGTCGAGAACGCGCTCAAGCGCTTCCTCCCACTCATACGGGACTACCATGTGCTAGTCCGCTCGGACAACATGTCCGTGGTGTCCTATGTGAACCGACAGGGCGGTGTCAGATCCAGGAACCTGTGCAAACTGACAGAACGCCTTCTCGTATGGGCTCATCGCTCGTTGCGCTCGCTGAGAGCCGCGCACGTGCCGGGCCACCTGAATGTCGGCCCAGACAGACTGTCCAGGGACATCATTCCTCCGGGAGAATGGTCCCTGCACCCCCAGACAGTCCAGTTGCTATGGCGCCTATTCGGCAGAGCGGATGTCGACCTCTTTGCGTCGAAAGACAACGCTCACTGCCCGATATTTTTTTCAAGGAGCGAGGACGCGCTGGCCCGGACCTGGCCCAGCCTCCCGCTGTACGCTTTTCCCCCGATCTCCCTGTTACCACAGGTCATTGCGAGAATGGGTGCATCAACGGATACCCGCTGAGCTACCAGAAGGGGTCGTAAACACGATCACGCAGTCTAGAGCTCCCTCTACGAGACGGCTCTATGCGTCTAAATGGTCTGTGTTCGCTAAATGGTGCGCTACTAAGAGCGTTGATCCACGCACATGTGAGGTTCTGCGAGTGCTCTCCTTCCTTCAAGAGCTGTTGGATAAGGGCAGGTCCCCTTCCACACTCAAAGTGTATGTGGCGGCTATTGCAGCGTTCGCTGAGACGACGCGCAGCCGTGCTATAGGAAGGAATGAGCTTATTATCCGTTTCCTCAGAGGAGCTAGACGGATGAATCCCCCGCGGCCCCCCTCGGTTCCTATTTGGGATCTGTCCTTGGTCCTGGAGGCCCTGAAGGCTTTTCCCTTTGAACCACTTGAATCTGTGGATTTGAAGTACCTTTCGCTCAAAACCGTTTTTCTGATAGCTCTGTCTTCAGTAAAACGCGTGGGGGATCTGCACGCGCTATCCGTTAGCCCTGCATGTCTCGAGTTCGGACCTAATGACTCTAAAGTCATTCTCAGACCGAGGCACAGTTACATCCCTAAAGCGATCGGTACCCCCTTTAGGGCGCAAATCATCTCCCTTTCGGCTCTGCCAGCATCCGATAGCGGGGACAATAAGAACCTCCTATGCCCCGTTAGGGCGCTGAGAGTTTACATTATGTGCTCCGCCGCCTTCAGGCGTTCCGAGCAGCTCTTTGTTTCTTTCGGTGGGCGCACCAAAGGTCTCGCCACCTCGAAACAGAGCCTGTCCAGGTGGATAGTGGACGCGATCGCAGCAGCTTACGCCTCCAAACACCTGCAGTGTCCTTTGGGTATCAGAGCCCACTCTACTAGAGGCATGGCCTCCTCGTGGGCCTGGTCCAGCGGAATTTCTATCCACGATATTTGTATGGCGGCGGGCTGGGCCTCCCCATAAACATTCGTGAGGTTTTATAACCTGGAAGTTCCCGCCTTGCAGGCTAAACTGTTGTCAGTATAAATGGCATGTATGTTCTGCCCAGTCGCTCATGCGCAGACCACATTCACGTACTGGCAAATATTTCTGGTATGGCACTAGGGAAGAGTGTTTTGTACACAGACCGGCTATGCCGCTCTGTTCCTCACCACGCGCCTGTGTACCAGTGCTGGCCCGCGCTGCTGGCCGCCTGTCCTACACTCGGTGGCGCTGAGGCTATTATCTCCACATATAGACCGGTGTTGCCGCTCTATTTACATATGAAGTGAAGTGCTTTGTACATGGATTGGCCCGTTTCTTGACCGGCCACCTGTTCAGCATGCCGTTTCCCCGGTCTCCCTGGGACTCATGCACTGGATGCTCGGTGCACACGGCGTTGACAATGGGTTCCCGCAGCGTAAGCTTCTTACGCAATACGAGAGAACCTCTCGTAAGAGAACGTACTCGGTTACCTAATGTAACCTCGGTTCTCTCTAGAAGAGGGAACGAGTATTGCGTAACCGGCAGTGTCGCACCACGAGCTTTTGCGCTTCAGACTGTGAAAACCAGAATTTTAGCCTACGATCCCTGCTTATATACACACTGGCCACACCCACCTTGACGGTTAGAAGGGTGCGGAGGGCGCGAAGCGCCCTGATAGGGTGTGACGTCACACAGGGCTCACTGGTAGGCTTAAGCAGTTGCCGCCGGGCAACCAATGAGCACGCTTATACAGCTTGCCATGGTCTGCCTGCTGCCGCACTGCGTTGACAATGAATACAAAATTAAGGATAATTTTTTGGCTTCAGATCTCGAAGAAAGATAACTTTCCCGCAGCGTAAGCTTCTTACGCAATACTCGTTCCCTCTTCTAGAGAGAACCGAGGTTACATTAGGTAACCGAGTACGTTTTTCTGTATAAAAACCCAAAAAAAATTACATTTATCAACCGATTTCGGTGGTTTGTATGTGGTGTACAAAAAAGTTCCATCTGTAGTTATTTAAAATCTCGATAGTTAGACTTATAAAATATTTTTTTTAAAATAAGGAATGGCCAAAGCTCAGGCTTGTCATGTATTTGGCTTTTCATTCTTGGATAAGAATTGTGAACACCCCCATACTGAGATATAATTTAATTTTCACATTAAATTAAATAAAGTTTTCTTATTGTGGGAAAAGCATATTCTGTCATTGACCCGATTTTAGCAATAACAAAGATAACTGATGGATCCTTTATGGTAATACATATGATATGGTACAACTACAGTGCAATGCAAATAGTAAATATAAGATAAAGTGAGAGGTAGGCTAATAGTAAATAGTTTAGTCAATAAAATAAACAAACAGTATACAGCAAATAAAATAGTAATGAAAAGTATAATTATATAATATCAGAAGTACTAATATAATAATAATAATAATATATTGATAATAGCATATAGTTTATGTATAATACTATAATAATAGCAATAGAATATGAAATATCAATTACAGAATATAGACAATAAAAAATAATAAGTTAAATAGTTACTATGAATAGTAAAATAATTTAACAGCATAACTATAATAGATTGATAATCGCAAGTGGTATATTATTATAATAACAATAATAAATAATGTAAATTTATACATTTTAAAATATTATTACATAGGCTATATAAAATAAAATGACGCAACCCTGTCTCTTTTTGTTAAATTTCAGTTTTTAAAAGGTATAAGAAGCTATACAAGTCAAGAAATAAAGTAAACGATTCAGTCAAACATACAGCAGGCTACACCGTTAAAGTTAAATAGCCTAAATATATAAAGTTATGAAACTTCACTTTGCCCTCAGCCAAAACAATCTGCCAAGGAACAAATTATAGATTAATGAGACCAAAGATCGCCCGTTAGATAAACACAAGACGAATTATTCTCATTAGACTAAAGACATCAGATCCAGCGGCGAACATCAGAACGTCAGAAGCACTAGCCGAGGTAAGGCTGTTCTCGGCGGGGTACATGAGCGCTGAGCGCCCGGTGATCGCTGGATCTCACAACTCCGAAACCGTCAGATAACATTTTTAAAAAGGCGCTATCTTTATAAATAAACCACAGATTTGAGCTTTAAACAACTACATTGTCGACTGAAAAACTCTTAAAACTACATTTCGTGACACAATAACAGTAGTATTTTTAAATTTCGCGGCCTTTCTCCTCTGAAAATAAAAATAGTAAATGAAATGCAACCAGAAACAAATTTTCTGTTTTGCTTGTGAAAGGTAATTCCCTGAGACCTGTTTTCAATTGTGTGGCGATTTGTAAAGCCCCAAGCAGCACAAGAAATAGGCATTTTTCTCAATTCTCGTTATGAGAGGTATGGGAAAGTTGCCCTCCGCAGTATGGCGGCGCCGTTGACGTACGATCCAGCGGCCAATAGGGCGTCTATGTATTTATTATGTCTATGTTTGGAACTATCGGCTGCTCCACGACACGCGCGTTACTTCCGCATTCCAAAGTTTCCATGGCAGTCTATGGGAGTGTCGTAACTCTGTTTTTCAACGGCTCTGTGTAGATCTAATGGGGTGAGGGATAGAGTTATGGTAGGGTGTGGTCGGACCTTCTAGCTCCACCCCTTAAGGGGAGCTGGAGTTCAGAAACATTAGAAAATGTCATTCAAGAACAGTGGCATAAATACAAGTGTCTGATATCACATTGAAAAGATGGTAAAAACAGCTTTTTTGGGGGCGGGGGGAGATTGCGTAATACATTTTCAAGTCAAAAGCCCATGAATTATTATTTTATTTTGTGTGAGGAGCTGAACTTTCCCTGTTGTGATGTTTATCTGAGTGAAACGGTTTCTTCTAGAGAAAAAAAAAAGTAGGGCGGTACTTGATTTTGTCCATCAAGAATTTATTGGATCTATGGATTGCGCAACGCGTCATAATCTGAAGGCCACGCACGCCCACCGGGGGGGAAAACAATCGTCTCCGTTGACTTTGCATTGCGAGAGGCTGCCCCCTTGTCATTTATGACTTATAACCATAAGAAAAGACAGAAAAATGCCTAAAAGCTGCTGTGTGACAAGGTGTACAGCAAACAAGCTAAAAAAAAACAGAAATAAGTTTTTATAATCTGTCGACCCCAAAAAGCGTTTTTTTTAAGGCGTTTTTTTAAGGAGCGTTTAAATACACAAAAGTGGATACAGGCTGGAACGAATGGGTAAATTGGGATCCTGACACTCAGTATGCACTAAAAAATGCAGTAAACATTTTGTCACTGGTAAGTCAAATATCCAAATGTCAGTTTTATATATAATATTTTTGTAAGCTAAGCCGATTACGTTCCCTGCTCCAGTGGACGTAGTTCTCAGAGTAATATGACACCTTGCGCTCTGTTTCAATTGCCTGTATCCACTTTTGTGTCCTTAAATGCTTGTTTTTTGGGGTCGACAGATTATAAAAACTTATTTCTGTTTTTTTTTTTAGCTTGTTTGCTGTACACACATTGTAACTGCCCGCTTGGAGTTATTTTAAAGGTCTTGATTTAATGAGTATAAATGCATATTTTGTGTATTTATAAAGGACGTTCTTATTGAGATTGTGGTGTAGATATGAACACTTCACTCGGCGCGGGCACCAGTGACTTCCACCAGTGGGCAGTATAGTTTCTCCCACTGGTATAACCCTAAATAAACCCGTGCTTACGAGTTACAGCTGTGGCAAACTCTTAAACAAAGTAAGAGCGAACAGAAGGGAGCACACAGCAAAGACGCCAAATTTAGGAACGCTAAGGAACAAAGGAAATCGCCAGGTTTTGGTTTAACGCCCTTGGGAAAGCGGAACGAGGTATGTGTAGTTGTTTATATGTGGGTACGTGTAGTTGTTTATATGTCGGTGCTGCGGGAGTGAGGTGTTCATGTTTATTGGTGTAAGTTATTTGAGCTATGTATTGACAAAGAGCCATTTCGCTTTGATAAGTTGATCTCTGTGTAATTTAAAGGTTATGGTGTAGTGAAATATAGATTTTGGTGGAAAATGATGATTGGTTAGTGGTGTATTTATTTAGGTTTATTGTTTGAGTATGTTTGATTTAGCTAAGGAAATGTGTATAAAAGTACTTATGTTTGTATTTATCTGTATATTTTTATAGTTTTCACGGTGTATTACGGATAATGCAAAAGGAAATAAAGAAACCGTAAGGACATCAGTCGAGACTCTCCACATCTTGCTTATACCCACCGGGGGCAGTTATAGTGAAAACTCTCCGCAGGCCAGAGAGTGAGAAACTCCATGTGACGTAGGACGCTGAGAAACTCTGCTGCATCCAAATGAGACTCGGAGCCTTGGCCGAGGTCCGCATCCAAGAAATCAACTAAAACGGACTACAGTCAGGCAAGAGGGAAGATAACACACGTAAAAGGGTGTATAACGGGTGCAACAAGAGACATTTTACAAAAAAAAAAAAATTATTAATAAGACTGGGTTTCATACGCTCATGAAAGTGGTTAATTGCAGTAACATAAATTGTGCTTGAATGTTGAAAGACGCGATGTTTTGAGTGTGAGAGTGTTTTGATTATCCTTAGATAAAGGGTTTTACGGTTGGTGATTATTGTGAAGATGTGTTCAAGGGTTATAAACAGCATTTTTAAAGTGGTCTTTAAATAGAGGTTTGAAAGTGTGGAAATGATCTAACTTAAAGTACGAAATTGTTCAAATTTCAATATTTGCATTTTGCACAAACTAAATAATTTGAGTGTCTAATTTAAGTTGTTAACGTTGGTTAAAAGGGGTAGCGCTAAAATACCGGTAGGTTATAACTACTGCTTGCAGAAATTAAATCCCAAACGTCTTATATAACATTCAAATAACGGTCAATCAAGACATGTAAATCAAATGTCACTCCACACAGCAGAAACAAGTAAACCCTCAGACCTACCATCTGGCAGATCAAGCTCTCGTAAGAGAACCGTGACTGAGAAAATGCAAGAGGTAAATGAACAAAATGCCATTAAACATAAAAGGGCCTTTTACAAGGCTTATGACGCATGGAAACAGACGGCAAAGGAAAGCAGGGCAACAATGAAATGTTTTTGCTCTATGGATGATCTTAACAACATTGAACAAAATATTCAAACTAAACGTGAGGGGCTTCTACACCAATACGAGCACATCCTGCGCAACCAAACCAATACTCCAGAGATTGTGGGAAAAATGGATACCTGTGCCATTCTCACCGACGAAACGCTTGCTCTAGTGAACAAAAGAAGAGATGCTATGGATGAAGACTACAATGAGCGAGTAGAGAAAGAAAGAGTGAGGATCGTCTTAAATAAAAAAGAATATGGATCTGTGTTCGGCGATACAAAAACTGACACTGTGGTTTCTCAGCATACTGACTGTTCCAGTGCAAGCTCCAGCAGTTCCAGTAAACGACAGGATGCAGAAGCAGAGCTGGCAGCGAAAAGAGAGCAAGCAAAGGCAATGAAAGATATACATGCTCGTCAGTCACATATTAACAAACTTGAAAATGAATGGAAACTTGAAGAAAAGAAAATAGTGGCTGATTTGGAGCGCAAAAGGGAAGAACGACGGCTAAAACTGGAAGAAGAACGAACGAAGCTGACACAGTTAAAGGCTGAAAAGGAGGTCCAGATAGCAGCTGCTCGAGTGAGAGCGTACGACAGCCCTGGAAGTGACTATGAAGAGGAGAGAAATCTAGCAACAGACACTGTTTATGTGGAACCTGAACCTGCTGCTCACTTTGACATGAACACTGCCTCGCTTCTACCCCAACAAACATTTACTGGAACGACTATAAATAAGGACACAGCCTGTTTAGTCCAAGCAATAACAAGCTCCATGAGCATAAATCGTCTGCCTGTGCCAGAGCCAACAACATTTGACGGTGATCCCATGAAATATGTTGACTGGAAAATGTCCTTCACAACTCTCATTGACCAAAAGCCCCTCTCAGCAAACGAAAAAATGTTCTATTTGAAAACTTATCTCACTGGGGATGCACGTAAAGCAGTGGAAGGTTTCTTTTATAGAAACTCAGAAGATGCGTATACAGGCGCCTGGAAGGTCCTGCAAGAAAGGTATGGCAACTCATTCATAATTCAAAAGGCGTTTAGGGATAAGCTCGCTAGCTGGCCTAAAATCAGTTCAACCGACCCTCTGGCTTTAAGAGAGTTTGCAGACTTTCTGCAAGGGTGTGCAGAAGCAATTCCGCATGTTAAGGGACTAGCCATCTTGGATGACTGCGAAGAAAATCATAAACTTCTGAAGAAATTGCCAGAGTGGATCGTAAGGAAGTGGAGTCGAATGGTGGTTGAAGAATTAGATAAATCAGGAAATTATCCGGCTTTTAAATGTTTCAGTACATTTCTAAACAAGGAGGTCCGGATAGCCTGCAACCCCATTGTCTCACCCTTCCTTTTGAACTTCAAGACAGAAAATAGAACACCAAAACGAGCTAAAGCCTTTATTACCAGTGCTCAAACAAATAGCTCCCCACAAGTTAGACAAGAAGTATCAGATTACAGGAGGCCACCATGCCCAGTCTGCAAGGAAGAAACACATGGTATTGCTACCTGCTTCATCTTTGCTGCAAAGGCCATGGATGAAAAGAAACGGTTCATCAAGGAAACCCATCTCTGTTTTGGATGTTTAAGGAAGGGACACGCAAGCAAGGATTGCAAAAGGCGTCACATTTGTGGCACCTGCAATCGTCGTCATCCAACATGCTTGCATGAGGAGTGGAGACAAAGACCAACGGAAATCTCTACAAATGATTCGATTTCTGCGAGTAACCACACGATGGAAGAAGTCCACAGAGCCATGTCGTATGCATCTACTCGATATGCCTCAGCTACTGCCAGCATAGTTCCAGTCCTGGTATCCACAAAGCAAGAGCCACAAAAGGAGGTTCTTACTTATGCCCTACTCGACACACAAAGTGACACTACATTCATCCTTGAAGATCTGCTTGGGCATCTGAGTGTGACACCACGACCAGTGACGCTAAAGTTGAGTACAATGACTGCTGTTGATACGGTTTTTACGAGCAAAGGCATCAGAGACCTTCAAGTTCGAGGGCTTCATTATGAGAACCTACTCCAGATAAATCAAGCTTATACTCGTAGTTTTATTCCGGTGGATAAATCATACATCCCGACTCGAGAAACTGCACAAAGATGGCCCCATCTTCAACACTTAACAGATAGACTGCCGCCTCTCCAAGATTGTGACGTGGGATTACTAATAGGATATAATTGTCCTTCAGCATTAGCTCCACTTGAAGTAGTCATAGGTAAAGAGAATGAACCCTTCGCTCAACGTACTGAGCTTGGTTGGAGCATAATAGGTTCGACAAACCCTCATTTAGATCGGCAAGGAAGCCAAAGTTTTGTGCACCGGGTCACAGTGAAAGAGATACCTGCTCCAACAGTCACTGATGTCTTGAAAGTCCTGGAAGCGGATTTCAACGAACGCATCTATGAGGACAAATATGTGTCTCAAAATGATGTCCAGTTCATTCAGTTCCTTAGCAATAACATCAGACAGAAAGATGATGGACACCTTGAGATGCCACTTCCTTTTCAGAGCAGCAGCCCACCTGTGCTACCAAATAAAAGGAAGCTCGCTGTGGTTCGGCTGGAGAACTTGAAAAGAAAGTTGAAAGCAGACAAACGCTATCATGACCACTACAGAACCTTTATGGAAGAGACAGTGAGTAGAGGGGATGCTGAATTGGTAACTACACCGGTAAATGGTGAGAGTATTTAGTACCTTCCCCACCATGGCATTGATCACCCAAAGAATCCAGACAAACTAAGAGTCGTTTTCGACTGTTCGGCTAAGTTCAGAGGTGTTTCTTTAAATGATACTCTACTGACGGGACCTGACTTGATTAACTCCCTACTAGGAGTTCTGTGTCGTTTTAGGAAGGAAGCAGTGGCCATAACATGTGATGTTGAAAGAATGTTCCATCAGTTCAGTGTTACTCCAGAATGCCGAAACTATTTGAGATTCTTATGGTGGGAGCACGGAGAGTTGGAAAAGGAACCAAAGGAATATAGGATGAGTGTCCATCTCTTTGGAGCTGCCTTTTCTCCTGGGTGTGCCAACTTTGGACTGAAGTATTTAGCACGGCAATACGCCCCTAAATATCCGGCGGCATCAGTCTTTCTGGAGAAAAACTTCTACGTCGATGACGAACTAACTAGTGTCAAGTCTGTGGAAGAGGCAAAGAAACTGATTATGGAGGCTCAGAGGTTGTGTAAAGAAGGAGGATTAAGGCTTCATAAATTTAACTCAAATCAAAGGGAAGTCCTGGTTTGTGTGGATCCTTCGGAAAGAGTAGCAATCATTGAACCTATGAAACTAAAAAAGGAAGTGAGTCAGCTGGGACGTGTACTCGGTCTTCAGTGGTCGATAGACGATGACCTCTTTAGTTTTAATACTACATGGAAAGAGCAGCCGGCAAGCCGCAGAGGCATTTTGTCTGTGGTGGCCTCCCTGTATGATCCACTTGGATTCCTCACGCCATTCATCTTGATTGGGAAATGTATATTGCAGGAGATGTGCCGCAGGAGCGTCAAATGGGATGACCCTTTGCCAGAAGATCTAAACGCACGGTGGGAGGAGTGGAAACGGGAGCTACAGGGGCTAAAAAATGTCACTATCGCAAGGTGCTACCAACCAAGGGGATTCGGCAACGTGATCAGAGTGGAGTTACATCATTTTTCAGATGCCAGCAGTAAAGGGTATGGCGCATGTTCATACCTTAGATTCAAGGACGACAAAAATGTGGTTCACTGCAGTTTGGTAATAGCAAAGGCAAGAGTCGCCCCGACTAAAGTGACAAGTATTCCCAGGCTTGAACTCTCAGCTGCTGTCGTGGCTACTAGACTAAGTGGGATGTTGAGGTGCGAACTTGACATGGGGATTGACGAAGAGTTATTCTGGACAGACTCCCGAGTGGTTTTGGGTTACATCAACAACGAGGCGAGAAGGTTCCACGTGTTTGTGGCAAACCGGGTTCAACGGATAAGAGAAACCACTGACCCTGGTCAGTGGCATTACGTCGATACAGCGGAAAATCCAGCGGACCATGCCTCCAGAGGCCTCCCTGTAACACACATCTCTTCCTCAAACTGGCTTACTGGACCCAAGTTTTTGTGGGAGCAAGAAGTCCGCTTAAGGCCCTGTTCCCTTCCGGAATTGCTTGTTGGTGATCCTGAAGTTAAAGCGATTTCGGTCTTTGCAACAAGAGTTAGCAACTGCATGGATATTCTTAGCCGTCTGAGCAGGTTCTCCTCTTGGTCGAAACTTCTCAAGGTGGTTGCAAGAATTAGGAGGCTGGGTTCAAAACAAAGACTTCCTTACGATCATACAGGTGTTGAGGAACAAAAGAGAGCGGCTCATGTGATAATCAAGCTTGTTCAACAACAGGCCTTTGCGCAGGAGTTGGATACCCTTCAAAAGGGAAAACAGCTCCCAAATTCAAACCATCTTTGCCGTTTGGACCCTATACTCCATGAAGGAGTGCTCTGTGTCGGTGGCAGGCTAAAGCAGTCTTCTCTTAGCCATGAATTAAAGCACCCGGTAATCCTTCCAAAGGATGGCCACATCACCGCACTGATTCTGGCTTATTGCCACGCCAAGATTCGGCATCAAGGCAGCCAGACTCAAATGGAACTACGAGTAAACGGATTTTGGGTCATCAGTGGAAGCAAACTAGTCGCAAAGCTGATAAATGGGTGTGTGCAGAGCAGAAAACTACGACGGCCTTCGGAAATACAACAAATGGCTGGGCTCCCTGCTGAACGTGTTGAAGTTTCAGCTCCATTCACGTACAGCGGCATGGACTGCTTTGGCCCATATCTCGTCAGAAAGAGTCGTACAGAGTACAAAAGATATGGTTTGATTTTCACGTGCCTTTCTTCTCGAGCTATTCATATTGAAATGCTGGAAGATCTATCGACGGATGCATTTATAAATGCTCTAAGGTGCTTCATTAGCATCAGGGGAGCTGTCCGGCAACTCTACTGTGATCAAGGTACTAACTTTGTGGGAGCTAGGAATGAGCTAAGGGACGCTCTTAAACAATGTAATGCCAAGTTGTTGGAAGCATTCCTAATAGACCAGCATTGTGAGTTTGTTTTCAATGCGCCTTCTGAAAGTCATACAGGAGGTGTCTGGGAGCGTCAGATCCGAACCGTTAGGGGTGTGATGAATGCCACTCTTGTCCAGAGTCTAGGTAGACTTGACGATGCATCACTTAGAACGTTGTTCTACGAAGCAATGGCTATTGTAAACAGCCGTCCACTTTCTGTAGATGAAATCAATGACCCTCAAGCACTGGAGCCCCTCACGCCTAATCACCTTATCATGATGAAGTCCAAGGTTGCTTTACCGCCTCCAGGGACGTTTGTGAAGGAGGATCTGTATGCTTCCAAGAGGTGGCGTCGAGTTCAGTATCTGGTCGAGCAATTCTGGAGTCGATGGAAAAAGGAGTATCTTCTTAACCTCTCTATTCGACAGAAGTGGCATGTACCTAAATGTAATCTTAAGGTGGATGATATAGTTATTGTCAAAGATGATAATCTTCCGAGAAATCAGTGGTTGCTAGCACGAGTAGTCGAAGCCATCCAGGACGGCGAAGGATTAGTGCGCAGAGTCAAAATTCAGATAGGAGAACGGATCGCCGTAAAGAAAAGGAACTTCTTTCGTAAACCTTCAATCATTGAGCGTCCAGTACAGAAACTGGTTCTCCTCCTTGAGAGCAAATAAGACGATCACACCATATACACCACACACACTACAGCACATATATATAATACAAATCTAAGTGTTTTAGTTTAAAAGATGGGCAAATGTGATGTGAGAAATTCTGCTTAGTTTATGTAGTTGTATATTAAGCAGAATTGGTGGGAGTGTAACTGCCCGCTTGGAGTTATTTTAAAGGTCTTGATTTAATGAGTATAAATGCATATTTTGTGTATTTATAAAGGACGTTCTTATTGAGATTGTGGTGTAGATATGAACACTTCACTCGGCGCGGGCACCAGTGACTTCCACCAGTGGGCAGTATAGTTTCTCCCACTGGTATAACCCTAAATAAACCCGTGCTTACGAGTTACAGCTGTGGCAAACTCTTAAACAAAGTAAGAGCGAACAGAAGGGAGCACACAGCAAAGACGCCAAATTTAGGAACGCTAAGGAACAAAGGAAATCGCCAGGTTTTGGTTTAACGCCCTTGGGAAGCGGAACGAGGTATGTGTAGTTGTTTATATGTGGGTACGTGTAGTTGTTTATATGTGGGTGCTGCGGGAGTGAGGTGTTCATGTTTATTGGTGTAAGTTATTTGAGCTATGTATTGACAAAGAGCCATTTCGCTTTGATAAGTTGATCTCTGTGTAATTTAAAGGTTATGGTGTAGTGAAATATAGATTTTGGTGGAAAATGATGATTGGTTAGTGGTGTATTTATTTAGGTTTATTGTTTATTTAAGGAAATAAAGAAACCGTAAGGACATCAGTCGAGACTCTCCACATCTTGCTTATACCCACCGGGGGCAGTTATACACATAGCAGCTTTTTGACATTGTTTTGTTTTTTGTTATAAGTCAGAAATGACAAGGAGGCAGCCTCTCGCAATGCAAAGTCGGTTGGATTGTTCCAACACCCCCCCCGGTGTGGGCGTGGCCTAAATACGCTCTGTCTCACGTAAGTGACAGGTTGTCCCGCCCTCGCGCCAGTAAACTTGCCATCAGAGAAGAGATCTTTTGATTAAATATTACGAGGGCACATGAATTGAAATATTGATTTGCACATATAGCCTAAATCATTTATAATAGGCTACAGAGGTGTAAAGTCCAGGGGTCAGAAAGTAAAAGTCCTGCAATATGTGTATTCCACCATGAACTCAGCCAGCTGATTTCACTAATTAGTTCTATCTCCTGGCTGAAAAACTGTGCTAATAAGCAAATCCAGGTGATTGGAACAAAATACTGAGGAGGACTTATATTTTCTGAACCTGGACTTTACACCTCTGATAGGCTAATACTGCAATGTTCTATAAAAAAAGTATGAATCGTCACATTTGATTTCATGGTGACTTTAAATAACAGACGCATGTATTTATATATCTATATATAATATATATTTATGTATAAAACTTTTAATCCAGGTATGTATAAAATTAAGACTTTCTGTACAGTGGCAGGTATTACATGTAAATGGTTAAAAAAAACAAAAACAATAACAAGGTGATTTATCAAACTCTCACAACAGTGCATTGATCTGCTACTTAAAAATCATGTTTCACAATAGAAGGCATTAACTATAACAAACTTAGTTTAGAGCAAGAACACACTGCATCGTCTCACTGGAAGAGTTCCTTCCTGCGGAGGCAAGTGCAACTCACATCCTAATCTCTGTCATTAGTCCAAATGTACAGGACCAGACAATTATAACAAGACACACTGTCAGGGTGTCTCAACTACAGCACCACTGTATACACAGTGGCTGTTCCACTCCCTTGCTGGCTTCATACTCTTAATGTGGCAACTGCCACAAAAGAGGAGAGCAATCAGAAGAACTTCAGTTTCAGGTAGGCGATGCAAGTTCAGTCACCACCGACACCAAACAGTTCAAGCAGATCTTTGCAGTCTGGGTCAATAAGATCAGCAGGCTTCTCCCCAATGTCATTTTCAGCCTCAGTGTCTGCACCCAAGGAAAGCAAGAACCTGAAAACAAAAACTATTTCTTTAAATCTTCCCCCAGTTTCACTTTCTTGACTGATCTGGTTTTACCAATCTCACACATTTTAGAGGTCAAAGAATATAGCAGGTAAAATGTTCTGTTTGGCTTTTTTGCAGCCTTTCAAGTTCTTAAAGGTCCCATGACATGCTACTTTTTGTAGGCTTTAATATAGGCCTTAGTGGTCCCTAGTACTGTATCTGAAATCTCTTTCCAAAAATTCAGCCTCGGTGCAGAATTATAGCCACTACAAGCCAGTCCCAGAATGAGCTTTCTTCAGACAGGCCGTTTCGGTGTCTGTAGCCTTAAATGATAATGAGGAGGAGAAAGGCGGCGCAAGGTGGAGGGTGGGTGTGGCCTTGACCATCTTGCGCAACGGTACCGTGGTGCATGTTTACATTGGATATATTGCAATGGCACGAAGACACGCAGTCTTTCAAGCATTTCAGTTTGACCCAGAATCTGATCCGGATGGAGAAGCAACGGATGAAGAAGTTGCAGCTCAGCGGCTCCAGCAGGACGTTTCCGAATGGTTAGTTTAAAATATTATGTCTGGATACGGTACTTTATTCGGAAGGTTTACAGTTATTATCATGTAGCTAACGCTAACCTACTGTTGCCTTTTCATGAGAGATCTGTAACGTCTGTATTTATCTTATTACAATTACATCAAGCTCTGCGATCTTGAAATGCGGATATCGCGCGCGCCATATAACCAACAGGAAAACGGTTATCCAAATAACAAAGAAGTGTACAACACTCGCGTTACAGTGTGTGTATTCACACACATAAACTGCATAGCTAATGTTACAGCCACATTTTACGTGTAACAATCTAGGTAACCATCATTAGTTGACTTACTTGTCCGAGGTGTGTAGCTGAGCCAAAGAGAGTGATCCAGACTTTAGTTTCAGACGTTCAGCAAGCCCAGCTCTGTATTGACCCTTCGGTGTTCATTTGTACATCCAATTATTGAGCAATTGTTATGCTTCGCTCGCTCAAAAGCCATGATATCTCTTGTGGACAAACTAAAATCGCGCGCGCGCGTTCCTACTTCCTAGCGCATTTTCTCATGGGTGGAAAATATTCTCTGGGCGGGCAAAGCAGAGACAGGGGAGGTAACATTTCCTCCTTATGACGTCATAAGGAGGAGATTCAAGATCAGCGCGTATGAGTCTCCATTTTCTCAAAGGCAGAGAAAGATAGCAAAAGCTCGATTTACACCGATTGAAATTTCTAGAAACTTAGGGACCATATACAGGCTAGGGGAACTCATATTAATGTTAAAAAACCTCAGAAAGTGAAAATTTCATGTCATGGGACCTTTAACTTGAACTAAATGGTCTTTATTTTCTATACACTATAAAAAGTAATTATCTATGAAATGTACAGGTCTAATAGGTTTACAGAAGTCCAAAAATAAATACATAAATTGAGCAGTTCACTTACTTAGCTATCTCTGGAAAGCCATCACTGCAGGCCATGTGGAGGGGAGTCCATCCGTCCTCATCTCTCTGGGTGATGTCAGCCCCAAATTTTACCAGA
Organism: Abramis brama; assembly: GCF_963993115.1. Lineage (NCBI taxonomy): Eukaryota > Metazoa > Chordata > Actinopteri > Cypriniformes > Leuciscidae > Abramis > Abramis brama. Next base: position 22,245,184 of record NC_139973.1, read on the forward strand.
AGCTTCACACAATCCAGGTTTCCAGATAGGACTGCCTCATGAATGGCTGCCATGCCTAGACAATCAGCAAGAAGTTAATTTTAAAGGACAGGCTCAGACAGCACAATTATCAGTGGAATAAAGCTTGAGACTCTTACGACTATGTTATCAAGCATATATGAGCTGCCTAGACAAAAATGGCATTGCTAATGCAATAGGATAAGCCTTTATTGGAGATCAGGGAATGCTTTTGTGATCAGTATTGCATTTTAATTACTTTCATGCAGAGTATCTAGTTGATTCTGAACAAAGATTTACTTTCTCTTGCAGCCTTAACTCAGTATACAAGTAGTTGGTTTTCCTACCTGAATGGTAAATGGTGTCCAGGCGTACTCTTCTGGTTCTGATGAAGCGTCCAATTCTCTCCAGCTCTCCTTGACGGATATAATCCTGAAACACTATGTCATTGGGAAAGTGAACATTGCGAACAGGTTTGATGGAAGTCTGAGAATGAGAGCATGACACTGGACCAGTGGCATTTGGATTGCAGCCCTCAAAGCGCATGGTGTGGGTGACTGGACACTGGTAGAACTTCATTCTTTAATGTTCTTGTTTCCAAGATAGGATAAGAAATTCTGTACCAATTCTCAATGTGGCTAAAAGGCTCAGCAGAATAGGGTCTTAAGAAGTTTCTTCTTTAGAAGGTGCTGGTCTAGATGATAGCAGCTGGTCAGTCTCTCGGTTCGTCACTTAATGTAGCGATCCTTCCTAGACAGTCGTTCAGAAGTTGGTCTGAAGTCAGGGCTCTGTGTACCCTATATATACCCTGCTCTAGACTATATTAAGAGGCTGTTGTCTCATAGCTCAGATGACTGATTTGGAAGACGAGTGGGTGTGATCTGAAGTCACACCCCAACGATACTCAGCCAACTTAGCAATGAGATCCGTAACCTTAAGCTTGTTTTCATGCACCACATTTGAACCAAGTCTTGCCCCCTCCTCCTCCCCCTGCCTGTTGTCACACAGCAGGGAACCCAACAGTAATTTCTAGTACACATTGAATAGGGCATAAAAGTGGTTTATAGGTACTGCCTGCCAAATGTGAAGGTAAGGACATTTTGATGGTCACAATTAGATTTTAAAAAATAACACTTAAAAATAAACAGCCAGCAAAAAAGATGCTCTTGCCAGGGAGACTATTTTCAGATGACTGTTTAATCATATTTAATGTGTCATGATTTCTGACAGCGGTTTATATACTTTAAGTCTACTACATGACTTTCTTTTTTTGGAAGATGAGTTACTACTCGGCACCTAATAAGTTCCAGAAGTTTCTGCATGTTTTGCATGAAATGCAGAAAGCAACACAAAATGGTTAAAAAACCTGGATATCTCAATCAAGATAGAAAATGCAATCATTTACTCAACCTCATATCATTCCAAACCCATACTGAATTTGTTTTAAATGGAGTTTTGAAGATTGTAAATGCAGCTTTTTTTTCCCTTCTTCTCAAGGACAGTTCACTATGCCCATGATTGTCAAGCTTCAAAAAAACATGAACAAAGTAGTCCAAAGGATTTGTCAGACTTGAAACTTCCACATAATACCTTTATTGGAGGACCAGGCAGTAATTTCAATAATTTTGTGAATTTATATTTCATTCTGCCAAAGCTCTTATATTTAAAAATATAAGAACATTATTAAAATTGCAACTGAAAAAAAAAAAAAAAAATTAAAGCTGCAGTAAAGGGAAAGGAATTCAGTTAATAAAATCATTCCTCACACAAACCATATTGTATACGGAAACAACTTTTGTTGCCATTCTTTATTAAGCTTGACTGCCATGGCCACTATGAACTGTGTTATACATGTGTAATGAAAAATATATGAAGACTTTTTCAAGAGAATTATTTTCATGTCCCATGGAAAAAAACACCATACAGGTTTGGAACAGCAGGGACTGAATAAATAGCTTTTATTTTTAGGTAAACTTTAATCTTCACAGCCTTTAATCTTCATTTTATATTATGCCAACTGATTGAATCAGTCATGTTAAAACACAAAATACAAGAAATAAAACAACCCAACAGGTTTATCACCATTTTGTTTATTTGGCCACCAGTTTACTTTATCAGTCAATTTAAATGCAATGGAATGCTTGTTCTCAAACATGTTTCAAAACCCAAATTCCTCCCAATATAATTCCCAAACCACCCCTTTCTTCAAATGTCACCCCTGAAATTCACCCCTCCTAGAAAAATAAAGACAGAACATGAGGGTTAACCAAATCACACACTCATAACCCTGAACCCTGACATAGGGGAAAAGACTGATTAAGCTGGTTACAAGCACTTTCTCCTCCCCGTCACACTGATCACTCAGATGTTGTCAACTAGCAATGATTGGAAGGAATCTTCCACTAAGGATGGAAAGCAGGAAGGGTATGGGAGATGAGTTGTCCTTACAAGATGACAAATCTTTGCCATTTCAGTAACTGATATGGAATCTCTGATGGCACTCAATGAAGTGCAAAAAAAGGTTTCAAATCATCCTCCCAGATGACCAGAAAGCTGAGAGGGCCAACTCTGCCCCAGGTATAAAAACAACAAAAGTGCTGTTTCTGGGCCCTTCAGTATGCAAGGTTATAAAAAAGAAAATCATTGAAATATAAAATTAAATAAAATAAAACTAGTTCTCCATCTTTAAAAATAATTCAGTAGCAGGTTAAAGATTTCGAAAAATATAGAAAATGACAATGTGGTTTGACAGCAAAGGAACAGGGAAGGTACCTTAGTTTGTCCTCAGCTAAGTTCTGCATGCACTGTAATAGCAGCCCATTATAATAATTTTATTTCCACCCTATGAACATCAACATATAGCCCCTCTGCCCTGAAATGTCTTTTCATTCAGATAACAATCAAGGCAGAATAACTAGCCTCCCCCCTCCTTCATGGGTAGAGTATTACCAGTATTAAGCTGCAAAATCTTAAAATCATAGTCCCAGGATCATAAATTGAGTTAGGGGACAGATAAAGTTTAACAGATTACCATTACAATTGAACCTAAAAACTAAATATAGTTTAATGCCAGAAATCCCTGTAAAATAAAACACTTCAAAGAGATAGTTGTTGTGGGCAGAGAGGCACTTCTCTGGGCTGCAGACGGTTGGCCAGGGTGGTAATGACAGTACAGGCTGACAAAGGACCCTGTAACGCCCAGTGGCTGTACGATTAGTTAGGAAAAGCTTTAGTGTTCACAGACAGGGAGGTTTAAAGTGGAGGTGGTGGTGGTGGTGAAGGGTTTTGTCTCGCCTTTTCCTCCTGACTCTTATAACTCATCGTGTCCCTCTTCCACATCAGAATCATCCTCCTCTGCATCATCCAGATCAAGATCCTGTGGAAAGCACAATATATTATTTTTAGAATCCATGTAAAAACAAGGCTGTTTTAGTGCAATGGAAACTACTTTTATTATTGCCCACCAAAACAAATATTTTTCACAGCCAATTATGACCATCTCTACCAGAAGGCCATTTGTACTAGCATGAATTCAATTTATCAAAACTAATATGCCCTGCCACAAACATGCCAGTAATCCCTGCAGAAAAAAAAACAAGTGCACGATACGTTCACGGGACTGAGATCTGTTGTCACCAGTGTTTGGTTGCAAAGCCCTTTCCTCATAGCTGGAACGTGTGGACTAGCTATCATTGACTGACTTAGTCCTGTCAGTTGTGGTAATAAGTGGTTGGGGGAGGGGGAATCATGGGGTGGGACTAGAAGGTAAACAGCTATAACAGTTGTGTTGGGAATTAGTGGCGATGATAATGTTCTACAATTAGACTTCCCCAAAGAGGAAGCAGGGAGTCTGGAATGGATTTCTATGATCCTAGATCAGGGATGGGCAACTTCGGTCCTGGAGGGCCACTGTCCTACAGAGTTTAGCTTCAACCCTAATCAAACACACCTGAACAAGCTAATCAAGGTCCTCAGGATTACTAGAAAATTACAGGCAGGTGATTTTTTCAGGGTTGGAGCTAAACTCTGTAGGACAGTGGCCCTCCAGGACCGAAGTTGCCCATCCCTGTCCTAGATGGTGCCTAAACTCTGATAACATTCGTCTCAAAGACTCTGGGACTGAGGACTGATCTGGACATCACTGAAGCCAGCGTGAAAGGAAATAAGGTGGAAGTTTAAAACTGAATGACACCCAAACCACCAAAAGGTTGATGAAGGGCCACTTTAAATGAACACTGCATAAACCAGGGCCTGTTTACACCTGGTATCAAGATGAGGTTTGGTCGATCGGATCACAAGTAGACCAGGGAGAAACACCCGTTTATACCTGGTATTTTAATCTGTTTCTTATCCACTTCTGTCCTGATTTCTTTAAGGGGAGGGGTCTATATGTGGGTAAATGTATGGGCTTTTTCAGATCTTTCAATCTAATGGATGAAACGAGCGTGCACACGCACGGTTATGCGCTTGTCTATAGGCCTATAACTTGAGGAAACCAGGGAGCTGCTATCTATATGCGGGGTATTGAAATTGTTTTTGAATGTGCACTCACTCGAATCAGTCAAATTTGCGACCACGGGTACTCCCATGTATAGGGAGTAGCAGTACTGACCGCACATTTTACAAGATGGCATTTGTCAATGACACTGATGCTGCATGGAGCAGAGCAGACCCTTTCAGTCAATAAATTCTAGCATCCGTTGTCCAACTGAACTAAATGGTTTTAATTTCCACAAAAAAAAAAAAAAAAAAAAAAGATTGAAGGGGCTGTGCCATGGTGGGCAAGTAAAGTAATAGTGTACAAGTGAACAGACTACCGCAGCAAGCCTATTTCAAATGCATTCGACCACATGAGAGCCTACACACGAATGCATCCGGTCAAATTAGTTTTTTTTACTACCTCTGGAAGTGGTAGAATGTGGGCGAGCTCAACAGATTTTAGACCAGGTTTACAGCTATATTTAGCGTCGTACACTTGTGATCGGATTGACGAAAATGCTTCTTAATACCAGGTGTAAACGGGGCCTCAGGCTCTTGACAATTGCCTGTCAGACAGATTTGCAGCAGGGTCTTTTACCCCCCTGCAGAGGAGGACCAGAGCCAGGAATGCCCATGAGACAGACAGCAAACAACTGCAGCTCCACAAGCAAACTCTTCAAGCTTACAACCAATATTATGCCAACTATTGGTGAAACATTGACTATTTATATTGACGATGCTAATGACAAATTTAGCAAATTAAAATTCAACAAAGTTAAACCAAATGACTGAAAAACTAAATTTAATTGCAGTAAAGTTATACATACATCTGATTCTTCACCCTCATCTCCAGCTGGTGCTCCACCTTCTTTTCCTCCACTCTCCAAAAACTTTGTGAATCCATCTAGTGTTCTCTCACCATTGTAGTCAATTACCTACAGAAAGAAAGAAAAAGACATAAGTGACAAACGTTTCAAAATCAAAAAAGCATATTATTAGGGCCCAAGCCCTGAAAGGGCGAAGGCCCTATTGTTTTCGTAAGGATTATTAGGGCCCAAGCCCTGAAAGGGCGAAGGCCCTATTGTTTTCGTAAGGATTTTTTTTTTTTTTTTTTTTTTTTTTTATTCATTATTTTTTTTTTTGCCTTTTTGCCACTTTTGGGGCCCTTAACATGCTCAAAAACTCTTGAAACTTTGCACACAGGTCAGAACCCGCGGCCATCAGGGCCGGACTGAAGCTGGTACCCGGGCGTGGCAGGGGGGCTCGACAGCGCCCCCTGGAATGGGGTCCGAAATCTTGGTCCATATATCAAACACGCTTGCATGTAATAATATGAAACTCAGTACACATATAGATCTCATCGGGCCGAACAACTTTCGTGCTCTAAGTTTTACAAAAGCCCAACAGGAAGTCGGTTATTATACGTTGTTTGGAAAACGCATACAATGGAATGTGAAATACTCCTCCTAGGGAATTCATCCGATCGCCGCCAAACTCGGTGTGAATGAAGTCAAGACATTGAGGATGAATTCTTGCGAACAGATTTTTGATATCTCGAACGGTTTGGCCGTGGCGGGGAAACGAATTTATGGCGAATAATGGGACACAGGAAGTGTGTTATAACTTCTGCATACATTATCTGATCTTGCTGAAACTTCAGCAGTGTGTTCGTTGTAAGAGGCCGATCACATGGATGTGACCTTTGTGAGTCAAAGTTATAGCGCCACCAACTGGCAACAGGAAGTGTGTCACTTTCAAAATGCTTTGAAATCACTTTCTTATTTTTACCCGATTTGCTTAAAACTTTATGTGTATAATGTAGACACACGGCAGATGTAGACCTGTGAAAGGATTATTGATATCTTAGATACTGTTGCCGTGGCAACGCATCAAACTTTAATATTCTTTTCGGATGCTTTTGAGACTCTTCACATGCTTGAAAATGCATGAAACTCGACAGACACATCACATTTATTATACAGTAGACATGTGCAAAGTTTCAGAAATGGGCGTGGTGGAATGGCTCAGTAGCGCCACCTTTAGTCAAAAATGGGGGCTTAGTTTTACATAGAGTCACAAAAATCGGTATGTATATTGATCTCATCGAGCCGGACAACTTTCTAATTTACATTCATTAGCTCCAAACAAAAGGAAGTCAGATATTTTAGTTTGAATGTGATTATTTGGAGAATTTTCTCTCTCTCTGTCTGTCTCTGTGTGTGTGAGGGGTGGGAGGGATTTGTCTGTTGAGTTTAATGTTTGTTTTCAAGGTTTCAGGGGCTTTTGGGACCCTTAACGTGCTCGAAAACTCTTGAAACTTTGCACACAGGTCAGAACCCACGGCCATCAGGGCCGGGCTGAAGCTGGTACCCGGGCGTGGCAGGGGGTCTCAACAGCGCCCCCTTGAACAGGGTTCTAAAACTTGGTCCATATATCAAACATGCTTGCATGAATTAATATGAAACTCGGTACACATATAGATCTCATCGTGCCGAACAACTTTCCCCTGGTCAAGTTTTACGCCAGCCCAACAGGAAGTCGGCAATTATGGGTTGTTTGGAGAACGCTTGCTGTGGAATTTGAAACACTTCTCCTAGAGAATTAATTAAATCGCCACCAAACTCGGTGTGCATGAAGTCAAGACATTGAGGATGCTAAATTGCGGACGGATTTTTGATATCTCAAACGGTTTGGCCGTGGCGAGGACACAAATTTATGGCGAGAAAAGAGAAACACGAAGTGTTATAACTTCTGCACACATTAACTGATCTTGATGAAACTTCAGCAGTGTGTTCGTGGTAAGAGGCCGATCAGATGGTTGTAACTATTGTGAGTCAAAGTTATAGCGCCACCAACTGGTAGCAGGAAGTGTGTCACTTTCAAAATGTTTTTGACAAAAGTGGGGGGGTTAGTTTTACCCACAATTACAAAAATCAGTACGTATATTGGTCTCATCGAGCCGGACAACTTTCTAATATACAGTTATTAGCTCTGACCAACAGGAAGTCAGATATTTTGGTTTGAATGTGGATTTATTTGCAAATTCAGCCTCTGCTTTTTACCCACTCCTGCTAAGTGTTTTTTTTTTATTCACACCAAACTTTCAACATGATGAAAATACATTAAAGATGCTAAATTGAGAACGGATATTGAATATCTCAAACGGTTTTGACATGGCGAGGGATTAAAATAATGTCAAAAAAGGAATCAGAAAACATCTCATATCTTCTTAAAATTTAATTATACACCATTTATTTTTATATAAAATTATACAAATATCAGAACTAAACCCAGAACTAGTTTTGGGTTTATTCAGTTTTTTCAATTCAAGAATTATGTACAAGTTTAACCCTCTGAGGTCTGAGCTGTTTTCTGGGCCCTGGAGGTGTTCTGACATGCTCTGACATTTCTGGTTATTTCTGTTACTTGTGACATTTTCATGGCTAAAGTCTAATTACACTGTATTCAGCACAAACTCTGCTACAATAATATATCAGCAGCATGTATGTAAAAGTTTGTAGTTTTGAGATAATGACATTTATGCGTGGTTTTTGAAAATACAAAAAAAAATTCTCACTGAAATAAGGCCATGAAACCCATACTGATTATTTCTTCACAAGACTTTTGAAAATTGTATGACGTAGCCTAGAATATTTGCTGCAAAACTATGTGAAAATCACCCTGACTGCTCATTCAGATAAGACAATATATTGATTTAAAAATTTTACAACGTGTTTTGTGTGAAAAAGCCTTATGCGAGAGCTCATTAATATGTAAGCTTTTCTCACCTGAGAAAGACAAAGAACCTCCCCTAACGGCCCTATTAGGAGCTATCAGGCCCCTATCATTCTGAGCAACCTTGCACAATACTGTAAATGAGGAGATTTAAAAAATAATGGCTTTTAAATTGTTTGGATTTATTTACAACACAACATAATCCAAAGATACACAACAAATGCCAAAAAAGCACTTCAAAGACAGAGACCTTTGTGCCATTCCTAAAAACATTGTACATACCTTTCATTTCCAAGATTTTCACTTTACCATGTTCACGTACTGAGACTCATGTGAATGTTGAAGTCCTCAGTGGCATCTGGGACCTGAAAAAAAAAAAAGTGAACATACTGATATCAAGAGAAAGGCCTGCACGATTTTGGAAATAAATATTAGATTTTTCTGGTTAAAATTGCTTTTTAAAATTCCTTTTTAAAATTCACAGAATACACACACACACACACACGTTTCCAACGATATATAATATAATGAACACCAGGTTTGTTGTGCCTTGTAGGCATAAGGTATATGCGCAGTGCGGATAAAATAATAATAACAATAAATAACCTATAGCAGCCTATAAATCTTCCAAAAGAAGCTAGAGAAAAATATATTGATTATCATGTTACTTCAAATGTTTCCATCCGTTATGATGATATGAAATGAGATAATAATAAAAACATGAAGCCGTTTGGTGCGTTTTGCTTTCATCCAAAATATGATACATTCAAACGCGATCGCTTGCAAAATATGATACATTCAAACGCGATCGCTTGCAAAATATGATACATTCAAACGCGATCACTCTCAAATATAAAACATTATGGTTACCATAAACATATCTATGTTTGAGCAGATATCCACAAACACAGTAAACACATATGATACATTCAAACGCGATCGCTTGCAAAATATGATACATTCAAACGCGATCGCTTGCAAAATATGATACATTCAAACGCGATCGCTTGCAAAATATGATACATTCAAACGCGATCACTCTCAAATATAAAACATTATGGTTACCATAAACATATCTATGTTTGAGCAGATATCCACAAACACAGTAAACACGGGTCTAAATATTATAATATTCCCCATATATCTAGCAACAGTTCAGCTGCAACGTGACATTTATGCAACAATAACAAACTAGGCTATGTAAGAATTTCTTACCTTATCTTTCTTGTCTTCAAATCGCGTTCTTCTTCTTCTGAGGTAGCCTAAATCCAATGTAAGCTCAGGCACGTCTTTCAAACTCGACGAAAAGTGAAGTGAAGTGTTTTGTTGTTGAGGTAACGAGCGCGTTCGCGTTCCATGTGGAGATTTGCATGTGAATATCTTTTGCGCGAGTAGGCGTGGCCAAATTAACTGTAATGAGCAAGCGTTTGAGAAGCTGGACATCTTGTTGGTTTTATACAAATTACTTAAACAGAGAATATTTGTTTTCGTTTTGAATCCGATCATTTACAAGTACACACTTAAATGTTTATAAAGGTATATGGCTCATAAATGTGTGACAAGTATTCGCTGAGTTTTGTTTCAGTTTATAGACGTGCTCAAGAAAAAAAAGTTCACCGCGACGGAGAGGCAGAACGCACACCCTGTTTATTTTCTTTATTTTACAAAAGCACAATGTTTTGATTTGATTGTAAGTGGACACATACAAAAGGAGAAATATCACAGATTCTTTTTTTATATTTCTTTTTTCTGTATGACCATAAATGATGGAGTAATTTAAGTTTATAGTGCTACAATGTGGAGAAAATCCGGCAAAACGCGTCGGCGCGTTTGTCGACCTCAGAGGGTTAAAATCAGCCAGAATGCGCTATTTAGTAAAAAAAAAAAGTCATACATAGGGCTATACTGCCCTCTTGTGTTCAAAATCAGGTAGGCCCATTGTATATTGTATTTATATATAAATATAATAGCGATGTGACTGATAATTTTTTCCCACTGGTTAATCGATGTGTGACACCGCGGCGGGGGCTTTTAAATCGCTAACTTAAAGGGATACTCCACTTTAAATTGAAAATTCTGTCATCATATACTCACCCTCATGTTGTTTCAATCCTTTATTAATTTCTTTCTTCTGCTGAACAGAAAGGAAGATATTTAGAAGAATGTCAGTAACCAGACAGTTTCTGGTCTCATTGACTTCCATAGTATACATTTTTTTCCTACTATGGAAGTCAATGGGATCAGAAACTGTCTGGTTACTGACATTCTCCTAAATATCTTCCTTTCTGTTCAGCAGAAGAAAGAAATTCATAAAGGATTAAAACAACATGAGGGTGAGTATATGATGACAGAATTTTCATTTTAAAGTGGCGTATCCCTTTAAAAGCGAAAGTGAAATACGGACGTCCAGTAGGAATGAACTAAAAAACATTCACTCTGTTCTGCTCGTTCCTCACTGTAGACGCGTTATTGCCCATGCAGCCGTGAGCATTTTAGTTTCATTTAAAAAATAGCGCCATTTCGGGGGTGGGATTGCTTGAATGTTTTTTTACAAAAGCACAATGTTGTGTTTTATTGCGAGTGTACATAAATATAAGTAAACAGTGCAGTTTAAATGATGTCCTGTATGAACAAACCGACGGAGTAGCCTATGTTTCCACTGTTCGATCGTACACACACACACACACACACACACACGCACTCTTGACATCGCAGCCGGTTCATTACAGCCGTAATAAAATATAATAATAAATAGTCAACCTATTTGCAGCAAATGATAGTAAATTTTAGATCAATATATTTGTTTTCCTTACAATTTTAATTAACACTAACTTTATTCTCATCTGAATTATAAATAATTTATTTCTGTATAAAATAATACTACCATTAAAAAATACATTTGATTGTCTTTTTTAATCAATGGAGAATGTGTGACTTAAAAATAAACAGATTAGTGCTCGGTTTGAGGACAAGAAATGAAAACCAATGCAATATGATGAATGTCCAAAAACGTTCGCTCTTCTCTGCCCGTTCCTTGCCTCGCCATATATATATATATATATATATATATATATATATATATATATATATATATATATATATATATATATATATATATATATATATATATATATATATATATATATATATATATATATATATATATATATATATATATATTAAATGGCAAAAGTGGGGGGGTTACCTTTACCCACAGTTACAAAAATCAGTACGCATATTGGTCTCATCGAGCCGGACAACTTTCTAATTTACACTTAATAGCTCCGACCAACAGGAAGTTGGCTGAAGCTGGTACCCGGGCGTGGCAGGGGGGCTCAACAGCACCCCCTTGAATGGGGTCTGAAAACTTGGTCAATAGGTCAAACTAGCTTGCATGAATTAATATGAAACTCGGTACACATATAGAGCTCATCGGGCCGAACAACTTTCACACTCTTAAGTTATACGCCAGCCCAACAGGAAGTCAGTTATTATGGGTTGTTTGGAGAACGCTTGCTGTGGAATTTGAAACACTCCTCCTAGAGAATTAATTCAATCCCCATCAAACTCGGTGTGCATGAAGTCAAGACATTGAGGATGCTAAATTGCAGATGGATTTTTGATATCTCGAACGGTTTGGTCGTGGCGAGGAAACGAATTTATGGCGAGAAAAGAGAAACACGAAGTGTTATAACTTCTGCATACATTAACTGATCTTGATGAAACTTCAGCAGTGTGTTCGTGGTAAGAGGCCGATCACATGGATGTGACTATTGTGAGTCAAAGTTATAGCGCCACCAACTGGCTGCAGGAAGTGTGTCACTTTCAAAATGCTTTTGACAAAGTGGGGGGGTTACTTTTACCCACAGTTACAAAAAACAGAATGTATATTGGTCTCATCGAGCCGGACAACTTTCTAATTTACAGTCATTAGCTCCGACCAATCTGCCCCAAACTTAATATGTAACATGCAAGAAACATGGTTGCAACACATAGCTAAGTTCTAAAGCATGCTAGAAATGCCAAAGGAAGTTGTTGTAACTTAAGCATACAATGTCCAATCTACCCCAAACTTCACACGTTTGATAAGAGTTATCTCCTGAACACAAGTCCATGCTCATATTCAGATATAGTCATAGCGCCACCTGCTGGCAACAGGAGGTGACGTTTAACACTGTTCTGGACTCCTAATAACAAAAAAAGTGCCACCAACTGCTAAACATGTTAGCAACATACTTGAAACATGCCATCAAATACTTAGCTAAGTGTTGAAGCATGCTATTACTGCAATTAAATATGAATTTGCTGTAACTCAGGCATGCAATGTCCAATCTGCCCCAAACTTCACATGTTTGATAAAAGTCCTGCACTGAACACATCTACATAGCGATATTCAGATATAGACATAACCCCACCTACTGGCAACATAAACCGACATGGTTAACACAGTAATGCAGTACTAACCACATAACTACTGTGTACTAAGCATGCTAGAAACATACTAAACATGCTAGCAACTACTATATATATACCTCCTTAAATGCACATTGCCCAACCATGCTCTGTCTTCCTAAAGCCACCGAGTGACGATGGCACGAGTGCGAGGGCCCTTTCATCGCTGCTTGCAACTTTAATTATTATTATTATTATTATTATTATTATTATTATTATTATTATTATTATTATTATTATTATTATTATTATTAATTTTAACAGAAACATTAACGGCCTATTATTTTTATCATCACCCATCCTTTAAAAGTAAAACAAAGGGTGGATTTGTTTACAAGGGAGTCAGAAAACTGTCCCAAGACATCTCAGTAACTTGTTTATGGTGTTGGTCATAGTTGGGTAAACTTGCAAAACTGGGCTCTAGCAAAGATTCATTTTAGCAGTAACTTAAAAGTAAACCCAACACACTCATTTACCATAGTGGTCTTTTATTGTCAACATCCATGGACATGCATGGCTTCCAGTCACTGCTCGGTTTCCTCAAAACACATTTTAGAATGATGAGGTTTTTAAATTCCAGAATTAAATCCATGGGGTACCTAGATCTCTCTATGAACCTAGACAAGGGATGAATTCACTGGGCCAGGAGTGTCTCGTTTCCACCGCATGTGTTGTGAGGCAGGCTTTATCTCAGCATTTTTAAATCTGGAAGCTAATCATTACCAGCAAATTGTTTGTGGCAAAAAAAACAAAAACACCATTCAAAATTAGGAATACAAACTTGTTTAAAAAAAAAAAAAAAAAAAAAAAAATGGGGGGGGGGGGGGGGTGGGGGGGAGATAAAACCACATAATTAAAGAGTGCTGGACATTAGCTTCCTGACTCAAGTGTGCCACAAAATACAATACTCGAGTGTGGCACATGCAAAATATATACTATCCCAAGCCAAGGCGATGAATATATACTAAGCCAAGACGATGAACTGACAAAACATGGCACACTTCTGCAGCGGCATACAGATCGAATGAACTGAGTGCATTGATATACATGAACAAGCAATGGTTAAATTGGGCCGGGGCTCTCCGGGGCTCAGCCCCGGCACATAAGCCTGCTCGTTTGTAGTCAGTTGCCTACTGGAAATTGTCACATAAAATTTTATGAAAGTGATGCTTTTGAAAACATATTTCTGATTATAAATGAAAGATTTTGAAATGGCATGTCTATTTTGTCTCGAGGGAGCTGAGATGAGAACAATCGGGACACGGCCGTATTCTTGTTCAGCTGCTTAATCTCGTTGTCAGTCGACCATGATCGCGCACCGCTCGCACATGCCATGCGCATCTAGGTAGGCTACTCCGACACGGATAAATGTACGCAGCAATAATGAATGTTCCTGGGAGATCCATAGTTGCGCGGGATGTGGAAGCGCGCAAAAGTTCCAGAACCTTCTACTGCCTTGGAAAAACAAACAAAAAACAAAACTCACGAGCTGCTGGCCACCGCTGCAGCAGCAGATCAATTTTGTCAAGTTCAGCACAACGTTGGTTGTACAAAAAGTGTCCTGGCCTTGAATGACAAGGAAAATATGTTTGGCACATTGTATGGGTCACTATATCATAACAAAGTAATACAATGTGTAATCAAGCATTTTATATTTAATATGAGGGAAATAGGCTACACATGCCGTGGACGTGACAAGTCTTTAACTTTTAGGTGGCAAAATATTTTTGTAATTCTGTGAATTACACTGCAAACCAAAGTAATACCACCGGATGAAGAAGGGTTGGCTCTCCACAGAACATAACATTCATTTTATTTTATTTTTCATGTTCGCATTTATGAGGAAAAAACAATGTTACGGACGGAACCGCTCTGAAAGCGGCACTAAAAGACTGTTTAAAACTTTCACTGAGACCTCAAACAGAAAGCACAAAGCCTTTCTTTAAAATGAATTTCATTTTGTATTAATTGTATCTTAATTTTAATCAATGTTTCATCAACCAATTGCCTGGATTTAATCAATAGGAAGTAAATATAGTATATAGACAATAGATAATCACGACACGGACGCGCCGGCGAGTGAACAGGGCTGAGTTTCCCGATAACGTTGTCTCTTAGCGCGCTACGAAGACTCTTAAGGTATAACTTAACTGAAGGTATACCATTTCTAGGCGTGTTCCCCAAACTATACCTTAGGAAGCTGCTTAAGATATACCTTCTTACGTGCGACGTTACCGGGTGCTGTCCGTGGCGATGGTGCTGAATTGGTTGATATCGATGGCTCGAGAATCAATTATTCTCTTGTGCAGGGGCTGTTTATGTGAGAAAGCGGTGTTCTTTATAAAATAAGCACTTCATAAATAGTTGAAATTGCATTTATTAGGACTCATGGGATATTATAAAAAATAATCCAAACTATAATAGCCTATAATAGCCTTGCCTACATATTTTAAAATTGTATCATATATTGCTGCCATAATAACCATTTAAATTATTTATGTGCTTTCTTCTCTTTCCCATTTTTGTTCGCTGAGGTGGAGCTGCGATGAAATATTGTTCTTGTAAGTACTTTCCAGCATTTCAGTAAATAAAAGTGTACGTCACGTACGGTGCCCTGCAGTGATCAAAAAGGATTTAAACAGTGAATTACGACCTGTTTGTCAAAAAACAGTAGGTACTAATTTGGCCAGGGATTTTTACGCGGGTTGGGTGAGAAAAAATACTGATATGGATTCGGACGGCACTAAAATAACCGACTTACCCCTGTAAATGTTTAAAATACCGTACGAGCCCATGAGAAACAATATTAGCGTCCGAATAGGACTTAACTGACAGTAGCCTATGCTTTCACTGGCCTTTAAAAACGCTCTTTAATTCAAATAAATTTATAAAATTGTATTATATAATAATATAATTAAAATTCTAACAACAATCAGTGTAATGACAATTTTATTCTTTGCATGAAAACACTTGAATTAGCCTAACTGAACACTGTCTGGGTGTATTAAAACTTCAGAATTATATTCATATAGACCTGCAACAGTGATGAGGTAAAGCTAAGAGTGGTCCAGACCAACCTTCCGAAAGTATGACTTACAGAAGGTATACTTAACTAAGAACGTTTCGGGAAACACGTATTAATGATAAGGTACAGCTTAAGGTGTAACTTAAGAACGACGTAGCGTTAAGAAGGTTTCGGGAAACCCAGCCCTGGACTCTCGTCTCATAAATGAACCGAAACTCAGCGTATAAGTGTAAAAACAAAATGTAACGAAGTAAAAGTCAAAAGTATGCACTATTGATTCTACTTAAGTAAAGTAGGCCTACAGAAACGAAGTATTTGTACTTCGTTACATTCCACCACTGCTGATTAACAGTAATGTAAATGCTAAATGTCCTAATACCTGTTGATACTACAACAATGCAAATATGCTCTTAACCTTGCAGTTTTTCACATATCATGTAAGACTCAATTTCTCCATTTCTTTGCACAAAACTCTCCAGAAAATGCCATAAAGCCCCCCCACATAATAAATCCCAATTTAACCCCTGTGAACAAGTATTAGGAAAACTCCTCTGCCAGGAAAAGTGCATCTATGATATTGGCTAAAACATTAATATTTTTGTCTTTGGGTCATTATATTTCCCAGATTTCTGCTTGTTCTAAATTAGATATAAAGTAGCATAGGAAAGATTACATTTATATGAATGCATTAGTGTAAGAGCACTTGCATGTGAATTTGCACCTGGCAGCATCTCTGAAGCTCTGGGTTTTAGTTACTAAGAAATATATGCTAGAACTTTTCAGTTTCTAAGCTATTTTATTGATAAATCACTGAATAGTTTATAATACATTTCTGCGCTACTGAATGATTCGGTGTGCGCACGATCATGTGATATGCGAACGACTGTCTAGTTTAGAAAGCGATCAACTTTCCTGTACAATAAGCTGTGTAAAACGTGCATTCACACGATCAATTTTGAGCATACAGATGGTATAAGCAAACATATCTTATGGAGCGCTCTGATTAAGCATTTATCTGTCATTTTAACAGAAACGGAGCATAAAGTGGACAAAGATTTCTTATCCTGTTGCACCCTCTATAGGCCATGAATGATCAGCGACTAATCAACGTCAAGCTTAAAGTGTCATGGCAGACCATTAAAGGGGTGGTATAATACCCTTTTCACAAGATGTAAAATAAGTCTTTGATGTCCCCAGAGTGTGTGTGTGAAGTTTTAGCTCAAAATACCCCACAGTTATTTTTATATAGCATGTTAAAATTGACACTTTTTGAGGGTGAGCAAAAACGCACAGTTTTGTGTCTGTTCCTTTAAATGCAAATGAGCTGCTGCACGTGGCACAGAGGGCAGAGCTTCAAGAGCTTGCACTCACACAGACATGCACTGAAAATTTCAAAAACTTTTAGCCTTTTATGTTCAAACCGGATTCAGACAATGATGGAGAGACTCAAGAAGTGACATGTAGAATGCAACAGGACATTTCTGAATGGTTAGTTGCTTTCAGCAAACTGTTTGCAGGCTTTCTTGTGAGCCAGCTTCAGAAGAGGCTTCCTTCTGGGACGACGGCCATGCAAACCGACTTGTTGCAGTGTGCGGCGTATGGTCTGAGCACTGACAAGCTGACCTTCCGCTTCTGCAACCTCTAAAGCAATGCTGGCAGCACTCATGCATCTGTTTTTTGAAGCCAGCTTCTGAACCTGAAGCACAGCACGAGGACTCAACTTCTTTGAATGACCGTTGCGACTGTTCCAAGTGGAACCCATCTTGGAAAACCTCTGTATGATCCTGGCCTGTACTGTAACTCAGGGTGTTACCAATCTTCGTATAGCCTAGGTCAACTTTGTGGAGAGCAACAATTCTAATTCTCAAATCATTAGAGAGTTCTTTGCCATGAGGTGCCATGTTGAACATCCAGTAGTGGTCAGTATGAAAGAATTGTACTCAAAGCACAAATTTTAACTGCTCTAATACAAGATACGCAAATTTGTATGGTCTCGTCAAGCAGACAAAAACATGAAAATGATGAATAGGACATGGCTTTGCATGGTTAAATGACGTACAGCTATTATCACTCAGGGTGTACTCACTTTTGTTGCCAGCTATTTTGACAATAATGGCTGTATGTTGAGTTATTTTCAGAGCACAGTAAATATATACTGCTATACAAGCAGCACATTGACTACTCTAAAATATATCCAAGTATCATTTCTATAGTATTGTCCCTTGAGAAGATATTCTAAAATGTTCACTGAAATGTGAGGGGTGTACTCACTTTCGTGAGATACTGTACATACACATGCATACATATACCAAAAAATGTGTGTATATACACTGCCGTTTAAAGGTTTGGGATCGGTAAGATTTTAAATTTTTGCAAAGCTGCGTAATTGTGAAAGTTTCTCACTTGTTATCGACAAATCTTTCCTTCTCAGGTTAAGAGCCTGGGTGTCGTCCTCGATAGTACTCTGTCCTATGAGGCACATGTTAATAATATTACACGGTCAGCATATTACTATCTGCGAAATATTAATCGTCTCCGACCATCCCTTTCTGTTAATAGTACTGCTGTTCTGGTGCATGCATTAGTTACTTCTCGAATTGACTATTGCAACTCTCTGCTCAGTGGTGTCTCACAGAAACTCATTCACAAACTTCAGATGGTTCAGAACTCAGCAGCTCGGATCATTACACGAACACCTTTGAATGAGCATATAACTCCGGTATTAGAGCATCTTCACTGGCTTCCGATCAAATACCGTATCCAATTCAAGATTTTACTTTTTACTTATAAGGCTCTTCATGATCTAGCACCTTCATATCTGAGTGAACTTCTGCATGTGTATTTACCTACTCGATCCCTCAGGTCTTCTGCTTCTGTGACTCTTGTAGTACCATCTGTGCGTTTGACTACGATGGGAAGTCGAGCTTTTAGTTGTATAGCTCCGACGATTTGGAATACTTTACCACAAGATATACATAATAGCCTTAGTCTCTCAACTTTTAAATCACGTCTTAAAACAATTTTTTTTTTAGATTAGCCTATCCTGATTGATTTTAGTAATGTCGGTGGGTATTGATTTTATGTATTTACTGTTTATTGTTTTGTTGTTTTTTCCTGTTTATCATGTATTTTATTATTGTAAGGTGTCCTTGAGTGTCCTGTAAGGCACCCACAAATAAAATGAATTATTATTATTATTATTATTATTATTATTATTATTATTATTATTATTATTATTATTATTATTAATGTTTTTAAAATAAGTCTTCTATAAAATAAATCTGCTTTTAAAATATACATTTAAAAAAAAAAAACTCCTAAGACAATCTCTTGCATGGCCTTACCGTACGGTCATCACCAGCAGGGAAGAACTTTAGCGTGGGGAAGCTATGCACTTTGACAGATTCAATCTCATTGGCTGTGGAGTCCATCTTGGCCACAACGATGTTTGCGTTGTCTTTGAATTTCTCACCTAATTGATCCCAGATGGGGGCCAGCTGCTTACAGTGACCACACCATGGGGCATCTGGATAGAAAAAAAAGCAAAGGGAATAAAGAAAAGAAATTCAAACAGGTTTGATAAGGCATAAAGGTGAGTAAATGACAGACCTTAATTTTGGGTAAACTATAATTTTAATTGGACTACAAATGCAGAGCAAGTGCAACAAATCCAAGAGCAAGACAGAAGCAATTTGTTACACGGATATAATTCTCCAAAAATGTGATTACACATTGTGTCGGGCATGCTTGGGCATACATGGCTCGACTAGGCCTGTCACGATTATGAAATTTGGCTGACGATTAATTGTCTAAAAAATAATTGCGGTTATGCCGATTAATTGTCAGTTTTAGGGCTTTGACGATTAATTGTCTGTGTTAGGGCTTTGGCGATTATGCCGATTAATTGTCTGTTTTAGGGCTTTGTGCTTCATTCATTAAATAATTGTGATGAATTTAATCCTTTGCAAGTTATCATTTTGCAGTGTAAGATTACAGTTAACACCTTTAAATATTAAATAAATATATTCAATAGCTATGACAATTTGTTTATTAAACTTAGTGAGTGTATAAATCAGCAGCAAAAAGTAATTTTTGAAAACATCTGCACAGTAATTTAATAAAATCTAAACATGTTAATAAAAACAAATGTGCACAAACCATGATAATATGATACGCTTCAAAACAGCGGAACAAAGCGCGTATGCGCATCGCGGGTGCAGAATGATGTGCTTAATGCAACATGGAGTCACAGTGCGCAGCGCTGCACAAGTGCGCATTTAAAAGTTCACGGCACAAAGCGAAGAAATGTCGAGGGTGTATATCAGTCCAACAGTTTATTGATCATTTGTTTCTTCACAGTTTTAAACTCC
Organism: Abramis brama; assembly: GCF_963993115.1. NCBI lineage: Eukaryota > Metazoa > Chordata > Actinopteri > Cypriniformes > Leuciscidae > Abramis > Abramis brama. The sequence goes on from NC_139973.1 coordinate 22,265,242, forward strand.
AGTTATTGTGCGTCTGATGCCAATTCATAGTCCTTGTGCTGTGTAGGCACACGGTAGCGAGCGAGTCATTTAGAAACAGCAAAAAACTCCAGCAAAATAAAGTCATTTTATGCAAATCCACAGCCCTTTATCTACAGATCAAGCATTATAACGTCAATGTCACATTGGAGAAAGTTTTACCGTGTATCCTGTCGTAACCGGACGACGCGCGCTGTTTGAATGCTGAATGGAATGATTGACAGCTGCAGACGAGTTTGTGAACTTTAATTTAACAATGTAAATATACTACTGTCCCTCACATTAAGCTATGGAATGGCTTCAGATGACTTTGAATATATTGCTGGAAAACGTAATTAGTGCTTGTCTATTTATTTTGGTCCATGACTCCCCCTTGTGCCGTAGGCCTATAAAAGAGCGCAATAATCGCGGTTGTCTGAAACAATCGCGATCAGACGGTTATTTAATTATCACGACAGGCCTAGGCTCGACTATACAAAACCCCACTGGCAGCAATGACTAACTATGCAGATAAAAGTACTTGATATTTGTGATAATGATATGACCCATCATGAAATAGTGTTGGATAATGGCTAAAAATTGGCAGAAAGTACAGGGTATAGAAACAGGAATGTACAGGACCTACAACCGTTTCAGGGTGCAGAGGAATACAAAACAGAATAGGAGTAAAGTTGTGGAAAAAAGCAGTTGTGCATCAGGCACTGGTTACTGACAGCTGGATGCATGCTGAAATCCTACCCACTGTTTAAACATTGGACAGATGGAAATCCGAACTTTTCACATGCTCAATTGACCGGCACTCCTAATGCCCGCCCCCAAATGACACAAAGAACACCCTCTGTGCATAACCCAGAGACAAATTCGTTAGAAAGTCAGTCACAGAAAAAAAGTGCCAAGTTTGGGAAGCAAGTTGCTTTAAATAACTCTGGAGCCAAAATGATCTCAGCATTTCCCATTATTGCATGTTTAAGAGATTATGTAAGCATCCTGTGAGTACCGATGCCAGGATTAGCAGTATGCTGGACAGGAATCTTTAGTTTATGATGCCAGGCTTTGAGAGCGGCAATCAAGAGATGCCGCCTTAAAATAAAACAGGCAATTTGCCATGAAAAGTGATCCCTCAAAACAACTGGTCAGACATGAAACTCAAGGACCAGCAACATTCAAGGCTAGAGAACTTGCATCCAAGCAAATATTTTTATATTGAAAAAATAAATAAAAATAATACTTACAAAACTCTATAAAGACATTCTTGGCAGGGTTGAAAGCAACCTCTTCAAAGTTTTTGCCAACCAAGACCTTGACAGGGTTCTTATCCCAGTCTTCAGGAATGTCCTGACTCATCAGATGAGGCTACAGAAAAAAACGACATTAAAATCATTCCAGAGAGACAGAACACATTTTCTTAACATCATTAAACGGCAACATTAAGTCAATATTAGTGTCAAAATTCCCATCCAATGATCAAAATCTGCAGGTTTGATATCACAATTTTCATATCAGTTCATAATATCATTGTATATTTCAAAATTTGATACAGAAGCCCATTTATTAAAAGTTACTACTAAATGTAGCCATTAAAACCTTAAACCCAAGCAATGTTCTCCAACACCTTTAGTTTCCCCTCTGTGAAGGCTGTGCAGAAGGTGATTATGTTCTCTGCTGTGATTTCTGAGGATTCTGGTCTGTATTTGGTCATCTCTTCCTCAAGGGTGATGAGGCGGATTGCTGGGCACTCTTCCTTCTTAAGACCAAAGAACTCCAGAATTCGCTGGTTATCATCCACATCACTGTCAATAAAGATGAAGAGAATCTGCAGGGAAAGCAAATTAGGTTAAATCCAAATGTAAAAAAAAAAAAAAAAACTTAAAATAAAGGGGCACCCACTTTGCCTTTGAAGCCCTCTGCTGCTTTCTTAAATTGGTCCATCTTGTCCTGGAAGTCTTTGGCTGTTTTAGGTACAAACATTAGGATGTGGGATTTGATTTCACCTCCAAAGATTTTTGGGGCAGTCTGCAATGGAAGAATAAGAATCTCAGAATTAACTTCCCCCACCCACAACCTCCAATCTTTAAACACATTGGGCCTCATTTAGCAAAATAACAGAAACAAACGCACATCCGAGCGCAAAAATCATCAACAGGGTTCACATGTGATTTATAAAACATTCGTATGCTGCAAATCCCATCATACGAATAATCATACGTTGATAAATCAATGAAAACAAGTGTCATTTAAATATCACGCCCCTAGAAATTCACGATTTAGAAGCCTTGCCCCTAGAGTTTATGACATGGAGAAATGTAACCCGGCCAAGAAGAGGAAGCATCTCATGAAAGAGAAATTGATCTTACACTAAAAAACACCCGTTAACCTCGTAATTGCAAACAATTATATTAATTTATATGTATATTAAATACCGGTAAATAAAACGAAACATTTACAAACATTATAAACCCTAAACTAGGCTATTTTCCCTTCACTCCACAACAAATCCTTAATTTAACCGTATTCAACACAGAAGAATGAAAAATTAGATATTAAACTAAAATAAAACACATTAGGCTATAGTGGCATTCACATAATTTTAACATTATACATTACACATTATAAACAATTTAGGCTAATGGGCTCACCTCTCATTCGGCAAGAACCCAAATACGTTTCCAAATTTGACATCTAACTTTTGGTTGCTAAATTTATGTAAATAAGGCTTTTTACTTCACTCGTGTTCCAGTATCCATGTAGAACAGCATCCTTCATATGTGCAAAAATATGATTGGCATGCTGATTTTACAGCAGACCATTTAAATTGAGCAGTGTAACTTATGTTTGGTTGACTGCATTTTAGTTTGATGATGAATGGCTGAAATGTCAAGTTGGCAACAGTAGAACTGATATGTTGTGTGCGCGGAACTGTGCGCGCTTGAGGCGCCTGCATGATCAGTTGGTTTTAATAAAATAAAGATAAAGAAAACAAATACAATGCATTAGAGTGTCACAAACGAGCCTGCTTATACTAGTCGCAGTTTTTTTCCTTTTGTTAATCTGTTAATAAATTAAATGAAATATATTTTGTGTAGTCCTATTTATTTTATCCCTTTTATATAGTTCAGTTTATTATGTTTTTATTCTGCAGGTACGTAGTGTGACCATGTGTGAATCCTCATGTTCTGTTGTTTACGCTGCTATTTGTGCATGTCAAGTTTTGCGTAGAAATGGCCGTACGCCCAGTTTTCTGTTGTACATTCGTTTCATAAATGAGGCCCATTCAATTTCACATCTCAGTGAAAATACAAATATGGCAACCTGGGTCCTGTATACAACAGTTCAAACTCTAAATGTCAATATGGAGCAACAAACAGAAATGTGGATAAAAATGTCAAGTGTACCTGCTCCGTGAACTCAATGACCAGGGGAAGCTGGTTGGCCTTGATGAAGGGCAGCAGATTTTCTTTGCTGATCTCTCCATCAAAAGTATTCCGACCCTCATCAAACTTGGGGGGGGGGGGGGGGGGGGGTTGGGGGGGGGGAAGAAAGAGAGAGATTGTTAAATCAAGTCTTATTTACACTGCATTTCTCTGTGTACACAGCAACACAAACCTGGTGAGCATTATTCACTGTAACTGAGTGTTGAGTAGGGAACTATGAATCAATCAGCATAGAAACGTGACTGTAACAGTTGTTGGTCACAGGGCAGCGGATATTCTAGTTGAGACACATGCAGTGGGCATTAATAGCATGCATAAAGCGAGCAGCTGCATTTTGGAATGAGGCAGTAAGGACAATGAATTTCAGAGTGTGTTTGGGTGCCAAGAGACAGAATCTCAAATCCGCTTTAGGGACAGGGGTCAAGGAGAAGTTTAGCCCATTCCTGATTATAGATTTAGAGCACATCCATCCATCCTACTGAGAATGAATCATTGTAGCTAGTTTCTGTAAAGTAAAGTGATTTAGTCTTTGTGAAGATTCGGTTTTATTTGTATTCAGGATTGCCACACATTTTAAAACAATGGATTTCCATGACCGGACTTTTAAGGACTTTTAAAATCTTTCAAATTCACTAATGGATCATGCAGACCGATTTTTTAACTGCTTTTAACAATTAATTGAAGACTCAATTTGCTAACCAATCACAGATCATTAAGGCCTGCCTTGACAAAACTATTTAGAGCAGGGGTGCAAAACTGAGTTCCTGGAGGGCCACAGCCCTGCAGAGTTTAGCTTCAACCCTAATTAAATGCACATGATCCAGCTAATATAGTCCTTCAGGTATGCGTGTTGGAGCAGGGTTGCAACTAACCCATGCAAGACTGTGGCCCTCTAGGTATAGAGTTCCGGTTTAGAGCAAAGCATAACTACAGGGAAAATTACAGAAATTTCCATGTCACAATTCGAAAACTTTATGACCATGGAAACCCTATGGATTTCTGATGGACGATAAGAGTAGAGAGTGAGGTAGGGTGACGTAAGGCCAATCCTTAATCAGGGGATATTTAATCAGCAGTACTCTGAGGTTCAACAACACGCATCAAGTAGTATTGGTCGTGATCTGATCAGAGAGAAATATGCTTGAATTGCCACAAGATTTCATCTCTGTGTGGAGCTGATCTACCTCAGTGTAGGGTGTCCCATTCAGAGTTAAAGCACATCATTTTCTGAATGAAAAAACACTGAATACTTTAATCTAAATCATGTACATAACTGCACATTTCCCATTTGATCATCTTGGACCTCCACACCAAACAGAATCAAGAAAAATCTGATATGTCCAGTTGATCCTGTTTTTCAGGATTATTTTATTAAAATTATTTTTTATTTTAATCAGACAAACTACTGTAGCGTAGCAATGGATGGACAAAACCAGAGAGTTTTTGTTTGACCCAAGCAGAAATGACAGGTGGCAAAATGGGCACATTTGAAAGTGAATTCACTCATGTGGTGCTCAAGTGTTGTAAGCAATGGGTGAAGTCTAAACACCAACATTTCTGCCAAACTTTCAGTTTTTCTTTTCTAGGAAGCTGCGCAATAAAATGTATTAATGGGCTGACATAATGACTCACTGACCCTGATAAACTAGAGCATTATTACATAATGAATTTAAAGGTCAAGGGGGAGATCTGCTGTCAGCTTGAACCGGAAAACCAAATTTATAGTGCGACTGAGCAAAGACCAATAATAGCAATGATAGCATTGCCAGATATGACTAGATGCAGCAGGATCAACTTTCCATGGCTGCACTGAGTACTTGAAAAATTATAGACTCTTATTTCATAATAAAAATAGCTTCTCTTAAGAGCTTGAGGTTTAGCTGATAATATTATATCACCCCTTTGTGAGTTTTTTTTTCTAAAGGTTTGAAAGCATGTGTATGGAAGTAAAATGTCAAATGTTTTTGAAATAAAAAGCCTGTTGAATTGCACTACTTGAAAAAAATAGGCATTACATTAACCATGCTTGCATTTTAATGCATTGTATTTTTAGGGCTTGCATTTTTATGGGCTGAAATTCAACATGGTTGAATATTTAAGCTGTGAATATTTCAATTAAAAACATTTCAAACACCGTTTCATTATTAAAAATTCAATAATCCATATTCACCTTTCATATTTCACTTCCAAAATATTCAAACGGTTTAAAAATACAACCTATAATATTCAACAGGCAATTTTCGGTCCATTTTATTTCGCTTTGCAAATTCGCTGCCACAAATTCAGTGGTTCAAATTCGACAGTAAATTCAACATTGAGGTCCAGGAACTGCAGGAAAAGCAGTAGATTACCGAACATACTCTCCATCTGCTGTTAGTCGATCTCACCAGCAGGAGGTGCAACAGCGCGTGTTGTAGACAAAGACCAGCAAAATTAGAGCAAGTCATTCATTCATAAAACTCACTTACAGCTAGGGGTGTGACGGTTAGTATATAACCGTGAGACCGACGGTTATAGTTGAACACCGTCATTACAACTCTATAACCGCCAAAACCGTGTTATTAAAATATTTTTTACAAACATTTTTTATCATAGAGAATGTTTAAATACTAATTAAAAACAATTGTTAACAGTCTGTGTTATTAATGGTCTACGTCGTTTCCAACTGTATTTGATTCTTTGCCAATCAGCAGAGCATTGCATCGTCCATAGACCGCAACACGGATGGCGGGCGGGTGCGGCTTTGAAATCTGGTTAAAAAACGTTGGTGCGGATGATGAGTTTTGTGACGCGGTTGCGGAAGAACTAATACCCCATCCGCGTATCTCTATTGATAACAACATTGAACACTACACAAATATTAATTTTATTCAAAAAAAAATTGAATAAAATTAATTGATGCAATGATTAAAATGCAAGCATGGTTAATGCAATGCCTATTTTTTTTTCCAAGTAGTGCAATTCAACAGGCTTTTTATTTCAAAAACATTTGACATTATTTTACTTCCATACATGTGATTGTTCTGATCCCTTGTATTAAACTATTTATTGTACCATTTAAAACACTACGACCCATTTAAAACACATTAAAGACCCATTAAAATGTACAGACGGTTAGTAATATCATTTAAAATTTAATTATCATTAAAACCGTGTTTGATTATCGCGATTTTAGATCCTGTTCAGCCAGCAAAAGTCTGACGCAGGCGCAGCGCGCAAAGTTTTTTATTATTATTATTCAAGAAGGAATTGCGGAAGGCAGTGCTCGGGAGATTTTTCAGCCTTTTAAGAGAACCAGTTCTGAGGTGTGGTCATATTTTGGCTTTAACAAAAGTCCTGAAGGAAACTTAATCGAGGATGGTCACCCTGTCAGCAGAACATGCACGAAACTTCAGATCTGCCGAGTCGTCTTGTGTGACCACCACTGTTGTATAGCGAACGCAAGGCAAGTTAACTTTACCAAATACCTCAATACCAAAACTACGTCTGGGAAATAATTGGGCATAAAATGTTGTTTTAAGTTGAACTATTTTATTATATCAATCACTTGAAATAAACGTGAAGCTCCCGTAAAGAAAAGTTTGCAGCAAGTGGCTTTGAGCCAAGAACGAACAAGTTCAAGTTCCATTTAATTTATATTCATTATACACTTATTACACCGATTTTGTTTTACCACATAATTACGGGGACATTGAATTGAGATTAACGTTTTAAATCTTACCCGTTTATAAATCCATTATGTTCAGTGTACAAAACAATCGTTCAGACAAGATGATCACAACAATATCAAACTCTGTAAACAATAAATCAACTCTGATTTAATTTCCAATACAATTAAAAACAGAGACGCAAGACGGCAAGTTGTAGGCTATTTGAATGAAACGAGAGATCGCGTCCGTTGTGATACATGTTGTAACGTCTGTCAGAGAGTTTGAAGTCTGCCCAGATGAAGAACACAAGACAGTGCAAATGAACTGGTAGTTCCACAAGACTTTTATAGATGTTTTCTCTCAGTTAAGCACACTCTTCACAAACATGTCGAAGAGCGAATGTTAAAAGGGAAAAGAAAACACTCTAAAACACCCTACAAATCAAAGTGGAAGTAAACACATTATAATAAAACAACGGTCAGCAAGTAGAGCGGTCATCTTCCTCTTTGCGCGAGCATTCTCACTCTCACTGTGCGTGCGCGCTCACATAAAAACAGCATGCATACAATAACGTACGCCATAGAAGAAGTTATCTTAAAGGCACATCAACATTCATGTCATGAACACTACTTAACACTAGGCGGCCGTTACAATGGATGTGCGCGGTGTTATAATGCGTTGCTATTGACGACCGTCATTATAAGGAAGAAAAAGCCACATGATAGAATCTTGCTTTAAAAAGTGCATAGAGCTGCTTGTTAGGGCCCGAGCACCGATGGTGAGAGGACCCTATTGTTTTTGCTCCGTTTATTATTAGGGCCCGAGCACCGATGGTGAGAGGACCCTATTGTTTTTGCTCCGTTTATTAGGGCCCGAGCACCGATGGTGTGAGGACCCTATTGTTTTTGCTCCGTTTATTATTATTATTCTTCTCCAAAGTGAATCGCTTTTTAGAGGGCCTTAACATGCTCGAAAACTCATGAAACTTTGCACACGCTTCAGAAGTGGTGAAAATTTACATGTGATATGGTTTTCAAAATTGGGGGGGGCAAATTCGGTAAATTATTGCCCCCACATTTTGCCCCGGCTCCTGGTTTCACGTACAGGTATGAAATTTGGTACATACATGTAATGACCCAATACCTACAAAAAAAGTCTCTTGGAGCACAGCCCTAAACAACAGGAAGTCAGCTATTTTGAACTTCCTCTCAGATTTTGGGCAGTTTTTGCCATTTCCTGATGTTGTACTTTAACGAACTCCTCCTACAGTTTTGATCTGATCCTCTTCAAATTTGGTGAGTGTAATCTTAAGGCCTTTACTAAAGGCGCCGGGTGGCGGTGGCAGGGGTGCGAGGGCCCTTTTCATCGCTGCTTGCAGCTTTAATTAGGGCCCAAGCCCTGAAAGGGCGAAGGCCCTATTGTTTTCGGTAGGATTATTATTATTATTATTATTATTATTATTATTATTAGGGCCCAAGCCCTGAAAGGGCGAAGGCCCTATTGTTTCCGGTAGGATTATTTTTCTTTTTCTTTTTTATTATTATTTTTTTTTTGCCTTTTTGCCACTTTTGGGGCCCTTAACATACTCAAACTCTTGAAATTTTGCACACACGTCAGAACCCGCGGCCATCAGGGCCGGACTGAAGCTGGTACCCGGGCGTGGCGGGGGGCTCGACAGCGCCCCCTGGAATGGTGTCCGAAAACTTGGTCCATAAATCAAACACGCTTGCATATAATAATATGAAACTCGGTACACATATATATCTCATCGGGCCGAACAACTTTCGTGCTCTAAGTTTTACAAAAGCCCAACAGGAAGTCAACTATTATGGGTTGTTTGAAAAACGCATCCTCTGGAATTTGAAATACTCCTCCTAGAAAATTCGTCCAATCGCAACCAAACTCGGTGTGCATGAAGACAAGACATTGAGGATGCTAAATTGCGGACGGATTTTTGATATCTCAAACGGTTTGGCCGTGGCGAGGAAACAAATTTATGGCGAGAAAAGAGAAACAGGAAGGGTGTTATAACTTCTGCATACATTGACTGATCTTGATAAAACTTCAGCAGTGTGTTCATGGTAAAAGGCCGATCACATGGATGTGACAATTGTGAGTCAAAGTTATAGCGCCACCAACTGGCAGCAGGAAGTGTGTCACTTTCAACATGCTTTTAAAAAAATTGGGGGGGTTAGTTTTAAATACAGTAAAAAAAAATAGTTTGTATATTGTTCTCATCAAGCCGGACAACTTTCTAATTTACATTCATTAGCTCCGGCCATCAGGAAGTCAGATATTTTGGTCTGAATGTGGATTTTTTTTGCAAAATCAGCCTCTGAATTTTTAGCCACTCCTCTTAAACTATTTATTTTATTCCCACCAAACTTTTTCAACATGATGAAAATACATTGAATATGCTAAATTGTGAACGGATAATAAATCTCAAACGGTTTTGCTATGGCGAGGGATTAAAGTAATGTCCAAAAAGGAAACACTAAAAGCCTCAAATTTTCTAAAAAATGTAATTATATACCATTTATTTCTATATAAAAGTATACAAATATCACAACTAAACCCATTTTATTCTGTTTTTGCAATTTAAGAAGAATGAAAAAGTTAAAAACAGGCTATTTAGTGCTATTTGGTTAAACAAAAAAGCAAACATAGGGCTATACTGCCCTCTTGTGTCCAAAAGGACATCAAAATAGTATATAAAACTTTTTACCAGGTAGGCCAATATTGTATTTAAATATACATTTATTAGGTATGTGTCTGAGGATATTTTCCCACCGGTTAATCGACATGTGACACGAGCGGGTGCTTTTAAATCGCTAATATAAAAGTGAAAGAAAAATACAGACGTCCACACTGACATTGATAATGTTGCACACACACGTTGGAAAGAATGATGCTTTTAAACAACACTAAACCACCATTAGGTGTCACCAGGCATCCATCTTAATAAGCGAGTCATTGATTCATTCGTTCAAACGATTCGTTCGAATGAGTCGATCATGATTAAGACAGATGTTTATTGATCATTCAATCTTTGAGTCAACCGATTCGTTAAAAATGCTGAATCGTTCAGTTATGAGAAAACACGTGATGCGTGATGGTTCTGCTGTGATCTTTGTTTAACTATTTTCGCTGCTGAAACAGAACAAAAACAGTCAATATTGCATCTAAAATGTAAGTGACTTAACTGGAACTGTTTATTAACCTGTTGTATGAAATCAATGTCACAGTTTCAACTGTGATTGTATTCAGGAAATGACACTCGTCAAGTGAGGTTGCTTCACTGTATCATATGTTATAAAATATATAAAACCTCCATATTTGTAATTTTTATAGTCAGCAGGCCTATGTTGTTAACTGATTATTTTAAAAAATAAAATCTCAAACGGTTTTGCTATAGTGAGGGATTAAAGTAATGTCAAAAAAGGACACACTAAAAGCCTCATATCTTCTAAAAATGCAATTATACACCATTTATTTCTATATAAAATTATACAAATATCAGAACTATACCCATTTTATTCTTTTTTTTTTCTTTTTTTTTTTTTAATTTAAGAATTATGTTTGAGTTTAAAAACAACCAGAATGTTTCAGTCCAAAAAGTAGATAAATCATGTCATGTCATGGATTGCTTAAATGTATTTTTATTTTTTTATTTCGTTTTGGCTTGTTTGTAGTTATTTTTTTATTCTTGTTCCGTTCTGAATATCATTACATTTAAAGGATTTGTTGTGGAATATTTTGAGTGCATCATAAAATCAGAATAATTCTCTCGATTTAGTGATTCCCTAGTTATCTTTTTATTAGATTTTTTTTTCAGGTCAGGCAAGTAAAATTCTCTGTGTCTTGTCCCAAAAAAAAAATAAAAAAAAATAATAATAATAAAATATAAATATATATATATATATATATATATATATATATATATATATATATATATATATAGTTCGTCTGTTATAGGACAACTTAGTTTGAATAAAATTAATATTTGTGTAGTGTTCAATGTTGTTATCAATAGAGATACGCGGATGGGGTATTAGTTCTTCCGCAACCGCGTCACAAAACTCATCATCCGCACCAACGTTTTTTAACCAGATTTCAAAGCCGCACCCGCCCGCCATCCGTGTTGCGGTCTATGGACGATGCAATGCTCTGCTGATTGGCAAAGAATCAAATACAGTTGGAAACGACGTAGACCATTAATAACACAGACTGTTAACAATTGTTTTTAATTAGTATTTAAACATTCTCTATGATAAAAAATGTTTGTAAAAAATATTTTAATAACACGGTTTTGGCGGTTATAGAGTTGTAATGACGGTGTTCAACTATAACCGTCGGTCTCACGGTTATATACTAACCGTCACACCCCTAATATAGGGCCAAGCCGGCGGGACCGCCACCCCGGTGCCTTTAGGTAACTAAAGGCACCGGGGTGGCGGTGCCACCGGCTTGGGCCCGTAATCGCTGCTCGCAGCTATATTTAGGGCCCGAGCACCGATGGTGAGAGGACCCTATTGTTTTTGCTCCGTTTATTATTATTCTTCTTCTCCAAAGTGAATCGCTTTTTAGAGGGCCTAAACATGCTCGAAAACTCATGAAACTTTGCACACGCTTCAGAAGTGGTGAAAATTTACGTGTGATATGGTTTTCAAAATTGGGGGGGGCAAATTCGGTAAATTATTGCCCCCACATTTTGCCCCGGTATTTTACCCAATACCTACAAAAAAGTATCTTGGAGCATAGCCCTAAACACAACAGGAAGTCAGCTATTTTGAACTTCCTCCTAGATTTTGGGCATTTTTCGCAATTTCCTGATGTTGTACTTTAATGAACTCCTCCTACAGTTTTGATCTGATCCTCTTCAAATTTGGTGAGTGTAATCTTAAGGCCTTTCCTAAAGGCGCCGGGTGGCGGTGGCAGGGGTGCGAGGGCCCTTTTCATCGCTGCTTGCAGCTTTAATTTTATTTGTTGTTTGTTGATTTTCAAATATAAAACTTGTTGAAATGTCTTCAGTGTGATCAACTCTTTTTGAACACTTTCATCTCGTTTTAACAAAACCGTGATAATATTGATAATTGCGATAATTTTGGTCACTATAATCGTGATATAAAATTTTCATACCGTCCCATCCCATATATATATATATATATATATATATATATATATATATATATATATATATATATATATATATATATATATATATATATATATATATATATATATATATATATATATATATAATAATGCATATTAGTTATAATTCTCATAATACAAATTTAAATTAGCAGCAAAAGATGAGCAATTGTCTATAAAGTTTTTTTCCATTATGCTAAAAATTAGAGCGAGATACAGGGGGCGTGGCTTTATTGCACCTGATACATGCCACTTTGCTCACAGCTGATTGGTCCAGTTTTGGTTTGCGATGTCTAACCCAGAATAAAACTTTCTCCAGAGCAGGTTAGCTGTGTAGCGCAAGTTACCATGGCTTCTTGAGCACGAAAAACCAGAGCTTGCTCAAACTAATCTCGAACTTACCTGGGTGGTAACTGAAACCAGCTTTGTGCAACAGGCCACAGAACAGGGCTGCATTTCCCAAAAGCATTGTTAGCCTATGTTGATCGTAGAGACCATTGGTAGCAATTACTCTACGATCAACTTAGGCTTACGATGCTTTTAGTAAATGCAGCCCAGTGAGTTACTGACAAACTGGGAAAAGATGTGCTGCAACAAGATAAAATGTGTGAAAAATGTATTTGAACATTCAAGCATGAATCCTTCTCTAGTAGACCCAAAAACAAAATCAAGATGTTATAAAAGGGTATAATATGGCCTCTTTAAAAGCAAGCAATAAGCAAATATCAAGGAGTCAAAGAGTTTAGTCAGAAGAGCATTATAAAGTGGACAGTGTACCTTCTTAAAGAGCACAACACCATCCTTGGCAACTTCAAACTTTGAAAAGACTGCATCATCAGAGGTGATGCCAAAGGGCATGTCATCCACAGACTCTGCAGTTTTAACGAAGGCCTTGGCATCTTCTGATTCAACATCCTGCACAGAAAAACAATTAACAGTAATAAATTTAAGTTTAAAAAAAACTCCAAATTAGCTAAATTAGCTAAAGAAAAGAATACATTTTACCTTAAAGAACCCAATTACTGCAACCTCATTATCAGCAATAAGAGACTCTGTCTGTGTCACATCACTCAAAGTAGTGGCTGCAGGGCCAGTTCGTTTTTTCAGCCAGTTGACAATGTCATCAGCCTGTCGACCAGCTGCAGACAGAGCATGAGCATGTCATAGTGAGACAAAAGATCCTGGTGGCACCAAGCAAACACTTAAAGCAGAAATACATTTATAGTAAAACGCCTTTGCACATGGCCATAGCCATCTATTAGGTCACTGAGGTCCAGACCTCTGTATTTTTTTCCGAGGTGCATATAATAAAGGTTGTGAAATATTTGCCTAATATAGTATTAACTCCACTATTTCCACAAGGATATTGCACAGCACCAAGATCTTATCATCTGAGCTGCCTCAGTGGTCTGATTTGATTGGTCATCTCAAATATTTTGACACTGACAAGTGGTGACAAAGTAGGCAGGTTTAATGTTCACAGAAGCTGCTGAGTGTGATTTCCAGCACAGCACAACGCTTCAGTTAGTGGTCAAAGTGCGAGATAAGATGCAAGTAGCTAAACTAAACATTTCATATTTAACAGCTGTTTTAGGATCGAAATGTTAAATGACCAACAAAAATCAGGCAAATAAACTAGTCTAATTTCGCCATTTTGAATTGAAAATAGACCTGTAATTTACATGGCTCAAGTTGTAATTATTAGTAATTAGTAACAGTCAATGTGAGGGGACAAGAAATGTTAATGTAGCAGTTTCTTCATGTAAGGCATAAGATTACTAACAAATGTTAACATATTGTGAATGAATTTAATAAACAGTTGCTTAGCTTTCCTGGCTACTTCAGTAACTTGTCTTCATAAAACATCAGTTAACCCCGTTTACTTTCTTCACTGCCACAGACGAAAATGAAGTCTCAGTCAAAGTCAGCTTTAGGAGGGGAAGAGACAGGGCAAGATAAAGCCTTGTTTATACTTTCGCCTGGCTTCGCAGCGCGGGTCTCCGCAGACTGTGCACGCACCTCCCCAAACGGACGAGGCGCTTATACTCGACGTGCTCGCGTTGTACTATTCTGTGAAACGACAGGGGGCGACTCAAGTAATTGTCCTCTTAACCATCAGGAATCAACAGTGAGAAGAAAAGTTTATTTTAGTACATCACCACCAATACCACACTACAAAAAGAATAGTGTAAAATCCAGTAAACCCTGAGATTATTACTTGTGACATTAGAACAAAATATGTGGATATAAAAACATGTAGGCTATACAACTAAATTAACAATCTCTTACATATTTTCTAATTTCATTAAACATTTCATTAAGTTTCGTGGACAGTTTTAAAGAGAAAAATACTCTGCAATGGTGTTGACTTATGAATTTGCACATGGTTTGTCTTTAAGCATATTAAAAATACCACATAGACAAACTTTAAAAACTTAATTTTCAACACAGGGGGACTTTAAGGCATACATTTGATCAGTTCCTGCATTCTCTGGGAAACAAAGATTAAATCTAACTCAAGTACTCCTTCCACGTATCCTCATCCATTTATTGCCACAGGGATGACACATCACACACAGTTTCAAAGGTAGTCTTAATATTGCTCTTGTTATACCAGTAATGAGTGCCACAGGTTACAGCAGGAATTGACTGATGCAACACGTCAGCAATTACACTGTGGTTCAGAATTTGATTATGTCTGAGATCTTGAGATCATGCGTTACAGAAACCCAGACGGAGTCCTTCTATCAAGGCTACAGATATAGCGACAGACAAAACTTCAGAAATTCTTTTGTTCCAGACAGTTTCAGATAATTCTGCAATCCCAAAAGGCAGATTTCCCAAAGTGTACGCAAACACCTAGGGGTTTGTGAGGGAACTGCAGGGGACTTGTGAGTTGATAAAAAGATAATTAACTAAATCAAAAGTAACACTAAAATAAGTGAATAGGAGTGCACAATTATTCAAAGTAAAGCTAAAATAGTGGTCTATTTTAAATTGTGATAAATCTTTAAAACTGCGATTTAAAGTATATATTCTGTTGTGCTGCTTGTTTCCAAGTGAAGACCATGTTTTCAGAGCAGCTTGGTTCAAACTAAACGCTGCTTCTTATAAACTCAATCTCTGCAAGCATGCCAGTCTAACATGCATTTGTAAATTTAATGTGTGCCAAGTTCAGTTTACATATACACATGGTTTCCAACATTTAATGGCCGAAGTTTACAGAATTTAATGATTAAGGATTTTACATTTCAAAAGAGGTTTTTAATGGTTGAAAAAAGAATTTAAGACAAATATTAGCATTTTAACTTAATTCTTGTAAAATTAAATGTAAAAGTGAATTTTAAAATAAAAACAAATCAAAATAAATCAATTACAATTTTTAGAATATTTGACCCATTTACAAGCATATAATGTGACCATTAACCAACTGTGATCATGCAAATGTGTCATTAAATTGAAATATTAACTAAAATCTCAGGGGGTACTTCAAGTAGATATTTTAAATCTAAGGGGTTTAGGCTCAGCTGACAGAAAAAAAAAAAAAAAAAAGGTTAGCCCTAAGAAATCTGAAAAGTATGCAAACTTTTAGACTGACAATTGAAAGTCCTAGAACTTTTTCTGAGGCTGGTCTGCAGGAGTAAGACTGTAATAAACACAGACTTGAGAGCAGCCCACATCAACCAGACCACAGGCAACGTGAGGAACTGCACGTTGAAGGAAAGGGGGAGGCGCCTTATACACAGGCTAGAACACAGGGCTTCCACGTACAGAATGACATGCACGTCCTCAGCACTCACATTCATGGTACACAAGCATCTGACCTGTCCAAGCTGACTTATGGTTTACGATGTATGATAGCATAGTCAAATTACTCTTTAGCAATTCTAACCAAAACAAAGAAATTATATACACTCACTGACATCATTTTATCTGGTTTTAGAGAAATAGTTACGGATTTTGAAAGCCTATTGTTTTATTCACAGATCTGAAATCCAAATAAAAGTAGTGTAATTTTTTTTACAAAGGTTTAAAAAAAACAAACTGAAAACATTCTGGTAGGTCATATACCAAAAGGACCATAGACATTGTACAGAAAATGTGTGGCTCATTACACTAACCAGAATACTCCTTGGGGTTCTCCTTCTCTCCTCCCTTAAAGAACTTGATGGTGGGATATCCACGAACACCAAACTCTTGAGCGAGCTCAGCTTCCTCCGTGGCATCTACCTTAGCTAGTCTGATGTCAGAGCCTTCAGCTTTCAGCATACCAGCCGCTTTGGCATATTCAGGAACCAGGGCCTTGCAGTGCCCACACCATGGCGCATCTGCAATAAGCAAAAAGTGGTTAATTCAATACATCTTACATTTACTGAATGTTAGTAATTTTACATCAAGCATTCATTTACTCACAAACTACATTAGCAGTAATTTGTCTGAATGAACAGGTTAGTCGGGTTCATGACTAAACAGCATGAAGTTTCAGTTGGGTGTCCAAATGCAGTGAAATTAGATAAAATGATAACTGAATAAATCAAACTTAATCCTCACTCCCTCAACAAGTCATGGCTTTAACAACATGCCATGTAGTGAGAGAAGACAAAAGTTCATAATGCTTATGATGAAAATCAGTATGTGTCAAAAACTCCTTCACAATATTATCAAATAAAGAACTAATGTAAGACTGCACTGGTACACTTTCCACTATTCACACGAGATTTTTTATTATTATTATTTCTCATTTATTTAGCAAGAAAAGTTATTTTTCTGATGTACACGTCAACCTAGCTCTGTGACCCTGGGAAGTCCCGCCCTATTACACGCTACCACGCCTACCATTATGACGAAACACTCGTGGACATCAGTGATTGGTTAATTTGAGGGTCGATCACGACCATGCATGAGGATATACTTTAAGAACGGCCAATGAATTTAGCCCGGTAAAGACACATATAAACTAACAGCCCGGATACACACAAGTTTGAGAAGAAGTCTTTTATGATTAGAAACTTATTGATGCTTGCCCATAACAAGTCAAACCTTGTCTCATTTGCATGAAGTGGTGGAACATAAATAGGGCCAGGAAATCGAAAGTCGAAAACAAGTGAAAGTGCAAATCAGGGTTTAACTATTTCAACAAAAACGAAATTCAGAGATTCCGATCCATGGCTGTTATCGCCCTGAATATGTATTTGAAACTACACGTCTGCTAACTTGGATTGAATGCATTATTCGCAAAAAGGTTTAACTTGCTCTTTTATTTGTCAAAACAGAGTTTGAGTGACTGGCAATGACGTCTAAATAACAGTTACATTGCGTCCGCTTTTGTGAAAGCGTTCAAAATTGCACTCTTACGTTAGCTTTACGTAGCACACGTCTGTGTTACTACAAGGAGATCGACTCATGAACAGAGATCAATTATTGTGGTTGCAAGTTAAAACTAAGAATAAAACATAACTAATTTCACTGATAGCGGGTTCTGTTTAGCATTTTACTCATGCACAAACTATCGTCGTAAAACAAATGAATAACAAGTCAAACAAAGCTGGCGACTACTTACAAAACTCAACAAGGATATTTGGGTAAGTTTTGAGCGCCTCCTCGAAGTTACTTTTCTTCAGTACAAGCACGTCCTCCTCCTCGGTGATATCAGCCGTTATCATAGCGGCCAGTGCGCACACAACCAACAACTTCAGCATCTCGGATCACCTCCAAACGTGCCAGCTAATAATGAAACCGTGATGGAGACGGTTAGCGCGTCTGCTATTCTTTCACCTTTAACAGTCTGAAGTATCGCTTGATTTTTGTGTCTGCCGCTAATAACGTGGCAATGTGCGCAGGAAACGGAGAGAGGAAGGCGCTACTGCGCATGCGCATTTATGAGGCCGAACGCTGTTCGTGTTGAATTGTGAGTGGACCGCGCGTCTCCTAGCACCTGGAAGTGAATCTGCCCGTCTTGAATACTAATTTCCAAATCCTACTACGGCGAATGCTTAGCACATGAATATTATTATAGCGGTTGGTCACGTTGCGTAAACAGACGTGATGGCCAGTCAACTGGGTAGGGTTGCACCAGCCGTTCGTAAGTTCTTTCTTAAGTTGGAACGTAAAGTCCACACTAGAGGTTTAGTAACTACTAGCTAGTTTGTAACTAACTCTGGACTTTATTCCGTTGCACCATTTGTTCGTAAGGCAGAACGCAGCTAGTAGGTCGTAAGCTCTCCGTAAAGTAATGCGTAGTCGCATAATATGACGTTTAGCCTCGATGATCCAATAGCAGCCTTCAAATACGTGAGCAGATGTTGTGTTGAAATGCTGTGAATTTCAGTTTATCCTTCATTCTTTTGCCTCACGTTACTAACGGTAAAAATAAGTTTCCATTAAATACAATACTTGATCATGAATAGCATAAGTGTTTTTATATGTAAATAACATTCAGAAACTGTATTTGAAATGAAATGAATAAGGATCAATAAATAAATATTGTTACAAAAAACATAAGAAATTACGTTTATTGATTATGACTGATATTTGACATGCACAACATGGACCGATGCACACAGCGGCGTGCTGGATGGGTTCGTGTTAAAGATAGCCGCTAACAAAGTAGCCTAATCTTTTCACATAATGTTCTCTCTCTTAAAATGAGTGTAAATGTCAGCATAATCATATATGTCTAAAGAATTTAAGTCTGTCAGGTAAAAGAAGAGCTTATTGATGCAGTTCAATCTGTCTGATATTTTATTCCATCCTTTACTCCTGATCGGAGGCTGCCGTAAATATTTAGTTTATACGTAGAGTTACGCTTCAACTAAGTTTAATGGTGCAACGCAAAAATATTTAGAAGTGCGTAAGTCGTAACTTAGTGTCCATTTACGTCAAAACTACACTGTAAAAATAAAAGGTGCTTGGAGGAACCTTTTGGGGTTCTTCACTTTGCCACACCGGCGGAACCGTCTGTAGATCCTCTAGGCACCCTTTAAAAAGGGGTGGTTCTCTGAGGAACCACACAAGTTTCCTGAGGAACTCTTATATTAGGCACTGTGTGGAACCACTTTGGGTGCCTCCAGGAACGAAATTTCATTTTTTTATTTTTTTTATTTAATTTCATGTTGTTACTATGGTTACCTTTGACATATTATAATAAACAAACTGAACCAAATACAAAATAAGAATTGTTTATTACATATTTGATATTCATTTTTATACACTTCCATGCACATGGGGAAAAAAATCTAACTATAGATTAAAATTAATGAATATACAAAAAAATAGTATAATACATAAGCAACATGAATAATCAACCATGTATATACAATAGATAAACAAGAAAAGACATCTAAAAAAAAATGCATGGAAACATGTTCCACGAAATAAATCAATGTAAAAAAATTACATTTTGACTAATTAAAAATATCCATCTTCACTTAACTTTAAAACATTTGTGTTTCAGTCCGATGGTAAGTCTGACATCACTGTTTCCAAGTCCAAAAGCTCTATCAGATGCCAAAAACAAACAGTGCTAATATGCACTCATTGTGCTGTAATATTCCTGAAAATTATGATCATAACCTTTATCTCTATACCGAAATCTCTGATGGTTAGTTATTCAGCTATTTTGAATCATAAAATGTTGAAGTCTGGGATGCCGTTAGACTGGAGACTGTAATGTACACTATGGCTTTTGAAAAGCTTAAATGTGTGACTTGAATCAACAGTGTTCATAAATGGTTGTTGAGTATTCTCATGAAACAAAAGAGAGGAAGTAGAGGCTTCGACCCGGAAACAGTATTAAGGTGCAGTAAAATTATCTGTTGTTCTGTGAATGTTCACTGGTGAATTCCAGTCATTTCAATAAAAATTTAAATGGTCAGCAATTTGGTTTGTGGTCAAAAATGTCACTATGGGACCAAGTTGGTGTGAGGTACTTAAAGAGTTAGAAAAGTGAAAAGGTACAGCAGATTCGTTTTCCGTTTGTTTTTCCTCTTTTCTGGTGGATGGTTCAGGCACTTCAGTGATTTTCAGGTCTACAGGAGGATTTTTATTCTTGTTCAAACTTGTATTTCAGCTTACCGAGATCCCTGCAAAGTACAAAATTTACTGTTAGTAAGGTTATTAAAGTGATAGTTGTGAAATTTAAATCATTTCCTCAGCCTTGTGACGTTCCAAACCTGTTTGACTTTCTGTCTGTGGAACCCAAAAGCAGATCTCAGGCATAATGCAAGCATAATCATCAAAGCTTCCGCCGTTTGTTCGGCTCTCCGTTACGAGGTTTGTAAACTCGCCAAATAAATATAAATACAGAGTCTACTCACTATATATTCAAACACACACATATATAAACTAAATTTATTATACATTACTATGTTTTTACAGTGTTAACCACTCGTTTATTGCACGGTATCTGGTATGAAGGTTGTAGCCGCGATGCTTACTACGTTGATCTATTGAACAAATGCAAATTATTGACTTATTGTCTTAAGATTGATTTAGTCATTCAATTCAACATATTCTGTACAAATTGCTGATATAGCCTAACCAATTTAGCTGATTCCTGCAGTCCATTGGCGTTTGCAGTCCAACTCATGTGGTATGAGTTGTGTTGTAAGTCTTCTGAAGCCATATAATAGCTTTTTCCTTTTCTTTTTTTTGTCGAAAAAGACTAAACTTGAAGTTATAATTCAGAGTTAAAATGTATTATTCAAATGCAAATGATAAAGATATAAGCATAGCATTATTTGTGAACCAAACCTGTGATATTATTTTTCTGAGTAACATGAATGAGATTTTTTGAGCATGAGGGAAGATTTTCAGAGAATAACTGATTAAAAAAACACAAGTAGCCTACACAGTCAAACAATACAATTTCACACAGAGAAAGTTCATAGTAATAAAGTACTTGCATGTGGTGCAGGTAACTTACTGTAATTCAATGTTGCCACTGAAATGTTCAGATTATTTTAGAAATGTAGTCTAATGGTTGTTCTGGGGAAACAAAAGAACAAAGCTGATTATTCACAACATAATATTTATTGACCAGTAATTGGCTTTAAAATGGTATTTGAGAGAATGAGGGCACATGTAGTAAGTAAAGTTAGGCTAAACAAAAACAGACCAAACTATATTAACCTGCTTTTGTTATTCATAACAAACGCCAATGGACTGCAGGAATCAGCTAAATTGGTTAGGCTATATCAGCAATTTGTACAGAATATGTTGAATTGAATGACTAAATCAATCTAAGACAATAAGTCAATAATTTGCATTTGTTCAATAGATCAACGTAGTAAGCATCGCGGCTACAACCTTCATACCAGATACTGTGCAATAAACGAGTGGTTAACACTGTAAAAACATAGTAATGTATAATAAATTTAGTTTATATATGTGTGTGTTTGAATATATAGTGAGTAGACTCTGTATTTATATTTATTTGGCGAGTTTACAAACCTCGTAACGGAGAGCCGAACAAACGGCGGAAGCTTTGATGAGTGGAGCCGTTACTTTCCCGATGACGTCGATCAGCTGAGCTTTGTTGCGCGCGAGCAGCGCGAGGATCACTGAAGCGACGACAGCAGAGGAATAGCAGCAGTTTCGTGACAGAATAAAACTTCTTTCCTCCTGGTTCTTCTTCTTCATATTATTGATATTATTATTATTTAGTGTTGTTTTTTAAGGTTTAAATTACTTAATAAAATAGGCCGATACTAAATAAATGTAAGCTACCCAGGTGAAAAAGACTTAGGCTAGCCTACTGTTAAATGTATTAAAAATGCATTAAAGTATATTTGTATTGTAGGTAAACTAAAAACACACTCAAGTACATTTTTAATACATTTAATATGTCTTTTTCACCTGGGTATGAATACTGAATCAAACTTAAGTAGCCTATAATAATAATAATAATAATAATAATAGGATAATAATAATCTTATTCTGGCCTCACTGAACCATTGGGTTCCTCCAGATGCTGGCTTTAACATAAGAGATCTTCCAGGAACCACTTAAATGTTAAAAGATCTTCCAATAACCCTTTTATCGCATTCAAGTTCCTCTATTTTCCCCCAAAGCACTTCGATGTCTCATGGTAATGAAAAGGTGACTCCAGAACCTAAATACAAAGTGCTTAAAGGATCCCATAAGTTCCAGCAAGAACCTCAAAGATTGTCAGTGCTCCTCCAGTAACCCTACTATAGGAGAAACCTTTGAGGCACTTAAATTACATTTTGAAGTTCCTTGAGTATCCGACAGGGTATTTGAGGCTCCTTTAGTTTTTACAGTGTAGGCTAAGTTATAACTTACACACAGCTGGTGCAACCGGCCCCTGGCGAATTAACTCGGATCACAATTATTCATTTGACTTCTTTCCTCCAGGAAGGAACGCGAGCATCCTAATTAATATATTCATGAGCCAAGCATTAATTTATATGGATGTTTTCTTAGCATGTTTGTGGCTGTATTACATAAACATCCTAACTCAGAATCTTATCTGATTAGTAACCAACCACGGCCATTTCACTTAGGAAATTGAACTTTTTCAAATCTTAAAATAATTAACATGTAATACAGTCCCTGATTAGTAAAAGTTTTCGGTTCATGGGTTTATTGTAGGACAAAATAAAGTCAATGCACCTATAAGCAAAATGATATGAAAAATGTAAAACAGAAAAGAATAAGATACAGTCAATAAGACCAACACAGCCTAAAGATGTGCATGCTGCGGACTGCCAAACACGATAAAACAATGAGCTGACACAGGAAATGGTGCACTATCACTTTCACCACAATCTTTCTGTGCACTAAGAATCATTTGTCAACTATATTTTTTAGGATGTTCAGTTAGTGTACAACATAATTAGCCTATGTGTCCCCTAAACTAAAAATAAGATGTTTTAAATAGTTTGCATAAGTAGTAGGCTAATAAAAGTCCAGAAGCATTTACCTCATTATTACGTTATCAAAGCTTGATAAAATGAGTATTTTCCCCAGTCCAATTTGAGATAAGAAAGCATGAATACACTTTTCATAAATTTAGCTGTAAATGATGTCAGCACTTAAGGTTTTAGCCAGAGCCATAGAGAGAAAGAGTTGCGACACTCCCATAGACCTCCGTTGTAAAAAATGGCGGCGCTTTTAACCGCCTACTTCCGGGATTTGAAGATCGGATTAGTTCCAAACACTGTCATTTGGGCGTTGGACCCTATTCACTTACATTGCTGCGCGTCGAGTTGTTCCAGAGTTAAGTTGCTGAAATATCGACCTCTTTTGAATTGTCAACTGTCTATATTGTATCAGAGGCCCTCTGCGATGCTTATACTGGTCTTCATTTGTACATGCACAGCGTAATTATTTATATGTTATGTTGGTTGTTTCAACCAATTTTCAAGCACTGCCTGCTAGCTAGTTAGCTAGCGCGACTTCGTCAGCTGTGACAGTAAGAATTCGGTAATGAATCGCTGCCACCTTTATAGCAACTTTTATTTAATTAAATTTTTTGGGATATACTAACTTTTCATTATGTTTTATTGTCTTGAGTGAAGCGGCTTGTGAGAACAATGCTGGACCTCTAGGATTGTTATGGCCATCACCAGTCCTGTCTATTTCATGGATCACCTGCCCCTGTTTTTTGTTTTTCTTGTTCACACACACACTCACACATTTTTGTTGTCTCTCATTGTTTAATAAAAAATATTTTATTTGAAAACCTTAATTTGTATCAGCCATGCTTAAATTCGTTTTTAATCTGTTATAGTTTTGATAATGTGTATGGCTTAATCTTAAAATAATATTCTTAGTCTTAACATGATCATGTTTCACGTTGTGGTCCTGGGGGTGGCCACTTTCATCAGAAGAAGTGAGCTAGCTTCTAAGCGAATTCTGAACGGACCGCCATGGCAGACCTCTTTGCGTGATCACGAAGGTAGGCTAATGGCTGAATCAAAATTTATAAGCAAAATCACGGGAATCAATAGCCTAATACAGCCCAGTTGTGCTAAAATAAATATCATGAGACGTCCATCATCAGATGAATGATATGGAAAAGTTAAGTTAGAGCCGCTAAAGCCAGTGCTACTACCCATGCGAACATGAACACTAAGCTTTTCCCTCCAAAAATATAGCCTAAAACTTATCTCCAAATGCAAAACTGACATTAACAAAATGCAATAATGCAATAACAGCTGAAAAAGTACTTGGGTGTGTGTTTTATTTTATATTTACCGTTCAATAATGCAATCGCTGCTGTCTGTCCCATAGAAGAACATGACAGCCAGCGTATGTTTTGGAACTATTGGGGCTTACATGAACCACGTGACAGCCATAGCGGCGACATCAAAGAGTGTTGCAACTCTTTCTCTCTATGGCTCTGGTTTTAGCTAGAAAACGATTTCATGCTATAAACCTTATAATCAGGGTTTGACACACCTGCCAACCCGTTTTCAACCTGTTTTCCCCATGGTATCGATGTCAAAATTGAGGCCAGTGAAACTGCTAAGTGGCTATAACTTTGGAAAACCACTAGCCACAGTGGCTTGTGAGCAAAAAAGTTAATGTCAAGCCCTGCTTATAATCTTGTAGATGATCATCAATACATAATCGCACATGACTGCTTACAGTATTGTGAGTTTGACTTTTAGGTTGAGCCGTACACCACAAAGTGCTGAAATAAACACATAAAGAAAGAAAAAAAGAAAGAAAGAAGCATTTTAACAGAAACGCAGTGTCAGACTCTTTGTAACTTGCATTCAATTTCCTCAAAACCCACAAAGAAGCTGAAAGAAGAACACGAGGGGGCTGATGTATAAGCACAAAAAGGCATTGAAATGTGCACACAATTTTCCATGAACATATCGGGAGTTATTAAAAAATAAACTTATGTAAATATGTGCGCATGGTCCGCACACTCTAGACCAGGGGTCTCCAACCTTTTTGTGAGTGAGGGCTCCCTCAAGGGATAAAATAATCTAGAGGGCTACTTGTTTGATATACTCCAAAAATATAAGATACAATTTATTATACAGCTGTAACTGAAATTATTCAACATCCATTGCAAATATTTTTTTTATTTATTGGAACAATTTACAGACTTTCAGCTGTTTGCAAAAGTAATTGAAATAGTTCAACACAACAAATGTTTCAAGTGGTTTCCCAAATTCAACTGAAAATGCAACTTTTAATGACTTCTGCAGTCTCAAAATTATTCAACCCCACTGAATAGAATCCCTCACAACAGCACAAATCTGCAAAACAGGGGTTGTCTCAAGCACAGCTGATGCAACTAATCAAAGGCTTCTTTAGTTGCACCAGGTGTGCTTGAGCTAGAACACATGAAATATCTGGACTGGCTAGGTTTGTTGAGTGTCATGTTTGACTGCATGTTAGAATTATGGCTAAGTCAAAAGAATGGTCCAAAAAGATATCATTGCCCTTCACAAACAAAGAACAGGATACAAGATAGTGAAGGCACTAGACACTGTTGGAAGCATAGTTTGCCTGTTCAAAGTTAAAGGAACTGTGGGTACACTACCTGGACGGGGTAGAAAAAGGGACCTATCAACCAGATTTTTGAGAAGGAAGGTTAAAAAAAAACACCACTACTGACCCAAAAGTACAAGAAAAGTGCTCAAAATCATATAAATAAGCCACAGAAGTTTGGGGATTCTGTTCTGTGGAGTGATGAAACAAAACTGAAACGTTTGGCCCTATGGATCAGCAGTATGTCTAGAGGAAGAAGAGTGAAAAGATCACTTTGCTTACAGTTAAAGGTGCTGTATGTAACTTTTTTACTCTACTAAAGCAAAAATACCATAATATGTTTGCAGATATTTAGGAAACAAGTTCACATACTCGTTTCTCTGAAAAACACTTCTACAGCCAGTTATTTTACTTATTATTTTACACGTTCCGTGTTGTCTGCCGGTTTTTGTTTTGGTCTTGGTCTGTGTGATCTCCACTGCCTGTTCACCCAGTAGTATTTTGACACCCCGAGATGCCAGTTGGCAGGAAACACAGTGTACTGCAGCCTTGGAAACGAGCAAACAAATTGGATGCAGATTTCACACAGCCTAAAAAGCCTTGATATCCATCTAAAAATCTCTTTGAACGAAAGCATATTAAAACGTGGATAAATCAACTCATCAACTTAAATTGTGTAAGTCTCCTGGGCTTTCATTGTCAATTGCGCTCGTTCTGTCGCGTGTCCTCAAACTGGCAACCCGTGTAAACGTCGAGTCTGAGGAGGAGGTGGCGGGGGAAACAACGATCTCTGATATTTTGAATTTGGATTGCAGTACCTATTGCTAGCTGTCATTCTTACAGACAGCACCTTATGGTGGTAGCTCAGTGATGCTCTGGGGCTGCTTTGCATCCTCTGGCACTGGAAACCTGCAGCGTGTGGAAGGCAAGATGGATTCATTGAAGTATCAGGAAATCCTTGGAGAAAATATGCTATCAGTGAGAAAGCTAAAGCTTGGGTGTCATTGGACCTTCCAACAGGACAATCATCCATATACCTCAAATTCCACCAAGGCTTGGTTGCAGAAGAAGTGCTGGAAGATTCTACAGTGGCCATCACAGTCACCTGACTTGAACCCAAAAACATTTCTGGTGGGATTTGAAGGTGGCGGTTGCAGCACGCAAACCCAAGAATATTACTGAACTGGAGGCCATTGCAAAATGGTGTTCTACTAAGTACTAAAATGTCATGAAGAGTTTAAATAATTTTGAGACTGCAGAAGTCATTAAAAGTTGCATTTTCAATTGAATTTGGGAAAACCACTTGAAACATTTGTTGTGTTGAGCTATTTCAATTACTTTTGTTTGATTTGTTCATTGCAAACTGCTGAAGGTCTGTACATTTTGCCAATAAACCTGATTTGCAGTGGGGGTTGAATATTTTTAATTACAACTATAAATATAACATGAGTGTTTTTTTTGTTTTGTTTTTTACTTTACTTTAAATCACCATCATTTGTCAAAGAAATAATAACTCAATATAAATTAACGATTTTTTAAAAGAAATTTTCAATAAAATACAATGATTAACTTTATAATTAATTAAATTTAAAATTAATTTAATAATTAAAAATAAACACAATTTGGAGTTTGACAACAAACACAGCAAACCAGCTATGCAGCATAGTTCAAAACATAATAATTAATTTCTGAACATTGACTTTCAGTCTTTATTCACCCTTTTCTCATGGTTTCTCAATATAATTCATAAAAGAATAGAATATCATAGTTCTAATAGGGGCACATTGTAACGCAGTGTTACAATGTTCCTCACCAGCGCAACTGGAATTTAAACCCGGCAAGTGTCTTCTGCTGGTTAGATCAGCATTAAAGAATTAACTGTTAAATAACAGATGTTAGATTAAAATAATATCAGATTTGTCTAGTTTTAAGTAAACACAAAACACAGAAATGTAAAATGAATTAAATTAAATTAAAATATACTTTTGTTATGATTAAATAATTGTTCAGAGATATATAGTAAAATACACTAAGTTTGTCATGCTGCATTTTAGGTTGTGCTGCTCGGCTCACCCCTATTTCAGTTTCCCAGTGTTTTGTGCATGTTTACTTTGTTTAAGAGGTTTCCCGCTTGTTTTAATTATTTGTTGTCTTGGTTGTCCAGTATACCATATTGTATACTGTAGTTTTTACAATAAAAATATTACACTGAATTATGTAACTGGTCAGTGCTATAAACAGTAGCATCTGCCGGAGAAAGTCCCTGGCAGAGCAATGTCAGCGGAAGTGCCACTGCAATGTGCCGCTGTAGCGGCAGCTGCCTGAGAAGGCATCTATAAAATATATTATGTGAGAAAGTCCCTGACAGCAAGAAATGCCACTGGAAGTAGGCTACTGCTGCGATGTGCCGCATTTTGCGCCAGTCCTTATTGCGTTACTTAAAAGTTACTTAAAAGGATTCTGTTTCATAAGCCGTTTTGAACTAATTGTTTAACTGAATTATTAATTGTCGTTAAGACAATGATTTGCCGCCACCTACTGGAGAAAGGAGAAATGAGAAATGAGTTTATCTTGCCTACAGCTGATACCTAATCCTTGTTTTTTAATTTAAATTTTTAGCTCATTCTTTGAAAGGGGCCATCTGACTTGCAAAGGACGCGTCTGCACTGACTGTTGCTCATTTACTGAGTAAATATCAACAAACGATAAGGAGAGATCTTGTTGTTTGAGAAGTGTTAGTTACAGGAATTGTTTGGGTTAACAAAGAATCTTTACACTGTAAAAAAGTTGCCGCCTTACATTTTTAAGTACAGTCAACTTAGATGCAAGTCATTTAAACTTAAATTACATTAAACTGTCTTAAAAATTTGTTGAATTTTGTGTAGGCTACCTTATAAAAAAAGTTGAAAATTGCTTAACTTATTTTGATGAGTTAAAGTAGCCTAATGTAAAAACATATGTTGTCATGACTTACTGATCATATAATTTTTACATTGTATGCAGAGGGTAACTCCAGGGTAAGTTTAAGGAGATGTGCTTCCCCTTTAAAAACATACATTTCCTTGTAATAGTTTAAGTTTATGTGTCCTTGCACAACCTACACAGCCCAACATAAACACTCCTGATAAATTATTTGTTATTAAAGCATCTACATTCACAAACCACTGTTAATTTGAACAGAAAAGCAAGCATGCGGGATTTGGCATGGCAGAAAGCGCACAAATGCTCTCCCTTTATAACCACTAAAAAGCTGCCATCAAACCGTTGAAATGTAAACTTTATTGGGCTTGTTGTCCAGAAAAGCCACACAGGTCCTCGTTTACTTGTATTTGTTTATAGCAGTTTTGCCCTTACCAATATGGCGGACTGGTTGCCGTAGGCTATAGGAGTAACGGTTCAAATCGGCCAACGACGAGGTGTTGCATATATTTTACATGTCTATGCCTCTTATTGGCCATTGCATTCAAGAAATCAAGAGATATATTTGTGATTGGCTACGTTACTTAACGCTGCAAAAACACGTAATAAATAGAAAGCTTTGACATACTCGGGAGCTCAAACGCATAACCTATCCTATGCACTTGATCGTTTGCCCTTTCCATTTCGCCAATATGCTATTAGAGAACAATTATCCTTGGACCAGCAGTTATGGGCAGCTTTTCCCTCTTTTAAAAGCAACTAGAAGCAGCAGCAGGCAGTGGTTTGAGTGAGATTTTTTTTTTATATCCGTCATCATAGAATTTATACAAAAGTTTTTTTTCAATACAGTGCATGTAATAGGGAAAAATGTTTTATTTATCATTGTAAGCTTAAAATGTAGTGTTTTGAAAGAAGTGTTTTTCCTAATTCTGTTAGAATGTCATCATAATAAAAAGCACCAAAAAATAAGGAAATGGACAATTAAATCAGATGAAACTTAATGTAGAGACGGAAGACCAGATTATCTCTCGTTATACTCTTGCTATATTTAAACACAGTCATATTAGTGGAAACATAGGCTAGAAATTAAATTAAGCTGTATATGTTCTTTAATCAGCTCAGTGCCGGGCACGCATGGGTACTGGAGATGGCAAATTATTTTTCTTTTGATCAATTATAAAAAAATGCAGTTGTTGCCATGCCAACTCCATTTATGCTCTGACCTTGAGGACATAGTTTCTGCATACAGATTCATATCTGACGTCACGCTAAGGGGAATCTGGAGGGAACAACACAAACGTAAAGATTTAAGTAGAACATTTGTAATGTGATAACACAAGCAAAGTAGCCTACATACTGTTGTCAATTAATAGAAAGTGAGTGTTTCA
This sequence comes from Abramis brama, assembly GCF_963993115.1. Lineage (NCBI taxonomy): Eukaryota > Metazoa > Chordata > Actinopteri > Cypriniformes > Leuciscidae > Abramis > Abramis brama. The sequence goes on from NC_139973.1 coordinate 22,295,275, forward strand.
GAATGGGAAATCAATTTAATTTAGGAATATTCCAAGAATGGACATATATATCACATTAAAATGGGAAAGATCAGAAAAGATAAACACATTACAGCATATGGTATTACCTTAATAATTTTATAATAACATTATTGTGCCTTAATAACACAGTGAAAACCCCAGACACCAGAAACAAAAAGATAGCTTGTGTGTATGGGGTGTGAAAAGCTTTACATTGACTTATAATCAAAACATGTATACTAGAAAAGGCAATTAGAATTAAAATAGGCCTACGAGTTTTATAATAAATAAATATTTTTTTTTTCTCCACTAGATGGCATTACGGAACTATGTGCAAATGCCATCCATAAACAGAACACCTGGTCCCTCTACTGGACAATAACAAGAATGCAGTGTGCTGTCTGCTTGACAACTATGATTAAAATTTCATTTCCGTACAATAAATGTTTTACTATCGATGTAACCCTTCCCCTTTGCCTGTGTCAAACTGCTGTAAGAAGGGTTTGATGACATCAGAATCAGCCTTCTAAATGCTACTTAATTAAAACATATGTAACTCTTACATGAATTAATTAACAAATGAATTAATGAATGAAGCATTAAAGAGGCTACATGCAACTTTTTCCCCAAAATAAACGTAACAATAGCCTTTTTATTTGACCATTTATGACTCAAACATCTCCTGATGAGCATACTGACACCTTGTCAGCTCACAGTGGGTTCACCTATAAGCCTGTATCCTATTTTTCCTATTTTCTGTCGGGTCGGATTTTTCGCGCGCTGTCTGCGGATGTGACGTCAAGCGCGTTCATGTTAAACGTTTCAGATCACTCTGCCACCACCGCTAGTCAGCAAACAAACTTAGTTTCTCAAACAATATATGTATTTGACTTTTCTTACCTCTGTAAACATAATGTTGACTTCTTTGCAGCGGATGACTTGTGAAGTGTGCACGTACGAGAGCGAGCAGAAAGGAAGAGCAGTTCCGTTTTTTGGCCACAGGTGTCAGTCGTGAGTTTAAATTTCAGAAAATCGCATGTAGCCTCTTTAATTTTAGATTCCACTACACTCAAAGCTCTTTACAATAGCCTCTTCTCAATCACCGCCAATGTGCAGCATCCACCTGACCCGGATGATGTGACGGCAGCCACAGTGCAATGGCTCCACTACACTCACCACACAATAGCTATAGGTGAAGGTGAAGAGGAGCGGAGAGTATTTTATGATATTCCAGACTATATTCAAATGCAATTGCAAATTGTATTTGCCATTGCATTTTCATATTGTGGATGCATACGTTGTCGTGAAATATGCCTAATCCAAAAGCAATTGCAGTTGTGTTTCCATTTTCTTTTCCATGTAACATATTGTCTACCAAATTTTAAATGGAAATGCAAAGTCCATTTGCAATTGTCCATACGGAAATCTGATATATAGCCATATGAACATATAAAACAATAGTTTATATATGTGAAGATATACAGTTGTGGTCAGAACTATTGGCACCCCTGGTAAATATGATCAAAGATGGCTGTAAAAATAAATCTGCATTGTTTATCCTTTTGATCTTTCATTTAAAAAAAAGAATCGCAAAAATCTAACCTTTCATTGAATTAAAAGAATTGACAGTGCCTCAGGGGGAAATCATTTTATAAAATAAATGTTTTTCTTCAAAAGGTGTTTGGTGTTTTAAGCCCCCAACGGCGCCTTCCAGGCAGCGAGGGGATGGGTAGGTTTAAGGTTGAGGGTAGGGTTAGCTGCCTCTAAGGAGCCATTGGGGGCTTAAAACACCATCGAGCTCTTCAAAACACGTTGCGCAAAATTATTGGCACCCCAAGAATGTTTTATGAGTAAAATATCTCCATTATATTATATTAAGTATATTTCCATTGATATTATTTTTTTAGCACACCAGGGTGACTAGGAACGTGAAATTGTCTAGCTATGACTTCTTGTTTCAAAAGAGTATAAATATGAGGAAACAAAAAAGCCAAATTCCAATTAGTCACAATGAGTAAAAACCAAAGAATACCTGATGTGCAGCAAAAGATTGTTGAGCTTCACAAAATAGAAAGTGGCTGTAAGAAAAGCTAAATCATTGAAAATTCCCATTTACACCATCAGGGCAATAATTAGGAAGTTCCAATCAACTAAAGATGTTACAGATCTGCCTGGAAGAGGAAGTCTGTCTATATTGTCTTAATGAACGGTGAGGAGGATATTTTGAGTGGCCAAAGACTCTCCAAGGATCACAGATGAAGAATTGCAGAGATTAGTTGACCCAATTGCTGGAAATAACGCATACAAATACTGATGTGTTCAGCAAGTTTAGCGAACGGATGAAGGAGAGGGGATATGAGTCAAGTCAAGTCAAGTCATCTTCATTTATATAGCGCTTTTAACAATGTAGATTGTTTCAAAGCAGCTTTACAGAGATAAACGTATAATTTAAGGTAACAGAGATTGTTTTGGCTTTATAGTGGTTCTTTAATGAAGTTATTTTCCAGCTTAAGTTAGTTTTGACTGATTCGCTTCCGTCGCAACGATCATTTGTTATTAAATTAGGGGGCCGCTAAGACGACACCATTCTCTCTACACAGAATTTAAATGCGAACCTGTGATAAACGCTGATGGCGTTCACATGCGCATTAAGAATTGGTTCTATAGTTATGTGCGTTTGAATATATGTGCGCAGGTTTGTAGCTACCAACCAAAAAAAAAAGACAGGCACCATTACCACCAAAGCCTGCGGGCCCAGCTCGCCCTCCCCCTCCTGTGAGAGCTCTTCGGCCTCTGCCACAACACCAGGGCCCACACCCTCCTCCATCTGCTCGAGGTGAACCAAAAACAACTGATACCAGCTCTCAGTGATATGTGTCGGGTCCCCGTTTTGATAACAGTAACTTTCTCAAATGTTTACAGAACAAGCGGGAACCCAGTGTGCCTGTATCTTTCTCTATTGCTGTTCTATTACAAGATAGAAAGTCTAAGGCCTTCAATAGCCGTACAGCAAACCCAACTAATCTGGTGCCTATTACACGTCAAACTAATATTGCTGTGGGGACAAAAAGTAAGACTGTTAAGTTAGCACTTTTAAACATTCGTTCACTTAAAAATAAATCACTTCTAGTCAACGACTTAATAACCACAAACAATTTGGATTTTATGCTTCTGAATGAAACCTGGCTAGAAGACAGCTGCAGTGCAACAATCCTCAATGAAGCAGCCCCTCCTAACTTTACTTTTATGAGTGTCTGCAGAGCTGTTAAGAGAGGTGGGGGTCTAGCTGCTCTTTTTAAGGATATCTATCAATGTTAGTGTAACCCCTCTCACCGGGTCCTTCACACCCCGCTCCGTGCGGGTCTCGAACCCGGGTCTCCGGCATGAGAGTCAGGCGCTCTAACAAGGAGGCTAAAGACTGCAGCCTCTAGCATCTGTCGCTAGAGCGCCTATTGAGATCAGAGGAGTGAGGTTTACTCGCACAGCAACTACTAGCTGGCCTCCGTTACACTCACCCCCCTAAACCTCACTCCCATCCGGGTCACGGCACCAATGTAACCCCTCTCACTGGGTCCTTCACACCCCGCTCCGTGCGGGTCTCGAACCCGGGTCTCCGGCATGAGAGTCAGGCGCTCTAACAAGGAGGCTAAAGACTGCAGCCTCTAGCATCTGTCGCTAGAGCGCCTATTGAGATCAGAGGAGTGAGGTTTACTCACACAGCAACTACTAACTGGCCTCCGTTACATAAGCAAATATCATTTGGGAATTACTTGTCTTTCGAATATCTGGGTATTGTGTTAAAAGGTGCTCCACGCATTTTACTTATCATTATTTACAGGCCTCCAAAATACTCTCCAGCCTTTGCTGAGGACTTTACAGAACTGTTATCAACAATTACCTCAGAGTTTGACTGTTTTGCCATTGCTGGAGATTTTAACATCCACATAGATAGTGCAGAGAACAATATGCCAAAAGAAATCAAAAGTGTTTTAAAAACTTTTGATCTGACTCAGCATATACATGGACCCACACACAATTGTGGACACACTCTAGATTTACTTATCAGTAAGGGTCTAAACATTTCATCGATTGTTATTAAGGATGTAGCGCTGTCTGATCATTTCTGTATTTTCTTTGATATATTGATCTCTCCTGCCACTGAAGCTAGATCTGTGTCTCTCAAGAAGAGATGCTTAAATGAGAACACTAGTGTACTATTTATGAAGGCTATATCCTTAACACCAAGCATATCTGCAGACTATGTTGATTTTCTCCTTGATTCTTTTAACTCAAAAGTTAAAAGTGTATTTGATGATATTGCTCCTGTTAAAGTCAGGAAGAAGAGTGGCAGACAAAAAGCACCTTGGAGAAACTCAACAGCAGTGCAAAATATGAAAAGACAATGCAGAAAAGTAGAGCGCATGTGGCGGAAGACAAAACTTGTAGTCCATTATAACATCTACAAAGACAGCATCCATGCTTTCAATATGTGTAACGAATGAGAAGAGGAAGCAAGATGCAAGTAAAAGCTCTTTATTGAATGTATGTTATAATGAAGGTCAAAGTCCAGAATAGACAGGCTAGCGGCGCAGGGACCCCGATGGTCAGATGAACCCGGTGAGTGGAAGTGCAGCAGTGCGGTGAGACGAATCCAGTGATGATAATAATCCAGAATAAATCCACAGGAACACGAACAGGAACAAGGAAGGCACAAGACTCGAGACGCAGACTGGAACACAACCGGGATACCACAAACAACGATCTGACAAGGAGATGAGAAAGTGGTAAGCATATATAGGGTGATGAGATGAGCTGCAGCTGGTGACGGGAGTGATGAGCTTGATTGCTGATGAGCGCTAATGAGCCGGCACGCCCACACAATCAGTACACACACACACACAACAACAAAACACGAGACAAGAAAGAGACAAAGGATTTATGAACCGTGACAGTACCTCCCTCCCTAGGAACGCCTCCTGGCGTTCCCAGACTCCCTTACCTGCCGATTGTAATCATCGATAAGGGAGTGATCCAGGATGTCTCTAGCTGGTACCCAACTTCTCTCCTCCGGACCGTAACCTTCCCAGTCCACCAAGTACTGAAATCCGCGTCCCCTTCGTCTCGAGTCCAGAACACGATTGACCGAATAAGTAGGTTCCCCATCTACGAGTCGCGGCGGGGGAGGAACCGGGACTGGCGGATTAATGCGAGCAAAAAAAACGGGCTTAATTTTGGACACATGAAAGACGGGATGAATCCTCCTGTACACTGGAGGAAGATTAAGGCGGACTGTCACCGGACTAATGATTTTAGTGACAGAGAACGGGCCAATGAATTTGGGTGCAAGCTTATTAGAGACGGAGCGGAGAGGAATGTCCTTGGTAGAAAGCCACACTTTGGAACCGACGACGTATACGGGAGGCCTACGCCGGTGGCGATCGGCTTTGGCCTTGGTGCGCGCCCCCACTTGGAGTAAAGTCTCACGGGCTCTAGTCCAAGTGCGGTGACACCTCTGGACGAAGGCGTGGGCGGAGGGGACCGCGACTTCGGATTCCAGACTAGGGAAAATTGGTGGCTGGTACCCTACACTACACTCAAACGGTGATAGGCCCGTGGATGACACTGGCAACGTGTTGTGGGCGTACTCCACCATAGACAGTTGCTGACTCCAAGAGGAAGGATTCTTGGACACTAAACATCGCAACGTTCTCTCCAAATCCTGGTTGGCTCGCTCAGTTTGACCATTGCTCTGGGGATGGAACCCAGAGGACAGACTGACAGTCGCCCCCAGGAGTTTACAAAATTCTCGCCAAAATTTGGACACAAATTGGGGTCCTCTGTCAGAAACCACGTCTGTCGGGAGGCCATGTAGCCGAAAGACGTGGTTAACGACAATCAACGCTGTCTCCTTGGCTGAGGGTAATTTGGGCAAGGGAATGAAATGGGTCGCCTTCGAGAACCGGTCCACCACGGTCAAAACTACCGTGTGACCCTGGGAGGGCGGTGATAAAATCTAGAGCGATATGGGACCAGGGTCTCGAAGGCACCGGTAGCGGTTGAAGTAACCCATCTGGAGGTCGATTAGAAGTCTTACCCGTGGCGCAAACTGAGCAAGCCAAGACAAAACTGTGAACGTCACGAGCCATACAAGGCCACCAGAATCGTTGCTTGATTAAAAATTGAGTGCGATTAACTCCTGGATGGCAAGCCACATTGGAACAATGACCCCACTGAATAACGCTGGACCGTAAACCCTCAGGCACAAATAAACGATTCGGTGGACAACGAGCCGGAGGCGTTACCCCTTCTAAGGCCTTCTTGACCTTCGATTCGATCTCCCATGTGAGTGTAGAGATGAATAGATTCTCTGGTAAAATGCACTCGGGAGTAGACGGGCGTTCGGAACGGTCAAAAATACGCGATAAAGAATCGGGTTTGATGTTTTTGGAACCCGGGCGGTACGAGAGAGTAAAATCAAAACGACCGAAAAAAAGAGCCCACCGAGCCTGCCTGGAGTTCAATCTTTTAGCAGTCCGAATGTATTCCAAGTTCTTGTGATCGGTCCAGACGATAAAAGGTACCCCCGACCCTTCTAACCAGTGGCGCCACTCCTCCAATGCTAACTTGACTGCCAACAACTCTCTGTTGCCAATGTCATAATTGCGCTCGGCAGGGGATAAACGATGCGACAAAAACGCGCAAGGATGCATCTTGTCGTCTGAAGGAGAACGCTGGGATAACACTGCACCTACCCCCACCTCTGACGCATCGACCTCCACCACGAACTGACGTGATGGATCAGGGGTTATCAGAATGGGGGCTGAAACAAAGCAACCCTTCAGTTTGGCCAACGTCGTTCTGGGGGAGGTCAAGGCGGTCAGAGGTGCGGCTAGTTGGCTGAAATTGCGAATGAAACGCCAGTAGAAATTGGCGAACCCCAGAAACCTCAGTAGGGCCTTACGGGAATCTGGACTTGGCCAATCCACCACAGCCTTAATCTTCTCAGGATCCATGCGCATTCCCTCATCCGAAATGATGTAACCTAGAAAAGGAACAGACTGTGCATGAAAAGCGCATTTCTCCGCCTTGACAAAAAGCCCATTCTCTAGCAACCTCTGAAGCACTTGTCGGACATGTTGCACGTGTTCCTGGAGAGACGATGAAAAAATCAATATGTCATCCAGGTAGACATATATGAACTGATCGACCATGTCTCGTAACACGTCATTGACAAGTGCCTGGAAGACCGCTGGGGAGTTGGAAAGGCCGAAAGGCATAACCAAATATTCAAAGTGGCCCCTGGGGGTGTTAAAAGCGGTCTTCCACTCATCCCCCTCCCTGATGCGGACCAAATGATAAGCATTTCGTAAATCCAGTTTCGTGAAGATGGATGCTCCCTGCAACCTCTCGAAAGCTGAAGACATCAACGGCAAAGGATAAGTATTCTTTACCGTGATGTTGTTCAACCCCCGGTAATCAATACAAGGTCGCAACGATCCATCTTTCTTACCCACAAAAAAGAATCCCGCCCCCGCTGGAGAAGAGGAAGGGCGGATGAACCCCGTTGCCAGAGAATCAGAAATGTATTTCTCCATGGCCTCTCTCTCCGGAACAGAGAGTGAATATAACTTGCCCTTAGGCGGAGACGTACCTGGTAATAACTCTATAGCACAGTCATAGGGACGATGCGGAGGAAGAGAAGCAGCCCGAGACTTACTGAACACCTCCTTCAGGTCCAGGTACTCCGCGGGCACGTTAGATAAATCCACTGCCTCCTCCTGAAACACAGGGACAGAAACAGACGGACAGGCAGACACCAGACAAGACTTATGACAATAACTGCTCCACGCCGACACAGACTCTGATTGCCAGTCCACTCTGGGGTTGTGACGGGTGAGCCATGGGTGACCAAGGACGATGGGTGCAAGAGGAGTGTCCAGAATGTAAAAGGAGATGGTTTCGTTATGATTGCCTGATGTGATGAGGGTGATGTCTTCGGTGGCCAGTGAAATGGTGGGGAGTTCTTGACCGTTGAGTGCGTGTACTGCAATCTGATGCGTGAGGGGTCTGAGGGGAACTTGAAACTTGCGTGCAAATGTGTGGTCCATGAAATTACCTTCAGCCCCTGAGTCCAGAAGTGCTCGACAGTCGTGGAGGTGAGTTGACCATCGGAGTCTTACCGGAAGGAGAGTAGATGTGGATGAGGTCTTCTCGGCAGAGATCCCACCCGACAGTAGCCTCATACTTACTGTCGGGTTGGGCCTTTTAACGGACAGCTGTAAGCAAAATGTCCCGCTCCTCCACGGTACATACAAAGGCCCAGGGATCTCCGCCTCTCCTTCTCCTCCCGGGAAAGCCGGGCTCGACCCACCTGCATGGGCTCGTGATCGTTGACGGGGCTGACCGCGTCTCTGCCTCCGGAGCGTTGTCCCTCGATCCCTCCAGGAAAACGATTAGGTTGAAGACGTCGGTCAGCTCGAGAAAGACGTGCGTCCACTCTCAGAGCCAGAGCTATGAGATCACTTAACTTGGTGGGAAGGTCCATAGCGTAGATTTCTCTTTGGACGCGGTCAGCCAGCCCATGGAGGAACATGTCCCACTGCGCCTCCTCGTTCCATTGGCTCTCTGCTGCTAGAGTTCGGAATTCGATCGAAAAGTCAGATACGGACCTATCTGGACCTGAATGAATGAGCACTGTGCCAATGTTCGTCCGACTGTTTGTACTGTACTGTATTTTATTTTTTATTTTTCTAAACTGTTTTAATTATTCTTATTTCTTTTTATTATTTTAATTTCTTCTATGTAAAGCACTTTGAATTGCCATTGTGTATGAAATGTGCTATATAAATAAACTTGCCTTGCCTTGCCTTGTAATTCCCTACAAACCAAGCCTAAACAAAGTACTGGTCTTTCCTTATAAATTTTGATACAGAATTTTATATTATTTTGTCACTTCAGGGTAGGTACGCGAAACAAATTTTCCATCTGTAGAGTGGTAAAGGGATCCTCCATAGGGAGAGACTAGTTGGCACTTCAGCACTGCGTTGACATCGGGTCCAGGCGAAGGTCCTTCGTCAGATCTGGATACGGCCTGGATCCGGCAGGCTGCGGGAAAACCTCGGGATAAACAAAGACACTAAAATTAGCGTAGATGCCATTTTTCTTATGATATAACGAGTACATCAGTATTTATGGGAAGTGTTCCCGGTTCCGGCTGACCTAATCTATGCAGCCTAACATTGAATTATAGAAGTCTATAATGTATTATGTGAATGCTAGGTCAAAGAGATGTGTCTTTAATCTAGCTTTGAACTGACAGAGTGTGTCTGCTTCCCGGACAATGGTAGGAAGACTGTTCCAAAGTTTTGGTGCTAAATAGGAAAAGGATCTACTGCCAGCAGTCGATTTTGATATTATAGGTATTATTAACTGGCCGGAATTTTGAGATCGCAATAGACGTGAAGGACTATAATGCGTTAAGAGCTCGCTCGAGTACTGCGGAGCTAAACCATTTAGTGCTTTGTAAGTAATCAGCAATATTTAAAAATGTGTGCAATGTTTAATAGGCAGCCAATGCAGTGTTGACAGAACCGGGCTAATATGGTCATACTTCCTGGTTCTGGTAAGAACTAAAGCTGCTGCGTTTTGAACTAGCTGTAGTTTGTTTATTAAGCGTGCAGGGCAACCACCCAGTAGAGCATTACAATAATCTAGCCTTGATGTCATGAACGCATGAACTAATTGTTCCGCATTTGTCAATGAAAGCTGTTGTATAATATCAAGAAAATGCAATTACCTGCCTCCTTGTTTATTGTAGATGCCTTTTTGTTACACATATTTAGCCAATGTATTGGATATAATGCATTGCATTCAATGTTGTTAGTTATTTTGTTTGTAAAAGATGGCTTATATTGTTTTGGCATAGATGTACAGTAATAGGTTATGTATGTATATGTGACTGTGCCAACCCATGTTAAGAGGAGCAGAAAAGTGCGATTATGTGTGTGCGCTAGACTCCTAGAACTTTAAATGAACTCAGCCATCTTAGTTGAGTTTACTGTAGTTCAAGGACATGAAGAGGTGGACCGCTTGCACATGCCTGGAGAAGGATCTGGGAAACTTTGGAGGAGTGTCAACCTAACGCCTGTTGAAAACAACAGGAGTATAAAAGACTGATGAACTGACTGCCTCTTGGAATACTGATACGCCAGAGCCCCCGACGCCTAGAAGCCCAGAGCTGGGGACAAGAAACCCCGAGCAGAAGATGAGAAGCCCAGAGCTTACTACACCTTTGTTTCAAAACATGACTATTGTATTTTATACTTAAACGATGACGTTCTATTTGCCTTTATATTTTGTTTATTATAAAAAGAAAAGTAACCAATTAAAAGAAATTTAATTGATTACAAAATCTGCCTTCTGAGATTTATGATGCTGGAAGACTTTTAATGAGAACATACCACAGAGGAGTCTTCTGACCAAATTGTAAGTACCTTTTGAATGCTTACGGTTTAGGTCAGATTTGACTTTCTTTACCTTACCTGAGAATAATAAATAAATAGGTAAAAGGTGTTAAGAGTAAAGTACACACCGTAAAACAAAGCATATGGCGTAATTTAGATATATTTTTTAAGGTGGAAAAATGCGGTTTTACAGATACTAGACACGTGACTTTCAAATGAAAGATTGGTATCAAAGAGCACACCCAGGTTCCTAACCAACGACGAAGACTTAACAGAGCAGCCATCAAGTGTTAGACAGTATTCTAGGTTATTACGTGAGGAAGTTTTTTGTCCAATAATTAGAATCTCTGTTTTTTCAGAATTAGAAGTAGGAAATTACTAGTCATCCAATTTTTTATATCAGCTATGCATTCCGTTAATTTTGTGAATTGGTAAGTTTCGTTAGGTTTTGAAGAAATATACAGCTGAGTATCGTCAGCATAACAGTGAAAGCTAATTCCATGTTTCCTAATATATCTCCTAATGGTAGCATGTACAGAGTGAACAGCAGCGGTCCTAGTACTGAGCCTTGTGGTACGCCATAGTACTGAACTTGTGTTCGATAAGACATCTCTTCATTTACTGTTACAAACTGATAACGGTCAGATAAGTATGATTTAAACCATGCTAGTGCAATTCCACTAATGCCAACATAGTTTTCTAGTCCATTTAAAATAATGTTGTGGTCAATGGTGTCAAATGCAGCACTAAGATCAATTAACATTAATAGAGAGATACAACCACGATCGGATGATAAGAGCAAATCATTTGTGATTCTAACGAGAGCTGTCTCGGTACTATGGTACGGTCTAAATCCGGACTGAAAATCCTCGCAGATAATGGGCCCTATCTTGCACCCAGCGCAATTGACTTTGTACACTGACGCATGTATCGTTCCTATTTTGCACCCGCGCAAAGCGCGCTTTTCCCTCCACAGAAGCACGTCGCTAAACTAGGGAATGAACTTGCGCTCCCTGGGCGGTTCAGCGCAAAAAAGGAGGCGTGTTCCGGCGCAAACGTTCCTTCATGCTATTTTGCAGGTTTAGAAAACAATTGCGCCACTAACCAGGAAAAAATAGTTTAAAGTCAGTGGCGCGTTGCGCATGTTATTCATATGCTATTTTAAGGGCGCATGCTTGGCCATAATCAATGTAGCGTGTGCACAACGCGCATATTTGATTCTCTCATCTACACAGAAGCAGCAGTTTTCATTTTTGCAAATCATACATTATTGATAGATAGATAGATAGATAGATAGATAGATAGATAGACAATTTATTATAAAAGCATACATCTAGCTTACACATTTACCCAAATTATCATACGCCTTTTTAACCGAAGTTAATTTGGGTGGGTTTCTCCATCCCCAACGTCCCTGACGAGAGCGTTGCTCTCGCTCTCCTTTGCGCATCTGGCAAATCCGCCGTTATAATAGGAATCCGCTTTAGAACAAAGCGCGTCTGCTCTTAAAGGGAATGTGAGATGACGCTCTGATTGGTTTATTTCACGTTACGCCCAAACCACACCTATGAATAATGAGGCTACTTCAGACCAACCCATTTTAGATTTGCGCCTGGCGCAAGAGTCATTTATCCCGCTGGGAAAATAGCAACAGCGCCAAGACCCGCCCACAAAGTTACTTGCGCTTTGCGCTTTGACACTTGCGTTTCAGATCGTTAAAATAGGGCCCATAATTTCTTTCAAGAAAGGAACACAGTTGTGAGGATACTGCTTTTTCTAACATCTTTGACAGAAAAGGCAGATTTGAGATCGGCCTGTAATTTACTAATTCTGTAGGATCAAGTTGCATTTTTTTAACAAGCAGTTTAATCATAGCCAGCTTAAAGGTTTTTGGTATGTATCCTAGAGACAAAGACGAATTAATGATATTAAGAAGAGGATCTATGACCTCTGGAAGCATTTCTTTCAGTAGCTTAGTCGGAATAGGGTCTAACATGCATGTTGTTGATTTAGATGAATTAACGAGTTTGCAAAATTCTTCCTCTCCTATAGCAATAGATGAATCAAATTTTTCCTCAGGGAGACTACAATGCTCTCTCTGATGCACTGTAGTAGACGATTACATAGTTATAATTTTGTCCCTGATATTATCAATCTTATAAGTGAAGAAGTTCATAAAGTCATTACTGCTGTGTTGCTTGGAAACTTCTGGGCTTGAAGCTTTCTTTTTCGTTAGTTTAGCCACTGTTTCAAATAAATACCTAGGATTATGTTTATTTTCTTCTAACAGGGTTGAAAAATAAGCAGATCTAGCAGCTTTTAAAGCCTCTCTGTAAGTAATCGAGCTCTCCTTCCATGAAATCCGAAATACCTCTAGTTTTGTTTTCTTCCAGTTGTGCTCCATTTTTCTGGCTGCTCTCTTAAGGGCCCGGGTGTGCTCCTTGTACCACGGCGTTGGACTATTTTCTTTAATCTTCTTTAAGCGCAGTGGAGCAACTGTGTCTAAAGTGCTAGAAAAGAGAGAGTTAAAAGTTTCTGTTGCAATATCAAGTTCTTCTAAGCTATCCGGGATGCTGAGATGATGAAACTGATTAGGAAGATTATTGATAAAGCAATTTTTAGTGGCAGAAGTGATAGGTCTAACATATTTATAACACGGAGTCGGCTTTGCAGCCTTGGCTAAATGTAATTTACATGAGACTAGATAATGATCTGAGATGTCATCGCTCTGCTGCCGAATTTCAACGGCATCAACATTTATTCCATGTGATAATATTAGATCTAGAGTATGATTACGACAATGAGTAGGTCCTGACACATGTTCTCCAATTGAGTTTACAATGTCTTTAAATGCCAATCCCAATGCATCTTTTTCATTATCTATGTGTATATTAAAATCACCAACAATTAGTACTTTATCTGCAGTCAATATTAATTCTGATAGAAAGTCCGCAAATTCTTTGATAAAGTCTGTATGGTGCCCTGGTGGCCTGTATACAGTAGCCAGAACAAATCTCAAACTTTATCGTTTGCACTATATATTTTTACATTAAGCACCACCACTTCAAAAGAATTATATTTAAAACTTGATTTCTTAGTGGTTTTGAAAATATTACTATAAATTACAGCAACACCTCCCCCTTTGCGTTTTAGACGAGGTTCATGTTTATAACAGTAATCTTGTGGGGTGGACTCATTTAAAGTAATGTAATTGTTTGGTTTTAGCCAGGTTTCTGTCAAACACAGGCAGCACATCTAGGTTATAATCTGAAATCATATCATTAACAATGAGTGCTTTTGGAGTAAGGTAAATTCAACTCTTTCACGGGCACCAAACCAACAATTACTAAAAACACACACAAAAACTGATTTTGCACGGGCATTTTGCACTAGTCTATCTATAAATTACAGAAACATCTGTCTGTCTGTATGTCTGTCTGTGTGTGTGTGTGTGTGTCTGTTATTCGCATATCTCTTGGACCGTTAGTCCGATGGATTTCAAACTTGACAGGTGTCTTGCTACGGGCACGAGTAAGTGTAGTGCCAAGTTTGACGTTGTTTGGATGAGAAAAGATATCGTTAAAAATACCAGTAAAAGAAGCACTTAGAAGGTTGTGTTTATTATTATGTTTATTTTTAAACCACAACCTTCTTGGGGCTTCTTTGACCGATACAACCCTCTAATGTCAGAATGTTTATTTTTAAACCACAACCTTTTAAAAATGATATATTTAACGTTATCTTTAGCATTTCTCATCCAAACAATGTCAAACTTGGCACTGCACTTACTCGTGCCCGTGGCAAGACACCTGTCGAATTTGAAATCCATCGGACTAACGGTTCGAGAGATATGTGGTTAACAGACAGACACACAGACAGACAAACACACAGACATACAGACAGACAGACGTTTCTGTAATTTATAGATAGATTCACGGCCATCATTTGTAACCTATTCACAAACTGTTTGCTCAAGCGTAGCATTTTTTCGGAGTTCACTGTGTAGCCTGCTCCCTGAAATCTGTAAGTCACCTGCGCCGTTTACTTCTGTATATTATATCTATTTATAAATTATGGGAACGTCTTTCTGTCTGTGTGTGTGTGTGTTATTCGCATATCTCTCGAACCGTTATTCCTATGGATTTCAAACTTGACAGGTGTCTCGCTACGGGCATGAGTAAGTGCAGTGCCAAGTTTGACATTGTTTGGATTAGAAATGCAAAAAATATCGGTAAATATATATCGGTAAAAGAAGCACACACTGGCTTTTGCCACTCTAGCCACTCTGGCTTTTGACCCTCACAGAGAGGGTCGAAGAAAGCAGCGGAGCTTAAGTAGCTTGGAGTTCACTGTGTATCCTGCTCCCTGAATTGTGTAGTTCAATGTTCCACATTTATTGTATGTCATTATGTCAGTATCAGTATTTGCTTTCTACCATGCACAAATAAAAATGTCACTGAACTTTTGCTGTGCAAATTGTAACAATGAGCACTCAAACACACCAAACCAACAATTACTAAAAACACACACAAAAACTGATTTTGCACACAAAAACTTTTGCATGGGCATTTTGCACTAGTCTATCTATAAATTACAGGAACGTCTGTCTGTCTGTCTGCAGAGATGGGCATAAATACATGGAAATGTATTTCAAATACAAATACAAAATACTGTGTGGAAAAATGTATTTAAATACAAATACAAAATACTGTGTGAAAAAATGTATTTAAATACAAATACAGTATTTTGTATTTTGAAAATACACAAAATACATGTGAAATTGGCCATCCAGTGCAGGAATAGGTCACAGTGAATGAAGAAACTACATGCCTACTGACTTATCATTCCTAACCTCATCTCTGCCCTCTCTGTCTGTCTGTCTTTCTTTCTTTCTTTCTTTCTTTCTTTCTTTCTTTCTTTCTGGCAATTACAAATAAACATATGCAAAATAGCAGCCATTTATATACTTATTTCTGGTTACAATGTAGTCTATTACTTGTGGTGAACACTATTAAAAAATTCATACTGTATGTAAAACTGTGGGAACCTTTTCTGCTATCTAGCAAAGAATATGGATGGACGATATGACCAAAATCTCATTTTACTTCACAGTAACAATATCATGGTTTCACAATTCTCAATATCAGTTTTGATTCCACAGCATACACTGAATTTCAAACTCTTCTGAGTTTTTTTGTTGTTGTTGTTGTTGTTGCAGTAGTCCAATGCTTTTTAAGTAATTTTATGTTTATTTTATGTAAAGTTTATTAAAATTTATTAAAATTAGAAAGTGTATCTAAAATTTAAAATTAGAATTAATTTAGATTCATTTGACACTATTTACCCCTTTTTTTATTTTTTTTATTTTTTTTACGTACAATAAAACTAAAAGCTGAAAATTTTTGTGGTGTATCATTCATCAGTGTTTGTTTTTCCACTCAAACGTTCCAGTAATTCCTGCCCACTAAAAGCTGCACGGATAAATTTGCTTACCCCACAAATAGGCCCATCTATGTAAACGATTTAGAAAAAGACAAAGCGTCTGTGACGTCACCCATAGACTTTCTGAAGAACGGTTTTGAAGCCGTTTATGGGGGGTATGGGTGGCGCCATCTTGGAAAATCTTGGGAAATCCTAACCCCGCCCACCTTCTGGCCAATCCATATATGGGTAAAGGACGCAGCGCGCGTCACTCAGCTCGCTCTGCTACTCCGGTTATCTCTGTATATTTTAGGCAACGAAATATGTTATAAAACACCATACTAACTCATTTCGTTTTCATTTAAAGAAATCTTCAACATTATAGCCACACAAATGTGGTTCAGGCAACGCGTATTGATTATATTCACTGCATATAACGTTTGCCTATTTATAACAAAACGAAATATAAAACACAAACCTGCCTCTTTTCTTTTCGTTTTAAATGTAATATAAAAATATTAAACATTTTAATATGGTCTAGGCAATATGTGCATTTGTACTAAACAACAGATGTTGCAGTAAACAACATTACAGATCATCTTCGTTGTATTAAAATTTAAAATGACAAAACTCAACCCAGTCTCTTTTTGTTAAATTTCAGTTTTATCAATATTAGCTATTATAAAAGTATAAGTAAAAGGTACAAGAAGCTATACAAATAAAGCAAACAATTCAGTCAAACATACAAAGTCAGCGCTCTAGTCTAACCATACAACGGTAAAGTTAAATAGCTTATAAAGTTATGAAACTTCCCCTCAGCCAAAACGATTGGCCAGAGAACAAATTATAGATTCACGAGACCAAAAATCACCCGTTAGATATACACAAGACGAATTATATCTCATATTTAACCACTACAGAGACGCCAGAGTCAGCGGCAAACGTCAGAACGACTAGCCGAGGAAAGGCTGTTCCAGGCGGGGGTACATGAACGCCGAGCGCCCGGTCATCGCTGGATCTCACAACCTGGATAACATTTTCATAAATCTTTATAAATAAACCACAGATTTGAGCTTTAAACAACTACATTATCGCCTGAAAAACTCTTAAAGGGGACCTATTATGCCCCTTTTCACAAGATGTAAAATAAGTCTCTGATGTCCCCAGAGTGTGTATGTGAAGTTTTAGCTCAAAATACCCAACAGAATTTTATTTACAGCACATTTAAATCATCATTTTTGGGGTCTGTGAAAAACCCACTGTTTTAGTGCTTCTCCTTTAATGCTAATGAGCTGCTGGTTCACGTCACAGGGGGCGGAGCCTAAGCAGCCGCGATCAGAGCCAGAACAGGGAAGATGATAATAATAAAACAGACAGTCACAGTAATGGTGTTCATTTCGACCATAAAAATGCCTACAGAGTCAGAGAATATATGTTGGAACAGGTATAGTTTAGTTTAATTACGATTATAACCTATTTGATGTGTACAACTCGCAGTGAACTCGATCAGGGCGGGTCTAAGTTATAACGGCAGTGTCAGTCAACACTTGTGGGCGGGGCCTGTGGCTTTAGTGATGTCACTAAAGCCACACTCTGAAAACGGGTCGTTTGGAGAGACTGCTTATGATTTATGGGGATTAAAAAAAAAGGAGTGAGTGGATTTTTATCACTGTAGGGTGGTTGTGTACACACTCTGCCAACACACATTTATGCCCAAACACCATACAAAAGTGAATTTTGCATAATAGGTCCCCTTTAAAACTACATTTCATGATTCAAAAACAGTAGTATTATATTTCAACTGTGTTAAAAAATGGCGCTTCTTATGTTGTCATTCTCCTTGGCGCTGCCTTATCAGCTGTCAATCAAGCTGTCAATCAAAGTTAACCACGCCCTTATTTGTCATACATTTTGTATCTAAATACGATCTAAACTAACGAGTTAGAAAAAAATTCACCCCCCTCACAGTTGTCAGGCACTCGGAACCTATCGAAAAATACAATAAAAGTCCATGGGACCAACCTGTAAAAACGTCTCTGGTTACTTGCGTAACCTATGTTCTCTGAATAGGGAACGAGACGCTGCGGATAGCGCAGTGGGATATTCTCTGAATGTGCCGATTGTCTGAAGCCCTATAGAATCACGCCAATTCATTGGCTGATGGCGCCCGCGCAATCTGGCTCCGCCCCGACGCGCTTACGTCGCATCATTACATATTCGCGCGCGCCATCTGCTCCTCAGATTTCTCTGCCGAAAAGAAAACTGTCAGCAGCGCGAGGAGCTTGGCAGCTAACGCAGCGTCTCGTTCCCTATTCAGAGAACATAGGTTACGCAAGTAACCAGAGACGTTCTCTTTCATAGGTTCACTCAACGCTGCGGATAGCGCAGTGGGAACGGACTACCAAACTCGTCAAGCTAGAGCGCTTTCCATGACTGGTACATAAATGAGACAACGACCAAGATGAGTTCAAACAGAAAGAACCTGGGAACCCGGGGTCATGTCAAGATCCAAATTATAGAACCTTACAAAAGTGTGCGGAGAGGACCAGCCTGCCGCAACACAAATGTCCTCCAAAAGTGCTCCTCTAAAAAGAGCTTGAGAAGATGCCACACTTCTGGTGGAATGTGCTCTAATGCTAAGAGGTGAAGGCAAGCCACGCACCTCATAAGCCAACGAGATAGCTTCTGTGACCCAGTGAGAAATCCTCTGCTTTGATGCAGCAAGCCCACGGCGGCCAGCACCGAAGCAAACCAGAAGCTGGTTAGATTTCCTCCAACCGCCTGAGCGGTCTAAATATATCTTAAGAGAACGAACTGGGCAGAGCAAATTAAGCTTCTTATCTTCCTCAGAAGAAAATGGAGGAGGGTGGAAAGCGTTAAGGTTAACCACCTGCGAGCGGAAAGTTGTGGAAAGAACTTTGGGGACATACCCTGGTCTCGGCCTCAAGGAAACCTTGACCAAGCCAGGAGCAAAGTCCAAGCAAGACTCGCTAACAGAAAGAGCTTGTAAGTCTCCTACCCGCTTTAATGAGGACAAAGCCAACAAAAGAGAAACCTTGAGAGTTAGAATCCGCTCTGGAGCTGACTCCAAGGGCTCAAAGGGGGCCTTCGTCAAACCCTCTAGGACAACAGAAAGGTCCCATGAGGGAACTCTAAGGGAGCGAGCCGGTTTCAGGCGCTTAACCCCACGCATGAAGGCAGAAACTAACCTTAGTTTCCCCAGGGGAATCTTGTCTGATTCCCTATGTGCTGCAATAGCTGCGACATAAACTCTGAGAGTGGTAGCAGCTGCTCCAGAAGCAAACTTCTCCTGCAGGAATTCCAGTACTGAACCAACAGGGCAGTTAACTGGGCTCCTATCATGTGCTAAGCACCATGTCTCAAAAACCTTCCATTTGGAGGAATATAGCCTCCTTGTAGAAGGGGCTCTAGCACTCGCAATGGTCTCCTGAACGTCAGTTGGGAGATCAGAACTTAATGCTAACGGCCTCTGATCGGCCAAACATACAGCTTCCACATGTCTGGGCGAGGATGCCATATCCTGCCCTGCAGCTGGGACAGCAGGTCTTCCCTGACCGGGATCTTCCAGGGGGAAGATTCCAGCAGAGGAATTAGCTCCGAAAACCATGGCTGAGACGGCCAGAACGGAGCTACCAGGAGGAGGCGGACTCCGCTCTCCCTCACTCTGGCCAAGACCGCCTGGATCAGTTTGATGGGCGGGAAGGCATAGAGTTTCTGCGTTGGCCAAGGGTGAGCGAACGCATCTATCCCTAATGGAGCCGGGGGACTCAGGGAGAACCAAAGCGGGCATTGGGACGACTCTTGAGATGCAAAGAGGTCCACTTCCGCTTCTCCGAAAACCTCCCAGATCAGGGCCACCGTCTGGCGGTTCAACATCCATTCTCCCGATCTGAGTTTCTCCCTCGACAGAAAATCTGCTGCGAGGTTCAGAACCCCTGGGACATGAACTGCTCTCAGAGATAGGAATCTGCTCTGAGACCACAGGAGAAGGTGACGCGCATGCCTGTCTAGGGTGCGCGACCGAGAACCCCCCTGCCGGTTCACATGAGACACCACTGCCATGTTGTCTGTTCTGACAATTACATGGTGTCCCTCCAGAAGAGGGAGAAAATGATGCAGAGCCAGAAAAACAGCTCTTAACTCCAGGCAGTTTATGTGCCAAGAGAGAGTCTCGCCAGTCCAGACCCCACACGCTGGTCTGCCCTCGAAAACTGCTCCCCAGCCGGTGAGAGAGGAATCCGTCGTAATCATCTGGCGACGAAATACCGCACCCATGCTGACCCCTTTCAGAAGAAAAAGAGGGTCCCGCCAAACTGACAGGGCTCGAAAGCAACTGCGCGATACCTTCAGTAGGCGAAGGGTTGGCCCGGAGGGCCGAACCCCTGAGAGCTTCATCCACCACATGAAGGGTCTCATGTGGAGCAGGCCCAGCGGTAGCACGGAGGAGGCCGCGGCCATTAGGCCCAGCATCCTGCGGCAAGTGCCCACAGACACATGATGGCCTAGCGAAAAACGGGCCAAGCATGTCATTAGACTGGAAATCCGCGCAGGAGCCAAGCGGGCCTGCATGAGAACGGAATCCATGTTCACCCCCAAGAAAACGGTGCTTTGAGCCGGAGCAACAACACTCTTCTCCGAGTTCAACCTCAAACCGAGAGACTGGATATGACTCAAGACGATGTCTCTGTGGTGGGTCACTAGCTCCCTGGACTGGGCTAAAATGAGCCAATCGTCCAGGTAATTTAGAATACGGATGCCCTGGAGCCTCAATGGGGCCAGAGCTGCATCCATACACTTCGTGAATGTCCTCGGGGCCAGAGCAAGGCCGAAGGGAAGGACCCTGTACTGGAACGCTCTTTCTCCAAAGGCGAACCTGAGGAACTGCCTGTGTCGCCGTACAACCTGGATGTGAAAGTAAGCATCCTTTAGGTCTACTGTCACGAACCAATCCCCTGGCCGAATCTGAGATATGATAGCTTTCAGCGTCAACATCTTGAATTTCCCTTTGTAAAGGGCGAAGTTCAGTCGGCGGAGGTCCAGTATGGGATGCAAACTGCCGCCCTTCTTCGGGACCAGGAAATAACGGCTGTAAAAGCCCCGTTCGGTTTTCCCTGAAGGAACCTCCTCTATTGCTCCTTTGAGAAGGAGGGATGAAATTTCCTGCTGAAGTACAGAAGCCTGAGTGGCGCTGTCTACTACAGTAGGAAAGACCCCATTGAAACAGGGGGGATTGCGGCAAAACTGAAGAGTGTAGCCGAACCGAACTGTGCGAAGAACCCAGGACGATACCCCTGGTAAGCGCTCCCATTCTTGAAAGAAATGTGAAAGAGGAAGAGGGATGTTGTAATGCAGACGACATACCTGAGTGAGGGTGCCGTGTTGACATTCGTGGGGTAGAGAAGTTGACTGTGCAGGAGAGCCCTTGGCGTCCTGGCACGTGATGGGAGGCATCGATGCTGGGGTCATGGTGACCAGGTCCGCCTGCTCCGGAGGAAAACGAAAAGTGCCTCCGAGGATGCGACCGGCAGTTATAGAGAGTGTCGGGGGTGAGGGGAGAAAGCAAAAAGCGTCTCCTTCCTCCCCCGCCGGGCTGAGTAGAGATGGTGAAAAATGGCCTGCACTTCGAGACACTCTGAGAGGCGAAGGTGACAGGGCAAGGAAAGGAGAGCTGGGAGGTGGGCAGAAACGCTTGCGCGGTCTGTCCCAACCTTGAGGAAGCAGAGGAGCTCTCCTTTTTCCGACCGGAGGGTCAGGAACGGCTCTGGGCCGCCGGAGCGGTCGGTTTGTCGGACCGCTTCATCTGGAGGCGCTTGTGAGGCCGTTGACGGGGAAACGGGCGACCACGGGCTCCCCAAACCGTGTTAGGCTCCTCCTGTTAAAAAACTCCGGTCTATGAGAGGGACGTTCTCTGGGTCGAACAGGGGAGGGAGCAGAAGGTTCCCTAGCCCTCCTGGGCATGAACTGTCTGAACGCGGCCGATTGGGATTTGGAGGAGCGGAATTTCTCAACCACCGTATTGACCGCCTCACCAAACAACCCTGTTTGAGAAATGGGGGCGTCCAAGAGGAAAACCTTCTCCTTGTCACGGATCTCCGTGAGATTAAGCCACAAGTGGCGCTCCACCGCAACAGAACCAGCCATAGAGCGACCTATAGCGTGTGCGGTATGTTTGGTGGCTCTTAAGGCTAAATCCGTAGCCTTACGAAGCTCCTTGACCGCTTCAGGGGTCACGCCATCGCCCTCGTCCATTTCCTTCAGGACGTCCGCTTGGTAGGCCTGAAGAATGGCCATAGTGTGCAGGGTCATGCCTGCCTGCCCAGCCGCCATGTAGGATTTTCCAATGAGAGAGGAAGTAGTCCAACATGCTTTAGAGGGGAGGAGGGGGCGCGACTTCCAGGACGGCGCGGACGACGGAGCAAGATGGTCGGCTAAAGTCTCCTCAATCGCCGGAATGGCGGAATAGCCCTGTTCCACAGAACCCACTAGGTTGGTGAAATCAGCAGCTGCCGCATTAGTGAGGCGCGCAGAGAAAGGCTGCTTCCAGGATCTGGAAATCTCGTGATGCAGATCACTGAAAAATGGCAGCTTTCTCCGTTGAGGCCTAGAATTAGGGCCACTGAGAAGTCTCTTGTCGAGTTTCGACGACTGAGATTCGCGGGGCTCGTCGGGCCAATCAATAGCGAGCTTCTCCGTAGCGCGCGAAAGTACGTCAACGAGCTCCGCGTAGGCCGCAGTAGGCCGCGCTTCCTGGCCGCTCGGCGGGATAACCTCGTCGGCGAGAGTAGGCCCGAAATCCTCGGAGTCGGAGGCCTCGGTAAAAAGTACATCCTCCAGCCCGAAAGAAACCGCGTCGCGTGCTCTCGGGCTGGGACGCAAATAATCGTGCAAAAATTCGACTGGCATGCCTCGCGCGTGCCGAGGGGAGGGAGGGAGAGAAAGAGCGGGGCTCGTCTGCTCGAACTCCACATCCTCAAGCTCTACATCCGAACCCCAAGTCGCGGATCCTCGAGAGGCCTTGGGAGCGCGACAGGGGGAGACGAATGATTCCCTCTAAAAACCGCGTTTTAGCCGCGATTTGAGGGTTTTGAGCAACAAATTTTCACAGAATTTGCATTTAGACGATCCTATGACTGCCTCGCGCGCATGTGAAAAGCCCAAACATTTAACACACTTACTGTGTGGGTCGTCGTTAGCGATGTAACGAGCACATGGCGGGGTACAGCGTCGGTATTCCATGGCACTTCACCGTAAGGAGAAACAGAGTTCCGCTTGAACAGTCGCAGAAGCGCCGAGAATAATCCAGAAGTTGTATTTTCGAGCTCAGAAAAATCACGAGCGAAGGGCAACGTGACCGCTTCGTTCTGAAGGCAGAGAAATCTGAGGAGCAGATGGCGCGCGCGAATATGTAATGATTTTTTTATTTTTTTTTATTTTACCTTTATTTTACCAGGAAGTCTCATTGAGATCAAAAATCTCTTTTACAAGAGAGACCTGGCCAAGGTAGCAGCCATACATAAACAACATATACAAGTGCTACATACAAGGTAGCAGCCATACATAAACACAACATAATAAAAAAAAAAAAAAATACTGCATACATACAATCATGCAAAAATCATTAAAATACAAGGACCTCTCAAGAAAAACAACTACATGTCTCCTTTACCACATTTTTTATGATGGTCTTAAATGTATTAATTGATATACACGTTTCTAGTTTAAGATCTTTCTGCAAATTATTCCATGCCCATGGTGCATAGTATGAAAATGCAGTTTTCCCCAAATCTGTCCAAACCCTGGGAACATTAAAAAGCAACCACTTGGAGGAGCGTAGCTGATAACTTGCAGAATTCAGACAGAGGAGAGTACAGAGGTAAGCTGGAAGTTTACCTAGCATGGCTTTATATATAAAAATATACCAATGCTGTTTTCTGCGGGTGGTCAGTGCTGTCCAACCCACCAGATCATAAAGAATGCAATGGTGAGTAAGGGACTTTGCATTTGTTATAAAGCGTAGAGACGCATGATACACTGAATCAAGACTCCGTAAGATGGAGGAGGCTGCATGCATATATAATATGTCACCATAATCAATCACAGACAGAAAAGTAGCTTCCACAAGTTTTTTTTTGGCATTAAAAGTAAAGCTAGATTTATTTCTAAAATAAAAGCCAATCTTTACTTTGAGCTTCCTAACTAGATTAGCAATATGTACATTAAATAAAAGTTTGTCGTCTATCCATATACCCAAGTACTTGTACGTGGGTACCCTTTCAATGGATTTACCATCAGACGTAAAAATGCTAAGATCATCAAGCAACTGTAGACGAGTTTTTGAAAAGACCATGAACTTCGTTTTCTGAGGATTTAAAACCAATTTTAAATTGAGCAGAGCAGTTTGTAATGACTGAAATGCAGTCTGAAGCTCTTGCACAGCCTGTGCTATGGAAGGAGCATATGTATAAATGACAGTGTCATCAGCATAAAAGTGTACTTTTGCTTGAACGTCCTTACCTAAATCATTTATAAAAATAGAGAACAGAATAGGTCCCAAAATAGACCCCTGGGGGACCCCTTTAGATATCCCAAGAAACTCAGATTTGTGGCCCTCTGTATGGACACACTGAGTTCGATCTACAAAATAGTTTCTAAACCATTTAACAGCATTAGGACAGAAACCCACATCCCTAAGTTTGTTCAGCAACAATTCATGATCTACCGAATCAAACGCCTTGGATAGATCTACAAATAAAGCAGCACAATGTTGTTTTCTGTCCAAGGCACAAATAAGATCATTTATTACCACCATAGCAGCAGTAATAGTACTGAATGATGCGACGTAAGCGCGTCGGGGCGGAGCCAGATTGCGCGGGCGCCATCAGCCAATGAATTGGCGTGATTCTATAGGGCTTCAGACAATCGGCACATTCAGAGAATATCCCACTGCGCTATCCGCAGCGTTGAGTGAACCTATGAAAGAGAACATGAATTTATGCTGTGAAAACGGACATTTTAACATGGGGTCTATGGACATTTGCTCCCTTTTGGGACCTCCCTCTAGCGGATCTTCGATGTATTGCAGTTTTTCGCACTTCCGGGTAGGCTTCATTTTTCAGATTAGAATATTGCCGCTTGGTGTAAACCAAGCCCTGCGTATTTTTGAGAAAATGAAAGCTCAGACGGGCGAATCTAGAAATCTGCCCCTTATGTCGTCATAAGGGGAAAGGTCACCTCCCCTTTCTCTTCTTTGCCTGCAAAAAAAATGTGGCCACCCATGAGAATATGAGCTGCGCGAGCGCGATATTGTTTTTTCCTCGAGAGACATCATGGCTTGCAAACGAGCGAAGCATGGCAGTTGCTCAGTGTTTGGATGTACAAATGACCACAAAGGTATTTTTTTAGTTCCTTCATCCGAGCCTCTGAAGAACCAGTGGATTATGTGAATTTCACAACAAGAACAAAGAACAATCCCTTTCCAATCGCCCAAGCTGTCAATCACACAGCACGAGTTTATCTGGACACTTGCCAAAACTCGTTATGAAATCAATGACGCTGTTACGTTGCACAACGGAGCTCTTACTGTACTTACCTCATGTTTGCATTGGTGAAATCATTAATGAGAGTGCAGAAACTGCTGCAATGATAAGATCTTCCTTCACGCGATCAACAGGCTGTCATCTGCTCAATGCTCATCACTGCAACCTTTCATGTGATGGGAATAGATCTAAATACTTAAAAAACTTCTCACGATTCGTTAATCCCGATAGCTGTAATAGTAAAAACGTGTAATAGCTGAATAGTAAAAGTTTTCGAGATAGTTCCACATGCAATGCTAAATATTTCATATGCAAGCATATCAGCCAATCACAGCAGTGGGCGTTTACACTGAAGTCTCACAGCAGCCAATCACAGCAGTGGGGCGTTTACACTGAAGTCTATAATAGTAAATAATAAAATAATCCATGCAATGGGACCTTTAAACACATTTGACAAGCTAGTTGATAAAAATCAACAGCCGGTCAAGACTGATTGGCTAACGCTATTTTCCCACTTGTCTGTGCTCTTTTATTCTTTCATGTTAACTGAAGTGAATAATGCACTATTTTAACTTTAATCAACAAGTAGAATTGATCATGACATTCTCACCTTATTCCAAGAAAAAAATCGCTGATCCAATGCTGAGCTAGTGAATGTCTGAACTAGTTGATGCACAAAATCAATACCCTGATAAAGAGGTTGACTGGCAAAAAGTATTTTATGTATTTTGAAAATACAAAAATACTCATCTTAAATGTATTTAAATACAAATTACATTTGATTTTTTCCAAAGGCTTTAAAATACAAAATACAAAATAGTATTTTGTATTTCAAATACGGATTTTAAATGCATGTATCTGAAATACTGCCCATCCCTGCGTGTATGAAAATATATGAAAAGAAAATGCGGGATTTAAAATGTTTTAAAATGACATAAGGACACCAATTTAGTAGATAAAGTGAGCGTTTCTTTGACCGCTCGTAAAAAACGCTTTTTTTCAACATCGCGTCATTTTACGTCACAAGAGGGAGATGTGTGCTGTACTCTGCGGCTCTGCCGCAGCTCAGTGCAGAGTAGGTTGGTATTCAGTAAGAGCGGTTGTGAGTCAGTGTGTTTTCAGTAGTTTTTGTATTTCAATTTATCATCGTCATGGTAAATTATTGTGTTTGTGGAGCTTGCAAAAACTCCAGCCTGTCAGGACATCGAGTCCACCGGTTTCCTAACAAGAAAAGCCCAAAAAATGTACTGACCCCAAACTTTTGAATGGTAATGTATTGTGTATATATATATATTTACATGACTGTGAATAAATGAAATTATTTGAAACATGACTTCTAATGTACTACTTCGACTTTCAACAAGTGCAATTATTTTGCATGTATTGTGGCAAATGCAAAGTACAACCAAACTAATCTTGTTGTTTGTTAAGGCCACAGGTACTGTATATTACAATACATCTTTGCATTGTCCGCAGTATGCCCACACTTTTCCCAGTGTACCCACAGTATGCCCACACAGTGTACCCACAGTATGCCCACACTTTTCCCAGTGTACCCACAGTATGCCCACACAGTGTACCCACAGTATGCCCACACTTTTTACAGGTGTTCCCACAGTATGCCCACACTTAACCCAATGTACCCACAGTATACCCACACTTTGCCCACAGCGTGGGCTTGCTGTGGGCCCACAACTGGTCCCAACTCTACTTAGTGTGGGCCAGCCCACAGTCAGCCCACACTTTGGGCTGTCCCAATGGGGCCCTACCTGGGCCCCATAGTGTGGGGCCCACATGTGCCCCGCATTTCATGCTGGTATCTGGGCCCACAGTGGGCTGCCCACAGTGGTCCCACACGGGTCCCTAAGGGGTTTGCTGTGGGCCCACAACTGGCCCCAATGGGGGCCCACTCTACTTAGTGTGGGCTAGCCCACAGTCAGCCCACACTTTGGGCTGTCCCGATGGGGCCCCACCTGGGCCCCATAGTGTGGGGCCCACATGTGCCCCGCATTTCACGCTGGTATCTGGGCCCACAGTGGGCTGCCCGCAAGGGCCCCATTCGGGCCCCAAAGGAGCATGTTTGCTGGGTAAGGGGTTTGCTGTGGGCCCACAACTGGCCCCAATGGGGGCCCACTCTACTTAGTGTGGGCTAGCCCACAGTCAGCCCACACTTTGGGCTGTCCCGATGGGGCCCCACCTGGGCCCCATAGTGTGGGGCCCACATGTGCCCCGCATTTCACGCTGGTATCTGGGCCCACAGTGGGCTGCCCGCAAGGGCCCCATTCGGGCCCCAAAGGAGCATGTTTGCTGGGAGGGACGGTGCTATCTTTCGTGCCTGGGCGCGGTTTGTGCAGGGGAAGAGATGGGATTTCTCTTCCGCATCGGCTTCGAAAAAACGAAAACTGAGCTACTCGTTATTGTGTTTGTGTGGACCGTTTATCAGTTTGGACCAGTGCAGCGCGAGCCTGATCAAGCAACACTGTTACTGCGAGATCCAGTAAATAAAGCATTTGAATTCACCACTGAAGTAATAACATCGCTGTGAGATCTAGTGAGAAATATTCACATTTCTCCGTTATTAACGGATCAAACAGCGCTGACGTGGAAACCAGGAATAAACTGTGCAATGAATGAACTATCCAGTGTCCACAGATCAGCAACATTCACCATGGATTTACTGTAGTAACACTACTGTCTGCAACCATGGACGTTTGGCAGGAATAGTAGGATAAAATGCTTTCAATTTACATTACGTCGGTTTTATTTTGACATTATGAATACAATTGCTGCCCTCAAATGTTAATCTGAACTAAAATAAACCTTTGTTTATAGCCTACTACCAATATTACATTTCATTTTGTCCAAGGAGCTGTTTTCTTTTATTTGCTTCTAAGAAGAGTCAAGTATAGCTCCATCATTGCTCAAAGTAAAAAAATATCATATTTATGATGTTAGTTTTAATCAAAATAAAAAAATTAATTCAAGGAAATTTCAAGGAAACGTATCTATAAGCTAACACTGGTCTCTCACCAAGACACCTGCCCTGTTCTTCACTATCTCCTCACACCACAACTCAATTTGTCTCCTCTGACCGTTGTTCTGTCTAACATTAATCCTGGCCTGTCCCTGCTTTCTTGGCTGCCTAGCAGGCTCATAATTGTATAGCTGTGCTCCGTCATACCAGTAAGTATGAACAATTTCCTCAGCGTCCGAAACGTCATGCGATCCATTATTTCCCTGTTGTTTGAATTGACCGCTGTCCCTCGTGCTATGTCACGCCCGCCACGCCCATTTTCAGATGCAGAAGTAAATTTTTCTCACAAAAACGACTCCAGAAGCTATGGAAGCTTGTTTCCGCCACAGAAAATAATAATAATAATAATAATTGCGACTTTTTATCTCACAATTCTGACTTTTTTTTCTCAGAATTGCGAGATATGAAGTCAGAATTATGAGAAATAAAGTCGCAATTCTGAGATATAAAGTCAGAATTGTGAGATATAAAGTCAGAATTCTGAGATATAAAGTCGCAATTGCGAGATATAAAGTCGCAATTCTGAGAAATAAAGTCGCAATTGCGAGATATAAAGTCAGAATTCTGAGATATAAAGTCGCAATTGCGAGATATAAAGTCAGAATTGTGAGATATAAAGTCGCAATTGCGAGATATAAAGTCGCAATTCTGAGAAATAAATTCGCAATTGCGAGATATTAAAGTCAGAATTGTGAGATATAAAGTCAGAATTCTGAGAAATAAAGTCGCAATTGCGAGATATAAAGTCAGAATTGTGAGATATAAAGTCAGAATTCTGAGAAAAAAAAGTCAGAATTGCGAGATATAAAGTCCGAATTCTGAGAAACAAACTCGCAATTCTGACTTTGGTAGCATTTCCTGTTATTGCTTCCATCACCAGATTGTCATGTTAACGGGAGGTTGTAGAATGGAAAAGATTATAGAGGATTATTTTCGGCTCGGTTTCACAAATAGAGAGATCTTGGTTTTACTGGAGGTATCACACAACATAAAGCTTAGTCTCCGGACTCTTGAGAGAACGTTATGCAGGAATCAGTTGTGGCGTAGACGCAATAAAACTGACGAAGCTGAAGTGGCACATTTTATACACCAGCAGCTTCAGACATCGGGACGACAACATGGCTATCGGTGGATGCACCAGAAATGTTGGATGTCCGGAATTATTACAGACAGAGAAACTGTCCGTCAGTTGATGCGACTGTTATGGACAAGGAGTTGATCTAAGTGCTCATGGTCGTCTACGCCGACGCGTGTATAACAGTCGCGGGCCAAATTATGTTTGGCATATTGACGGGTATGATAAATTAAAACCTTACGGCATATGTATTAACGGATGCATTGATGGGTTTTCCAGAAAAATGATCTGGCTTGAAGCATACAAAACAAACAATGACCCTCGTAATTGCAGGTTATTTTGTACATGCTGTTGCTGAGAATAACGGATTTCCACAAAGAATTCGCATTGACCATGTTACTGAAAATACTCATATAGCAGAGATGCAAAAATTCTTCAGAGACACTGCAAGTGCTTAATGTGTCACTACTGGTCCAAGCACTGGGAACCAGAGAATCGAACGATGGTTGTCCACTTTGAGAAGCCAGTGCATACAGTTTTGGATGGATCATTTTGAACAACTAAAAGAAGACAGACACTTTGTTGACACTTTCATTGATAAATCTCTCATTCAGTTTTGCTTCCAACATTTTATACAGGTAACTATTTTTTTCACTATCAGATTGGTTATAGAGAGTATTGAATTTGGATTATAACTTAATATTATTTACTGACGTATAATGTGCAATTTTGTTAATTCATTTCACAAGACATTGTTTTAATATATATATATATATATATATATATATATATATATATATATATGAAGAGTTAAGATGCAAAAGCCTCTAAGTGCAACCTGAAATTTACTTCTAGAATGATCATTTTCATCAAGCTCGTATATTTAAGTTCAGTAATTTCACTTAATTGGCAATGAAAACCTATTAATTGTCATTTAAGTTAAATTACTAAACTTAAATATACAAGCTTGATAAAAATGATCATTCTAGAAGAAAATTTCAGATGGCACTTAGAGGCTTTTGCATCTGAATATACAGTATATATAATATTTCCTTTCTTTTATGAAGGAAGAGCTTGATGAAACGGTCAGTGCCTGGAATTGCCACAGGATACGGCCAACTCACAACCCACGGGCTCCCAGTGGTCGACCTTCGATAATGTTTGCTGTTCCCAGCTTATATGGAGTGCAGAATTTCTTGCACTCAATTGAACAAGCAAAACTGAATGTTTGCCAAGAGGAGTGTTTATTTAAAGACTACCCTTGTGAGGAGGATGTCTTTCAACTGTGTGTAGAACTCATGACTGAGCATAACCTTGTCATGTCCGATGATGTTTATGAAATTACAGACCTTTACCTCCAGCTTCGTGAATTGATCCTTCAAGGACTGGACATTGAGGACTAGATTCACCATACTAAATTAATAAACATCACTATAAGTTATGTAGAGGTTTGTTTCAATTGTTTTCGTATTTCAGATGACCAAAATATTTAAATTGGTATAAAACTTTGCACATTTTAAAAAAAATTGAAATTTACATCTGTCTGTAGGTGTTGAATTGCAGCCTTTCACCAAGTTACTCTTCCTACCCCAGCGACCTTGGACCACTGGAGGGAACATCGGAGCGGCACATGCCCACCTGTTTGTAGTTCACTCTGAGGTAAGAAAAACAACATTTGCAGAGTTCTGCTAGGAAAAGGATTTGCCTCAGACTGGCTGGCTGTGCTAATTAAAAGCAAGTCTTCATCATCATTGTCTTTGCCTTGTAGGAAATCCCAATTTTTAAATCTACCATCTGCCCATAAATTTAAAGTTCCCTTTTGAGAGTACTCTCGTATTGCGTAAGCTGGCTTATACTACGAGAAACTCCTTTTCTCGAGAATATTGAAGCAAAAATTATCCTTATAATTTTCCTTTAATGTAAAACGCAGTGCTGCAGCAAGCAGACCTAATAAAGCGAGACGGCTCGTGCGCATATTGCGCATATACTGCAACCTATGGAGAGGGGGCTGAGATGTAATAGCCAATGAGGGCGCTTGGCGCTCATTCTGCGTCACAGCCCGCCAAAAGGGGAGTGGCTTATAGCTATAAAAGATCCGCTTACCATAGGTTCCCTGATTTTCATCTCCTTCAGCGTAAGGTACTCTTCGTTGAACTCCAGAAGAAGCTTTGCGCCGTCGAAACAGCACTCAGCGGGATGTAGGGCTGGGTATCGTTCAAAAAATTTCGATACCGATACCAATACCGATACCGATACCTTGATTTTGATACCGGTTCCTGAACGATACTTTTTTCGATACCAATTTTATGAAATCCATTTTAACAATATTACATAACACATTACCTCAGAAAAACTTTGGTTTTATCTTTTCAGTTTGACTGTGCCAGTGCACAAAGGAACACATTTTTGTTTTTATAAAGAGCTAATGCTCACCAAAGCTGAATTTGTTTTATCAAAATTACAGTAAAACTTGTAACATTGTGAAATAGTATTACAATTTAAAATCTTATTTGAATATATTTCAAAATGTTATTTATTCCTGTGATGTCAAAGCTGAATTTTCTAAATCATTACTTCAGTGTCACATGATCCTACAGAAATATGAAAACAGTTTGCTGCTTAATATTTTGGAAACTATGATACATTTCATGTTTTCAATTTCATGATTCTTTGAGGAATAAAAATTTCAGAAGAACAGCATTTATTTGAAACAGAAATCTTTTGTAACATTACACATGTTTTAAGGTCATTTTTGATCACTTCAGTGCATCCTTACTGAAAAAAATTCTGACTAACCAACACATTTTTGAACGGCAGTGTACATTCAGTAGGTCATTATTGCAATATAAACACTGTCAGAGTGATCAACAAGGTATCTCTTCATTTACCAATCGAAGACGGAGCAACTTTCTGCTTGTTTACTCTGTGCACTGTCAAGGTCTTCATCATATCTGTCGTGGTACCGGTCTTTGCAGCAATTATTTTACCGCAAATACTGCATCGCGCGCTGTTGGCATCGAGCCTGGAGAAATGTAGCCACACTTTTGATCGACTTTTCCACATCTTTAGGGTATTGTGTGTGTGTGTGTGTGCTCGCGTCTCATATAAGTATGTGCGCGGAGAGTTTGTGTGTGTGTGCTCGCGTCTCATTGAGTATGTGCGCGAGTTTGTGTGTGTGTGTGTGTGTTCGCGTCTCATATGAGTATGTGCGTGGAGTTTGTGTGTGCTCGCGTGCATCTCATATGAGTATGTGCGTGGAGAGTTCCACGCGTCTTGTGTGTGTAGAGTTTGCGTGTATGAGCATGAGCGACTTTTAGGTGTGTCATTGTGCATTTCATATGTATTTGTTTGAGCACTGATGTTAACCCCTTAGGTATCGAAATCTGGTACCGAACACCAAGTCATTTTTCGATACTCGATAGTATCAGGGGAATTCGTTCAGTACCTAAAAAGTATCGAACTCAGTACCCAGCCCTAGCGGGATGAGCTACTAACTGCACGCTGGCATCCGGTTTCCCCTATGCCGCCTTCAGCTTGCTGTCTTCTACCCGCTGCGCCATCCGGCGTGTTATATCCTTTCTGCTCGTGCGTGTGCTCGTCGTCGCGTCACACACACTTCCTGTAAAAGAGCAAATTTTTAGCAGGCGTTGTTCCAAATGCCCCGCGACAACTGCGGCTCGTGCAGAGCCCCCATCGCCGGTGGGGATCTTTACATCCTCTGTTTCCTGCCTGTGATTCGGCTGCCCGGAATGCAAGGTCATGGCCTTGTCGACCCTGTGGGCTTGACTAGCTTCCTTCAGCGAGGATCCCACTCCCCCGCTGCTTTCTCTCGGGCCGCGCCGTAAAAAGCGCCGTTCGCAGAGAGCCCTGGAGCAATCTGCACGCGATCTCATGCCGTGGTCGAAACTACGGTCAAAAGTGAAGTATCACATTTACTGCACGCCGAAATAGCAAAATGAAAAGGGGCTATAGAAACCGTTCCTCCAACACAGAGCGAGGCAGGGTTTTACAGTCGCTATTTTCTAGTTTCCAAAAAGCGTTCAAAATGCTGACAACCAAACAAATCCTCGTGCAAATTCACCCGGGGGATTGGTTTATCTCAGTGGATCTGAAAAACGCATACTAGCATCACGTCACAGGCCATTCTTGAGATTCGCCTTCGAGGGTCAAGCTTATCAGTACACTGTCCTTCCGTTCGGCCTGTCTCTAGCACCTTGCACGTTTGCGAAGTGTATGGACGCAGCGCTAGCCCCCCTAAGACAACGAGGTATGCGAATAGTGAACTATCTCGACGATTGGTTGATTTTAGCTCAGTTGGAGGCAGAACTGGTGACTCACAAAACCTGGCTACTCAGTCATTTAGAATGTCTGAGTCTCGGAATCAACATGACCAAGAGCTCACTGTTCCCCAGCCAGAATATTTCTTTTCTGGGAACAGACATAGACTCTGTGTCGATGAGAGCGCGGCATGGCCTCAGCTTCTCCAGTACTTCAGCTGGGTCTGCTGCATATGCGCCCCCTCCAGTACTGGTTGAAGACTCAAGTTCCGTCTCGTGCATGGATTTCGGGTCACTTTCGTATCAAGGTAACCCGCAGTTGTATCGAAGCCCTGGATCCTTGGAAAGCAGCAGTTAGTATGGGGACTGTCTCAAAGCTAAAAGTTGTCTCGACAGATGCTTCCAACCTCGGTTGGGGTGCCCTTCACGAGGGCAGGCCAGCCTCTGGCCTTTGGTCAGGCTCGGAGAAGCGCCTGCACATAAACTATCTAGAGAAGAGAGTGGTGGTCGAGCTGTGCCTGGAAATTTTCCTCCCGTACATAAAGGGCCACCACGTCTTAGTCTGATCGCACAACATGTCAGTGGTGTCCTACATAAACCGCCAGGGCGGTCTCAGATCTCGGAGCTTGTACACCATGGCCAAGCGCCTTCTCGTGTGGGCTCAGCACAACCTGCGCTCGCTGAGAGCAGTGCATGTGCCTGGCAGCCTGAACCTGGGTCCAGACAGGATATCCAGGGGTAACGTTCCCCCCGGGGACTGGTCCCTTCACCCTCGGGTGGTTCAGTCGATATGGAGCATCTTTGGCAGGGCAGAGGTCGACCTCCTCTCACAGGCCAAAGGGATGCTCTGGCACCCTTGTCCCGACTTGTGGGCCCTCCATGTATGGCCCCTCAACGGGTACCCAGTAACCTCCCGGAGGGAGTGTTAAACACTATTACAGAGGCTAGAGCCCCCTCTACCAGGTGGCTGTACGCTTTGAAATGGTCAGTGTTCTCCAGCTTGTGTTCGGCTAGGAACCTGGACCCCCACTGTTGCGGAGTAACAGGGGTGCTCTCTTTTCTCCAAGAGCTTTTGGACGCGGGTAGATCCGGTCAGTCCGGTCAGTCGCTGGGAAAAGACAACCTAGTCGTGCGTTTCCTCAGAGGGGCTAGGAGGTTAAACCCCCCCTCGACCCCCATCAGTTCCCATTTGGGACCTTTCCACGGTACTAGAGGCCATGAAAGGTGATCCATTTAAACCACTGCGGTCAGTGGATCTAAAATACCTCTCACTTAAAACTGCTTTTCTGCTGGCCCTGGCCTCAGTCAAATGCATGTGGGTGACCTGCACACGCTCTCAGTAAGCGCTGCCTGTCTTGAGTTTGGGCCCAATCCTCAAGACAAGACACGGGTATGTTCCTAAGTTGCTCGCCACACCCTACAGAACACAAGTTATTTCGTTATCAGCTCTCCCCACATCTAATGATGAGAGAGACGCGGTTTTCCTTTGCCCCGTCATGGCCCTGAAAGTCTAAGTGGAACCTTCTGCCGTTTTCAGACCATCAGAACAGCTCTTTATATCCTTTGGTGGTCCAACTAAAGGTCTGGCCACTACAGAGCAAAGTCTCTCACGATGGATAGTTGATGCTATCTTGCTGGTTTATGAGTCCAAGGGTCTCCGCTGCCCTCTGGGCATCAGAGCGCCCTCTACTAGAGGCATGGCCTCGTCTTGGGCTTGGTCCAGTGGGATTTCACTTCAGGACATTTATGCGGCAGCAGGCTGGGCCTCTCCGTCTACTTTTATCAGGTTCTATAACCCTTAAGTTCCCGCTTTACAAGCTAGAGTGTTATCGATGTAAGACACCTCTTTACAGCTACTGTGCCCGACTTCGTCTGGCTCAGCTGTTTTTTACTTTGTTAAGCATATATACTTTCTTTCATATATATTACACATTCATGAGTTGGCCCTACTGGTCCTTCCCTACATATTCCTGTATTCACTAACGTGTTAGCCTGGGGTATTATTATTATTATTATTACTTCTCTTCCTATAAGCCCTGGGCACGTACCCTGGGATATTGGTGGAAGATAATTGAGCATGCACGGCACTTTACATTGGGTTCCCGTAGCGTAAGCCAGCTTCCGCAATACGAGAGTACTCTCGAAAGGGAACGTCTCGGTTACTAACGTAACCTCGGTTCCCTGAGATGAGGGAACGAGTATTGCGTAAGCTTCAATGCAAGCTGTATGCTCCGATCTGGGATCGCTTTAGTCGATGAAAACCAGGGAACCTATGTTAAGCGGATCTTTTATAGCTATAAGCCACTCCCCTCCTGGCGGGCTGTGATGCAGAATGAGCGCCAACATTGGCTCTTACGTCTCTACCGCCTCTCCATAGGTTGCAGTAGTTGCCGCAGAGCAGCCAATAAGCGCGTGAGCCGTCTCACTTAGGTCTGCTTGCTGCCAGTGTTGCCAACTTAGCGACTTTTCAGACCCCTTTAGCGAATTTTTTTCAAAAAAGCGACTAGCGACTAATCTACCGATTTTTTGGACAAACCTCCGTAACCTTCAAATGTTGCCAATACTGTCCTGTGAGCGTGAGGTCTTGCTTTCTCCCCGCCGCCACTCTACCTTGTTCACTGAATGGCTGAGAGGAGCAGCAGCACGTTCATCTGTTGAGCGCACGGCTGCTGACAGACAGACGTGAATGAGTAGTGTTTTTCCACGGACTTACCTGCTTTTCTTTTGTTTTATATTTAAAGAATTTAGTTTAACCATTTTAATTTCCTTTCTTTTCTTGTGCTTAATACTTGTAATACTCACTATCACAGAGCTTTAGTTCATCCGGTTCCCGAACTCTCTCAATAATTTTCCACATAGGCCTATAAAAAAATGTAGTCATTCACTATATCATAGCTACTCGTTCTTGTCAGACAAAAAAAAAAAAAAAAGATAGGAAATGAGAACAGCTTTATTTGACATTCGGCTATATGTTTATTATATTATATTATATTATATTATATTAAATACAGTATGTGAGCATTCATTTAGAGGGAAAACACATTAGGCAGGCAGAACGCAAGTACAAAGCGATCACGTCATGAATATGCTAATTGACGTATGACGTCATCTAGCGACATTTAGTGACTTTTAGGGAAGGTGTTAGCTAATTTCCTGTGAAAATAGTTGGCAACACTGCTTGGTGCAGCACTGCATTTTACATTAAAGGAAAATTATAAGGATAATTTTTGCTTCAATATTCTCGAGAAAAGGAGTTTCCCGTAACCAAGGTTATGTTAGTAACCGAGACGATTTAATAATCTTTCTCTTATTCCTTTTGCATTTGTCTTAAATTATGTTGTTACACTGACACTCAAGAGTGATATTTAAAGTTGTCCCTTAAATATTTAATGTAATTTTTTTTTTTCCTCCATTTTATTACAGGTCACAACCATTCATTAGGCAACAGAGAGTATTGA
The DNA here is from genome assembly GCF_963993115.1 of Abramis brama. NCBI lineage: Eukaryota > Metazoa > Chordata > Actinopteri > Cypriniformes > Leuciscidae > Abramis > Abramis brama. The sequence goes on from NC_139973.1 coordinate 22,332,560, forward strand.
CGGCTTGACTGGTGCTGCCAGCATGCTGTCAAATTGAGATCTTGTTTTCTGCTTATTTTCAGAGTTATAACATGGCAAAAACACAACCATCAGAATAAGAGGCATCTAGATGTTTTCCAGCTACAGTAATGTACATTCTTTATATGATTTTGCACATGTTTGCAATACATTATACTGTCAATACTTTAAGGCATAACTTGAATGCAAATGAAGCACAGCAAGCCTTTTAAGATGTACCAAGACCTCAAAAGGAATGTATTTATGGCTTGAAACTGTTCAAAATGGATGGATTTCTCCTCTGTTTAACCTTGACTTTGAAGACTTTAAAAGGGCAGGTGATTGAAAATATGAACAAAAATGGGTGTACAGGTAAATTGATGTTATTTGTAATGTATTATCCCTGAAATAAATTTTAATTGGAATTAAATTTCTTATGGTATTTAGATTATTAACTATGTAACCTTGTGGTACGTTGCTCCAAACAAAACCTTAAACTTTGTTCTCAGAATGGTAGTGCTGTATGTACTCCTATAAATCATTTAACACTCATGATAGACCTAAATGGTTGTAATTGTACATGGTACATTGGGTGTCAGGTTTTGTGTGCCTCTACAGAGAGCTACAACTGAAATATTTTTAAAGTTCAGAATTGGAATATTCTTTAAAAAAGACAGTCAGACTTTCAAACTTTGATGTGCATTATTTATTGGCTTGTGGAACTTGCTCCATCTTTAATGCACAAAATAACATTGGCACCATGTATGCAGGTTGTGTTGGTATTTTATGCATAGTGGTAAAAACATAACATGTGGTATAAGTAAGAATTATACAAACCACAGTAAAACAATTTCTATAAAACAATTTCATAAAACTGTTCAAATGTTTAACCTATAGCATGAACTAAAGGTTCACAATAATGCGACACCCATTTGTATACAAGCACAAAGTTAAATTAAGAACACACAACTGTTCAAAGCCATCTACAGTATCTGACTGAAGAGGCAACATGTACAATTTTATGTAAACAGTAGGTTGCATCTAAACAATGTGATATCTATCACTATTGAAATTCATAAACAAAATATAAAATAAATGATCTAAAAACATAATAAATACATTTGTTTGAATTTCAACATAACCAGCAACAACTACTATAAGTAAACAAATTAAAGTGAATGTTTTACTTTATGTATATGAGTAAAATAAATGTAAAGTACAGGTGAATCTCGAAAAATTAGAATATCATGCAAAAGTTCATTTATTTCAGTAATTCAACTTAAAAGGTGAAACTAATATATAGACTCATTACATGCAAAGTGACATATTTCAAGCCTTTATTTGTTATGATTTCGATGATCATAACTTACAGCTTATGAAAACCCCAAATTCAAAATGAGAATAATAGTGAAAAGGTTTTCATAGCTGTAAGCCATAATCATCAAAATTATAACAAATAAAGGCTTGAAATATCTCACCTTGCATGTAATGAGTCTATATATTAGTTTCACCTTTTAAGTTGAATTACTGAAATAAATTAACTTTTGCACAATATTCTAATTTTTCAAGTTTCACCTGTACTGTAAATGTATGAAGAATGCACCATTCACTAATTTTAACAGTTCAAAGCCATCTATTTGACTGAACTCAACTTGTACAATTTAAAGCAAACAGTAGTCTGCAACTAAATAATGACATTTTTTCACTATTGAAAGTTAACAAAATAAATCTTCAGAAAAAAAGGCTTGTTCAACATAACCTGTAATAACTAAGTGTAACCTGTATTAAATAACATTCAAATTAAAGTGAATGTTTTACTCTATGCATACATGTGTAAAACAAATGTCAGTGTATGAAGAATAACATTTATATGAGCTGGCCATAAATAGTTTCTGCCAGTTCATGTGCCAGTGCAACTAAATTATGTCCATTACCCAGACATTGCTTTCAAGAATTTTGTTCATTTCAGATCGGAAATCTGGGTAGTTGTCATAGTGTACTGAAAGCCTCAGGAAACAGCCACAAGTGTGTGACACTGGTCTTCTCTCAAACCCTTTAAGGTCTGTGAAATCAACTGTTATAGTTTTGTCTATAAACAAATCTGATCCTGTACAGAATCTCAGAAACAGAGACTGTCGTTTTGCATCACACTCCCGCAAGTAAGCTGTCAAATGCTTTGAAATTTCCTTTTGGTGTGCATTCATTTCTTCAGGGAATTTGAGAGATCGCACAATTTTCCTCACTGTTGGTTGTAGTGCACAATACACATGTTCAACTTCCTGAAGGTCCTTGCTCAGAGGTCCAAGTATGCTCATCCACTGTTCAAGAACATAAGCAGGCTCTTGAATGAGAGTCTTGTGTGCCAGTTCTTTCAAAATTTGCATGAAGTTTTCTTCTGTTGGAATTCTCCGACAACTGTAGTTGTCTAAGATCTCGATCAATTCCTCCTGGTCTGCACTACAGAAGTCTGTTCTGCAGCTTTCTAACACAGCACACTCATTTTCTGAGACATACTTCAAAAAGTTGTCAATCAGATCACTTTTGACAGATCCTTGTATTGCTTGCTTCAAGATGACAGGTGCAAGTTTTATTGGGAGATACTTCTCTTTCCTCCAGCCGAATAGAATTATTCGGGCAACACTTTCCCACTTTGCTTTCCCAAAATCATGCCGAAGAAAAGGTACTTTAAAATTGTTCCCCAATGTGCATTGATCATAAAATTCCTGCCAAAATTCTGATAGGCAATCCCTGAACACTCCACCGACGTCATGGCCCATCTCAAACTGTCCATTTGGGAGGAGCAACTTCACTTCTACATCACTCTGTGTATGTGCAAGGGTTTCATCACAGAAATGTGCAATAAGTTCAGAAAATATCTGTCTACGATGAACAACAAGAATTCTTTTGTGAGGAACTACTGGTTCTGGGCTCAGAGGCAAAGTGTCATCTAAGGTTTGTTCATCTATTCCAGTGATGTGTCCGCTTAAAAATGTCACTACATCCCTTGCATCCAAATAATCTGGTGAGGCCATTGATGAACTTTGAAAAGGGACATTCAGATCCTCTGCATCATTCTGATCCTCTGTGGATGAATGTAAGGGAGACACGTCATTGTTGGCTGTACTTTCCACAAAAATTATATCTGTGTCTGAAGCTTGAAAGAAGTCATTCACTCTCCTGGAAGAAGTGGGAAGACTTTGATCCTGGTTATTTCTGTGCAAGTCATCTATTGTGTCTGAATCTGATATGTCCACTCCACTTTCTGTTTCCTCTTCCCTAATTATCTTTTTTGTTGTGAGGTAGAACCTCATCATTGTGAGTTTGGATGTATTATACATTTCCCCCACTGTAGTTTCTTCATCTAGTGACACTTCCTGATAATTTGTTAGATCCAATTCAAACTCAGAAACACTGCCATGAGAATTTTTTTCATTTGGGAAAAACAAACGAATTGCCTCCTCTATCAGTTCTTTCCTTTTCCAGTCTTTTGGCACACTCAACTTCCTTGTTCCCCCTCCTTTTTTAGCTCTCATTTGAACAAAGCCCTGTCCATCATAGTGCATCCACCCAATCTCAACTTTTCTTGCAGTACGCTCACGCTGAGAAATGTTTGTTCTAGTTGTTTGGTTTTCAGTTTGTGAATTGTTAGTTTTTTGTCTTTTGCTCAGTTTTGATTTTAAGCGCTCAAACAGCTTTGACTTCCTGCAAGTTGGCTCAGTTTCTTGCCTCCTACAAAATCCCAAAACTGCCAGTCTGTCTCCATATGAAGGAAAATAGCTTCTCATCTGGTCATCAGTCATTAGCAGTAGGACGCTGACATCAATCTGCAAACAAACACATTTTTGAGTATTATGCAATACATAAACAAAAAAGTTGATACAATTCATACAAGTATCTAAGTTTGGGTTAATCCTACTTATATACCTGCCCTCAAGAAATTGTTCACACAAAGGGAACATTTTATCATTTACTCCAAAAAAATATATATATATTTTCCAAAAAAATCAATTATAAAAGGTTATTTTCATATTTTTTTGTCAGTCATTATGCCTCGCACACAATTGAGCATTCAAGCCTTTTTGAGCAGAACATGCTATAGGGCTTGTTAGTATCAGTAGAACCCCCCCCCCATAGCTCTGTTTTAACATTTTTACATTTAATTTCAGTGCTTTTAAATCGATTAACTTCCCCACAGTATCCACATTATTTTTAATGTAAGAACAACTCTACCTTTTGTAACTTTAATGTGTCAAGTTGTCCACTTCCAGTTAAACACAAACTCAACACAAAACACAAACTCATATTTTAAACTGAGAAGTTAGCTTTGATGGTATAAAATTTGCAGAATGTTTTTATTGAATAGTAACCTCTTATAGGTGTAAATAACATTTTGATTTTCCATTTCATGACCCTTTTAATATTAAATAGTAATCTCTAATTTGAAACACTTATGTTTTGTCATTGACTGACAAAATAAATAGCTTTTTTACATTCCATATTAGGTTTATTTAAGGAATATATATATATATATATATATATATATATATATATATATATATATATATATATATATATAAAATTTGAGCCCACATATGTTCTAGATAAGCCCACATGTTTGTTTTAATGTAATATTCTACACATTGTAGTGCTGAGCAAATATGGGCAGAACTCTTTACTGTCCTAGTACTTCAAAAATGTGAATTAAATGTGGCACAATGGCCTTCATCATCACAGTATGCTAATGTCATCTAGAGCAAGGGATTTCATCAATATGCTGATTGAGGACTGTTGGCACACTCCAGGCACAGGACGGTTCTGTCGGGAGAGACAGAGTTGTTTGCACCTCAATGACACGTCTGTACCATTTGCTTCACAGGACATATGCTTTCAAATCCATACTGTTTATTTACTAGTGTGTTCTAATATTGATTCTATGCCATGTTTGGTCTTATCTGACAGCTTATAAACTGAAATGAATGGTGGTGAACTTAATAAAGATATTAAAGTATCCTAATGTACAATCTAGGTACTATTGCCAGCAGCCATGTCACACTGTAGCCCAAGACTGGTTGCCCACTGAAGCTAAGCAGGGCTGAGCCTGGTTAGTACCTGGATGGGAGACCTCCTGAGAAAACCAGGTTGCTGCTGGAAGAGGTGTTAGTGAGGCCAGTAGGGGGCGCTCACCCTGTGGTCTGTGTGGGTCCTAATGCCCCAGTGTAGTGACGGGGACACTATACTGTCAAAGAGCAACGTCCTTCGGATGAGACGTAAAACCGAGGTCCTGACTCTCTGTGGTCATTAAAAATCCCAGGATGTCTTTCGAAAGAGTAGGGGTGTAACCCCGGCATCCTGGCCAAATTTGCCCAGTGGCCTCTGTCCATCATGGCCTCCTAATTATCCCCACATACTGATTGGCTTCATCACTCTGTCTCCTCTCCACCAGTAAGCTGGTGTGTGGTGGGCGTTCTGGCGCAATATGGCTGCCGTCGCATCATCCAAGTGGATGCTGCACATTGGTGGTGGTTGAGGAGATTCCCCCTTCTATGTAAAGCGCTTTGAGTGCCTAGAAAAGCGCTATATAAATGTAATGAATTATTATTAATTATTATTATTATTATTGATTAAAGGGTCATGAAACCCTAAACCAAAATTTCTGAGATTTTAACAGAGGTATGTGTGTTGAACACCATTGAAGACAATGTTAGCATCTGTTAGATTTAATAGTAGGGGGAAAATGGTTAAATTTTAGTTTTTATATGCTATTTTCGTCTTCCGGGTTTAAAATCTTCATTGTGTCCACGTCACAGGCTGTGACGTGGCAGAGCACTATAGTACTTTGATGACTCATCGGTGTCTCATAATTATTAATGAGACTGAGTTTTTTATCCAATGAGAAGACACTTTCTCTTAATTATTCATGACACCACGTGGAACTTTCCAATGACAGACATGTCAAACTATGATATCGCGTAGTAGATGAGAGAGGTAATGATGGGACGCGCGTTTGTTTTCGTGGTGCAAAAGTTCCAGTGCATCTTTCCTCGTGATGCTGCCCGGGATGGACTCTGACTGCGGGCGGCTGGTTGGCCATCAACCACGGACACATCTAAACTATGTGTGTGTGTAGCAACCATTCAACGGGAGAATGGTGGACTTCGGCCTTGTACACCAATGCAGGTTTCGTCTTGCGAGTGATGCGGTCCCGAGGACTTTTCTATCGCTTCAGAGGTGTGTGTGTGTGTGTCTAAAATGTAACCCTGACCGTTTTACTTGCCTTCTGTTAAATCACTCGTTATTAAAATTTAGATATTTTGATAATACCTCAATTGTATGGAACGTATGCTTAATTTGTGCAAATTTCTATGTCACTGTACATCTTTATTATGTGGGTTTAGGGGGCGCGTAGATCTAGGATATGTAACTTAGGCTACTGAACGGTTTTTTTTTAAGCGATTTTTTTATTTATTTTCAAATATATGCATTTATAGTGTGTATATAAACAAATATATATTTTATAATGACATAATTATACATATACATGTGCATTTATATGTTTTAAATACAATTATAAGGTGTCAGTGTATTTCATTAGACTATAACTTTGCCAGCTATAAAAAAATCTAGCATTTCCTCACGTTTTACCACAGATTTTTAGTGACAGTCGATGACAGTTTCCCCCCTCTCCCCTGCCGTCCCATACCACACCCTCTCCCCTCCCTTCTTCTCACAGCCACCACGCCCAATTAAGTTGCATTTTTCAAAAAGATTGTGAGCTAGACTTGAGCTGAAAGAGGGGGGTGTCGTGACCCTTTAAACATGCATTGAGGAGAATATGTTAATGTTCTTCTCCCCCTCTCCCTCTGGATCACTACCCATTTGCCTCATCTTTTGGTTTCCTGTCGGTCGGTTTGGTGATCGTATTCCACTCATGTTTAACAATGCTTTACTCATGGTATAAGAAGGAAAGGTAACTGTTAATCTAGGAGTAAGGCTTTAACCCCGCCACTCCCGCACATCCGTGCGTAACCTCATACTACAAGAAAGGCTTTTACGGCCTCTTCTGCACGACAGTGCATTATTTGATACAACTGAGTTTCTATACAGTATGTTGTTCGATTCTACTGTCTGTATATTTAAACATGTAACTTAATAAATAACTTTGCCTGCTTTAAGGCTTTGAGAATCTTTCCTTTTATCACTGATTAGGCCCTATCTTGCACCCAGCGCAATTGACTTTGTACACCGACGCATGTATCATTCCTATTTTGCACCCGCGCACAGCGGACTTTTCCCTCCACAGACGCACGTCAGTTAACTAAGAAATACACTTGCGCTCCCAGGGGCGGTTCAGCGCAAAGAGGAGGCGTGTTCCGGCGCAAACGTTCCCTCATGCTATTTTACAGGTTTAGAAAACAATTCCGCCACTGGCCGAAAAAAAACAGTTTAAAGTCAGTGGCGCGTTGCGCATGTTATTCATATGCTATTTTAAGGGTGCATGCTTGGCCATAATCAATGTAGCGTGTGCACAACGCGCATACACTTTGATTCTCTCATCTACACAGAAGCAGCAGTTTTCATTTTTGCAAATCATACATTATTACGATAGATAGATAGATAGATAGATAGATAGATAATTATAAAAGCATACATCTAGCTTACACATTTATTATCATTATCAAATCAAATTATCATACGCCTGTTTAACCAAAGCTAATTTGGGTGGGTTTCTCCATCCCCAGTGTCACTTCTCTGTGTTTTACGGCCCTGACGAGAACGTCGGTCTCCTCGGCTGTGAAGCACTCCTGGCAAATCCGCCATTATAATAGCAATCCGCCATGGAACAAGCGCGCCTGCTCTTAAAGGGAATGTGAGATGTCGCTCTGATTGGTTTATTTCACGTTACGCCCAAACCACACCAATGAATAATGAAGCTACTTCAGACCAACCCCTTTTAGATTTGCGCCGGGCGCAAGAGTCATTTATCCCGCAGGTATAATAGCAACAGCGCCCAAGACCCGCCCACAAAGTTACTTGCGCTTTGCGCTTGACACTTGAGTTTCAGATCGTTAAAATAGGGCCCATTATGTTGAAAGCTAAAGTAATTATATCTTTCATTATCTAAACGTTCAGGTTAAATCCTACGTTTCCTTTCAGATCTAAGAAAGACCTTTACCTTTACAGAATATGAGGTTAAATAGTAACAACAACTTTAATGGAGTCAGATTAATTATATTGGAGTCAGATAAATATTAGAATTATACACGTATTATAAAAATGCCTTTTTCCCCCAATTATTGGTTCAAAAATAGCAGCGCAAGTTTCCAGCCTTACACATTTTATACAATAAACATTAAATAATCTCAGTAAGAAATAAATTTGTAAGTAGGCCTAAATGGTAAGTGGGCTTAAAATGGTCACTTCCTCCAAATAATGTCAATTTTCATTTTTGGGTGAACTATTCCTTTAATTTTTCAGTGGGTTAATTAATTTGTTCAATATTACCTTGTCCTCCTCCAGCCTTTTTATGGTGGTTTCTGGAATGTTCCTCTCCCTCAGAAAAAAAATAAACTTGTCCATCCTGTAATGATAGTTAAATAGAAATTAATAATGAGATCATTGGCTGGTAGGCCAATATTAAGCCTATAGTATGTAAGCCATAAAACCAAATATCTGTATCATTATGATAAATATGTGCTGTGCATAACAAAGCAAGCTCCTGTCCTGATGCAAAACAGTTTTGGTTCAGTGACAGTATACTGGACTGGATATTATATTAAATCTCTCTTTGTAAACATAAAATCAACACTTAACATGCAAGAAGATTATGCGACATAAAAGACAACCTTAGCACGCGCACGTTACAAAAAGTAACATTTTATACTTCCCCAACGTATTTTATTAACACATGGTGATCGTATGGTAAATAGCATGCCAAAGAATAAATATGATCGAACCTTGTCGCCGGAAAATGTCCCGCAAAGCTCTGTTGTTGACGATGAAAAGGAAGAGACTCTCGTGGCCTCATATGCTCGTGGCTTCCTATGGTGCGAGAAGGTCAAAGGTAATCTCAATTGCGCGGGAAAAAAAAAGTCAGAATTGCGACTTTATATCTCAGAATTCTGACTTTATATCTCAGAATTCTGACTTTTTTTCTGAGAATTCTGACTTTATATCTCGCAATTGCGACTTTATTTCTCAGAATTGCGACTTTATATCTCGCAATTGCGACTTTATTTCTCAGAATTGCGACTTTATATCTCGCAATTGCGACTTTATATCTCAGAATTTTGACTTTATATCTCGCAATTCTGAGAAAAAAAGTCAGAATTGTGAGATAAAAAGTCGCAATTATTATTATTATTATTTTTTTCTGTGGCGGAAACAAGCTTCCATAGTCTTCTAACCTGCAATATGCTCTTTACGGTTGTGCCAATGGTGTCTTGACAACCACTGGACTACATATGTAGCCTACTCGTCACTGCCCTGAAGCGCGAAAATCAGCCTTTTAAATTTCAACCGCCCGTTGGGCTCATTGTGTTGTCTCCTTCTTCATTGAGCAAGGATACGTGAGAATTGCGTTTTATTTACCTCAGCTAAGATACGTAATTATTCAAACACAACCTACAAATTCATTTTCTAATGTGACTAATGTAGCCTCGCTTGCACTGTTTAGTTTTTCATTTTATTTGTCTGCTATTTAGTCTCATTCATTTCTTTGCTTCTCTGGATTTGTGGATGTTTCCTGAACTGATTCCGTTTACAGAAATGTAACAACTGAGACCAGATCAGACACACTTATTTGGTACATGTACCATAAAAACTTTCAAACTTCTCTGGGATCTGCATCCCATCCTCCAACAAGACGGTCTCCGTTACCCGGACAACAATCAGATAAGGTTTTATGGGTGTTAAAGAATGTGGCCACATGCAAGAAAGAGAGAGACAATGGGGAGACAGAAACAAACTTCCATGCAGACTTCGCTGAATTAATCAGAAACGAACTGATCTAGAAATGAACGTGCATCCCAGAAACTGTGTGAATGAGTGTGATGTTTTGTGTACTATTATGTATATACTTTGATATATATTTGATTATACAACCAAAACGGGACTCTCACCTAATTCTCGCTGAGAAGGAGAGATAAACCCTATTAATCATATGTATCCTATGGATAACCTCTTGAGAAATGTGTAGGCATGTATCTAATTCTCCCACCTCATGATTTTCAGACTTTGTTGCATACTATGGTTTACCAAAATCAGACGTGTGGCGTATTTGGTCTCTATAAACTCCAATCTGCGTCCCCAATTTGTTAATTTACATTACATTTTGCTAACTTTGTGACGCATTAGAATTATAAGAATCTGGAAGATTCTTTTCTTAAACACCCAATGAAGGGGCTCATGCTTAAGACAAAGGCTTGTAAATCCTGGTGACAGAGGAAACTCCCGCCAGAAAATTCTACCCTTCTCATTGGGTGAACCAGCCTGCATAGGGCTGTCCTTTGTCAAGCTTTAAAAAGGCCTTTTCACTAGATCAGCCCACTTTTTGTGTTTGTGCTGCTGGCCTCCACTGTACTCCTCGCATTGGGGGCCCCTCCCCCACCACTGGGGGCCATGGCCCTGGATCCAGCAGGCCAGAGCACTGCCTGCCATGCTTTCACGCTCTCCAGAGGGAGATAGACTGCCTTTTCTTCAATCCAGAAAAACTGCAACTTTACCATCATTGAATTGGCAACGATCAACTCCTGGCCTTCCTGGCACTTCAGGAGGCCGCACCAGCCAGCGTGCACTCAGCAGGCCAGGACAGCAGGCTTCGACTCACCACAGCCATGTGCTCGAAGCCACCATGCAAGCTCCGACATACAACAGCTTCGGAACCACAAGATGGCAACTTGCACCATGACTTTTGACCCTCACGGACCCACCAACGGACTCATTTTTCAACCACTTCAAGAATTGTCCATGATTTGCAACTGACCATGCAAGTATTTAATGAGGTGCTATGAAATAAGCTGATGGTTCTTCTTTTCATACTGAAATAGATCTTATTCCATAGTTCTATTTCCTGTTTCCAGTTCCACACCACTCACCCCTTTACCTATGCATGTATGTATGAATGTATTTATGTTTGTTTAGTGTAAGTTATGTTTGTGATTTAGTTAATAAAATTTGTGCACGATTATGAATTTGGTTTCTGATCCTCTGTTTGCATACAAAGTCCCTTTTACGATTTTGATCTTGCTACATGCTAATTGCTGTACATAAGGAATAATTATTTTTCAGCGACCATGAACAATACATTTTCCTTAGAATAAATTAATAATCAAAGAGTTCGTTGGAACTGATTAATTGATTGTAATATTAATTTGGCTTACCTCAAAGTTAATCTAATTAACTGACCCAAATATTAATAATTAATCATAATTGGTAATTATGGATTATTATTAATATTTCCCCTTTGAGCTAATATTGTTACAGAAACTTCGTCCGGCTTTCGACTACTGTCTGCCATGTACAGAACCGGTTTTGTTCATTAAATGTTCTGATCTTTGCTTTTTATGTTTTATTTATTATACTTAAAAGAAATTTGTATATTCATTTATTTAGTTTTTTTCTTTCTTCACAAATGTATGACTTTTGGAAGTGCAATTTGATTATGCAGTTAGTTTTAATAAAGTTGAATTAACGTAACTTTCTGTAATTTTTACTCTTCAAAGTGTACACTTGCAGGTGTTGATTATAATTAATCTAATTTACTGATAGCCCCATTAAATAATAATAAGGATAAACAATATTTAAAAAAAACTATATAATTGTCTAACATCTGACTAATTAAAAATTAACCTCAAAACATAATATGCTAAATGGGGGATATCTATAGCCCTATCTAGCATAAAAACAAAAAATTGTCAGAACGTCATCTCTCAGTTGCTGAATGTCGCGCAACAATATTGCTACAGCCCTGTCGCGTCTTACGATTTCACAATTAACAATTCTACGTTGTTACAATGTTGCGAGCACGTAGACAGCGACGTTGCCATAGCAGAAATGCAACGTGCCACAGACGTTGCCACAACGTAAATGTGTTTGCTGGGTGACGAGTACATATGTCGTCCAGTGGTTGTCCAGACACCCTATGCACAACCTTAAGCAATGGCCCTGAACGGTGGTTTAATGTCAACATTGTGACAACGCTGTAACAACCTTCACCACACAACGTAGTTATAGCAACCTTTTGGCCATGTTGTTAAAACGTTGTTAGAAGGTTGGGTACGTTGTGCCAACGTTCTGTGTTTGCTGGGTATTTCGTAATGCGATATTTGTTCTTTTACTGATTTGGTGTTATTCTCTACAAACGCAATATGAAGAAACTAATGAGCATCATATGATACAATGCTGTCTATACGGTGTTGTAATTAGGATTTTTAACTATCGTTACATTATACTAGTGCAAAGTGCCCGTGCAAAATCAGTTTTTGTGTGCATTTTTAGTAATTGTTGGTTTGGTGTGTTTGAGTGCTCATTGTTACAATTACACAGCAAAAGTTCAGTGACATTTTTATTTGTGCATGGTAGAAAGCAAATACTGATACTGACATAATGATGCATTGGAGGATATATTTAGAGTGGATATTTGTGTTTTGTTAGTGCAGACTGGCTGTTCTTGAAGATTACATGTATTGTGTCAGCACCTCTTTATAGACAAATTGCTCAGAAAGTGGCGCTTTTTGTTTGTTTCATTATCTTGAACAAGAATACGAAGTCTGCTTGATCTGCCAACTCTGCTGGCTGCAACGTAGAATTGACCATGGCCTTGTGACTTATTCACTGTCATGGCAAAGCAGGGTCTCACCGGAAACTGCCTACGTCGCAGGGTGAATGTAAATATGTTGTCAGATGGGATGAGGATGATGCGTGGAATGAGTAATGTGCGTCCAGCATTGACACCGATCACAGAAGTCGCAACCAAAAGATGAGGCAGGATTTGTTCAATGATGTACCTCGATCCATTGCAGTGTCCATTTTGTTGGTCGAAATTTCGAAGTAGCATAATCACCATTCCCACCTTTAAAGTGATGTGATGGGGAGGCATACCAGATGGGCAGAGGGTATTTAGAAACTCAGTTGGGTACACATATGGTGAACCTCAGATTCTGCAGTGTCCACACTGTTTTTTTTATTGTTTTTTTTTTATTATACCTTTATTTAACCAGGGAAGAAAATCACATTGAGATAGATATCTCATTTACAAGTGAGCCCTGGCCAAGGTAGCAGCACACAATAAACATAATAAAAACAAAGTAAAATTAAGTACATAAAACAATAGTCACAACACACACATACACTAACACACTCACACACATACACACTCACACACACACAACAATAAAACTAAATTAAAAGTTAAGAACAGGTGCAGACAGTTTGGAATGTTTGGTTGAGATATAACTTAAACTCACTGATTGAAATAAATACAGTAAGTTTCAATGATCTTTGAATCTCATTCCAAGCAGTTGGTGCACTATAAATAAAAGCAGTTTTTCCAAACTCTGTCTTCATTAAGGGACCATTTAAAAGAATATATCAACTTGAACGCAGATTATACCCTTGACTATTTACAGTTAATAGACTAATCATATACAGAGGAAGCTGGCCAACTATGGCCTTGTACACAAGTATAAGCCAATGCTTGTACCTTCTTAAGTGAAGTGAAGGCCAACCAACCATTTCATACAGTGCACAGTGATGAGTATAATAATTTGTATGAGTTATAAATCTTAGAGCAGAGTGATAAACAGAGTCTAATGATTGTAAAAGAGCCTTAGTGGTATTTCTGTAAAAAACATCTCCATAATCTAAGGCAGGTAAGAAGGTAGCTTCCACCAACTTTCTCTTGGCTGACTGTGAAAAACAGGCACTATTCCGAAAATAAAACCCCAGCTGTAACCTTAACTTAGATAGCAATTGTTTAACATGTAACTTGAATGATAAGTCCTCCTCCAACACAAAGCCTAGGCATCTGTAGGAGGAGACCAGTTCTATAGATTTACCCTGCAGAGTGTAAAGAGGTGGTGGAGAGGATTCACACTTATGTTTCCTAGAAAAGACCATGCATTTTGTTTTCTTATCATTCAGAACTAGTTTTAAAGAGAGGAGGTTGCGCTGAACTATTACAAATGCTTCCTGCAACTTTGAAATGCAACTATCAATGGAGGATGCAAAACAATACATTATGGTGTCATCTGCATATAAATGAATACTTCTGATAGGATATCACCAAGATTGTTAATATATAGTGTAAATAACAAGGGACCCAAAATGGACCCCTGTGGCACACCAGATTCAATACTGAGCCTATCAGAAAGAGACCCCTTAAATTGCACCCTTTGGCACCTATTCTTTAAGTAGTTCCTAATCCAACCTAATGCGGTTTCAGAAAGACCAATACTATGTAGACGCGATAGAAGAATACCATGATTGACAGTATCAAAAGCTTTAGTCAAATCAATAAACAGTGCAACACATGATCTTCCATTATCTAGGGCGCAGGTAATGTCATTTAGAACTTTCATAGTGGCAGTTACCGTACTATGATTCTTTCTGAAACCGGACTGAAACCTAGACAAAATGCTGTTACTAACCAAAAATTCCTTTAGCTGTTCGCTGACAATAGATTAAAAAATTTTGGCTATAACTGATAGCTTAGAAATCGGTCTATAATTATTTAAGTTGGTTGGATCACCACCTTTCAACAGGGGTACAACCAGAGCAGATTTCCAGACATCAGGGACAACATTCTGTTCTAATGATAAAGTGAAAATATAAGCTAGTGGGCCAGCAATGATCTCAGCAGCTACTTTAAAAAAATATGGCTCAACTTCATCAGGCCCTGCAGACTTCTTAATGTCCAGGTTTTTTAAGGCCTTTAAAACTTCACTTCTTAAGATTGGAGAAAAGCTAAAAGTAGGGCTATCTTCTCTCAGAAGAGGAGATGGATTTGGTATATCACTCACTGAAATTTCATTAAAAATAGAACCTGAAGAAATGAAA
Organism: Abramis brama; assembly: GCF_963993115.1. NCBI lineage: Eukaryota > Metazoa > Chordata > Actinopteri > Cypriniformes > Leuciscidae > Abramis > Abramis brama. Next base: position 22,347,611 of record NC_139973.1, read on the forward strand.
TGCTTATTAAAGCTATTTACCATATCCGTCCTATTAGTAATAAGACTGTTGCAAACATGCTCTTCTCCAGGAAAATTCTTTGTCATATATTCATTCACTTTGTCAACTTCAGAGTTGGTTGGGCACAGTATGACACGTTCACATAGCCACTTTGGATTGGAAATGTTGACTGTCATGTCATCATATACCCAATTGACAATGTCCTCAAGTTTCTCGCCAGAAATTGATAGTGATTCATTGAGCTCAATTGCAAATTCACCCTCTTCTGGAACCACAGGAATTTTCCCCTCACCAAGGTTCAAAAGGAATTTGGCAAAATCTGCTTCTGTTTGTTGATCTCCAGCAGCTTGAGTGATCCTCATGTTTTCTGTTAGACGAATAATCTCAACATTTTTCCATAGGTGTGAGCTCTTGAAACACCTCCCTATGATCTGGGTTTGGCTACCATGTGGGACAACAGTAAGGATTTGCCTCTAGTCACCGCTGAAAACCATTGTGATGCCACCAAATGGCTTGTCTGAACCTCTGAGCCACTGGAATGTATGATCTGCTGCTTCTAATGCACGGCGATCCATCATTGACACTTCATCCACAACCATGAGATGCGTCATTCTAATGAGTGTTGCAGTGCTGTCATGTTCACTCATACTGCAAGTGGACTCGTCGGTGAGAATGAGAGGACATTTTTTCCTACTGTGAAAGGTTGTGCCTTTCGGCAGTAGGGTAGCTGCAATACCACTTGCAGCTGTTGCAAGAGCTACTTTGCCCTGTGCACGACTTTAAGGATGTGGCACAATGAATGTTTTCCCAGTTCCACCACTTGCATCAAGGGATATCATTTTTCCAAGTCCTTGTTCCACACTTTTCATCACTGTTTCAACAACTTTTTGCTGTTCGTCATTGAGGCTGTTTTCTGTGTCAGTAATGATAGTTTGAAGTTCCTCTATGTTGTGCTCAGTCTCATGCTGAATGATGCAGGGAATTTGACTCCGGACGTGAAGTGGATCAGGCTCAGGGAGGCCAAAGTTCCCATTTAAAGTAAAACCATGTCTTTCAACATGGTCCTTAAGGTCAAGTAGCACTTGAGTCACAATAAATTAATCTGGCTCATTCACATTGGCCCTGTGCATGAAATCTTCACACAGCACATGCTTGTGCCTTTCCCAGAACTGCAAGTGTTCCCCTCTAAGAACAAACATTAGCATGTTGGCGAAAACCTCGCGCAGTGCTGAGCCAAATGTCACATTTGCAGCCTCCTCCATAACAGAATCTACTTCTTGGTCATTGTCAACAATGCCATGTGCAATGCAAGCTGCCAGATAGGTGTCCATGACCACATCTCCAACTCGTGGGAGGTCTTTGAAGCATGTTGGCCCTGGCACGCGGTACAAAAGGATGCGGAGATAGAATAGTTCAGCAGTGTGAGGGTTTAAGGCAATCATTGGAATTCGTCCAACGGTGTCAGCCATGCAGTCATCATGAGAACTCAGTCTTTTTTTACGCAATTGAAATTTCTTTCGTGTGTATGTGAAGAGTTGAAACACATCTGGGTACACAATGTGTCGCATGTGTGGATGAAGAGACATTGCTTCAAAAAAGGCGGTCAGTGTGGTGGCAGGTGGCCACGAGTCCAATAGGTTCTGGGCAGTGCCTTCATCATTGAACATGATGACCTGTTGGCTGTTTGGCTGTTTCTGTTGAATGGGGAAGTCGTATATGCGCCAGTATCCCTCAGATGCAGTGATGTAACACCCTAACTCATAACGTGTCACCTCATCACGTCGTAGTATCTCACGGGTCTCATCATCAGGCACATCCAGTCTCACCATGCACTGATCAGGTCCCTTCTCCAAATATTTATACAGATATTTGACATTGGAGACAGCACACACAATTTCAACATTAATATGCGCATTGTATCGGAGCAGGATGTACGGATTGTATGGCACAACCCATGTATTATTGACAGGTACATTGACGCCACCTCTGATGGTCTTGATGATGGGAGAACCAGGTGCTCCTTCTGTTCGTCTTCGGTACAATGGGTAGGAGTTGTCTGAAAAGCTTGTGTTCTGTCTCAATTGTTTGGGATACTCTTTGGTGCACTTTTTGTCTACCATGCAGGGGCTGGCACTGTTCCATTGTCCACATGGACCGTGAATCATGTGTGATGTTACAATGCGATGTAGTTCCATATTTGTGTTTTTGTCAGGAATCTCTGCAGACACCACACGGTCAATATCACTGGTGGTCCTGGGTTTGTCGCGGGCTACCATGGTCATGAGCATGTGTATATGTGGAAGATGCCTCTTTTGTGTTTCCTTCACCATCACATATGCATCAATGTGTCCCAAGATGTCACGCTTGAGGAGGTCTGTGAGGAGTGCCTCCACCTTCATGTGAAATACTCGAGCAATGATGTCTGGTCTCTGATTGGTCTGTTGACCCTCAAAAAGTGATCCTGTGATTTCAGGCCAGTTCGGGTTGCAAGTGAAGGTGAGGAAGAAGTCAGGTTTTCCTTTGATTCGTACCAAGGCCATGGCATCTTGGAACTCCTTGGCGTACCATCGGGGTGATCCGTAAATTGTGGGTGGCAGGATGGTTAGGCGTCCAGGAATGATCTCAGAGTGACTATTCAGGGCATCAACAATGATTTTATACTTTTCAGCCTTTATAGACTTCTGGTTGTGGCGGATCCAGTTGAGGCGGTGTGACTCAATTTTTGCCATCATGTCACATACGTATTGCTGTGTCAGTCTCCCACCACGAAGCAGCAAATTGAAGTGTTAAGCAATGTCACGCACTTGAAGATGGTAACGGTAGAAGCATGTTGGTGTGATACCTGCCAGCTCAGTGTGTGGTATCCTTGGGAACCCTGAGGCAGAAGAAGCACATATGACAATGGGTCATATGCTGGATGCATGGCGTCGATTGTCTGAAGCCTTCCTCCTCTGAGATGAAGAGTGACAGCCAGTTTCCCAAACTGCTGTGTAGTTGTTACTCCTGGAGCAATGACAGCCACGTCACTATTCAGTGATGGAATAGTGACTTGCCAGCCGAGCCTTGTCACTTGCCAGCCGAGCACTGTGTTCGTCCTCTTCCTCAGCTTCACGCGCCTTTCCTGACGTGCAGCGTCACTTGCCAGCCGGGCACGGCGTTCGTCCTCTTCTTCAGCTCCACGGTGCCTTTCCTGACGTGCAGCATCACTTGCCAGCCGAGCATCTCGGGCTTCGACTGACTGAGCATTACGTGCATGACGCATTGCCTTGCGTATCCTTTCTCTGTTGGTACGACTATCTTTCGTCATCTTAGCATCAGCAAAGGTGGTGTAACAGTAGGTCACAATCAGGTGGTCTGCAAAAGATCAGATGCCCAGGATATGGGCAGAAATGTGGTATGAATATAATTAATTTGGCTGCTGTTCATAACTGATAGTTCATTTGAATTATAATAATTTATGCACATCAATGCACAGCCACAGAGACGGAAGAGAGTGATCATGAACAATAAGGCTGCGTGGCGTGAGCATGGCGTCTGCGTGGCGTTTTCTATGTCTTTGCACAGACCGTGTCTGATGCGGCGCTGCTGCTGCTAGGTGACGTACAATGAGGGCTATTTCGGGATTTGGTCGAAATATGGGGAGAGAGTTGTGGAGGCCTATAATTCATGTTAAACATAAATATATAGCCTACTGATACAGCAAAGACTACGTCGGCAGTATTGACAAAATAGGCTACAGAATATTTCATTCTGTATTGACAGGTGCAATATTTGAATATTGATAATTATTTTTTTATTTATTTTTTCAATTACAGCTATATCTGCATTTGTCAAAACCTCCAAAAATCAAAATGTCATTTATAGATAGATATATTATATATTATTATTATTATTATTATTATTATTATTTATCGTGTCAAAATGACATCAAAACATATTTTTCTATTCTATTTTACCTGGAAATGCTTCCAACACGCTTGCATGTCGCGCGAAAAATAGGAGTCGGTTCTATTTCTAGCATGCACGCAGTGTGCAAGCTCTAACCTGTTAACATGATGGGAGCCGAAATAAAAATGGACACGCCAGGCCGACGATACACTGGCTGTGTGGCGTGAGTGTGGCGTTTCTGTTGCGTGTCAGCTGCGTGGCGTTTTCTGTCTTTGCACACCAGAAACGTGTCTGACGTGATAAGACACATTGGTGATATATTCGACATATGGGAAGAGACAACGTTGGCATTGATGGTAAAATAGGCTACAGAATATTTCGTTCTGTATTGACAGGTGCAATATTTTGAAAATCGATAATATTTGTTTTTTAAATATTTAAAACTCGTCTCACGCAGGCAGTGTGCAAACTCTAACCTGTTCACATGGGAGCCAAAATAAAAACGGCCACGCAGCTGAGCTGATGGAGATCGATCGGTAAGAGGATAGTTAACCTTGTTTAAGCCTGCATAGCCTATTACTACTACTACTACTATTTAACATATTAAACATCGCATAGTTACAGGCTAACTTAAGCGCGCATGACACAGTAATAAAGAAGTAAACAGCGTAGCTTTAAATAAACATTATTAAGAAGTAAACAGTGTGATTTACAGATTCAGTTAACATCCAGAGAGAGTGTGTGTTTATTGTTTATTTTTAAACCACAACCTTCTAAAAATGATATATTTAACAATATCTTTTGCATTTCTCATCCAAACAACGTCAAACTTGGCACTGCACTTACTCGTGCCCATAGCAAGACACCTGTCAAGTTTGAAATCCATCGGACTAACGGTTCGAGAGATATGGAATAACAGACAGACAGACAGACAGACAGACAGACATACAGACAGACGTTCCTGTAATTTATAGATAGACTAGAGCAAAATGCCCATGCAAAAGTTTTTGTGTGCAAAATCAGTTTTTGTGTGTGTTTTTAGTAATTGTTGGTTTGGTGTGTTTGAGTGCTCATTGTTACAATTGCACAGCAAAAGTTCAGTGACGTTTTTATTTGTGCATGGTAGAAAGCAAATACTGATACTGACATAATGACATACAATAAATGTGGAACATTGAACTACACGATTCAGGGAGCAGGATACACAGTGAACTCCAAGCTACTTAAGCTCCGCTGCTTTCTTCGACCCTCTCTGTGAGGGTCAAAAGCCAGAGTGGCTAGAGTGGCAAAAGCCAGTGTGTGCTTCTTTTACCGATATATATTTACCGATATTTTTTGCATTTCTAATCCAAACAATGTCAAACTTGGCACTGCACGTACTCATGCCCGTAGCGAGACACCTGTCAAGTTTGAAATCCATAGGAATAACGGTTCGAGAGATATGCGAATAACACACACACACACAGACAGAAAGACGTTCCCATAATTTATAAATAGATATAATATACAGAAGTAAACGGCGCAGGTGACTTACAGATTTCAGGGAGCAGGCTACACAGTGAACTCCGAAAAAATGCTACGCTTGAGCAAACAGTTTGTGAATAGGTTACAAATGATGGCCGTGAATCTATCTATAAATTACAGAAACGTCTGTCTGTCTGTATGTCTGTGTGTTTGTCTGTCTGTGTGTCTGTCTGTCTGTTAACCACATATCTCTCGAACCGTTAGTCCGATGGATTTCAAATTCGACAGGTGTCTTGCCACGGGCACGAGTAAGTGCAGTGCCAAGTTTGACATTGTTTGGATGAGAAATGCTAAAGATATCGTTAAATATATCATTTTTAAAAGGTTGTGGTTTAAAAATAAACATTCTGACATTAGAGGGTTGTATCGGTCAAAGAAGCCCCAAGAAGGTTGTGGTTTAAAAATAAACATAATAATAAACACAACCTTCTAAGTGCTTCTTTTACTGGTATTTTTAACGATATCTTTTCTCATCCAAACAACGTCAAACTTGGCACTACACTTACTCGTGCCCGTAGCAAGACACCTGTCAAGTTTGAAATCCATCGGACTAACGGTTCAAGAGATATGCGAATAACAGACACACACACACACAGACAGACAGACAGACGTTTCTGTAATTTATAGATAGACTAGTGCAAAATGCCCATGCAAAATCAGTTTTTGTATGTGTTTTTAGTAATTGTTGGTTTGGTGCCCGTGAAAGAGACTGTGAACGCATTGAATAGGATATGTTTAGTTGGTGAATAGCATAGGCTACTATTACACAGCAGCGATAACGTTAAGCGCACAAGAATGAAATATAATATTCAGAAGTAAACAGCATAGCTGACTTACAGATTCAGTTAACATCCACAAATGAATAAGCGCGTCAATTCAGGGAGCAGTGCAAAGTGCCCGTGCAAAATCAGTTTTTTTTGTGTGTTTTTAGTAATTGTTGGTTTGTATTTGAGTGCTCATTGTTACAATTACACAGCAAACTTGGCACTGCACTTACTCATGCCCGTAGTAAGACACCTGTCAAGTTTGAAATCCATCGGACTAACGGTTCGAGAGATATGCGAATAACACACACACACAGTATAGTGCACAGACAGCGTGCTGGACTGTGCGGGAGACCGCTCATATAAATCATATCACCAAGGTCAGATAAATCCCATCACATACCCAGCAAACACAGAACAATGGCACAACGTACCCAACCTTCTAACAACGTTTTATCAACATGGCCAAAAGGTTGCTATAACTACGTTGTGTTGTGAAGGTTGTTACAGCGTTGTCACAATGTTGACATTAAACCACCGTTCAGGGCCATTGCTTAAGGTTGTGCCTAGGGTGTCTGGACAACCAGTGGACAACATATGTAGCCTACTCGTCACTGCCCTGAAGCGCGAAAATCAGCCTTTTGAATTTCAACTCGTTGGGCTCATTGTGTTGTCTCATTCTTCATCGAGCAAGGATACGTGAGAATTGCGTTTAATTTACCTCAGCTAAATAAGATACGTAATTATTCAAACACAACCTACAACTTCCTTATCTGATGTGACATTTTTTGATCATCATCTGGTCAGGTATGACAAATATTTAACTTTATGCCAAAAGTATGAAGCCAAAATGACTTTAATGATGAGTAATTGATTTCAGCACTCATTGAACAGGCAGCGACGCGTAGCCTACTTGTTGCACGTTAATGTTTTTTACTTTTTGTTTTTGTTTTGGAAACGCACAGAGAAATTTTTTTTTTGTAACTGCTCGCACACCTGTTTATATTTTCCTTTGATCCGTCGTCTCATTCGTTTCTCTGCCAGATTTTCGCATGTTTGCTCATGCTAGGTAGTCCACTCCCTCTATATGTTTTTTTTTTTTTTTTTTTTTTTCTCACAAATGTATGACTTTTGGAAGTGGAATTTGATTACCATATGCAGTTTTAATAAAGCTGAATTAGCTAACCTTCTATGTCATTTTTACTCTTCAAAGTTTACACTTGCAGGTGTTGATTATAATGAATTTAGCTACTGTTAGGCCCATAAATAATAATAAGGATAAATAATATTTAAAAAGTATTATATAATTATATAACATATGACTAATTCAAAATTAACCACAAAACATAACATGCTACATGGGGAATATCTATAGACCTATCTAGCATAAAAAAATTAATTGTCAGAACGTCATCTCTCAGTTGCTGAATGTCGCGTAGCAACGTTGCTACAGCCCTGTCACGTCGTTGTTACAATGTTGCGAGGACTTAGACAGCGACGTTGCCATAGCAGAAATGCAACGTGCTACAGACGTTGCCACAATGTAAATGTGTTTGCTGGGTAGAGCCTCTTTCACCTAGATATCATCATATAGAGACTGTGTCTGTTCCCTGAATTTGGAAATCCAAAAAACATCCAAACCCATCTAAGGTTAAAAATTGAATTGATGTTCAACAAATAAAAAACAGCTATAATACAGATGAGCAAATGATAAAGCTTGGGTTGCTGAATATTCGATCGCTTACTCCAAAAGCACTCATTGTTAATGATATGATTTCAGATTATAACCTAGATGTGCTGCCTGTGTTTGACAGAAACCTGGCTAAAACCAAACAATTACATTACTTTAAATGAGTCCACCCCACAAGATTACTGTTATAAACATGAACCTCGTCTAAAACGCAAAGGGGGAGGTGTTGCTGTAATTTATAGTAATATTTTCAAAACCACTAAGAAATCAAGTTTTAAATATAATTCTTTTGAAGTGGTGGTGCTTAATGTAAAAATATATAGTGCAAACGATAAAGTTTGAGATTTGTGCTGGCTACTGTATACAGGCCACCAGGGCACCATACAGACTTTATCAAAGAATTTGCGGACTTTCTATCAGAATTAATATTGACTGCAGATAAAGTACTAATTGTTGGTGATTTTAATATACACATAGATAATGAAAAAGATGCATTGGGATTGGCATTTAAAGACATTGTAAACTCAATTGGAGAACATGTGTCAGGACCTACTCATTGTCGTAATCATACTCTAGATCTAATATTATCGCATGGAATAAATGTTGATGCCGTTGAAATTCGGCAGCAGAGCGATGACATCTCAGATCATTATCTAGTCTCATGTAAATTACATTTAGCCAAGGCTGCAAAGCCGACTCAGTGTTATAAATATGTTAGACCTATCACTTCTGCCACTAAAAATTGCTTTATCAATAATCTTCCTAATCAGTTTCATCATCTCAGCATCCCGGATAGCTTAGAAGAACTTGATATTGCAACAGAAACTTTTAACTCTCTCTTTTCTAGCACTTTAGACAGTTGCTCCACTGCGCTTAAAGAAGATTAAAGAAAATAGTCCAACGCCGTGGTACAAGGAGCACACCCGGGCCCTTAAGAGAGCAGCCAGAAAAATGGAGCACAACTGGAAGAAAACAAAACTAGAGGTATTTCGGATTTCATGGAAGGAGAGCTCGATTACTTACAGAGAGGCTTTAAAAGCTGCTAAATCTGCTTATTTTTCAACCCTGTTAGAAGAAAATAAACATAATCCTAGGTATTTATTTGAAACAGTGGCTAAACTAACGAAAAAGAAAGCTTCAAGCCCAGAAGTTTCCAAGCAACACAGCAGTAATGACTTTATGAACTTCTTCACTTATAAGATTGATAATATCAGGGACAAAATTATAACTATGTAATCGTCTACTACAGTGCATCAGGGAGAGCATTGTAGTCTCCCTGAGGAAAAATTTGATTCATCTATTGCTATAGGAGAGGAAGAATTTTGCAAAGTCGTTAATTCATCTAAATCAACAACATGTATGTTAGACCCTATTCCGACTAAGCTACTGAAAGAGATGCTTCCAGAGGTCATAGATCCTCTTCTTAATATCATTAATTCGTCTTTGTCTCTAGGATACGTACCAAAAACCTTTAAGCTGGCTATGATTAAACCGCTTGTTAAAAAAATGCAAAATCTCAAATCTGCCTTTTCTGTCAAAGATGTTAGAAAAAGCAGTATCCTCACAACTGTGTTCCTTTCTTGAAAGAAATTATATCTGCGAGGATTTTCAGTCCGGATTTAGACCGTACCATAGTACCGAGACAGCTCTCGTTAGAATCACAAATGATTTGCTCTTATCATCCGATCGTGGTTGTATCTCTCTATTAATGTTAATTGATCTTAGTGCTGCATTTGACACCATTGACCACAACATTATTTTAAATGGACTAGAAAACTATGTTGGCATTAGTGGAATTGCACTAGCATGGTTTAAATCATACTTATCTGACCGTTATCAGTTTGTAACAGTAAATGAAGAGATGTCTTATCGAACACAAGTTCAGTACTATGGCGTACCACAAGGCTCAGTACTAGGACCGCTGCTGTTCACTCTGTACATGCTACCATTAGGAGATATATTAGGAAACATGGAATTAGCTTTCACTGTTATGCTGACGATACTCAGCTGTATATTTCTTCAAAACCTAACGAAACTTACCAATTCACAAAATTAACGGAATGCATAGCTGATATAAAAAATTGGATGACTAGTAATTTCCTACTTCTAAACTTCTAAAAAAACAGAGATTCTAATTATTGGACAAAAAACTTCCTCACGTAATAACCTAGAATACTGTCTAACACTTGATGGCTGCTCTGTTAAGTCTTCGTCGTTGGTTAGGAACCTGGGTGTGCTCTTTGATACCAATCTTTCATTTGAAAGTCACGTGTCTAGTATCTGTAAAACCGCATTTTTCCACCTTAAAAATATATCTAAATTATGCCATATGCTTTGTTTTACGGTGTGTACTTTACTCTTAACACCTTTTACCTATTTATTTATTATTCTCAGGTAAGATAAAGAAAGTCAAATCTGACCTAAACCGTAAGCATTCAAAAGGTACTTACAATTTGGTCAGAAGACTCCTCTGTGGTATGTTCTCATTAAAAGTCTTCCAGCATCATAAATCTCAGAAGGCAGATTTTGTAATCAATTAAATTTCTTTTAATTGGTTACTTTTCTTTTTATAATAAACAAAAATATAAAGGCAAATAGAACGTCATCGTTTAAGTATAAAATACAATAGTCATGTTTTGAAACAAAGGTGTAGTAAGCTCTGGGCTTCTTATCTTCTGCTCTGGGTTTCTTGTCCCCAGCTCTGGGCTTCTAGGTGTCGGGGGCTCTGGCGTATCAGTATCCCAAGAGGCAGTCAGTTCATCAGTCTTTTATACTCCTGTTGTTTTCAACAGGCGTTAGGTTGACATTCCTCCAAAGTTTCCCAGATCCTTCTCCAGGCATGTGCAAGCGGTCCACCTCTTCATGTCCTTGAACTACAGTAAACTCAACTAAGATGGCTGAGTTCATTTAAAGTTCTAGGAGTCTAGCGCACACACATAATCACACTTTTCTGCTCCTCTTAACATGGGTTGGCACAGTCACATATACATACATAACTTATTACTGTACATCTATGCCAAAACAATATAAGCCATCTTTTACAAACAAAATAACTAACAACATTGAATGCAATGCATTATATCCAATACATTGGCTAAATATGTGTAACAAAAAGGCATCTACAATAAACAAGGAGGCAGGTAATTGCATTTTCTTGATATTATACAACAGCTTTCATTGACAAATGCGGAACAATTAGTTCATGCGTTCATGACATCAAGGCTAGATTATTGTAATGCTCTACTGGGTGGTTGCCCTGCACGCTTAATAAACAAACTACAGCTAGTTCAAAACGCAGCAGCTTTAGTTCTTACCAGAACCAGGAAGTATGACCATATTAGCCTGGTTCTGTCAACACTGCATTGGCTGCCTATTAAACATTGCATACATTTTTAAATATTGCTGATTACTTACAAAGCACTAAATGGTTTAGCTTCGCAGTACTCGAGCGAGCTCTTAACGCATTATAGTCCTTCACGTCTATTGCGATCTCAAAATTCCGGCCAGTTAATAATACCTAGAATATCAAAATCGACTGCTGGCAGTAGATCCTTTTCCTATTTAGCACCAAAACTTTGGAACAGTCTTCCTACCATTGTCCGGGAAGCAGACACACTCTGTCAGTTCAAAGCTAGATTAAAGACACATCTCTTTGACCTAGCATTCACATAATACATTATAGACTTCTATAATTCAATGTTAGGCTGCATAGATTAGGTCAGCCGGAACCGGGAACACTTCCCATAAATACTGATGTACTCGTTATATCATAAGAAAAATGGCATCTACGCTAATTTTAGTGTCTTTGTTTATCCCGAGGTTTTCCCGCAGCCTGCCGGATCCAGGCCGTATCCAGATCTGACGAAGGACCTTCGCCTGGACCCGATGTCAACGCAGTGCTGAAGTGCCAACTAGTCTCTCCCTATGGAGGATCCCTTTACCACTCTACAGATAAAGTGTTGTCGGGAAAATTTGTTTCGCGTACCTACCCTGAAGTGACAAAATAATATAAAATTCTGTATCAAAATTTATAAGGAAAGACCAGTACTTTGTTTAGGCTTGGTTTGTAGCGAATTACAAGGCAAGGCAAGGCAAGTTTATTTATATAGCACATTTCATACACAATGGCAATTCAAAGTGCTTTACATAGAAGAAATTAAAATAATAAAAAGAAATAAGAATAATTAAAACAGTTTAGAAAAATAAAAAATAAAATACAGTACAGTACAAACAGTCGGACGAACATTGGCACAGTGCTCATTCATTCATTCATTAAATGCATAGCTAAACAGATGTGTTTTGAGTCTGGATTTGAAAGTGACTACTGTAGGAGCACGTCTGATCTCCTCTGGAAGCTGGTTCCAGCTGCGGCTGGCATAATAGCTAAAAGCGGACTCGCCATGCTTTGAGTGAACCCTTGGTATTTCTAGCTGATATGATCCTAATGATCTGAGTGATCTGTTGGGTTTATATTCAGTGAGCATATCTGCAATGTATTGAGGTCCTAGGCCATTGAATGATTTATATACCAGTAATAATACTTTAAAATCAATCCTAAATGTAGCAGTGTAAAGACCTGAGGACTGGTGTGATGTGTTCATATTTTCTGGTTCTGCTCAGAATCCTGGCGGCAGCGTTCTGTATGAGCTGCAACTGTCTTATGGTCTTTTTGGGAAGGCCAGTGAGGAGTCCATTACAATAATCCACCCTGCTGGTGATGAAAGCATGCACAAGTTTCTCTAAGTCTTGTCTGGAAACAAAGCATCTAATTCTTGCAATATTTTTCAGATGATAGTATGCTGATTTAGTTATTGCTTTGACATGACTACTGAAACTAAGGTCTGACTCTAGTGTCACACCAAGATTCCTGACTTGATTTTTAGTAGTTTGACCCCTAGAGTGAAGGTATGCATTCACCTTGAGAACTTCATCTTTGTTTCCAAAAGCAATGACTTCAGTTTTGTCTTTGTTTAACTGAAGAAAGTTTTGACACATCCAACTGTTGACTTCATCGATGCATTGGCACAAGGAGTCAATGGGGCTGTAATCGTTAGGCGATAGGGCTAAGTAGAGCTGTGTGTCGTCTGCATAGCTGTGGTAAGCAATTTGGTTCTTTCTCATTATTTGGCTCATTGGGAGCATATACAGGTTGAACAGGAGTGGCGCAAGAATTGAGCCTTGAGGGACTCCGCATGTCATGGATGTCCACTCAGACTTATGGTCTCCTATACTCACATAATAACCTCTCCCATCTAAGTATGACCTGAACCATTTTAGGACTATCCCAGAAAGCCCCACCCAGTTTTCCAGCCTGTCAAGAAGTATGTTATGATCGACAGTGTCAAATGCAGCACTGAGGTCGAGTAGTACCAGCACCGATAATTTGCCTGAATCAGTATTTAAGCGAATATCGTTTATTATCTTTATGAGCGCTGTCTCTGTGCTGTGGTGGGGTCGGAAACCAGATTGAAAATTGTCAAAGTATCCATTCGAGCATAAGAATTTGTTCAGCTGATTGAAGACAACTTTTTCAATGATCTTGCCTATGAAAGGAAGATAGAAGGCCTATAGTTGCTTAATATGGTCTTATCCAGATTGCTCTTTTTCAGGAGGGGCTTGACAACTGCAGTTTTCAGGGAGTTTGGAAAACTCCCAGAGAGAAGTGATGCATTTACCACTTCTAGAAGATCTGCTTCTAAACTGTTTAACACACTTTTGAAAAATGATGTGGGAAGTGTGTCAAGAGCGCAGGTTGATGTTTTAAGGTGCTGTACGGTTTCTTCCAAAATTTTGCCATCAATTTCTTTGAAGTCAGACATAGTAACTACTTTCTCAGGTGGTCTGATCTGTCTGACCCCAGAGCAACTCAAGGATGTGCTGATCACCTTGCTGATATTATTGATTTTCTCAGAGAAGAAAGAAGCAAACTCACTGCACTTGCTGTCTGAGAGCATGTCACTGGGAATCTGGCTTGGGGGGTTTGTCAGTCTCTCTACAGTAGCAAAAAGAGTGTGTGTGTTGTTTAAATTACTGTTTATAATATTTGAGAAGAAAGTCTGTCTAGCTTTGCCTAGTTCCATATTGAAAGCATGGATGCTGTCTTTGTAGATGTTATAATGGACTACAAGTTTTGTCTTCCGCCACATGCTCTCTACTTTTCTGTATTGTCTTTTCATATTTTGCACTGCTGTTGAGTTTCTCCAAGGTGCTTTTTGTCTGCCACTCTTCTTCCTGACTTTAACAGGAGCAATATCATCAAATACACTTTTAACTTTTGAGGTAAAAGAATCAAGGAGAAAATCAACAGAGTCTGCAGATATGCTTGGTGTTAAGGATATAGCCTTCATAAATAGTACACTAGTGTTCTCATTTAAGCATCTCTTCTTGAGAGACACAGATCTAGCTTCAGTGGCAGGAGAGATCAATATATCAAAGAAAATACAGAAATGATCAGACAGCGCTACATCCTTAATAACAATCGATGAAATGTTTAGATCCTTACTGATAAGTAAATCTAGAGTGTGTCCACGATTGTGTGTGGGTCCATGTATATGCTGAGTCAGATCAAAAGTTTTTAAAACACTTTTGATTTCTTTTGGCATATTGTTCTCTGCACTATCTATGTGGATGTTAAAATCTCCAGCAATGGCAAAACAGTCAAACTCTGAGGTAATTGTTGATAACAGTTCTGTAAAGTCCTCAGCAAAGGCTGGAGAGTATTTTGGAGGCCTGTAAATAATGATAAGTAAAATGCGTGGAGCACCTTTTAACACAATACCCAGATATTCGAAAGACAAGTAATTCCCAAATGATATTTGCTTACATTGATAGATATCTTTAAAAAGAGCAGCTAGACCCCCACCTCTCTTAACAGCTCTGCAGACACTCATAAAAGTAAAGTTAGGAGGGGCTGCTTCATTGAGGATTGTTGCACTGCAGCTGTCTTCTAGCCAGGTTTCATTCAGAAGCATAAAATCCAGATTGTTTGTGGTTATTAAGTCGTTGACTAGAAGTGATTTATTTTTAAGTGAACGAATGTTTAAAAGTGCTAACTTAACAGTCTTACTTTTTGTCCCCACAGCAATATTAGTTTGACGTGTAATAGGCACCAGATTAGTTGGGTTTGCTGTATGGCTATTGAAGGCCTTTCTATCTTGTAATAGAACAGCAATAGAGAAAGATACAGGCACACTGGGTTCTCGCTTGTTCTGTAAACATTTGAGAAAGTTACTGTTATCAAAACGGGGACCCGACACATATCACTGAGAGCTGGTATCAGTTGTTTTTGGTTCACCTCGAGCAGATGGAGGAGGGTGTGGGCCCTGGCGTTGTGGCAGAGGCCGAAGAGCTCTCACAGGAGGGGGAGGGCGAGGGCTTTGGTGGTAATGGTGCCTGTCTTTTTTTTTTTGGTTGGTAGCTACAAACCTGCGCACATATATTCAAACGCACATAACTATTGTTCTGAAGGAACTGAGCCAGTAGAGGGCGATACTGACTGTTATATATCTGTCACCTCACTTCCTCTTTGAGCACATGGACATGGTGGAAGCCATTTGAATGGTGGTTTAGGCCTAAGGGCAATGATGGCCTTGACTGGGTTTTGATACGTGGACTGTGTGCGTGCATCAAGTGTAAGTTGATAGTTTGTATTTTATATATATTAATATTGTTATGTATGATGATCATGTGTACAGATTGTTTGGTGGGTACCTTTCTATCTTAACCATGAATAATATTGTTTGTTGTATGTATATGAATGTTGATGTAGTACATTGTTTGCAATTGGTCACTTGAAGATTTAGATCTGTTGTTTAACTCTTTTAAACCTGGTGAAACCTGCTTGTTATATGCATCAATGTGTTAATGTTTGATGTTTGTCATACTTGTAACTGATGGCAGTGTTGTTATTCTTTTATAGTAACCACACACCTTGATCCACATGTTGAGCCATCAAATAAAGAAACTAAAAGGAGTTTTGTGCATTCTCATCGATGCCCCACAGTGATTATTATTTTACCAGTTCTTAACAAACTTCAAAACAATGGTCCTTCGAGCCGGAGCTGGATAATTGCTGTGGATCAAGATGGCACATGCAGCAAGGGGTAGTGATCACCGACCAGCTGATGTTCGTCCAAAGCGGCTAATTCGCCCACCTGCACCTGCACCTGTCAATATGAGGTGGAACTACCATCAGCAGCAAATCGGCAACTTGTTCCTGATGAGAGAATTTACCAAAGATCAATGCAGAGAGCCAAAGAGAAGGGATCTTTCTCTCATTTCTCAACATTAACTAACTGGAGCACAGTGGATGAAGACCCCCCTGTCGAACAGACACCTATTCATAAGAGTTCACCACAGATTACCTCACAGTATTCTCAGTCTATGGCAGATTCCTTTCATCGGATGCAAGAGGATAATAAAAGACTGCGACGGACTGTATCAGAGCTACAAAGGCAGCTGGACCAAGATGGGGTGTTGCCAACACCAAATTCAGCGGAAACATTATCTTTTGAACATAGTTCACAACCTAGGGAGGTATCAGAAGAGAATTCTCCTCTACCAGTATATCAGCCAGCAGCCGTCGGAGAAGAATGGCCATTGCCACCCCCTCCGATAACAGTTGATAATAGATTGTTGCGTCCTTCTAAAGAAATGGAGCTTGGTATGATGGAAGAGCTTAGAGACCGCATTTGCAGACTTGAAATGCAGAGGTTACCAGTCCCATCTACTCCAAGTTATCAGGATCCAGACTCTGATTATTGTCATTTACTTTGCATGGCACAAAGTTGTCGACCAGTAAGACGAGATGCTAGGCCTCCACCAGTGCCTCCACACAGATACTACAGTTTTTCTAATAACCAAGCTGGTGTACAAGAGATGACATATCGGGGACCCAAGCCGTCCATCCCTGATTTTACATCTGATGATCCAAGAGAGTTTGCTAGACTTAGGATATCATTGGAGAATATCCTTCCACAAGATGCCACAGAGCAATTTAAGTACCAGATTTTACTGGATCATTTGAAGTTTGAAGAGGCACTTTTGATAGCTGATTCTTATTGTAATTCTCATCACCCTTACTCAGATACAGTGGCTTCACTTATTCAACATTATGGTCAGCCCCATCAGCTTGCTCTGTGTCGGATTGCTGGATTAATGGATGGACCTGTTGTCCAGAATGGTGATCCTACTGGATTCCGCAAATTCGCATTGAGAGTACGAGCATTAGTCGGGATGTTAGAGCAACTGGGTGATGAAGAGAGGAGTACCATCCCTTCTAGATTTTGCTGACTGGCTCGAATATGAATTGCAGATACAAGAGGAAGTGTTTGAGTGTTCACATGAGCCCTGGAAAGGAGGTACCAAGCAAAGAGAGCGTCAGAGTTTTAATATGAAGAGTAAGTCAACGACTGTGCTTCTTGGTTCGACCTACAACACTTCTGAGCAGAAATCAATGCCTCAACCACAAGGGAAGTCGAAAACTTATTGCTCCTACTGTTGTAACAATATGCATTTCTTGGATCAATGTGTCAACTTCATTAAGCTTACTGCGGAGCAGAAGAGGGATTGGATAAAGTCCAATAACCGCTGTTGGAAATGCGGATTTCGACACCAAGCTGCCCAGTGTCGTCTGAGAATTACCTGTGACATCTGCAAAGGTAAACATGTTCAAGCATTGCATGAAGTAAATGTTAAGCCTGCAGAGAGCTTAACTACAGCAACTTGTGGTCTAGTAAGCTCTACTCCAACTGACATTCTTTACCTTGATCGGAGAGCTGGATGTAGTCAAGTTTTGTTGAAAATCAGTAAAGTGCTCTTACGTAATGGTAATCACACGCTGGAAACCTATGCTATATTGGATGATGGTTCAGAGAGAACGATTGTCCTTCAAGAAGCAGCAGAGAAGTTAAAGTTACAAGGTGATCCTGAAAGCATCACACTGAGAACCGTGAGACAGGATCTGCGAGTGTTGCAGGGCTCTGCGGTGACTATCTGTCTGTCTCCCATTAACCAGCCAAATAAAGTCTACACAATCAAGAAAGCATTTACTGCAACTCAGTTAGGTTTGGCTGAACATACTTACCCAATAACCAGACTTCAGCGGCAGTATAACCATCTTAGGAGATTGTCCTTACCTCATTTTACCAATGTCAGACCACTCATACTGATTGGGTCAGATAATCCACACTTGATAACTCCTGTACAGCCAGTGAGACTAGGACCGCCTGGAGGTCCTGCAGCAGTCAGAACGAAACTTGGATGGACGCTACAGGGTCCAGTCAAAGGTCTCCTACATGCTGGTAATGCAACTTCTTGTTTTTTCACTTCAAATGTTTCTTCATCATCTGAAATCTACCATCAAGTAGAAAAGTTGTGGCAATTGGATGTATTGCCATACAGAAGTGAAAAACTTGTTACCAGATCTAAGCGAGATCAAGAGGCCATGGATCACTTGCAAGCTAGAACAGTCAGAGTGGACGTGGATGGAGTCCTGAGATATGCTACTCCTTTACTACGTGTAAAGAACATGCCCAATCTGTCAGCACCCCCTGAAGCAGTTCTGGCTAACCTTCGTAATACTGAGAAGGGTCTCATCAAAGATTCAGAACGTGCTGCTGCTTATAATGCAGAGATTGCCAAACTTGAGCATGCAGGATATGCCACTAAAGTTACCAGAGAAAAGGAATGCCCCAAAGAATCCTGGTTTATCCCTCATCATATGGTAACACATAATGGAAAGAACAGAATTGTGTTCAATTGTTCATTTTCATATCAGGGACACAATTTGAATGAGCTACTCTTACCAGGACCAAACCTAAGTTCATCCCTTTTGGGTATTCTACTGCGTTTTAGAGAGCATTCTTTCGCTATAAGTAGCGATATAAAAGGGATGTTTCACCAGGTGAGGTTGTTAGCAGAAGATAAGCCAATCTTGAGATTCTTGTGGCGTGATCTTCTGAGGGAAACCCAACCCAGTGTATATGAGTGGCAAGTACTTCCCTTTGGCACAACTTGTTCACCATGTTGTGCTACTTATGCACTGCAGCAGCATGTCATTGAACAAGGTCATTCGGAAGATGTATGCAAAGCTGTCCAGCAGCACTTCTATGTTGACAATTGGTTACAGAGCTTTCCTTCAATTGAGATAGCCCGAGCTCTTGTGGACAAAATGAGGAAGCTGCTTGCTGAAGGAGGTTTTGAGTTAAGACAGTGGGCTAGTAATGCTGCAGGTATCATTCATCATCTGCCGAAGGAAGTATTATCTCAGAGTGGTGAACACTGGCTTAATCAGAGTGATATGGATCCTCAAGAACCAGCTTTAGGGCTTCGGTGGCTGTGTCAATCAGATACTTTGATGTACAAGTCTTACACACCAAAATCATCCCCCATCACTATGAGAAATATTTACAGAATGATCGCCAGTTTATATGACCCTCTTGGATACATCACTCCCTTTTCTACAAGGGCAAAAATAATTGTGCAGCCGTTGTGGAACAAAAAGCGAGAATGGGATGACCCTCTACTCCCTGGTGACCTCTTAGAGGCTTGGAAGATATGGAAAAGGGAGCTCCAACACTTGAATGACACTTCCCCGGTGTTACGTGAGTGCTGAAATGGACCAAACTGATTGTGTGCAAGAAATGCACATATTTTGTGATGCTTCAGAACGTGCCTATGGATGTGTGGGATACTTGCGAAACCTGGTGAAACCTGCTTGTTATATGCATCAATGTCTTAATGTTTGATGTTTGTCATACTTGTAACTGATGGCAGTGTTGTTATTCTTTTATAGTAACCACACACCTTGATCCACATGTTGAGCCATCAAATAAAGAAACTAAAAGGAGTTTTGTGCATTCTCATCGATGCCCCACAGTGATTATTATTTTACCAGTTCTTAACAAACTTCAAAACAACTATAGAACCAATTCTTAATGCGCATGTGAACGCCATCAGCGTTTATCACAGGTTCGCATTTAAATTCTGTGTAGAGAGAATGGTGTCGTCTTAGCGGCCCCCTAATTTAATAACAAATGATCGTTGCGACGGAAGCGAATCAGTCAAAACTAACTTTAGCTGGAAAATAACTTCATTAAAGAACCACTATAAAGCCAAAACAATCTCTGTTACCTTAAATTATACGTTTATCTCTGTAAAGCTGCTTTGAAACAATCTACATTGTTAAAAGCGCTATATAAATGAAGATGACTTGACTTGACTTGACTCATATCCCCTCTCCTTCATCCGTTCGCTAAACTTGCTGAACACATCAGTATTTGTATGCGTTATTTCCAGCAATTGGGTCGGTTCATGTTCACACCGTGAACGAACCGCACCGAGACCACCTCTTCAGCTGGGTCTCGGTTCGGTTGTTTGGTCCGCACCCGAGTGCGATTGCTGTATTCACACCTGCCCAAAAGATCCGCACCAAGGGGGGAAACGAACTTGAGTTCGATTCAATCGAACCAAACAAGGCAGGTGTGAATACACCCTTAGTTTAATCTGACCAATCCAGTACCTTTTGAAGTTCTAGTCGTGTCTGACAACTGAATGCTGGAGTTTGTTTTTGGATGAGAGAGGAGGATTTTTTTTTAAACCCTCCCAAAAAACATGTGGTGATGGTGTTGTCTGATCTTTTTTTTTTTTTGGCTTTCTGACCCCAAGACTCAACTAATCTCTGCAATTCTTCATCTGTGATCCTTGGAGAGTCTTTGGCCACTCAAAATATCCTCCTCACCGTTCATTAAGACAATATAGACAGACTTCCTCTTCCAGGCAGATCTGTAACATCTTTAGTTGATTGGAACTTCCTAATTATTGCCCTGATGGTGTAAATGGGAATTTTCAATGATTTAGCTTTTCTTAAGTGCGTACTTTATAGTGGGCACACAACCTACATTTATTACACCTCCAGCGCGAGCCGGAGGGAAAACTGATACTGTGGGAACAGTGCTTATGTACAGGGGTGCATACTTCATAGTGGGCACACAGCCTACATTTATTACACTTTCAGCACGAGCCAGAGGGAAAGCTGATACTGTGGAGACAGTGCTTATGTGCAGGGGTGCGTACTTTATTATATTGGGCAAACAACCTACAGCTTGGTTAGCATTACCGGCAGTGAGTCAGACTTGTTCCCAGTACATGTTGGACTCCGGCAGGGCTGCCCTTTGTCACCGGTTCTGTTCATAATTTTTATGGACAGAATTTCTAGGTGCAGCCAGGGGCCGGTGGGTGTCAGGTTTGGGGACCACACAATTTCGTCTCTGATTTTTATGGATGTTGTTGTTGTGCTGGCCCCATCAGACCAGGGCCTTTGGCCTGCGCTGGGATGGTTTGCAGCCGAGTGTGAAGCGGCTGGGATGAGAATCAGTACCTCCAAATCCAAGGCCATGGTTGTCAGTCGGAAAAGGGTGGCTTGCCCACTTCAAGTTGGTGGAGAGTTCCTGCCTCAAGTGGAGGAGACGAGTGAGGGAAGGATGGAACGGGAGATTGACAGACGGATCGGTGCAGCTTCTGCAGTAATGCGGTCGATGTACCGGTCTGTCGTGGTGAAGAAAGAGCTGAGCCGCAAGGCAAATGTCAATCTACGTTCCTACTCTCACCTATGGTCATGAGCTGTGGGTCATGACCGGAAGAATAAGATCACGGATACAGGCGGCCGAATTGAGCTTTCTCCGCAGGGTGGCTGGGCGATCCATTAGAGATAGGGTGAGGAGCTCGGTCACTTGGGAGGAGCTCGGAGAAGAGCCGCTGCTCCTCCACATCGAGAGGGGCCAGCTGAGGTGGATCGGGCATCTATTCCACATGCCTCCTGGACGCTTTCCCGGGAAGGTGTTCTGGGCATGTCCCACTGGGAGGAGACCCCGGGAAAGACCTAGGACACACTGGAGGGATTATGCCTCCCGGCTGGCCTCGGAACGCCTCTGTGTCCCCCTGGAAGAGTTGGAAGAAGTGTAAAAAAAAAAAAAACTTGATCCTACAGAATTAGTCAATTACAGGCTGATCTCGAATCTACCTTTTCTTACTAGAAAAGGCAGTTTCCTCACAACTATGTTCCTTTTTTAGAAAGAAATGGTCTCTGCAAGGATTTCCAGTCAGGATTTAGACCGTATTATAGTACTGAGACAGCTCTCATCATCCAATCATGGTTGTATCTCTCTATTAGTGTTACTTGATCTTAGTGCTGCATTTGACACTATCGACCACAACATTCTTTTGAACATTCTCTCCCAATTCGAAGGTTCTTTTGAAGGATCCTTCAAATGCGGCCAACAAATGTGTCCTCCTTTTCACTTGAAATTATATATATATAGCGGAAGATTAGTGTGTAAGACAACTACAAAGGGTCTACTTTTATTTGTGTACATTCACAATAACACCAAAACCTTGTGCTTTTGTAAAATAAAGATCTGCCTTTGTTTCAACTGTCTCTGTATCCACGAGAATCTTTCTGAAACTAATAAAGTTTAAAGAATGGCCTATTATCACACAAACAATGTGCTGAGGCCACCTATGCAAAATGGTAAATGCCCCCAACAATGCCTTAAAAATAATCAACAAAGGCTATAGTACAGTAGCCTACGTTACACTGAGATTTCATGTCGGAGCGGGATTTGAGCGCTTGGGCCGTGAGAGATTCATAAAACCTGTTTGGTCAGGATGTATTAAATCTGGCAATACTGACTCTAGTCTGCGGGCTAATACACGGGAATAAATTTTAAGATCAGCATTAATAAGTGATATTGGCCGGTAACTTGCACAGTCAGAGGGGTCTTTGTCCGGTTTGGGGATAACTGAAATAAGAGCAGTGTTAAGGTCTTTGTGGAAATGCCCTTGTTCAATAGCAAAGTTTTTAGAATCCAGCCAGAAAGGACCTAAAAACTCCCACAAAACTGAATAAAGAATCAGAATCAGAATCAGAATCAGAAAGAGCTTTATTGCCAAGTGTGCTTGCACCCACAAGGAATTTTTCTTGGTACTGAAGCTTCCAGTGCACATATACAAATACAAATACAACAAGAAACATAGTAATACAAATTCTAAGAATAAAAATATATAAAAAATAAATAAAAATTGTATAAAAGTAAAAAAGTAGGGTCACAGTTGGGTTTAGTCCGAATAAACATTTACAGATTATGAACATATTTACAGTATTTTGAGTAGTATGAATAATATAAATATAAATATCACCTGAGTTAGA
The DNA here is from genome assembly GCF_963993115.1 of Abramis brama. Classification (NCBI taxonomy): domain Eukaryota; kingdom Metazoa; phylum Chordata; class Actinopteri; order Cypriniformes; family Leuciscidae; genus Abramis; species Abramis brama. The sequence continues at coordinate 22,370,682 of NC_139973.1, forward strand.
GAATATTGCACCAGACAGTGGGAGTCTAGCGCATGTTACAGATTATAAACATATTTACAGTATTTTGAGTAGTATGAATAATATAGATATAAATATCACCTGAGTTAGAGAATATTGCACTAGACAGTGGGAGTATTGCACTTACAGGCATATGCCTTGGGGGCATGTTAAGTGTTCAGAAGGGAAATGGCCTGTGGAAAGAAACTGTTCCTGTGCCTGGATGTTCTTGTGGCCAGTGATCTGTGTCGCCGTCCTGACGGTAACAGTTCAAACAGGTGGTGTCCAGGGTGAGTGGAGTCTGTGATGATTTTACCTGCTCTCTTCCTCACTCTGGAAGAGTACAGGTCCTGGAGGGTTGGCAGGGGGGCACCAATAATCCTCTCTGCAGTCCGGACTGTCCGCTGCAGTCTCCTGATGTCCAATTTGGAAGCTGAACCAAACCAGACAGTGATGGAAGTGCTTAAAACAGACTCAATGATGGCTGAGTAGAACTGGATCAGCAGCTCCTGTGGCAGATTGAACTTCCTCAGCTGGCGAAGGAAGTACAGTCTCTGCTGGGCCTTTTTCACAATGGAGTCAATGTGATTTGCCCACTTCAGGTCCTGAGAGATGGTAGAGCCCAGGAACCTGAATGACTCCACTGCTTCCACAGTGCTGTTCATGATGGTGAGAGGGGGGAGTGCTGGGGTGTTTCTCCTGAAGTCCACAATCATCTCCACTGTTTTGAGTGTGTTCAGCTCAAGGTTGTTATAACTGCACCAGACAGCCAGCTGTTCAACCCCCAGTCTGGTCAACCGGCAAACCATCAAGGCCTGGGGAGCGCCCTCTCTTCATACTTTTTAGCGCTATTTGTAATTCCTCTAATGAGATAGGCAAGTCAAGCTGTTCTGCATCCTCTATGGAAAGAGTAGGAAGATTCAGGTTGGTAAAGAAATTTGTATAATCATTCTCAGAGGGCTGACAGTCGCTAGAGTACAGTTTTGCAAAAAAGGATGCGAATGACTCATTTATATCTAGAGTAGTTGTAACCAATTCTCCTTGATCTTTTTTGATGCACGCTATTGTTCGGCTCTTCTCCTGACGTTTCAGAGTTAGGGCAAGAAGATGACTTGGACGGCTACCTTGTGAATAATATTTGTGCTTAGTAACATGCATTAAATACTCTACTCTATGTCGTAACAGATTGTTCAGTTCAGCTTGATGTGTCTTCAATTGAGATTCCATGTCTTTACTATAATTCCTTTTAAGTTGACTTTCTAATCGTTCGCATTTTTTTTCTAAATCTGAAATCTGACGTAGTCTATTATGCTTGTTGTGAGATGAAAATCTGATTGCATTGTTCCTGAGGAATCCCTTTATGGAGGCCCATAAGAACATTGGGTTCTCTACACTGCCCTTATTAATGTCTATGAATTCACTAAGTTCAAGTTTTAGTTGATTAAGGAAGCTTTCATTCTGTAGTAATGAAGAATTAAACCTCCACCTAGAAGACTTATTGTTTCTGATATCTCCAAAACTAAATGTTGCTTCAATAGGGTTATGATCTGAGATATGCCTAGAGAGAAGATTTATTGAGGAAGATGCAGAAACCAATTCACTAGAAATAAGTAGGTAGTCTATCCTAGAAAAAGACTTATGGCTTGGAGAGTAGAATGTGTAATCTCTTGATGAAGGATTATGTAGTCTCCAAAGATCCACCAAATTAAGGTCCTTGCTAAATTCCCTAAAGCCTTAGAAGAGGTTATCTGAGTGTGAGTAGCGACAGCAGCAGACCTGTCTAGGGTGTTGTCAAAAACTGTATTCATGTCTGCCCCAATAACCAGGTGGTACTCATCTAAAGTTAACAACTCTTTTGTAATATTCTGAAAAAATGCACAATCAAAGATGGCTGGGGCATAAATACTAATAAAGGCTACTTTCTTTCCTTCAATGGAGGTACAACAGAATGCTAACCTTCATGAAGCATCTGAGCTTACTTTAATTATGTTTATGGTCAGATTACGTCTAATTAACACAGCTACCCCCTTGGTGCTACTGCCATCCGATGAGGCAGCTACCATTTTATATCTCCTGTTTTGTAGTCTTAAAGTATCATTAGGTTTAAGGTGAGTTTCTTGCAATAGTGCTATATCAACATTTTTACGATGAAGAAAATCTAAGACCTTGGACCTTTTGAATGGAGAGTTGAGCCCTCTCACATTAAATGACATAACATTGTATCTATCCATTGTCCCTATTGAGGTATGCCAAAAACAAACTGTGTGTGATAAGGTTAAAGTAAACTGCCGATGTGTATAATGAAATAAGAGAATTTACTGTCATGAAATACTTGCCTGTGCTAAAACATATCAATCCCATGCGGAAAAAAACACTGAACACCCCGCCCCCCCTCCCTCTCCCTCCCCCTCCCCCACCCCCACGTTGTCATCTGTGAGAACCACGAAGCGATGTCTAACAATGAACCTATGCCTATTAGCCCCCAACTGGGACCGCTTCCACTGTTTCCATAACTGAAACACATTTTTAGAAATAACCTTGGTTCAAGAGATAAAGGAAAATACAAAACGGAAGATAACCGCGCTGATGGGTAAACTGCTTTTACATTACACCCAGTCCTCAGGCTACTATTTAGCGACCCCCATGCGGGATGAGAAAACACTGCATACTGAAGAAAAAAAAAAAAGAAAAAAAATCAAACTAAACATAAAAGCGTCATCATAATTCAAATAGAAAAAGTTTAAGCTCAAGCATCATATGCCTACACATGTTGACCTGTTTGTAGTCATTCCATGTCTGTGAAGTGCAAGGATTCTCTAGCAGTAGACCTGGCGTTATTCCCATTCGGTTGAGTTGAAGTGGTGTCTTGTCCCGCAAAGAACATTTCAGCCTCCTCTGCTGAATCAAACGATAATTTATCCCCCTTGTACGTGAGCTTCAGGATGGCTGGGTAGATCAAAAACGAGTCGATGCCTTTCTGTCGCAATTGGGCTCGGATCGTTTTGTATTTGTTTCTTCTCTTTACTGTTTCGGCACTGTAGTCAGCGTAGAATTCAAGCTGAGTGTTGTCTGATAGTTTAGGTTTAGCATTGCGAGCTCCCTGCAGTATGGCTTGACGGTCGCGGTAACGGAGCACTCTGAAGATCATTGTACGCGGTCTGGAGAGGTTAGCAGAGAAGATTCGGTTGGCTCTGTCAGTTTCTATGGATTTTCCGGCCAGTGTCGGGATCCACTGAGGTAACATTTTACAAAGAAATCCGACTGGATCATCTCCTTCTGCACCTGTTGGTAGGTTTATTAATCTCACATTGTTCCTTCTTGACCTATCTTCCATCTCTGTGACTTTCCTTCTGAGGCTGTCCAGCTCTGTGAGACAGTGGTTGGTATCTTTTTTAGTCTGACGAAGCACTCCTTGCATTGTATCGACTTTAGCGGACACCTTTTCCATATGTTTGGCGTGCGTGTTGATGTCGCTATTCAATGATCTCAATAGCGTCCCGTTTTCAGCTATTTGACATTCAACCGTAGTTAGTGCTTTCGTCAAAGTCTCACTCAGCATTTCGGTTACAAGGTCCCTTAGTGTCTCCCTCTCCGCCTCTACCGTTTGCTTGATTAGCAAGGAGATTTCCTCAGGGAGTAAACTAGCTAGCGAAGTTCCTGAGCTAAAGCTAGCTTTGAATCGTTTGCCCGCGTCTTGTTTTGCAGGCGAACTTGCACTTTTCTTTGACGCCATTTCACGATATAAGTTTCAAAACTATCCAATATGTTAAATGAGCGCCTTTATTGCCGGAAACAAGCAGTTTAGCCGCCAGTCAAAGGGTTTTTGGCAGGAGCTCAGTGTAAAGCGACCATCTCGCTGCGCGTCTCACCGCAAGTCCATTCTTCCCGCTTTCTGAAAACATCTTAGTGACATGGCAGCCGTCCACACTGAGTCAGCCCTGCAAACCTGTTGTTAGGTAAATGGAGGTTGTAGTGTTTTCTTGGCAAAGAGAGGTTGCACAAAGTATAAAATGAACGGATGCCCACAATAAAATACATATAATACATATAATTATGACCGCTGCTAGCGTAGCGTTCGTCAACGATACCAGGGACACCGAAACACCGGGGAACATGAAATTTGGTGGGCATGTAGCCCCACTAGACTTTTACGGAAAAATTTCGTTTGGTCCCCGGGGGCCACTCCCCCCCCCCCGCGCTGGGCCCCCCCAAACCCAAAAAATGCAGTTTTTCCTAAATAACTACCTGAACCGTGGCACCGAGGATGAAGACATTTTTATGGCATGTTGCTCTTAAGGGCCCACATCAACCTAGCCCATAATCACTCATTTGTGATTTGCGCCCCTCCCATAAAAAATGAAAATGCAATATTATTCTGCTTTAATCGCCCCTATCTTCAGTTGAGATGTTCAGAACTGCACCATATTTCATGTGTATGATTAACTTGACATCCTCTGGGGGTATGCTAAGTTTCGTAGAATTTCATCCATGGGGGGGTATAAAATAAATTCATTTATGTGCACATTTAGTGACTGTACACTCATCGGCCTGTAGATGGTGGTGTTGAGCGAAGGGTTGCTGGTTTAGGATGATACTGTCACTAAGGTTGCCAACTGTCCCGAATTAGGCGGGATGTCCCGCATTTTGGGCCTAATTTATTTGTCCCTTGCGTGACCTCCCGTGTCCCGTTTTTTGACAAGCTGATAAACCACTGACTGATACAACAGCAACAGCAGCAGTGCTGACCACGACACTTGAGAATGATCACCGACACCTGTCATCATCCAATCACAGCTTTTTTTAATCACTGTTTTGAGACAAATCATTGTTTGATTTGCGAACATCCTCTGCCGTCTGGTCGCTTCCGCTTCAAGCCGGACTCGTCTCGCGCTAACGGTAATTTCCTTTCACTGTCCACGTTTTGATTTCGGCTAATCAATTTTGGCGAATGCAAACAACGTGATTATTGTTCATGAGTTCATGAGTTATTGTTCATTATTGTTATGATAACATCCAGCCACGCAAGAAAACATGTAATCTACCTGAGGGAATAATATGCTCAAAAAACATTTCTGATTATTATTAATGTTTTAAAGCTTTTAGAAAGTACATAGAAAGCTTTTGTAACATTATCTTAACTGTCACTTTTGATTAATGTAATGCATCCTTGCTGAATAAAAGTAGGCAATTACTTTCTTTATTTTTTTTCCCAAAAAATAATCTTACTAACCCCAAACTTTTGAACTGTAAGCCTAGTGTATAATGTTAAAAAAGCTTTCTATTTTAGATAAATGCTGTTATTTTGAACTATGGTTTGTTTGTAATGTGACTTTTTTCATGTATGACATTAAAATTATTTTTAGAATTAAATACATAAATAGGTTAAGCAATACAAATGTGTTTATGTCTGATAACCTTTTAAACACAAACTTAACTGCAGACACTGAAATGACGTACACTGTGTGATACAGTACAAATATTTTGAGTGTCCCTCATTTTCCTATAAATAACCACGATTGTCCCGCATTTTCCTTTTCTGAAGTTGGCAACCCTAACTGTCACACACACACATGCAGGAATACAAACAAACGCAAGCATGCACACACACTGACATCCACACGCACAGACACACACACATACAAATCCACATGCACAGACACACACACAAACAAACACATGCGCACACAAATGTACGCACGCATACATACACGCACAGACACACACACAGACAGACACACACATACACAAACACACACACATACACACACACACAGACAGACATGCACATACTACTACTTTTTTTAGGTATATACATAAACACGCAATACAGCCAAATTGCTCCACGTCATTTCTTTTTGTGGAAAGCCAGTGCAGGCCTGAGCGGCGGTCATATTTTGTACCGCCATGCGGTACATCTAGTTATATATATTATAAAAAATGTAATATATATATATACACATATACATATACATATATATGTATATATATATATATATATATATTTATGATTAATGATGAGAATTTTTTCCCCTAATTTACACCTTTGATTCAAAGCGCAATTATTGTATTTTATATTTTAATGATGAAGTTTTATTTTCCTTTACATTTTTGTTTATTATAAAAAGAAAAGTATCCAATTAAAATAAATTTAATTGATTACAAAAACTGCCTTCCGAGGCATTGATTCATAATGTTTTAAGACTTTGAATAAGAACATACAGTACCAGAGAAGTCTTCTGACAAAATTAGAAGTAATTTAAAATGCTTATCATTTAGGCCAGACTTGACTTACTTTACTAACCTAAATAATAAATACTAAGGTTAAAGGTGTTGAGATCAAAGTACACACCACAAAACACCATGTTGTTTTTGCTCATTTACCAGTAGTACCAATATTTATTGAGCTCACTACACTTAGTGATGTCAGCCTGGATGAGCTAAGTGATGTGGGTGTAACTGGAATTCACTAGCAATTATCATCTTTTCCCAGTGGAAAACCTGAAAGGAAATTCTTTGTTTTGGTTTCCTTTAGCACAAGCTAAAAGTGACATTATTTATGTCAACTGATAAAAGCATTTTGCCCAGGGATGAAAGCATGACTTTATCTACATCTCTCATGTGAGGCGATTACAAACTAACTGCTGGAGCAGTTTGAGTCACATCATCCAACTTAATAGAGACAATTTACTGAGGTATTAAAGTAAAAGATATTTATTACACAGAGAAATTCAAACAAATACATTTATTTTATTAAAAATGTGATAACTCAAAACAACCTTGTGAAAAGGATGGTTTTAGTACCGATATACACACAGTACAGCATTGTAAAAAAAAACAGGACAAACAATCAAACACATTAGATGAAAGGAAGATACATGATTAAATTAGTGTTTTTTAGGAGAATATGGATGAAGGATAGAAGATATTGATGGAACACAGGCAACAGTATTCCAGAGTGATGTGCGGGATGCTTGAGCTAGTCCACAGGTTCAGGAAGATCATGGTTGAGTTCAGCATATTCTAACAGGCTTTGCTACAAAAACACAAGCATGAAATTGATTGATGAGATGTATGTCATCACTTTCAGAAATCAGATTAAATGGAAATTGACATTTGTTCATGTTAGTAACATCCTCAAAAAGATACATTTCTCACTTGTCACCCTTTACATGCTTAACTCTGCTGGTAATCCATAGTCTACCAGAGATGCACACATAAGAAGAGGTGAAAAAGATTAATCATTAGTGTGGAATTTAATAATAATAATAATAATAATAATAAAAACAAGGACATTTTGGTTGATGCCAGTTTAACTAACAGTTTAGATGTACTTTGTCTTCCTTTACTCTTGCCTTTCACAGAGTTTATGAGGTCACTGTGTGTGTGACCGCTCTGTAAATTCTGGCCCTCTGTTCAAGAGGAAACCACAGCCCTGCTATTTGTTCCTATCTGGAAAGTCTGACTGGTGCTTCCCTCTTCACTTACTGTAGACAGATTTTACAAAACACACACATTCAGTCCTCTATGTGAGTATGTTACATCCTCCCACATGACATTAGGATTCTGAAGAAAACCAAGATCACATTTAGTGGTCAGGTGCAGGGATGTGTCATGCTACTGCATGTAAGATATTACTTATAAAATTAATGTTTTAGGAATTGGCGGATTGCCCTTTGACCATAAATGTTGTTGGTTTGTAAATAAACAAGATGCACACTTGTTGAAGTAATATTTGATTTTGAGTCATTTGAAAACAACAGAAAGCACTGTTCACTGTTTGTCAACCAATAAACATTTTTAACATTATACTTTCTTATCTGTTTGAAGTTTGAATACACTGAGACACAGGAGACTTCCTGATTTTTTTTTTTAAAGATCAGACCGCAGGATGGAAAAAATTAGCAAACAATGGCTTAGAAGGTCATGTGGATTGAAAGAAGGGAACTTACTTGGTTAATATTCTCAGGAGCCCCTGTATAAACGATCAGAAATATGATTAGAAAAAGAGAGCCATTTCAACACAACCCACTGTTTGCAGTACATAATTTTTTGTGTAATTTGTGTGTATATGTGCCCTCTTAGCTGGTTGTACCTTGAGAGGTCTGAAGCTCACTGTATACAGTCTCTGTGCCTTTTCTCAGAGGAACTAAAGAACAAAATAATATGAGGGTTTAAGATGCATTTTAATTGCTTTAAAAAAAAAATCAATTTTTTCTTTTAATATATATTTTTAAGAAATGTTTTGTGTAAAGAGTCAAATGCTAACTGTAACTGTAATTCTGGATAAGTAAGTGGCTATTGGAGTTAGTAGGAACCTAATTAGTCTGGCCTTTCCTGTTTATAAGATGTCTCAGTAATTAAATCCAAGGCCCTTGATAATTTGGATGGTTAGACCCTACCCAGGAAGTGGCTTTTCTCTAATCAGAAATCATAATCTTCCTCTTTAAAGGCAAGAGGAGCGAGAGGAGAAAAAAAGAGATGGATATGATTTTAAAAGGTTGAACTTACTTTGTGTAGGATCTACAGGTTGAGGATGAACAACCTCTGTGTACTCTACGTCACCTTCATTTGGTGACTGTAGGCTGTCCTGATCAGCTTCATCTGGTAGAAAACAATTAACAACAAGAATAAAAGTGAACAAAATTAAGTAGTTGAGAGATTGAGAATTCAGGTACATTATATGCTGCAAGAAAAATGCCAGTAGTTTGGACAGTGCCGGCATTCAGATTATTACTTGAGTGGTGATGTACCTGGAGGTCTTTCACTCCAAACACTCTCTTTGTTTTTCACCTCCACTGAAACACAGCAAAAAGAGTGCATCAGCCAAGGTCAGTTACATGCCACCGGTCTCAGCTGAAATAAAATTAGTTGAAGTACATTCATTCTTATCCCAAACTTAACCAAAATATGTTATTTTCAGATGTTAGATAATTGAGTCATCTGAGGTGTTAGGAACGACTGAACGAACGCATGCACACATACACGGACACACACACACACACACACACACACACACACACACACACACACACACACACGCAACTTTAACATAGTTCAAATTTAGACTTGCCCTGATTTCTCACCAAATCTATAAGCTCACTTTTCAGCATGTTAAACACGTTTTAGGATTAGTCAGTGACATTTCCCTGCTTTTAGAGACATTGCATCTGAACTAAACTGTTTGGTCTGGACACAAGTGACTGTACAATAAACCAGACAAATACAAAAGCAGGAAATTGTACATAAAATAAATGCCTATACAAAGTTGCCATTCAAAATGTGATTTAAACCAAAGGAGGTGGATCTTAAAACATAACTCTAGCAAAGATCAAAATTCAGAAATATTAAATGATCCCTAGTTTATATATCATTCAAATATATTAAAAAAGACAGACTGGAGAAAGTCAGACATTGACAATCTTTCAATAAGAGGGAAGAAATTCAAAATGAGGAAATTCCAAATAAAGTATTTTATTAGATTTAAAGTGCCTACCAAATCTGAATGTATGTACCAACTAAACACATACACACAATCATATAAAGTAAATAATGCATTAACACAGACACTTTTAGTGTAAAATGAAACAAACAACATCTATTAACAAACATATGATGATGGAAGCAAAAACATACACACATAAGCAAAGCAGTTAAATCAGAGAAAAAGGACACGGTGAACAGATTATACAGATTCTGTTAAGATGAATGATGAGCCAAACTGATATAATAAAGGTGAGTTAAATATTTTTCTCCTGTTGTAAGGAGAAGATGGGGCAGTTGACTGTAATACTTTAGTAGCCAGCATCAAAAAGTGACACAATTTGATGACAAATTGAACATTTAGATATTGTCTAGATGGTCTCTTGGATTTCAAAACTGTTTCCATGAATTGTGGAGATCTCATGTCCCATAGGTCACCTTGTCTGTCAAGTCGTCAAAGGGTAGATCTGCATGTGGAATTAGAAAGTGAGTTTGCCAGCGCACACAGTGTCTTAGTGCAGTAACATTTAGTGGAAACTGGCAACTAAATGTAATGGTCATAGATTAACACACATAAGTTATGTAGACAGATAGCAAAGCCTGAATACTCCTGGTCTGTCCTCTTGACTCATGAAAAGGATGTGTGTGTTTCACCGAACAGCATCTGCTCTGAAACAATGAAGTTGCTCTTTAACAGGAAGTAAGGGGGGAGGGCACTCTGTAAGTGTGTGGACAGTTTAACAAAGAGTCAACTTAAATCTGTTCCACACAGTAGCGTCAGTTTTCCACCAATGACTTGAGATGAGACCCACACTCATAAAAATAAAAGTTCTTTGGTTCCATGAAGAACCATTAACTTCCATGGAACCTTTCCATTACAAAAGGTTAAAAATGACTTTATAGTGGGAAAAAGGTTCTTTAGATTTTAAAATGTTCTTTACAGTAAGAAAATGGGTTATTTAAAGAACTGTTCACTGAAAGTTTCTTTGGAGAACTAAAAAAAGTGTTCTTCTATGGCATCGGTGAAAGAAAAAACCCTTTTGGAAACAATTTGGCATGCCCCAAAACTATTGAAAGAACTTCCATCCAAATGACCCACAGTTTGGTGTCTAAAAGGAGTCAATATAAAGTACTATATTTCAAGGAAAGATTTGTCAGTGTTGTAAGAGTTTTGGTCTGAAAAGGTGAATGACCACAACATAGACTAATAGTGAAAAAGAGTGAAAGAATAAATGGAGTGGATGATGATGACTGAGAAACAAATAAAAAAATATAAAGAGACTACCTGTGTGGGCATTATAATGGGGGTCATGGGTGAGACTCAGGGTTAGAGAGTCATCTGATTTAGGACTTGCAGGCTTTCTGAGGATTGGTGAGAGAAAAATCAAAAGTATTCATTAAATATTCGCCGCTATCTAACTTTCTTGGTTGTCTATGGATAAAATAAACTGGGATTCCTTTTAAAACAGATTTGTCTGTTTGGGACCAAATTACTTGTACAGGCATGGTCAGTAACTATGGTGTAACAACTATCTAATAAAACAAAAACCCCTAATCTTGTCCCTCTAATGCCGTTAACTCAAGACCAACTTATACATAAGCCAGTCAACTCACACTGAAAGTTTGGCAGCCATCTGTCTTTTACCTGTGACAGAGAGAAAAGTTCAAAAGGGAGTTTTGTTCACAGATCAGACGTGCGTAGCTTGTAATGCAGGGGGGCTGTAGGTCTCTCTACCTCGCTTGGCCTTGTAGCGCATCACGATGAAAAGGACCAGCAGCGCCACTAACAGCATGCAGAACACAGCAATCAAAGCCTTTTTCCACATTGCCAGGCTCACTACAGGGAGGACAGGTATAAAGAGACATATCAGAAAACAACTAGTCAGCAAATAATGTGGACTTTCTTTATTACCTTTAAGATTTTAAAGAAATATTTGGTGACTTTGAAGGAACAGATCGTCCATAAGTTAAAAATGTGTCACCATCTACATGTCTTTCGTAAACCTGTATGACTTTCTTCCGTGGAACGCAGAAGGGGTTTTTAGTAGCAAAATGTCCAAGATGCATTTTTTTTTTTCATACAATAAAATTTAAAGTTGTCCATGGCTGTCAAGCAATATTTTTATTGAATAATGATTTTTAATGTCAGTCTGTTCTTCACAAACCCCCCCACTTTTATTTTGACGGCGCTGAGAACGCCAGCCAGAGCCTGAGCACATAGTGCTCGCATTCTCTGTGTTCATTAGTTTACGATCTGTCTAACAGTCCTGTCTAATACGTTATTAGATAGAACTGTTATACATTGAAAAACAGTATATGAAAAGGCATTAGCAGATGGAACTGGATAATATTCTGATTGTACCAAACCAATCTGACTTCTGACCTATAATGCTGCCTGAATCATAATCATACACTGTTCGTTCATTAGCCAGAGGAGAACTGGCCCCCAACTGAGCATGGGTTCTCCCAAGGTTTTTTTCTCCATTCTGCCACCTGATGGAGTTTTGGTTCCTTGACACTGTCAGATTTTTCCACCTTTGTTGCCATTGGCTTGGCTTGCTTAGTTGGGGACATTAAATCATTTGTAGTAGCCTATTCACAAACTGTTTCCTCAAGCATAGCGTTTTCTTGGAGTTCACTGTGTGCTTTCTACCATGCACAAATAAAAATGTCACTGAACTTTTGCTGTGTAATTGTAACAATGAGCACTCAAACACACCAAACCAACAATTACTAAAAACACACTCAAAAACTGATTTTGCACGAGCATTTTGCACTAGAACTTAGAAGGTTGTGGTTGAAATCCGATGGATTTCAAACTTGGCAGGTGTCTCGCTACGGGCAAGAGTAAGTGCAGTGCCAAGTTTGACGTTGTTTGGATGAGAAATGCTAAAGATATCGTTAAATATATCATTTTTAAAAGGTTGTGGTTTAAAAATAAACACTCTGACATTAGAGGGTTGTATTGGTCAAAGAAGCCCCAAGAATTTTGTGGTTTAAAAATAAACATTCTGACATAAACACTTTGCACGGGCACTTAGCCTATGCTATTCACCAACTAAACATATCCTATTCAATGCGATCACAGTCTCTTTCACGGGCATCATTTGTAGTTGCCTATTCACAAGCTGTTTGCTCAAGCATAGCGTTTTCTTAAATATATTGGTAAAAGAAGCACTTAGAAGGTTGTGGTTTAAAAATAAACATTCTGACATAAACACTCTGTCAGCTACACTGTTTACTTCTGAATATTATATTTTATTCACGGCCATCATTTGTAGTAACCTGTCAGCTATACTGTTTACTTCTGAATATTATATTTTATTCACGGCCATCATTTGTAGTAACCTGTCAGCTACACTGTTTACTTCTGAATATTATATTTTATTCACGGCCATCAATTGTAGTAACCTAGCCTGCTCCCTGAATTCAATGCGTTCCAGTGTTGGGCAAGTTACTTCGAAACTGTAATGCGTTATTTATTACTTGTTACTGTCATTTCAAAGTAATTCGTTACATTACAATATTACTGTATTTAAAATGTAAGGCATTACACTACTATTGCATTACTTTTAAGTTACTCTCACCAAAATAACTGCAAATATGGATTTGGCAATCTAAATGTAGCTTATGATGCTCAATTAGCTCATTACACATTCAGTAGAAGGTGATGTGGTATCCGACTGAGCTTGGACCCATAAGAAATTTTACCATGATGTACTATAGTACATACCATGGTATACCATAGTAGTACCATGGTATACCATAGTAGTACTATGGTAGTACCATGGTACCTTACATATAACCATGGTACTATATAGTACTTCAGATATTATCATGGTACCATGGTACCTTGCATGGTACTGTAGATGTTACTATGGTACATAGTATGGTACCTCAGATTTACCATGGTACCTACCATGGTACATACCATAGTACCTCAGATATAACCATGGTACATACTTTATAGTACTTCAGATATTATCATGGTACCATGATAATATCTGAAGTACTATACTGTACAGTATGTTACTATGGTACATAGTATGGTACCTCAGATTTACCATGGTACATGCCCTAGTACCTCAGATATAACCATGGTACATTCTGCCGTACATATTATCATGGTACATACTACCTCAGATATAACCATGGTACCTCAAATATTACCATGGTACTTTGCATGGACGCATGGTACAGAAATCTTTTTACTTTAAGCCCGGGGTAAACTTTAGGCTTAAACTTTAGCAAAAATAAAAATAACTAATGAATAATAACTAAGCCAAATATTTTTATTTTATTTTAATTATTATTGTGAGTGACTGCAGTAGTGTGGGCATAGGCCATTTGTCTGAACGAGTCATAGATCTCCAAAATCAGTTTTAAATGTATAATGTAATATTAATGAGATTTTTATTTAAGTAATGTTCTAATTCTAGATGTTTGTAAATGCTGCATGATTTTGACGTGGTTTAATCAATGGCCGTGCGCGTGAACTTTGAACATTCATGTCGCTTTCAAACACTGGAGCGGCCGCGGCGCAGAGTTGCCATGGAAACGGCGCTGGACCACTGCGACTGGTAAGCAGGAAACTCCCTCTCTCGCTGTTGAGAATGTACTATCCGCTGCAGGCTCACTCATCTCTGCTCTGTCTGATTAACGTACAGGGAGTGAAACATTTTGCGCGGACGTTTCTCCTCTGCTGATCTCGCGGTGATTTTGGCGAATTTGTATGAAGGGGAAAAAAACTACCACTTTATTCCAGGTTAACTAACAATGCTTGTAACGCGCGTTACTGACATTTGTACCGAGTAAAATATTACATTTTTTCCCCCTGTAATGCCTTACATTACCGCGTTACAGCAAAAAGCAATGCATTACAGTAATTAATTACTTTTGTAACGCGTTACTCCCAACACTGATGCGTTCACAGTCTCTTTCACGGGCACCAAACCAACAATTACTAAAAACACACACAAAAACTGATTTTGCACGGGCATTTTGCACTAGTTTTGATTAATTTGAGTAAAAATGTGTTTTCTTTACCAAGAAAGTGGCAAGATGAAAACCACTATTTTCTGTTTCAAACTTTCACATAGCATCTTTAGGTTATAATAACATAAAAAATTCAAATCCAGATTTTGATTATTATAAAAACGGATAATTTTTTCCCAAAAATGCAATAAATTCATAACACTTTTTTTTTTTTTCAAAATGCAATTAATCCATTGAATCAATATAAAAGTTATTTTTTATCATATTATCATATAAGAAATATCTCCTGAACTTTTCTGACGGCAATCAGCTCACAAAAACTGATTTTGCACGGGCACTTTGCACTGCTCCCTGAATCAACGCGCTTATTCATTTGTGGATGTAAACTGAATCTATATGTCAGCTATGCTGTTTACTTCTGAATATTATATATCATTCTGGTGTGCTTAACTTTATCGCTACTGTGTAAATGCTATTCACCAACTAAACATATCCTTTTCAATGCGTTCACAGTCTCTTTCACGGGCATCATTTGTAGTTGCCTATGCACAAACTGTTTGCTCAAGCATAGCATTTTCTCAGAGTTCACTGCTTTCTACCATACACAAATAAAAATGTCACTGAACTTTTGCTGTGCAATTGTAACAATGTGCACTCAAACACACCAAACCAATAATTACTAAAAACACACTTAAAAACTTATTTTGCACGGGCATTTTGCACTAGTATATAATAAATGAACTAAATGAATAATTTTTTTTTTTTTTGAACAAAAATTAAACATCACTGAACTTAAGCTGGACTGTGACGCTATTTTCTTCTGGAAACAAACTTTTGTGCATTACTTTCCTGTTATCTCTGTAAAGCTGCTTTGAAACAATCTGTATTGTAAAAAGTGCTATATAAATAAATGTGACTTGACTTGCTAGCAGAGCAGAAATACATAATCATGTTTGGCTTGGTCCCCTCAAAGTTGCGTTGGATTTTCTCTTAACCATAAAGGTTAAGAGGCCCATCTATCACTGTTTTCCATGTTCGTAGAGTTAGTTTCTGGATTAAATATGCTATAATCTATGTTAACGTAGCTTTTTTTTATTTAAATGGCGGGTGTTGGTGTTTCGCGTACATTCGGCCAATCAGCGTACACTAACGGTAGTTCCTATAGTGCTGGTTTAGACCCTACTCTGAAGTAGGAGTTAATTTAGTTCCTCCAAAAGGAGTTCCTAGAACTAAAATCATTCCTAGTTCCTGCGGTGCGAACACGTCAATGGTTCTACCTCCGGTGCGAAAGCCCCTATACTTTGTTCTTAAAGGGGAACAGGTATTGCACACAGAACATTTTGTTAAAAAAAATTGGTGAGATTTAACTTGAGATTTATACTCTCTGCAAAAAAAAAAAAAAAAAATCACATTTTTAAATGTTTTTAAGAATGAACCACTGTAATGCAATCTAATTTAAAAAACTGCATATGCAAATAATATTATTTAGGAAAGAACTAATAAAATTGTATTCATTTATGTATTGAGTCTTCATGTCATTTCATAGAATTGACTATTGATTTGATGAAAATCCTAAAGAAGCAAATGTTTAGGACTTTATTTTGAAACAGAAAGAACAAATGAAACTCAGTATGCTGAAGAAAGATAACGCTCACCTTCGACCTTGACAATGTCACTCCTGCTTGACATGTCTGCCGTGTTAAATGCCTCGCAGTAGTAATTTCCACTGTTTTTTCTTTTCACTGTACTCAGGACAAATGAGGATGAATTACTCTGGACTGTTGTGGTGTGAATTGCTGTGTGATTGCTGCCATAAAACCTAAAACTGATTGGCGGAGAGCCTTTTGGAATGCCACATATCAGGGTAACATCATTGCCCTCTTCAATGTTTTCAGGAACTGGAAGGACTGTCAGTAAGGGCTTCCCTACTGGAACTAAAGACAAGAGAAAAATTAACTCAAAGATGTCTGCAAAACAAAACAAAAAATTCTAGGCCATTGCTTTTACTAAGTGACATAACATGAAATCAGTGGTTCTTAACCAGGGGCCTGGCGCCAACAAGGGGGACCACACACTGGACCAAACCTTTTCTTATAGAATCCTGAAAAACTGTTAAAATTTAAAAAATAACAATACTATCACATATAAATAACACAAAACTATAGTCAGTTACATTTGAATGTGCACACGTAGAACAAAAAAAAAAAAGTTTCTACAGGATTACAATGGCCATCATTTATAAAGTTATTTCTCTAATTATTGGGTAAAAAGGATTTTTGAAAGTTTTCAGAGTCAAATTGGGTTCAAAATTAAAACAAATATCTTTACAATGAACTCACCTATTACAGTCACATGTAGCCTTTCACTCATCTTGATTGAGACTTGACCATTATTCTCTGCTTCACACAAGTAACTACTAATGTCTGAAGGAGTTGATATCAAGGTTAAGAAACGAGCCTCCTCTTGAAAGTGAGACACCTCGGTCCAGTTCAGAATGAAATTGTTTCTCTTCAGAGAGTAGATAATTGGCAGACTTCCATTCTCAGAGTGGCAACGGATCCAAAATGGCTTATCCACGATAACAGGACCATCAACTGTGATCTCAGGCTTTGAAACAAGCACTTGAGAGAAACAATGGTTAATTAATACTAATAATTAATAATTAATCAATATCTTATTTTATTTTTTGGTTAGTTTTCAAGACAGAATTGATGGGCACTCCATACCTTTTGCTCCTAACAGCAGCATAGAGCTCTCTTTGATAATCCTATTGGCTTCAGCCTTACACACGTATTTCCCATTAGTCACTTTGCCTGCAGTGCCATTGTATTTGTTATCATTTATTACAAGTGTTTTGTCTCTAAATATTGAATACTTTATATCTTCCCTTTGAATTCTTGAGGCAAAGCTTCTGATTTGGCATGTAATGACGAAATGTTCTCCTTCAAATACCTTAGCAGGAAGAATGTTCAGGAAAGGTATAGAGAAAATCTCTGAGGCAAAAATATGCAAGTCATTATTAAAAGAGAATATATTTTAGTTTTTGACCAAACAAGAAGCAAAGTGTGGATGCAAACAAGGTCTAAAATGCATAATCTAAGATGTGATTGTGCAGATTCACACAAAAAAATTATTCTGAAGACTTTCGCATTGTCGCATTGACCAATAGTTCTTTTATGGTGCTATTTTTGTCCTTTCTGCATACTGACAGCTCATGGTCACTGCATGTTTCTAAACAAATGTACTAATCAAAAATGATCTGTTAATACATTATTTAGGTGAAATTTCACAAGAAATACATTATGAAATAATGAAAACATTCAATATTTCTCACCTTTTACAGTGATGTTCAAAGAGGAGGATTTATGAACACCACCGAGGCTTGAAATGCACTCATATTCTCCAGAGTCATTAGCCTTAGCAAGCATAGAATAATCTTCATGTATCATGTTCGAACTAAGCGTAGTGCGCCCATGGCTCAAAATGAGTTCTGAATTTCTCTGTGGAGTCATATTCACACTGCAGCTGAAGGTTATGTTATCTCCTTCTGTGACATATGTTGATGGAATGACTGTAATATTGGGTTTGATCCCCAGCTCTAAATTGGAACAGAATGTGTACATATTTAAACTTACTTCCAGGATGAACAAATCCATTAAACCTATTAATAATCCATAAAAAAATAAAAAAACCTTCCTACCTTCAATGTCAATACTAATCACATTACTGTTGTTAGATGTTTCTACTGTGCTACCCAGATTAATGGAATAGTAGCAAAACATATTCACAGTTCCCTTATAAAGGGTCAGCTTCTTCTCAACTTTTTGACTATTGGTGTACTTCCGGTAGAGTTCCTCAGGTCCATCTCTAAAGAAAAACATCAAAAAACCTGTTTCTCCCTCTGCTGTACAGACAGCAGTAACATCATCTCCTTCTGTCAATCTCAGTTTATCCACTGTTAGGACTGGTGCCAGAAGACCTGCAGACACATCAGCTGATATTAGGATTCAAGAACAAGAATCTTCTAGACATTGAACTGATGTGTTACTCTACCTTTCACTGTCAGGTATTTGACATGGCTCTCCCTCTTTTTCTCCTCAATGATAATAGCACATTTGTATTTCCCAGAGTGGTCCACTCTGGCATCAGGTATAGAGTAGAGGGAGTCCGTAGCATTGGTCTGGTCAGTATTTAACGGTTGATCATATTTGTAGAATATGTATTTATAGTTGAGATGAGACCCTGCGGTGTGGGTGACTTCTGCCTGGCATATCAGTGACACATTTGTACTTCTTTGAACTTCATTCCTGGGCTGGATAATAAGTATTATGCTTTTTATGAAGAACTCTGAGGAGAAAAAAAGCCATTTTACTACTCAGATAGGAATGGAGGTTTCAAG
Organism: Abramis brama; assembly: GCF_963993115.1. Taxonomy (NCBI): domain Eukaryota; kingdom Metazoa; phylum Chordata; class Actinopteri; order Cypriniformes; family Leuciscidae; genus Abramis; species Abramis brama. The sequence continues at coordinate 22,389,553 of NC_139973.1, forward strand.
GAATAAGATACAACTTGTTTAACAAGATACTTGTAGATCCTACACCGCAATAAATCAATTCTACTCAAACGGCTACTACAGTTAGAACTGCAGTAGAAGACCAATGGACTAATCAAATTACCTTCAATAACCTATTGAAACCTTGGACTCATCTCATGAGTCTGTTCGTAGCATATTTGTGGTTCATTCAGCACAGTGTTTGATACCCTTATGAGGGAAACAAACATGGAGGATGACAGAACAGTCTTATTATCTATCTCCCTTTTGATAGCGGTGTCCAGGGGGTCTCAACATTAGGGCAGGAAGGAAAATAGTTAAACATATTTCGAGGGTTCCATCTCTGGGGATTAGAACTATTTTAGAAACCTCTGTCCACACCCATTTTATTCTAATTATTCAGTCCCACAGAGACTGTTACAAATGCAATGTTTTCTAAAGATCCAGTTAATAAAAAAGTAATATAACTTACTAAAAAGTTATACTAATAAAGGCATATTAAAAGTTATATCAATATAAAATTTTATATTTTTGTGTTATAGGATTTTGTTTTTCATTAGCTATGTCATACTTATTCAAACCTTTTTCCAATATTGCTGTTTTTAAATCCCTCACTAGTATGGTAAGGTAAAAAATTGTGTTAAAACAATATCAAGCTTTTGGGAACTCTATAACAACACTTAATTAGCTTTAGCTGTGATGCATGCATAAATAGCTCATGCATATGCTGAAATTCAGTAGCAGATATGGCCAAGACAAAAGAGCTCTCACAAAAGCTATGAGAAGTTGTTTGATTACTTCCAATAGGCTATGGCTATAAGAACATTTCCAAGACACTAAAAGTTCCTAGAGACAGAGCATCGTTTTAAAACGCATGGTACCATTACCACAGCAAACCTTCCAGCACATGGAAGAAAAAGCTAAATTTAATCAAGGGAAATAAAATCAAAGGCATCAAGATCAGAGCAGATGAGAAAAAAAACCCTCAATTTCCTACCAAAGGCTTGCAAGATGACCTGTTGAATGGAGGAAAAAAATAAAATAAATCAGTGCAGACTATGAAAAGAACCCTAAACAAACATTGACTTCATGCCTGGACACATCGACGAAAGCCACTCTTGAACAAGAGAACATACAAGGCTGACTTGAACATGCTAAAAGGAATTTGGATAGGACTGTGTAGTTCTTGGAAGATTGTTTGGAGTGATGAGACCCATGGATCAGCAGTATGTCTGGTACAAAAAAGGCATGGCTTAAAAGAACACCATTCGCAGGGTCAAACATGAATGTGGGTCAGTCTTTTTATGGGGATGCTTTGCTGCTGTAGGAAGTGAAAATCTGGACCATGTGACCGGCGTTATGGATTCTTTGAAGTATCAAGCTATTTTTTTCAAAGATTATGATGCCTTTAATTCATAAATTGAAGCTTCACTGGATCATTAGACTTTCCAGGACAAGGATCCCAAGTATACATTCAAATCTACCAAAGCTTGGTTTAGGGATCTGTGAGATTTGAAGAAAGGAGTGGCAGCACGGAAACCAAAGAATATCAGTGAGCTGGAAGCTTTTGCACACAAATAATGGCCTAAGATTCCAGAGGTGACAAAAGCTTTTAAGCACTTACAGGGAATGCATATTTGAGGTTATAAAGAGTAAAGGATTCTCTACAAGTTTTGGGGGTTGAATAATTTTGTATATGGATATTAATAAACTTTTTATTATGATCACACCCTTTTATAATAATACCATCAAACCTGTATGTATAATAATTATATTGATGTCCTCAATAATAGAGAGACATTAAATATTTGGCTACTTCACAAATGGACATGTACATTCAACATCTAGATTTTAGTTTTAAATTTGATATTCTTTAAAGGGAAAGAATATGTAAGTGATTAATTTGGTCACCATTTTTTTTCTTTTTTTTTTTCTTTACTATTTTAATAGTTATTTTTTATCTAGTTCAGTTTATTGGTCCTTTTGTGTGATGAATGAAATTTTAAAAGTCAATATTTCATGTTGTTCTCCATGAAGCCATAAAAATATACATACATAATTGCTATTTCAAAAGGTTATCTTTAGACAAATTAGTTAAGTTTAAACTTATTTGAGGAAAATCTCTATTTCTAATAAGTGCATTGCACAGCAGGACTGAATAAACGATCATGGTTGTTCTACATAAGCTGGCAAAGCATAGTTAAAAGGAGCTAAAGCTTCTACCGTATATATAGCTCCATCAACTATAGTGACATTATGTGATTTGGATTCAAGCTTATAATATTTGGCTGTAAGAGCATCATGCCGAAAGAGAACGATGCGTCAAATCACACGACCGTTCTCATGCCTCACTTCCCGCTAGAACCAGGGCATGTGACAATACACATGGACATGTTTTCAAAAACAGTAGCACAGTACCACAAAGCGTAACAAAAATCCTTAGTCCAAATAATAAGGATTTTATTGGTATTAATCAATGTGGTCAAAATATTCAAAATCCTTTTTACAATTAAATTTAACAAACCGAAAACAACTACTTTCCACAGTTTAACATTCCACTGTTAAATAATGATTATAACATTCTGAAAATGAACAACAAGGCAGAGAAATTAGCAGCTTACAGACCTGCACAGGCTCCTTCTGCTGATTTCAGATGTCATTGAAGAAGATTAAAAAAAACACACACACACACAAAAAACAAAAAACAAATCAAGACAAAAATCAAGACAAATTCCTATCCAAGCAACTTCAGTATCCATTTAAAGCAGAACTGAGAGACTAGACATAAAAGGTGTCCTTACAGGTGAGGAGAAAGAGGAGGAGAATGGTGCCCATCCTTAGAGAGGGCTGGATCTTCACCTGCATGGCTGAGCACTTCTAACCAGTGTGTGTGTGTATGTGTGTTATGGGACAAAGTGAATTGGGACTGAAAGGAGGAGCTGTGTATGTAGTGTTTCACTTCTGCCGGGTTATCACTTCATACAGCCTCTGTGCTCTTAATTTCACAGGAAGTGAGTGTTGCTTCCTGAGGAAGTGATGTTAGGAGCTGGAATGTTCACTCTGGCTAGATTTGCATCTCTCTGATGAGGCAGAAGGCTGGTGCAATGGACAAGAGGTGGAAGTGAACCTGTGTCAGTACTCTTCAGGTAAACACAGAGACTTCCATATCCAATTGTGAACCAGCAGAGCCTCCCAGAGAGGCGAAAACAGGGAAATTATAAAAAACGAAAACAAAACAACACAAAACAAAACTGACCTACTAGATGATTACTCCTGTTTTAACTATGAAACCATGTCTGGCTTTCAGTCTTCCTGTAATGATCAGAACAAACAGGGCAAACAGTTATACTTTTGTGGACACAAAGCAGCGGCACATTTAAGATATAAAAGGATCCTGATCAAAATAATGACAATTGCTTTTGTTCTAGTAAACAAATGTTTTGCAAGAATGCAATAATTGTTTTTTCTAGTATTTATAGTAAATATAGTATATTTTGTTATACAGTTATAACAATTAATATAACATATAAACGGTTAACACACACACACACACACACACACACACACACACACACACTTATATATAAATTAAGGCATTTTGCTGAATGACTTGAAAAGCAATCTTGTGAAAAGGTCAAATTTAAAAAAAATTAAAGAAAAAAAGTTGACCTGTTAAATGGAAAGATATCAAAATGTGCCTCCTGTAACCTAAAATCTTGATTTAAAAAAAAAAAAAAAAAAAAAAATGTATGGACATTTGTCAACTAACACAAATAAAAACTGCCAACATTAAGAGTACATTTATGTAACTGGTTTATTCGAACGCTTTCTTGTCATTTAAACCATGGTGAAAAAGCAGTCTACAGCCATGGAAAACCCCTGATTGTTTCAATTCATTTCAATTCTTTTACTTTAAAATTTTAAAACCCAAAGCAGGATTAGTAGAGCAGTAATTTCCAGTTTGATGAAGCCAGAGTACATCCCCAACTCCCCACAGCGAGCTGAAAAACGGTATATTCTGATGGGAATATACCGGCACAATTCATAAACAAATCCACAGAATTACCAAATTATCCTTTCAATGAAAACAAATGTCCAAAAGGGGCAGAGAATCCAACAAGAGACTAAGGGTCCTGGGGAAAGGTGAAGGACAAATGTGCTTTCTCTTTCCCTTCAGGGATTAATGCGAACACAGCAAGAGAATGGCAGCCATACCATGAAATACAAGTAAAAAAAATTTTTTTTAAAATTGAAATGAAGAGTAGATTAAAAGATGAAAAAATAAAACCTTAAATGTTGAAAAATTTAAATACAGAAATTACATAAACCAGTTACAAAATGAATAACATCAATTCAAACACATTCCAAGAGATGGATTTTGGGAAGGTAAGAATTAAACATATCTGTCAGTCATAATTTTGCATCATCAGTGACATGTCTGAAAATCAGGGTGCTAGAGTTGATGGACACTACACACAAGGATGTTTTACCTTCACCATCTCACCATCTCACTAAACAGAACAACAGATTCAGGACTAGTGTTAATTCAACTAATCAAGGAGCTAAGCTTCAAAATGTAATTTTTTTTTATTTTTTTTATTTATTTATCTATAATTTGATTTGAAGACATGAATTAAATTTCCCTAAAGAAGTGTAATTTGATAAGGACATGATTGCCCCAAAGGAAAATGTCTAAGAGCTATGTAAGTATTTCTCAGTATTTGAGCTAGGCCTGTTTCCATCAGTCACCTCACAATAAAAGTTCAGATATGCTCACAGACATTTTTACTAGGATGTGAAAGGGAAAAAAACAAAACACTTTGATCAGATCTTTTACAAAAATACATTTCCACCCTGATCCTCAACCCTTCTAGTTTTATTGATTGGCTAAATGTATCAGCAACTCAAAGTTCCTTACAAATCTTACTTTAGCACTGTTTAAAGCTTTTATTCACATTATGTACTCTAAAAATGTCAAACACTTAATATTAAAAAAGCTCCACCTGATTGTTCTGCTGTACTTTAGGGATAGTTCACCCAAACAAATGTTATACAGAATAATTTACCCAAACATTTAAACAAACCTGTGTGACTTTTTAATTTTAATTTTAAAATTACTGGTCCCCATCCACTTTCATTGAATGAGAAAAAAAAAAGCAGTTTGGACACTTAGATCGACATCTCCTTTGTGTCCCACAAAAGAAAGGTCATGCAGGTTTGGACGACATGCAGGTGAGTAAATTATAACATTTTCGTATTTGGGTGAACTACCCCTATAGGCTTTTAGTAAACACTTTCATTTACATTCTTGTGCAAACTGATGAAGGTTGTGGGACTAAAGCTATCAGCAGCACAGGACAAAATCAGACTTTATGAGTACATATAAGTGCTACTATGAGAAAGACATGATACTTGTATTTGATTCCACATAATGCTGTGCCACTATGCCAGTGGTTTTCAGTCTTGGTCCTGGTGACCCACTGCTCTGCACATTTTGTATGTCTCTCTCTAATCTTATATTCAGTTCATAGATCTCGCACCTAATGAGCTGATGATCTGAATCAAGTGTGATATATAAGGAAGACATAAAATGTGCAGAGCATTGAGTCCTCAGCACCAGGATTGAAAACAACTGCTCTATGTTTAACTAAGAGATTAGACATTCATGGAGTGACAGGGAAAGTGAAAGTGGAAACAGATCAGGTCAAACAAACTGCAACATCATGATAGGCAAAAAATATGAAATAGTCCGTTTTCTGTTCTGTCAACTGCACTAATTTTTCATTGAGGAAAAATAACAATGGAGATCATATTTGATTTTCATGACCAAATGAGTTTCCAGAAGAACCTCTGGAAAGAGCAGTCTGCTCAGAAGATGGGGAGGGGTAAATGATGAAGACGATGATGACCAAGAGAACAAAAGGTTTGGCGCTGCAAAAGTAGGTAGTGTGGCATTTCCAGCATGAAGGACAAGCAAATTAAAACTGAAGCTCTGGCATAATTTTCAAATAGGGTGCTGTGTGTGTACAGAGATAACAAAACTGTTACATTTGACTCTTGAATGCAAGCTTGATGTTATTGTAATGCCCAGGTTCCAAAAACTTACTTTCTCTTCTTATCTTTACATTTCTCTCTACAAATCTACATCCTGATTATTTGAGCTTATTTTTAAGAACCTTTGCTTAGTGTGGATGCAAATGAAGGGTAGTCCCCATTGTCCGTGTCCAGTGCTTTAAGATCAGTCATGTGTGTTGTTGAGGTGTAATGCAGCATCTGTGTACACACAGTCCAAAACAGTGTTTTGATGTGGAGGGGGTTTGGCACCGTGTGTGAATATGTTAAGCAGGGATGTGCAGGGAAGGTTGTGACTGGCGAGCAGGAGCGCTGCATCAGTTTGCCATTTCTTCACACAAGAAGAAGAGCAGATCCAACTGTACTTCAGCAGAGATATGATGAGGCATGTGGTTTCAGAGAGAACCCACTGAGCAACAGGCCTTCAACAGTCAGCCTGGAACACCTAGTTTCTGGAAGTTTGTCATCTTCATAGTCTCTTTGTCTTCAGTTCGATCTATCAGACTCTAAGGCTTTGCATGAGGTTAACAGTTCCAAGACAGTCAAACCCGGCCAGCATCGGCCGAACCATAAAGTTTTAAGATCTTTATATGCAATTTTAATAATATACACTCCTCTGCACAGCCAAGTGTACAATCAATAAATCCATAATGAGAATTATCTTGAGAATAATAGTAATAATGATACTAATATAGTCATCATGTGTGGGTTCAGCAGCCTTCTTTAGACATTCATCATGGTTGTTGCATATGTACAGGAAGTAATTTACATCTGGGGCGGGGGGGGGGGGGGGGGGGGGTGATTGGGTTTGGGCAGCAAGGGTCAAAGGTGAGAGGTCATGATGTTATCTGAGTCTCTTCTCTGCAGAGTAGATGGACATGTAGTAGTCATTACTGCCCACGGCCAGATGAGGCTGAGGAGGTCAAAGAAAAGGAGGAGGATTATATTTATATTTATTAATATAAATATATTTATATTTATAATTATAATTATATATGTAAAGTTTTTTATTTTCTATTACAGTGTTACCATAGAAATTATTTTTGTTTTGTTGGCCAATACTACAGTGGTCTTATTTTATATTGACATCTGTCAATATATCATGAGAATAAATGGAAAAGTAAAAAAAGCTTGCATTGAATCCATTGTATATAAATAATAATGGGAGGCATTACTGATAAGTAGAAAATAAGTAGTATTTGGCTGGTCTTCCATATCTTCCATAAAGCCTTAAATGTATTATTTGACTGACTGATTTATAATCTACAGCATGTGTGCTATTTGCTTATCAAGATGCTGTTATACCTATTTGTACATTTTCTTTCTTACTTTTAATTCTCCTCTATTAATACTCTTAAGTTTATTATTTGATTTGCTATGATTGATATATTTCAAAATTGCCTTTATGTGCTCATTGTTCAAAATGTAGCAATAAAAACGTAACAGCTTTTTTTTTTTTATCTTGAGCAAGAATATTATTTTGAACACTGGTCAAAAGTACTATATATTTCTTGAGAGGTAAAACATTGGGGAAAAAAACCCTCAGTGCATCTTTAAATTTAAGTGTCAGTATAAAAAAAAAATGATGTACAGATGTGGATCAACTGTGGCTTGTCTTTAAGCTCCTCAGTATCGGTAGTGATGGTTAAATTATCCTAAATTATCCTTTTTTAGTAGTCTCTGGAAGTCCAATTCATTCACAATTCAAGTGGTTCAAAAAATCAATTCACAGATTCATTTGAATCCCTGAGCAGCAGTTTATTTTTTGTAGAAAAATATTTATTTACATGCTGCTATTCATCACTATGTTTTCAAGTTATAGATTTGGGTGTTTTCAAATAAGTTTCATTCAGTTTGTTTATTTAGGGAAGCTTTATGCCATCATGCTAATGTCATGATAATTTTTGTTTTAGTACTATACTGCTCTCATAGTACAAAACAAGTTATATGATACATTTAAAAATATTGCCCCCTCAGGTAGCTTTAGTATAGTTAGTTACTTTTGTTAGTAGTGTTAAGGAATTTTTTAACTAATTATGACAAACATTTATTTTTCTTGCAGGATTAACATTTATATGCTTTTGAACAGAGCTCTTGACAAAATGTACCAAAACTTTAGCCAAAGTTAAAATTGTTAAAATAACGGCAGCATATGGCCATGGTTAGACTGCTATCTAAATATAATAACCCCATGACTTGTAATGAGCTGAGTAATCAAAAAAGCTAAATTCACTTTGCCAAAGAAGGGAGAAGTAGCTGAAATTGCACATATGTAGAACCAATCGTATTAGAGAACAATTATGTGATGAGTAAAAAGTCATGCTACCTTTGCTATGTACCTATCCTATATAAACTGTTGTATTTCCTTTTGCTGGTGGGATTCTCTGTGATTTATACGAGGTCCTCCTGGCTATGATGAAAGCATATTCAAAGGCATTGTCTGGAGTCTGTCTGGTTACTGCAGCGCAGCAGGTTAGTGAAACACTAAAGACCTTATTCCCAAGTGATAGTTTTGATAAAGGGCGAGACGTCATCCAACTCATCTGACGTCGATTAGGAGATGCCCCAGGTATAAGTCAGGTGCGTAGGGTAATTTATACCAAAGTAGCTTGACTTTTGTTTAACTACTTTTTAAGCGTAATTAAAAGCTTGACAGCTTACAGTTAAAAATAGCTTTCCCAACACTGCAGCTTATAGAAATAACAGCTTATAGAAATAAGGGACAAGGTCTTCATTGAGAAATGTGTCTTACCCAATAAGGGTGGAAGGCCAGGCAGCTGATGGCTCCAATTCTTTGCCCCATGAAACCATCATAGTATTTAATGTTGCTGATCACATCCCCACTGGAGTTATACACAGCTATAAACTGATTCATAGAGCCACTAGAGAGAGAAAGATAAAAAAGGGAATAAATGAGTTACAAGCATTTCAGGACTGAATTATATCATGAACATGACATTCCTCTGCATTTTATTCAGGCCCTGTAACCTGATTTAGAAAAAGTGCAATGAGAACTGTTTCTTTAAAGTGCCCCGATTATGCTATTTTAAAGGCTCCTAATTTTGTTTTGGAGGTCTCCTACAACAGGTTTACATGCAAAAAACAGTTAAATTTTCTCATAAAATACATTGCACATCACCACATTTTTCAATGATTCTGGAACAACTCAATAGATGAATCAGTCTCTCTAAATCCCTCATTTCTGAGAGCCTACTCTTCTCTGATTGGCCAGATGGCCCAGTCTGTTGATACTGGTCTACAGCGACTGTCGGAAGCTACACGGCAATTACCATAACTGAACGTCATCTCTGTCCGGAGGCTTCCTACAGCTCAGCGATTGAACTGTAATGACAGTAATGATGACGTTGATTTTACAATATTGTTTTGAGCGTGAGTCCGATGACGAAACATTGGAAGAACTAGTTATTCAACCCGAACCTCCATCGCAAGGACGACTCGAGCAAGACGTTTCTCAGTGATACACTACTCAGTTTGAGGTACATTATGAGATGTTTCAACTGTAATTCATCACCATCAGCATTAACAAGTGTATGTCCATCAACAAACCGATGTGTATATTTCTAATTTATTGCGGTGCACATGCGGGAACTATATTAACTGTATCAATAATGGTGCATATGTTTGCCCAGCGCTAACGTGAATAACTGATGTAATAAATGCTTGTAAAACAAATCTTGCTCCATCCTTTATCCTCAAAGTAGTAAGAATAACAGACAATCTGCATTAAAGGTGCCATAGGTGATTCTCTGCAGAAACATTTTGTTATGCTGGTTAAAAAGTCTCCTCATATCCTGATAGCAATCACTCTGTTAAGCGTCTAAATGTATTTTTTATAAATATATGTTGTCTATAGAAGGAGTAGGACCATACAATGTTTGTTCAATCGTTGCGTTCGGTCCGAACGGTCCTATAGCATGTGTTCCCTGTCAGTCAACGTGTGTTTGCATACCACTGCGCAGGCTGTTCACGCAGACATAATAAGTCATCAGCCCGTTCAAGTATGCTGTGCGGACAGAGCAAGAATGGCAGGCAAACAGCAACAACCTAACTTTCCTTCTGAACCGACTGGTAAAGGATCTACGATCTATATATCTTCATCGGAGCCAAGCAGACTCTCATCGTGGACACCCTGTCATGCAAGAAATATTATTACACACTGAAATTTTGCTAGCTAAACAAACCGAAAACTTGCTGCATCTAATTCTGTTTTTAAGAATTTGTTTATGTTTGGTATTGTAGTGTTACTATAAAGTTTTCTCACCGGTGAATGACACATGATATTGGTATTGCAGTAACGTTGTTTTCGGTCTTCTTGGCTTCATGCTTTCAGGAGGCTTGGCTTTGGATGGCGATTTGTAGGGAGGGTGGGATGTACGCTTTTAGTGCTATCAGGCTAAAGTTAGCATTTTCACAGATATCGTACAGCACCTTTAATAGATGCAGTTTTAGGTAATAGTGGCCCACAGCTGATTAGCAGAAGCATTTCAGTAAGACAGTAATAACGTGATTTAGCCGGTTAGCCAGAAACTTACACAATATAAAACACAAAACGAAGTATTTTGAACACCCAGTAAAAATATATCATCAATAATTATTCATACTTACAGCTTGTGATTGAGGTGCAAGTTAGTCAAAATATAGTGGGTACCGACCCATCTTTCTAAAGCAAGCGCTTTAAGAATCCCGCATGGACTTGAGAAGCAGTCGTCAGTAAAACGAAGTGCTGTGGGCTAGTAAAGTTGTTCGCGGATGGACAACGTACAACAGGTGGGCATTATGCAAACGTATCTTCTAGTGACGTAGGACCATAAAGCAGTAGGATTCAAATAAAAAACAACTCGTATTAGCGGTTCAGAGTCGATTCTTTCTTTTGGGAGACAACTTTATTTATTGTGCACTTTCGACTTAACAACTTTGCAGAACGTTTACATTCACAAACAGCTATATTACACACTGCATGAAAGGGTATATTTGAAAAACCATAATAAGGGCACTTTAAATAAACTGACTTTAAAAATGAACTACAAATGTGATGTTACAAGCAGAATCATTAATAACTTTAGTCAAGTTTTTTTCTAAACAGCAATATTTTTGCACAATGGAACTGATTGTATGGATTATATGGATTGTATAAAGGTGCATGTGCATCTCTCACCAAGCAAACAGGTTTGCCTGTGGATGGATGTCCAAAGCTGTCAGTCCTTTCACTGTCTGCAAGATGTTGATTGATTCTGGCATCCGTGGGTCAAAAAAACGCACATCCCCATTCACACTAAAAGAGAGGGGAACCAAATTGTGAAGTGACTACAAAAAGAGAGTAAGTTCTATGATGAAGTGATTTAAATGATGTGGGAGAAAAAAGCAGTTACCTGACACTGATAATGTGTCCTTCGGGCTCCTTCTGCAAGTGTGCCTTCACCACCCAAGCACCGTGTTCCCTATACGTCATCACACGACTGGAAAAAAAGAGATATTTGGGTAGTATAAGCCAATCATTCCATAAAAATTAGGAAGCATCATTGAACACTAGAGGGAGCTGGAGGAATAACCAGAACACAGAAAAACAGTGATTAGTAGCATAGTGAATAAATCATAATAGTTCTTTAGAAGGGTGTTGCTTACACTATGGGCATTTTTGGAACTATGGACTTACACTACTATTCACTATTACTAGTCTTGGGTCAGTAAGTTTTTTTTATTTTTTATTTTTATTCTTTTATGGGATGCATTAAAGGCATAGTCCACCGAAAAATGAAAATTCCATCATCATTTCTTCAGCCTCATATCATTAAAACCTGTATGCATTTCTTTCTTCTACTGAACACATGTATGCATTTTTGTCCATGCATTGTGAGTCAATGGGAACCAAAACGGTCAGGTTTAGAAATTAAGAAATACAGGTTTGGAACGACATGAGAGTGAGTAAATGATGGCAGAATTTTCATTTTTCGGTGGACCATCCCTTTAAATTGATCGAAATGACAGAAAAGACATTAACATTATGTTACAAAAACAACATCACAAAAAGAATCTATTTGAAATAAACGTTGTTCTTTTGAACTTTCTATTCATCAAAGAATCCTGGAGGGGAAAAAAATACTAACAAAAACCATCAGTGTATTTACAAGTATCACTGGAGAATTTGGAGGAATTTCAAGAGTTGAACCAGTCATTTCTATCACAGTGCAACTTACACCACATCTCATAATATCATAACCGACAATATGTAATATCATATCATATTTTGTTTAAATACATTCTATCATGGAGATAATTTCAATGTTCAATTTAAATTTTTCTTACATCATTTGACAAATTGACAGCATGATTGGAAATATTTCATAATAAATGTATTGTTAACAAGTGATATTTAGCATTATTTGTCTGTTACTTTACACATGCCTCCTATTTTAATCATGTTTTTTACTGACAATGTTATCTCTTTGATAACCAAGAACACTAGCTTTTTTTTTTTTTAAACCTTTTTTACTAGTGGAATTTTTTTTAAATATATATATATATATATTATGCCACAATTAAATTAGTGGGTTTTTTTGGTGTAAAAATTTATATAAATCAGTTTCACACAAAAAATATTGAAATTGTTTAGGTATAGATATGATATTTTCACATTTTAAGAATTAAAGTGTGAATTTGAAAAAATGGTGAACATTTTAGACCATTTTAAAAGTAACCAGAAGAAACACCCTTAAAGGTGAACTAAGTAACTTTTTTATCTTAACCGAACAGCTTCGGAGTCATTGGAATGGTTATATGACTGTTTTCGGGTTGAATGGTGGTCTTCTCGCACCCCTCGAGCGCCTGTGAGACGAAAAACCACCCTTGCAACTTTGGAACTCAAAAACAGTGTGACACAGGAAATGTCAGCCTGAGCTGTGGGACACAGAGGTGGAGTGTTTAAAGGTGCATGAAAGAAAATAAATAATAATGCACAGAAGAGAGCTGACGGATGTGCAGGCAGAGGGGAAATCTTGAATGTTTGGAAATGCTAGCACTGGAGGGAGCTGTTAAATTAGCATTATTTAAATATTCATAGGGCTTTTTATGACTTAATTACACTGTTTTCTCATGGAATCTGCAGGTGATAGTGTGTGAACACATGGAGGCAGCTGCGGCTCATCTGTATGGGCAGGTGGGGCAGAGCCCCACCAAAATATTCGTACACTGAAAGGTAAAATAAAGAATTTTGTATCAAAATATCCAAAAAACTACTTGCAAAGTGTTATATATTTCTTTCAATTGTGTACTTCCATTATCCTAAATGTTTCCAAGAATTTGTAAATTGAGAGAAATTCACAATTTTAAAAAGTGCCTGTCCCTGTTCACTTGTCGCCTGTCAATGATGTAATATCCGCGTTATTCCTGGTTTCCGCTTGTACTGCCATAGTAACCATGGTGACAGACGTGGACAACTGCGTAGTGCATAAGGTCTAGCAGGACGCTGTTGTTGTTTCGTTCAAACATTATGGACCATGGCAAGCAGACTTTGGGACAAAAGGAGAACTAAAACGAGGATCAATATTAGCGTGGCGTTTTCGAGATGCCGAGAGCTCCACGTCCACGACTAACTTGGACTTGGACACTGAGCTTCACGAGTCACGACTTGACAGGGACGCCGATCTTGCATGTACTTTATTAGACAGGTGAGCAAATGTACATAAAACAAATCAATGTTATATAGCTCAACATGATGAAATGTTGGAATATGATCAATATGTTATTCTAATGTTTATCTAGCTTACTGCTATTCTCATATAGCCAACAAACTAACACAGAATAACATTATAACTTTCAACACACTCAAATGCTGTTTAGTATGATAGTGTAATGTTAGACCAAGTGAAACAGCGCTGCATTACCTCACAAGTATAATTTGTCAAATAAACTGACCTGTGTGAGTATTAATTCTGCACTTGCGGGTAGTTCGGTAGAATTAAATGTCCTTATTCCTTTATATCCGCGGGACTTGCGTGTGGCGCTGATATCTGTCTCTCATTAGCAATCGCGCCCTGCTTCATACCACAGTCATGTTAAAAAACATGAATGTTTTCACTCATCCATAAACATTATTAGATCCATCAGCATGACGGCAAGTTCTATAATTCCGCTTATCACTGCGTCATCAACCTAAGCCTTTGTTATTGTAAGAGGTTAGCGACCCCTAGCGGCGAAAAAAAACAAAAAAAACAAACATTGTAGCTTGAATTAATAATAAATTAGAAATGTGTTCAGCATTCTGCAACAAATATTTTTCGGATTTTCTATACTATCGTAAAGTGAGCAGGATATATTAAAATGTAGCGCATGGATTTGGCAGGCATGTATTCATGATACTAAGTGGGGCAGCCAGTCTCTGAGCCCTCCCTAGCTCTACAGTGCCCCACAAATTTAAATCTGTGGTGAAAAATGGAACTGCAGTTGGAGTGAAAAATGAAAAATGGATCAGTTCAGTAACTAGTTGGCATGTCTGTTCTTCTTGTGTGGAGTAGCATATCAAATTAATGAAATTAAAAACCCTTTAGTTTAAACATGCTCATGTGAATAGCCTTTATATACAGTAGTTCTTTTGTGTTTATTTTATGTTTGTTCTGAGAATAGACATGACTTTTTTCCTTACTGGAATTCCTAACTTGTAATATTCTAAAACAACATTCTGATACAATAAAACATTTTATTGCTAAATTCTAAGATGACATTTGTTGTGTATTCTAAAGTCTGTCAATCCTCATTAGAGTGCCACCCTCAGGCTGAATAACGCAAGGACATTAGAATTCTGTCAAAAGTGTGTCTAATGTTCACCGATTAGGATATAAAGCTTACAAAATGTTTATCATAAACTAGCACTAAGACCCAGAATGTGCCCTACCCAAATTTACGGCCAGGAACCGCTACTGCATGAAGGTGTGGCAGATTGTTCCAGATACTTTTATCCAACCATATCAAATGCAAGACAAAACGGACCAAGTGGTGCTGGACAGGACTTGCCTGTAGCCACCAGACTGCTGATTCATTTTCTGATCTAGCCAATTAGAAATGATTTCAGATTTCAAGACATCTGAATTATGAATTTATACTAGTTGTGGCGGCACATCAGAGATGAATATTCAATAATATAACTCTTTTTAAAGGATTCTGTGATTTGATTCTCCCCAATGCTCAATAATACAATTGCATATTAATACAATTAGAGCTCTGTAAAACGTGACACACCATTCGTTAGGTCCCATTCTGCGGTCGTACACCCGAACAGATCCGTCTCCAAGACCTGCAGCTACAAGTGACCGCTGAGGATCACATGACAGGCTGGTCACACAGCTGTCTGCTCCTGTTGGGATGTCCTGCAACACAGAAAGCTGAATGAAAGGCTGAAAGGTGTGCAGTTTTCATGCCATGTGAGACAACAATCTAAATCCTCAGGGCTTAAATTAGGTCTGCAAAATCACCAATGCAATACAGTACATCTCAGAATACATGTCAAGCTTCAGTACTCAAAATCATAATATTATCATAAAATATTATTGAATTATGCCTGAAAGTGCACCAAATGTGTGAGAGAGACCAAGCCTATCCATGAGAACTGAACTGCATGATCAGTTTCAGTCTTCTCTTGCGCTTCACTTCTGTCCAGCAAGACGTCTCATAAAAGCAGTTCTAACCGCACAGTGAAATACTAATTTTAGAGATCCCACTTATTTAGACAAATTGTGAAATAATTAAACTGAAGAATACTCACCAAAACAATAATACAAGAATCTGCAATATCAGTCAATGGAAATGTTCAATTATGAAAACTCTCGGAATAGTTTTTAGAATGTTATTGAATATGGCAATGTTAATGTATTTGGTCTGACTCTGGGCAGACTAGACATGCTACGCTGCTGCTGCAGAGCAAGTATGAACTTTCTGCTGCTATACAGACAAGCTGCTTTGAGCATGTAAGATATGCTGCTACTTCATAAATACACATACATAAATCCTTTAGTAGATCTAAACAGGTGGAGTTGGGAAAGATGGAGGATTTCAGATTAACTTTGATAACGCACTGCAGGACTAGGCTTCAGCAAACACTGAACCAGACTAGGAACTCTGCAGGATCAGCAGAGGCTAATCAGCTTGTGCCATGCGGTAATGATGTGATTGCTTGCAAATTGCATTTAAAGGACCAATCAGCCTGCGCCCTCTAGAGTTTCATGACTGCACTATATATTCAGGTCACCCCACAGATTTACCGTATTGTTCCGAATATAAGACAATGTTTTTTTCTTGGAAATACATCTGAAAAAATGGGGTTGTCTTATATTCGGGGTCTAAACTTTTACATGTCAACAATACACCCGCAACAATAGTGAGCACCAAATACGTGTAGAATGAGTGTTTCCCCCAGGACTGATAAACGTAGCGGAGTCAAACAACTCTCATTAAGCAACCAAGAAATAGGGTGTCAGAGTTTAATGTTAGAAGATGATGAGCCCAAAAAGACAGTCTTAAAAATGCTAACAGTTAAAGAAAAGCTTACCGCGGTCCTAAAAGCAGCACTTCGAAAAAACTGACAGGCAAGTGTGTCAGTACGTAGCCAAAAAAAGAAATGAGGGGATGCCCATAACCAGAGCAGTCATCCAGCTGAAGGCACTAGAAATCGCCAAAAAGCATACCCACCAGAGAGGCCCATCATTTCTTATTTCGGCTACATACTGATGCACTTGCCTGTCAATATCCTCGAAGCGGCCGCTAAAAATGATGCAACGTAATGGATTAGCGCTTGCCCTCCGACTTCAGGGAGAACCTGATGTCTTTTCAGTGCTATGAGATCGGCCTAAGGAAAAAAAACATTCATATCCTCTGGATCAGATAATGCGGATCAAACACCTGTGTTTTTTGACATGCCAGCATCTGTCACTGTACATAAAAAAGGGGAGAAATCAGTCACAGTGAAATCTACTAAATGAGAACTTCAGGTTATTTTTATGGTAGCTATGCAACAGTGTTTATTTCTGAATGTGATTGTTGTTGGTACATTTTACCAGTATTTACCATACTTTAAATACAAAAATAAAATTTAAACATGACAAATATGCAATATGAAAATTACTTTCAAATAAAGTATTTTCTTTAAAAAATAAGATTTGCTCTCCAAAAAGCCTTTTCCAAAAGGTACATCTTGAAAACGGGGGGTTGTCTTATATTCGGAAAAATACGGTACTATAGGATTTAGGTCTAAGCTCTGGATGGGCCATTCCAAAACATAAATCTTTATTTGCCGAAACAATTCTTTTGTTGATTTAGATGTGTGCTTTGGATCATTGTCATTCTGTAAGGTTGAAAGGTCTCTTTATTTTCAGCTTTTTTGCAGATACCAGAAGGTTCTGTGCCAAAATCGACTGGTACTTGGAGCTATTCATGATTCCCTACATCTTCACAAAGTCAGAAAAGGCTTGTGTCTTGCCACCAGTACTTGCTAGAAAGAGTTGCAACAGCCTCCTTGAATAGTTTACTCTTTGTCTTGTGATTAATTTTGGAGGAACATTTTTCTTGATAATGTTACTTTTCATATCTTCACTGTGATCCATGGTATATCTAATTCCTTGGAAATTTCATGTAGCCTTCACCTGAGCGATACCTTTCGACAATAAGATCCCATTGATGCCTCGTAAGCTTTTTGTGGCCCATGGCTCTTGTAGTAGCATGCAACCAAGATGATGTCAGAAAAATCGAAGTAGTATTTGGGAAGTTATTGGAGAAGTATCTGGAGTTAATCACAGTCAGTGCGAGAATCAGAGTGAAGACAGTTGTGTACTATTTCACGTGAGCTTGATGATTAGTTGATTCTCAACACAGCCACATAACCAATTATAAAAGGGTGTGCACATTTATGCAGTTAGGTTATTTTTATTTTTATCAGTTTTTCAGTGGCATTAGATATGTTGTAATTTTTACATTAAAGGTGCAAAAGTTTTGATATTCATTTTTACATCACAAAAACCAGCTGTTTTAACAGGGTATGTAGACCTTTTATTTCCACTGTAAATGATGGAGCTACAAAGCTCGCCTGGGAGCGATGTGTTTAAGATGAAGGGATGTGTGTGTGTGTTTGTGTGTAGTACCTGCACTTTCATTTCTCTTTCTGTGTCCCAGATCCGGATGACTCGAACGTCACCTGACGTCATCAAGAGGCCAGTCTCCTGCTCCCAGTCCACCACCATACCTGCACCTTCAAGAGAGTAGGGGAGGTTTCACACATACAAACTCAAATATATGACTCCCTGGGCTCTCCTAACACGTCTGTTCATTACGATAAAAGATAATACAATCACACTCACCTGTTTTTCATAATTGTAAAACATGGATTAATGTATCATAATTTTGTCTCAACACTTTCATGAATTGTGTCATAAAACACTCAATACTGCATCTTTAACCTCTTGACTACCAATTATAGACAGCGACAGTAGACTTAACAGTTTTTTTGTTTGGTTGTGTTCGGTTTTTAATCAAGACTCCAATTTTAATGCTCTCTTCAGGAAATAATTCACATTTTGGTAGCTGCAAACTGTGTATCCTCATTTCTTGTATTTAATGTAGTGTGGGTCATATTTTCTCTTGTGTTTACTTTGTTATATTTATGGTTTTCAAGGATAAGGGCTTGTGTATGTGAACAGACACCACACACCACAGTTTTATGTGCTTGCTGAACATTTAATTTCAAAACTATGAGCATTAATAGGGAGTTGGTTCTCCCTTTGCTGCTATAATAGCTTCCAATTTTATGGGAATGTTTTTCATTATAAGTTGGATCATGGCTGTTGGGATGTTCAGACACAAGAGCATGAGTGAGCACCAGGCATTGATTTTGCCATTGAAATTCAACCCAAATATGATCAGTAGGGTTCAAGTGCCTGATGTATAAATGTACAAAATGGCCACTGAAATATGCATACACAATTTCCCATGCACATATCAGGATTTACAAAAAATAAACTAAATAAATAAGTGTGCAACATTCGCAAACTCTAGACCAATGCGTAAACACATTTGTTAACTGGTGCGAGTGAAGTAATGAAGTAAACAAAATGATTTTAAACTCTGTTTAGAGCCTACAAATTTATATTAAATATGCCACTCTCATTAATGGAATTAATCCCTCAAATTAGATCAAATCATTATCCAGAAGTGAAATATATTTATGAATTTAAATAGAAATATTTGAAGTTGATGTGCTGCTTTTAAACATTTTTCCTGTGGAATGCTGCGTTTTAATGGTTTTAATGTTTTAATGACAATTATATTGAGATGGTCGCATGATAATATCTATTTAATGATACACTCACCTAAAGGATTATTAGGAACACCATACTAATACTGTGTTTGACCCCCTTTCGTCTTCAGAACTGCCTTAATTCTACGTGGCATTGATTCAACAAGGTGCTGAAAGCATTCTTTAGAAATGTTGGCCCATATTGATAGGATAGCATCTTGCAGTTGATGGAGATTTCTGGGATGCACATCCAGGGCACGAAGCTCCCGTTCCACCACATCCCAAAGATGCTCTATTGGGTTGAGATCTGGTGACTGTGGGGGCCATTTTAGTACAGTGAACTCATTGTCATGTTCAAGAAACCAATTTGAAATGATTCGAGCTTTGTGACATGGTGCATTATCCTGCTGGAAGTAGCCATCAGAGGAAATAGAAATCGAGACTCATCAGACCAGGCAACATTTTTCCAGTCTTCAACTGTCCAATTTTGGTGAGCTCGTGCAAATTGTAGCCTCTTTTTCCTATTTGTAGTGGAGATGAGTGGTACCCGGTGGGGTCTTCTGCTGTTGTAGCCCATCCGCCTCAAGGTTGTGCGTGTTGTGGCTTCACAAATGCTTTGCTGCATTCCTCGGTTGTAACGAGTGGTTATTTCAGTCAAAGTTGCTCTTCTATCAGCTTGAATCAGTCGGCCCATTCTCCTCTGACCTCTAGCATCAACAAGGCATTTTCTCCCACAGGACTGCCGCATACTGGATGTTTTTCCCTTTTCACACCATTCTTTGTAAACCCTAGAAATGGTTGTGCGTGAAAATCCCAGTAACTGAGCAGATTGTGAAATACTCAGACCGGCCCGTCTGGCACCAACAACCATGCCACGCTCAAAATTGCTTAAATCACCTTTCTTTCCCATTCTGACATTCAGTTTGGAGTTCAGGAGATTGTCTTGACCAGGACCACACCCCTAAATGCATTGAAGCAACTGCCATGTGATTGGTTGATTAGATAATTGCATTAATGAGAAATTGAACAGGTGTTCCTAATAATCCTTTAGGTGAGTGTATATTCTAAATAGCAAAACAGAAAATATTTTCACAGGAATAATGATCAATGATGCATGCTTGACTCTGACTAGATGGCTTAGCAACATAGGCAGTATAATGACAGACACTCACAAAGTCTTTGGGTGGTTGAACGGGCCATAGATCCGATGACACAACACTGTACAACTGCTGCCGCATTGTGCAGACAGACAGTAGCCTAATGATGACACCTTCCACAGATTTAATAGAGGGTATGCGTGTGACATCACCATCAGCCGGAGTGACTGCAGTTACGCCCACTGAGTGGCAAAAAGACTGAGCAGCAGCATTGGTTTTCAGTGTGAATGCCGTGAAAAAAACACAAAACATCTAAAACGGGAAAGAGCTTTGCGATTGACTTTACAACTAGATTTGACAAGAAATCTGAGGTATATTTTTACAGATTGCCGAAAGCTACAGAACAGAGAAGCAAATGGATCGCTGCAATTAGAAACAACTGTGTATTTTTATAAAGCAACATTGTATTTTTATAAAGCGTTCACATGCAAATTTGCTTTATTTCCCTGGCGTCGAAATCAGGCTCATATAAATGTCAGGTAACAAAATTCTTGGCTGCATGCCAATATCCATGGATCACTGGATCTTTGGTAAGTTGTAAGGAACACTATATCGAGTCCAACCTTTAGTTAAACTGATAATCGATTGTTTTACTCGCATTTTCACAGTTTTCCCTATTAACCCTTGTGTGGTGTTCAGAACCCTAAAACCCCCGGGATCTTCCCGGTCAAAAATGACCGGACTATAAAAAATAGCTTATAAATCTCTCATTATACTATATTTTCACCCAATATTGGATTCAATCTTTTTGTCAACTTGTTCTCTTTCAATTGGGACTGGTTTTATATTTCTATTTGCATCTAATTTATCGTAGGCCTCATTTATTTGACAGTAGGGATCTCATTTTTTGAGTAAAAAAACATTATTTTTGAATAATTTTGGAAATATTAAATAAAATCTGAAGAAAATTGGCACTGTTTATCACACAAGTCTACTTTAATTTTTCACCAGGAATTTTGTTTTGAAATACTTTTATTTTGTACAAAATGGCACATTGTCACACTTGTGGTCTTCCCGGTCAAAAATGACCGGCCTACACAAAATTGCTTATAAATCACTCGTTATGCAATATTATCACCCAATTTTGGATTCAATATTTTTGTCAACTTGTTTTCTTTCAATTAGGACTGGTTTCATATTTCTATTTGCATCTGATTAATTGTAGGCCTCATTTATTTGACAGTAGGCATCTCATTTTTTGAGTAAAAAAAACATTATTTTTTAATCATTTTGGACATTTTAAATAAAATCTGAAGAAAATTGGCACTGTTGATCACACTAGTCTACTTTAATATTTCACCAGGAATTTTGTTTTGAAAAACTTTTATTTTGTACAAAATGACATTGTCACACTTGTGGTCTTCCCGGTCAAAAATGACCGGCCTACAAAAAATTGCTTATAAATCACTCGTTATACAATATTATCACCCAATTTTGGATTCAATCTTTTTGTCAACTTGTTTTCTTTCAATTAGGACTGGTTTTATATTTCTATTTGCATCTGATTAATCGTAGGCCTCATTTATTTGACAGTAGGCATCTCATTTTTTGAGTAAAAAAAACATTATTTTTGAATAATTTTGGAAATATTAAATAAAATCTGAAGAAAATTGGCACTGTTGATCACACTAGTCTACTTTAATATTTCACCAGGAATTTTGTTTTGAAAAAACTTTTATTTTGTACAAAATGGCACAGAGTTACACTTGTGGTGTTCCACTAGGCCATTGAGGGCCATTGTTTCAATGGGCCATTGAAAGTGAATGGGAGAGACTGAAAAGTTTTCAGGGGCATGTTAATTGTTTATGTACACACAAGGCCTGAAATTAACACCCGACCACACGCCAAATGCGGGTGAATTCTGCAATTGGCGGGTAACACTGTCAATCTACCTGCCACATTGGCAGGTAGCCAATGAGAATCGACCCTTCGCGGGGAGTTTGATTGACGGCGATCTGGCCAATCATAATCCGCCGAATCCGCCTTTTTTTGTCCGACAAAGCAGTCAGGAGAGTTCAACGTTGGATGATTTGAACTTGAAAAAACGGAGTGTACTAAGTAGGCCTACTGACATCTTTCCGCAGTTAAAACTACATTCCTTCTTATGTTCATTCATGTTTATTTGATGCTATAAATTAACTAGAAGGAAGAGATGATCGGTTCACGAGCAGCTTTAACTGAGGCACCACAGCGATCTGTCAAGACACATTACAGAGCCAAAAAACGTTATTGTCTAAATTTCTTTAAAAATGACCAAATTTTAACGTTGAGACTTTGTTTAATATCAAAAGTAACCTGGACTGTCTTGTCTGTCAGCGTGTTGTCAGTGTCTCTGCTGCGCGATGTGTTTTTCATTGCATGAGATCATGGTTTGGCGTGAGCGCGGTGTAGCTTGTCGGACATAGCAACAGTAACTAAAGTCTTTGCGTTTTTTTTTTTTTTTTTTTTTTTGCAACTGTTGTTCTTTGACATTTAAACGAAGTCAGCCATTCTTGTTAATAACTTGACAGCACTTAAATATTCTTACAAGTTAAAGAACAAATGTTTGTGCAATTCCTTTTTTTTTCACCTTTTATGAGGCCAAAAAAAAAAAAAAAAAAAGGCTGGTAAAAAGTCACTGTGGCGGGTGGATTTTTAAATCCACCTCCCACAGTGGCTGGTGGTCAAAAAAGTTAACTTCAGGCCCTGTGTACACATATGTGCATGTGATGGATTATGGTGAGTTTGGGCTCTTTTTAATCTTAACAATCTCATGTAAATAATGATGTGCCATTTACCACAATTTATGCATGCTTCATTGAGTTATGAGTTAAAACGCGACATAAGTGCTAGGCTACATCTATAGTCAAGGCTCTGTGAGCGCATGTGGGGGTTCGTGTGTTACAACTCCATTAGGAATATCTTTAGATCTGAGTGATGGATTATGTTGAGTTTGGGCTCTTTTTAATTGTGATAGTCTACTGAAAATAATGATGTACATTTTTCTACGATCTGTGCATGCTTCGTGAAGTTATGAGCGAAAACCAAACATGAGAGCTTCATGAGTATATACTTGGCTAAGTGTGTCTGTGGTATTTTTTTGTGTTAGAACGCCATGAGGAATATCTTTAGATCTTATTGATGGAATATATTGAGTTTGGGCTCTTTTTAATCGTGAGCTCCTGCTGTAAATAACGATGTGTCATTTTTCATGATCGGGGCATGTTTCATGACGTTACGAGTAGAAATGTGTCTAAAATTCCATCATCCATATATGGTTTAAAAATGGGTCTCTTGAAGGGCTTCTCTTGAAGGTTTCATGAAGATACAAGTAAAAAGGCCAAGTCTAAGCTACCTTGCTTGACTATGTGAGTCTGTGTGTCTGTGGTATTTTTTGTGTTCGAACTCCATGAGGAATATCTTTAGTTCCGAGTGATGGATTATGTTGAGTTTGGACTCATTTTAATTGTAAGCATCTGCTGTAAATAATGACGTGTTATTTTCCACAATCAGGGCATGTTTCATGACGTTACGAGCAGAAATGTGTCTAAAATTCCATCATCCATATATGGTTTAAAAATGGGTCTCTTGAAGGGCTTCTTTTATAAAAACCTCACTCAAGTTTAGTAAAAAGCCTGAAACAATTATGCTTGCTGTATTCTACTCATTGAGACCTTTCAAATGACATATGACACAGGACTATCTGAGCTGTATGATGTATTTGACATATTGCTGTAGTACAAAAAAGTAGTTTATAAATTATGAATTTGTTTTTGTTTTCTATTTATCAGCAAATAACTCAGCACTACTTAGGAGTTTATCAAATTGGCTACATTCATTGTAAATTTCAGACTCTAAGATTTCAAATGACACCTATTTTAAGTTGATCAAGGTAATAGTTTTGAAAAAAAATTATGATTATTTATTTCGCAGCTAGGTGGCGCCTGCGGGGGGCACAGGCTGTTAACACTCTGTTTTAGAGTAATAACTCAGCTGTCGTTAGGAGTTGATCAAAGTGATTAGATGCATTAAAAAGCTGAGATTCTAAGCTTTAAAATGATACATATTTTGTGTTGTTCCATTCATTGTTTGCATTGGTCTCTCCCATTCACTTTCAATGGCCCATTGAAACAATGGCCCACAATGGCCCTTAATGGCCCAGTGGAACACCACAAGTGTAACTCTGTGCCATATTGTACAAAATAAAAGTTTTTCAAAACAAAATTCCTGGTGAAAAATTTAAGTGTACACTAGTGTGATCAACAGTACCAATTTTCTTCAGATTTGATTTGATTTTTCCCAAATTATTCAAAAATAATGTTTTTTTTACTCACAAATTGAGATGCCTACTGTCAAATAAATGAGGCCTACAATTAATCAAATGCAAATAGACATATAAAACCAGTCCTAATTGAAAGAGAACAAGTGGACAAAAAGATTGAATCCAATATTGGGTGATAATATTGCATAAAGAGTGATTTATAAACAATTTTTTGTAGGCCGGTC
This sequence comes from Abramis brama, assembly GCF_963993115.1. Lineage (NCBI taxonomy): Eukaryota > Metazoa > Chordata > Actinopteri > Cypriniformes > Leuciscidae > Abramis > Abramis brama. Next base: position 22,414,558 of record NC_139973.1, read on the forward strand.
ATTTTTGACCGGGAAGACCACAAGTGTGACAATGTGTCATTTTGTACAAAATAAAAGTTTTTCAAAACAAAATTCCTGGTGAAATATTAAAGTAGACTAGTGTGATCAACAGTGCCAATTTTCTTCAGATTTTATTTAAAATGTCCAAAATGATTAAAAAATAATGTTTTTTTTTACTCAAAAAATGAGATGCCTACTGTCAAATAAATGAGGCGCCTACTGTCAAATAAATGAGGCCTACGATTAATCAGATGCAAATAGAAATATAAAACCAGTCCTAATTGAAAGAGAACAAGTTGACAAAAAGATTGAATCCAATATTGGGTGATAATATTGCATAACAAGTGATTTATAAGCAATTTTTTGTAGGCCGGTCATTTTTGACCGGGAAGACCACAAGTGTAACAAGGTGACAAAATCCCCCCTAAAAAAGTAAGAAAATTGTTAAAAAACATTTGAGAAGTAGTTATACCATCTGTGAATAAAGTCACTAAGTTTCAGTCCAAAGCGATAACATTAACTAGTATTTTTGGGTAAAAGAAAATTCTCTCCGGGTCAAAATGACCCGAACACCACACAAGGGTTAAATCCAGTCACGCAGCAGCTCTTTTGCCACTCAGTCCGGCCGAGGGGGCATGTTCTGGCGGGAAAATGACGTCAATGCATACCCTCTATTGTCTAGAATGTCACTACAAATGATTTGACAAATGATTTGCTCTATACATCTGATCGTGGTTGTATCTCGCTATTAGTGTTACTCTATCGATTGCTCGATCGATATTCGATTGCTCCTGATCGATTGCTCCTGTCTGCCACGTTGCTTCTGCTGCTGTTGCGTTGGTTTGCGTCTGTAAGCTTCGTACATTTTTCGGTTTTGAATCATTATTTACTATCATTCCTTGTTGTTTATACTGCTAAATATAACTCACTCAACATCACACATTAACCTGACATCGCTAGCTTCAATCTAAATCGTTATTGCTAGCACAACACGCTAGTAATTTGCTAGCCTGTTATCGTGCCATCCGTCTGCTCTTTTTTTTTTTCTCGTGCCTTTTATGAGTCCATCAAACAACTAAGGTGAGTAGGATCAGTCAACAAACACGGTGAGTCATGTCATCTTCTCCTCTTATTGTCACTTGCACTTCATGCAACATGTTTAGCATATCCTTCTCTGTCAGCATAGGATTTACATGTGATAAATGCAGGGATATAGTCAAGCTGACGGGGAAGATTTCAGTACTAGAGACACGCATCCAAACTTTAAATCGAGGATAGTAAGCATGCAAGGGCTTTAGATACTGCTTTGGATGCGACTAGCTTAGTGAACTCTGTATATTGTTAGGTTCCGGCTGTAGAGCCTGTGCAGCAGGGCAATTGGGTGACGGTGAGGCGCTGTAGTCGCGGGACAAAACAACGCTCTTCCGTTCCGATTACAACTTCAAATAGATTCTCCTCACTCAGTGAAACACCCACTGAGAATCCTGTTGAATGTGCCCTAGTTATTGGCGATTCTATTACACGGAACGTGAAAATAGATACACCACCCACCATAGTCACATGTTTGCCGGGAGCCAGAGCGCTTGACATCAAAACAAATTTAAAAGTGCTGGCTAATGCTAATCGTAAATTCTCTAAGATTATTATTCACGTCGGCACTAATCATGTTCGACTCCGTCAGTCGGAGATCACTAAAATTAATGTTAAAGAGGTGTGTGAACTCGCAAGTACGATGTCAGGCACTGTAATTTGCTCTGGCCCCCTTCCTGTTCGCAAGAGTGATGAGATACTTAGTAGATTGTCCTCACTCAATGGCTGGTTGTCTAAGTGGTGTCCCCAAAATAATATAGAATTCGTAGACAATTGGAAAAGTTTTTGGGGCAGACCTGACCTGTTGAAAAGAGATGGTATTCATCCCTCCTGGGATGGTGCTGCTCTTCTCTCTAGTAATATGGCACATAGTCTTAGAGCTCAAACATGAATTGGGGCTCAGGTCAGGAAGCAGACAGACTGGCTAAACCGACCGTCTGCTAGCTATCTCACGTCACTTAGGTCAGATAAATCCCATCACATTGAGACTCTTTCACCTAGATATCATCATATAGAGACTGTGTCTGTTCCCCGAATTAGGACATACAAAAAACTTCCAAACCTATCTAAGGGTAATAATTTAATTGATGTTCAACAAATAAAAAACAGATATAATACAAATGAGCAAATGATAAAGCTTGGGTTGCTGAATATTAGATCCCTTACTTCAAAAGCACTTATTGTTAATGATATGATTACAGACTATAATCTAGATGTGCTGTGTTTGACAGAAACCTGGCTAAAACCAAACAATTACATTACTTTAAATGAGTCCACCCCGCAAGATTACTGTTATAAACATGAACCTCATCTGAAAGGCAAAGGGGGAGGTGTTGCTGTAATTTATAGTAATATTTTTAGAATTACTAAGAAGTCTAGTTTCAAATATAATTATTTTGAAGTGTTGGTGCTCAATATAGCAATATATTGTGTAAATGATAAATCACGTTTGAGATTTGTGCTGGCTACTGTATACAGGCCACCAGGGCACCATACAGACTTTATCAAAGAATTTGCTGACTTTCTATCAGAGTTAGTACTGGCTGCAGATAAAGTCCTAATTGTTGGTGATTTTAATATACATGTAGATAATGAAAAAGATGCATTGGGATTGGCATTTAAAGACATTCGTAACTCTATTGGAGTTAGACAACACGTGTCAGGACCTACTCGTCGTAATCATACTCTAGATCTAATATTATCACACGGAATCAATGTTGATGCCGTTGAAATTCTGCAGCAGAGCGATGACATCTCAGATCATTATCTAGTCTTGTGTAAACTTCATTTAGCCAAGGCTGCAAAGCCGACTACGTGTTACAAATATGTTAGACCTATCACTTCTGCCACTAAAGATTGCTTTATTAATAAACTTCCTGATCAGTTTCATCATCTCAGCATCCCAGATAGCTTAGAAGAACTAGAGGTATTTCGCATTTCATGGAAAGAGAGCTTCATTGCATAGAGAGAGGCCTTAAAAGCTGCTAGATTTGCTTATTTTTCAACCCTATTAGAGGAAAATAAACAAAACCCTAGGTATTTATATGAAACAGTGGCTAAACTAACAAAAAAAAAATAAGCTTCAAGCCCAGAAGTTTCCAAGCAGCACAACATTAATGGCTTTATGAACTTCTTCACTTATAAGATTGATAACATCAGGGAGAAAATTATTACTATGCAACGTCTACTACAGTATCGCATCAGGGAGTGCATTGTAGTCTCCCTAAGGAAAAATTCGATTCATTCATTGCTACAGAAGAGGAAGAATTCGCTAAACTCGTTAAATCATCTAAATCGACATTATGTATGTTAGACCCTATACCGACTTAGCTACTGAAAGAGATGCTGCCAGAGGTCATAGATCCTTTTCTTAATATCATTAATTCATCTTTGTCATTAGGATACGTATCAAAAACTTTTAAGCTGGCTATGATTAAACCGCTTGTTAAAAAAACGCAACTTGATCATACAGAATTAGTCAATTACAGGCCGATCTCGAATCTACCTTTTCTGTCAAAGATACTAGAAAAGGCAGTATCCTCACAACTATGTTCCTTTTTAAAAAGAAATTATATCTGCAAGGATTTTCAGACCGTACCATAGTACTGCGACTGCTCTCATTAGAGTTACAAATGATTTGCTCTTATCATCCGATCGTGGTTGTATCTTGTTACTCAATCTTAGTGCTGCATTTGAAACTATTGACCACAACATTCTTAAATAGACTCGAAAATTATGTTGGCATTAGTGGAATTGCATTAGCATGGTTTAAATCATACTTATCTGACCATTATCAGTTTGTAGCAGTAAATGAAGAGATGTCTTATCGATCACAAGTTCAGTATGGCGTACCACAAGGCTCAGTACAAGGACTGTTGCTTTTCACTCTGTACATGCTGCCCTTGGGAGATATCATTAGGAAGCATGGAATTAGTTTTCACTGTTATGCTGATGATACTCGCCTCTATATTTCTTCACGCCCTGACAAAACTTACCAATTCACAAAATTAACGGAATGCATAGGTGATATAAAAAATTGGATGACTAGTAATTTCCTACTACTTAATTCTGAAAAAACAGAGATTCTAATTACTGGACAAAAAACTTCCTCACGTAATAATCTAGAATACTGTCTAACACTTGATGGCTGCTCTGTCAAGTCTTTGTCGTCGGTTAGGAACTTGGGTGTGCTCTTTGATACCAATCTTTCATTTGAAAGTCACGTGTCTAGTATCTGTAAAACCGCATTTTTCCATCTTAAAAATATATCTAAATTGCATCATATGCTCTCATTGACAAATGCGGAACAATTAGTTCATGCGTTTATGACACCAAGGCTAGATTATTGTAATGCTATTATGGGTGGTTGCCCTGCACGCTTAATAAACAAACTACAACTGGTCCAAAACGCAGCAGCTCGAGTTCTTATCAGAACCAGGAAGTATGACCATATTAGCCCAGTTCTGTCAACACTGCATTGGCTCCCTATTAAACATCGTATAAATTTTAAAATATTGCTGATTACTTACAAAGCACTTAATGGTTTAGCTCCGCAGTACTTGAGCAAGGTTTTAACACATTATAGTCCTTCACGTCTATTGAGATATCAAAATTCCGGCCAGTTGATAATACCTAGAATATCAAAATCGACTGCAGGCGGTAGATCCTTTTCCTATTTAGCACCAAAACTTTGGAACAGTCTTCCTAACATTGTCCGGGAAGCAGACACACTCTGTCAGTTCAAAGCTAGACTAAAAACACATCTCTTTGACCTAGCATACACATAACACATTATAGACTTCTATAATTTAATGTTAGGCTGCATAGATTAGGTCAGTCGGAACCGGGAACACTTCCCATTAATCCTGATGTACTCGTTACATCATAAGAAGAATGGCGTCTACGCTAATATTAGTCTCTCTGTTTATCCCGAGGTTTAAACAGGTCCGCAGTCCGCCGGATCCAGGCTGTATCCAGATCTGATGAAGGACCTGCGCCTGGACGTGACGACAACGCAGTCCTGAAGTGTCGTCTAGTCTCTCCCCTGTGAAGGCCCCCCCCCCCGCCCTCCCCTCCCCTTCCCTTATTTTTATAAACAACTCATTGTGCACACACACACTCTCTTAGATTTTAGTCAGAGCGTTGAGAATCCATGTGTCTGGGTCAACTCACTTGATTAGGACATAGACTGAGAATGAGAGATTTCAGGTTCAGGTTTGGTTCTGTCTTAAAATTTGACAGTACTCGTCAGGTCACAGCTTCAGCTTCAGCTTCCACGCTGACATCACCTTCTGAATGGTGAGAGGGGCATTTTGTCCTGGCTGTTCTGGAGCCCTGGTTCAGTTCTGACTGTCTGTCATTCTCTCATGCTGTTCAATCACTAGAGCAGAGAATACCCTTATGAGTGTCCTAAACACACAGCCAAAAGTTATGTGGATCAGGACACACTGTGATGCTGAAATTTAAGCACTGCTGCCCTACTTTCAAAACTTCTGCTGTCTATCAAAAATCCAATCTTGGGGACGAGAAAAACCTCCTCACACTCATCCCTCCAAACACTGCTGAGATATAAGTGGAGAAGCCAATGGAGAATTTCACATCAGGACAAAAAAACCCAAAAACTGTATGAAGCACATTCATCATGAGTTTCGTTTGTCTTCACTGGTCGGAAATTTCCAGTGTTATGCCTAACTGAATGAGCTTTCACCTAATTAAGTAATGTGTGTGTGTGTGTGTGTGTGTATGTATGTATGTATATATGTATATATACATACACATATATATACACATACATACACATACATATACATATATATATATATATATATTATATACACATCTGCCAAGTGAACTATATGATCTCATATTTTATATTCATATATTTTATAATGCACATTCATAGTCTACACTTTATACTCATATATATTTTATGCAAACATTTATACATTTTGCTCTCATGCAAATTATATTATAAATAATAAATGTATGTAAGAAGAAAATATATACATTATTTAGTCTCCCAGACACACTTATGCTGATGGTTAAATTACTCAGGGAATATTAATAAAAATTAAAAGGTTACATACTATTTTATTGCCTTTCTTCATATGTGTGTTATAATAAACACGAGCAATGAGAAAGCCCACACGAAATCCACGTTTCAACAAAAATGCCCATCAATTGTAAATTCCTACAGATTCCACATCCCTTGTGTGTTTGTTAATTTTAGCTAAGAGCTTAAAAAACAAACACATTTTCCAATTAAATACTAGACAGATTTGACTTCCACCAATCAGAATTGAAGAAAGAACAAAAAGAGCCAATCGAATGGATGTAGAGAAAAATGTTAGGCTATAACTGGAAATGGAAAAACATTAGTGGCTGAATCTCACATATGCAAACACCAAACAGAGGTGAAGGAAAAGAAGAGAGAGAAGCACTCACCTCCCTGCTTACTTCTGTCAAGATAGATTGAGACCCGTCGGGCCAAACCTGTGAGGAGAAGAGGAAGAGAGAGGTAGAACACAGGAAGGAGATCAGGAGGCCCGGTCAGTATATCAGCCAGAGGACAGCACAGTGTTATCAAACACACACTAGGATGTGATCTGTGGCCCTAACCCAAATGGTGCACTTCATGCGCACTTGTGGTCTTACAATTGCCTGTGCACAAATGTCAGTAAAATCCACACAACTGTAGGGTTGTCCTGTCTTTCAATTTAGGCTTTAGTGCTTGAGAATGCCTCCTTTGTGACCATCGTGCGTTCTCGATGCACACTTGGACTACCAACAGTCTATGTGGCATTACATCACCAAAGAGTGAATTTAGAGGTGGTATGCAAGGGTATAAGGGTACTGAGCCTTATCACACACACACTTTTACATGGAAACAGGCTCTCGCATTCACTTTTCTATTGTTCAACGCGCACACACGCGCACACATAGAGAGAGGGGGGGGGGGGGGGGGGGGAGAAAGAGAGAGAGAGAGGGGGAGAGGGAGGGAGAGAGAGAGAGAGGGGGGGAAGAGAGAGAGAGATATGTCCAACCATATTCCACCTGAATTTAATTAACCCGTATACTTTATCTACACTCACACACATACACACTGCAGGAAAGAGATCGAGAAAAGGCTGTGGTTTCCCAGCATGACATCTGCCAAGTAAATCAGGTTTTCTCACTGGGAGACTGAACAGCAAGGGAGATGCTCATCCAAAACTTTGCTCATCCATCTTAAAGAAGCACAGATGTGAAGGAGCTCTTTAGGAAAGCCAGCGGCTCAAGCATTTATTTGCGTTCTGATGTACGTGACTGAGAAGTCTGGACATTCAGTCTGGAGGACATTAAGGTTTTTATCGTGAAATAATTATTTACTGAGTTACTTTATTTTTGTTTTATTTTTTTGGTTATGCTCTAGATTTGACCTTCGGGCAGTGCTGATTGTATGAACTCATATAGAATCACTCCAATTTATTGGCTGATATAGTGAAATAGTGAACTTGCCATCTGCTGCTCAGATTTTCTACCGAAGAAGCCCCCCTCAGCAGCGAGAGGAGCTTGGCAGCGAACGCAGTATCTTGTTCCCTATTCAGAGAACATGGTAACCCGAGTAACCCAAGATGTTCTCTTTCATAGGTTCACTCAGCACTGCATAGCAATGACGCAATGGGAACAATATACCACACAAGCTAAGCACTGCCAGATCTGGCCCAAAGGGACTCCTCTTAAAAGAGCCTGGGAAGACATGAGACTCCTAGTAGAGTGAGCCCTAATACCCAGAGGTAAAGGGAGTTCCGCACCTCATAAGCCAAAGAAATCACGTCTCTCACCCAATGAGAGATGCTGTGCTGTGGCCCCAAAGCACACACACAACTGAGGCGACTTGCGACACTGGCCAGAGTGGTCCACATACACCTTTCAAGCCCGAACAGGGTGAATGAAGCCTCTTCTCCTCCGTGGAGGCAAAGGGAGGTGGACAGAAAGAATGAAGCACGACTACTTGAGAGCGGAATGACGTGGGCAAAACTTTGGGTACATAATGAGGCCTGGGTCACAGAAACACCTTCACAAGACCCGGGGCAAACTCTGTGCAAGGCCAGATCTACTGCACATGCCGTACACCAAGACATGAAAGACCTTCCACTTGGAAAAATACAGCCATCTAGTAGGAGGCACACAAGCGTTATCAATGGTCTCCCGAACATCAGCGGGAAGACCAGAAGCCACTAGCGTCGCCCCTCATCAGCCACACCCATAGCTTCCAAATCTCGGGTTGAGGTTGCCAAATACTGCCCTGGAGCTGAGACAACAGAACCACCCTTCCACCAGGGAGCTCAGCTCTGAAAACCACACCGTGCAAGCCACTCTGCTTTCGAAGACCGCACTCCAACCAGTCAGGGAGGTGTCTGTTGTGATAACCTTATGGCGGCAGACCACACCCATTTTGACCCCTTGTAACAAAAAGAGGGTCTTTCCACCTCCAGAGAGCACAAAGGCACATTCATGAAACTCTCAGCAGGCAGGTTGCTGCCATGAGAACCAGAAGTCTGCCATGTGCTCACCGTGACATGATGGCCGAGCCTGAAACGGGCAGAGCACGCATCGAGACTGAAAACTAGAGCATGGGCCAAGCGGGCCTGCATTGAGAGAGAATCATCGGCTGTGGACCCAAAATCCTCCAAATCCTCTGTGTGCCTCTGGACTGGGGCATAAATGTCGAGCTCGACATCTGATCCCCAGGCCTTGGATTTATGAAGGGCCTCAGCCGATTTATTTGCCACAGAGTTACGGCGGAGAGCGGATGAATCCTTATCAAAGCAAGCAAGCGAAACTTGCAGTAAGAAGCGGCATAAATAGCCTCATGTGCATTTCACACACTTACCATGCAGGTTGTCTCTTGCAATGAAGCGAGAGCACAGCGGCTGGCAATGACGAAGATTCATTGTGCTTCACCAAGAGGAGAAAAAAGCACGTTCCACTAAATGCGGTTGCTGGTGCATAAAATTGAGAATATCCAACGAAATAGCTTAACTAGCATGGGCCAGATAAACTACTTCTGAAGAGGAAAATCTGAGGAACAGATGGTGAGTTCACTATATCAAGAGCGGTGCCGGCGCCATAGACAATAAATTGGCTTGATTCTATACGGGTTCAGACAATCAGCACCGCCCGAAGGGTGTTTCCATTGCATCATGGCAACGCATCGATGAGTAAACCTATGAAAGAGAACTACTAGCCAACAGCAATAGGTATGTTGAACACGGGGAGATCTTTGTCAATACGGTATCGTAATAAAGGTTCAGTTTACCCAAAAATAAAAATTATCATTTACTCACCCCTCATGTTTCTCTAAACCTAAACTTCTTTAACAACAAAAGAAGAAATGGCACAGTAGGCATGTAGTATACAGTGGCATTTACATTTTATAAAAGTAGTCCATACAACTTGTGCACTATAATCTAGTATATAATATAGTATACTTAAGCAGGGGTTCTCAAAGTTTTTGGGGCCAGGGACCAGGGACTCTTAGGGCAGTGTATCTCAACTGGTGGGTCACAAGACACAAGAGTGTGCAGTCAAATAAACGACAACAACCGTAATACAGTTTTTCTGATGCAAGACTTTTATTTTGAAAGATGCGCATGAAAGCTGTTGACAATTCTGTAAGATGCAGTTTAAGTAAAGACTGCCTGAGAAAAAAGCGTTGCCCAGATTCAGTATCCCCGGTCAGATGAGATGTTGTCAGGTTATACGTCAGTGTCATTATTCTAACGTTCTTTTCAAAGTCTCTCACCTCAGAAAAACTAACTTTCCTGCCCTGGCAGCCGTTATACTGAGCTTGTAGCGTGCACTCTTCAACAGCATGCACGAATTGCGGCAGCGCACGACTCTTACTAGATAAATAGGTGATTTGATTTGAAAAACTCAGCCAATCAGAATAGTTTCTCTCTTTTTGTGCACCTTCATTCTTTTTTTCAGACCTTTTTTCATTCTGTAATGCTTCATCAGACACTATACTTTTCATGATTTTCCTTGAAGAATTTGAGAGATTTGCTATTTCAAATCTAATTATAAACGTTCACAGTCCAAAGCCACGTTTAATATGTGGTTTCGAGAGTGTGCGGCTTCCTGGCAGAAAGGGAAATGTATGATCACGGACCAGTTAAAACTCATGGAAGAGATACCTTTTTAATGTGCTGCTTGTTGCATTGTGGTTGGTTAGGAAAGCAGAAAGTTGAAAGCCTCAACAGGCTAAATATTTATAGTGCTTTATTTGCGTGAAGTCACTATGCTTTCAATGTATTGGAAAGAGCTGCATAAACATTTAAAAGAAAAATCTTTTATGGTTCACAGAAGATAGTACTAGTGGTTAACAGGGGTTTGGTATTAGGGTTAGTAAGAGATTTTTGGGTGAACTAACACTCGTATTGCTGACAGATGCCATGTTCCTCCTTTCCAATGACAGAGGATGCTAGCAAATGTATTTACAGACATTACAGAGGAAAAGTGTAAACAGATTTTGCTGTGGGATTACAGTGATAGTTGTTTATTAATAAAGAAAATAAAGGAAAGCAAAATAGTGTCTAAGAAACTGTTACTATATGCAGGGAAAACAGGAATGAGGAACAACACTAAGAATAAGGGCTACAGCAACTGGTCATGGAGGACACTAACATTTATGATTTCTATTTAAGCTGCTGATTTTTTTCTGCTTCATACTTAGAAGCAAACCTTTTCATTTTATAACTGAGGTAAAAGTGCCATCTAGCATGGATTAATATAAGACAAGCTTTCATGCAGAAATGCATTCATGAATTTTAAATTTGGCTAACAGTCAGTCATAAGGACACTTTAGGATTTACCTCTATTTTCTGTACTGATGGAGTTTTGACCCGGCTCAGTGGTCCTCGAAAACCAGTTTAAATGACATTTCTGAGATCAGGTGTATGATATCTTTATGTGAGGAAGAGACCAAAATCTTTCACTGATAATCTTGCATTCCGCCAATGATGTGTTTGCTATGGAACACTGTTTACTAGGCAGCATATACCTGAAATGGTATGTGAAACCGTACAGAATATGTAAAAGATTAATTTGTGCAATTTTAATCCAGTTTTGTGTAAATGTGTCTTTTGGCTATCTTGCACCCAGCGCAATTGACTTTGTACACTGACACGTTTCATTCCTATTTTGCACCCGTCGCACAGCGGACTTTTCCCTCGGCAGACGCACGTCGGTAAATTAGGAAATGAACTTGCGCTCCCGGGGGCAGTTCAGCAAAAAGAGGCGGCGTGTTCCGGCGCAAACGTTCCCTGGTGCTATTTTCCAGTTCCAGAAAACAATTCCGCCACAGACCAGGAAAAACCTAGTCTAAAGTCAGTGGCGCGTTTTCAGTGGCGCGTTCAAATGCTATTTTAAGGGTGCATGCTTGGCCATAATGTAGCGTATACACAATGCGCATACACTTTGCTTCTCTCATCTACACAGCTGCAGCAGTTGACATTTTTGCAAACCATACATAATTACAAGGAAAAATATTCCACACGAGGGAAATCATTGTGGTGTCCATGAAGATGTGAAAAAAATAGGCATAAATCTAGCTTACACATTTACCCAAATTATTATAAGCCTGTTTAACTGAAGCTTATTTGGGTGGGTTTCTCCCATCCCCATACAATGTCACTCTGTCTTTTACGGCCCTGACGAGAACGTCGGTCTCCTCGGCTGTGAACCGCTCCTGGCGTGCGCCTGGCAAATCTGCCCGTTATAATAGCAATCCGCCATGGAACAAGCGCGCCTGCTTTTAAAGGGAATGTGAGATGACGCTGTGATTGGTTTATTGCACGTTACGCCCAAACCACACCTATGAGTAATGTAGCTACTTCAGACCAACCCATTTTAGATTTGCGTTGGGCGCAAGAGTCATTTATCCCACCGGTATAATAGCAACAGCGCCCGAAATCCGCCCACAAAGTTACTTGCGTTTCACGTTTGATACTTGCGTTTCAGATCGTTAAAATAGGGCCCAACGACTCAAAGATAGAATGGGATACAGTAATTTTTTATTTAAATTAAATGTGCATATTGTGCAGTACACACAATATGGAGACAGCATACTATAGAAATAGCATGAATAGTACACATTAGTATGCCATTTCAAACACAGCCAAACTTCATTTGTTATAGTGACAGTACCAAATTTGAACATTTGGAAGAGCTTGAAATGAGATTTGACACCTAGGAATTCATCTAGGTATTATCCACCGGGAATAATGAGAAGGCACTGGGACGATAATATTATTTTGTTTAGTTGGTAACACTTTATTTTGATGGTCCCGTTTGAACATCCTGTTGACTATTAGTAGTGATGCATCTATGTGTCAACTAACTCTCATTAAAGTATTAGTAGACTGTCTGCTTAACCCTCTGGAGTCTGGGGTGTTTTTGGGGTCCTTGAGATGTTCTGACATGCCCTGACATTTGTGCTTTTTTCAGTTGCTTATAAACATATTAATGGCAAAGGTGTAAATTCACTCTATATAGCACAAACAGGACTTCCATAATATGTGAGCCACATGTATGTACATGTTTTCATTTTTGAGAGAATAATGTTTATGCAAGGTTATCGAAAAAACTAAAAATGAAAGTTTCTGAAATAAGGCCACAAAACACATACTAAATATGTGGCAATAAGACTTTTGACTAATGGATGTCATCGCCTAGAGTTTTTTCTTCAAAATGATGTGAAAATCATCCTGCCTAATCATTCACATAAAACTATACATTGATTTTAGTTTTGTGAAACACTTTTAGTTTGGAAAGCCAATATGCGGATGGGGCGTAAACGCTCCAACAGCATCATGCATATTTAGTAGTTCACACCTGGTGAGACAATGTCCCTGCATACTTAATGAGCCATTCATTCAGGTGTGTCACCTATAGCTAACTTAAATATACAAGCTTCATAAAAATGATCATTCTAGAAGAAAATTTCAGATGGCATTTAGAGGCTTTTGCATCTGAACTCTTCATATATACACACACATATATATATATATGCATGCACATACATACTTTATAATCTTTTCAAAACTAGTCAACGTCTTTCAAAACTAAAGTATACATTTTATCATACGTATTTCAAAGTAAAGCATTCATTAGTTAGTTGATGACTTTATTTTTGACAAAACACATACAGTATATATTCCTCATCTCAGTATAGCAATAGAGTTTGCTAAAAGCTGTTCATTCAATACAGCAGTATTTGAAAATCGATCATATTTCGTAAATTACATTTATATTTGCATTTATGTCAAAACCTAGACACTTTTAAACATCAAAAGGACATTTATTAATATGTATTCGTGTCAAAATGACAAATAAACAGATTTTCCTATTCAATTTTGCATGGAAACGCTTCCAAGACGCTTGCGTGTCGCGTGAAAAATAGGCGTCGGTTCTATTTCTAGAATGCACGCGTTTTCCACGCGGCTCGTGACGCGCCGCGTCGTGTGCGTCTCACACAGGCAGTGTACAAACTCTAAACTGTTAACATGGGAGCCGAAATAAAAACGGACACGCCACGCAGCTGAGACGCTTACGCCACGCATCCAGTGTTTCACCGGCCTTATCCAGCGGATGTGGGCGTTTCACAGGTTTGTATGGATCGCCTCACATTTGCGTTTGAATAGCACGGTCTCCGTAGGCGGAGTCACATTAAAACTTAATTAGCTGAGATGAGAACGACTGACATCTCTCTCTTTACATACATATTATATAAACTGTGAATATTTGTTTTTTATAAAAATTACTTCATTTAAAAGAAGAGAATTCAAGCTTCATGCCTGTGTGTCTGTATGCCTGTTTGACTGAGTATTCGCTGAGTTACAGTTCATTTTCGGACGCGTTTCAGAATTGACTTCACTGACGGAGAGTAGACAGAACTCGCATCATGTTTATTTTTCTTTATTTGGCGAAAAGCACAACACTTTGTTTTTATTATGAGCATACACAAAAAAATACACACTAAACAGGATCGATTGATGTATAACAAGCATATAAGATAAAAATTAATATTTTTTTTTAATTTATTTTTTGCACTCATACGGAAAAAAACGAGCCTATCGCGCCGGCGCGATAGCCGACCCCAGGGGGTTAATATCTGCCAACACGTTATTGTGATGATCCTCCAACAGACACTCTACTGACTAGAAGTAACTTTGCAACTACATGTCAACTTATTCTAACTCTAACCCTACCAGTCTACTAATACCCGACTAACACTCTAATGAGAGTTAGTAGACATGTAGATGCAACATTACTTACAGTCAACAGAATGTGTTAAAGGGACCATCAAAATAAAGTGAAACCATTTAGTCTTGTCAGATTTGTAAGTTGATATTGGGAGTCTTAACTTCTTCAACAGACAGAGCAACAATTATTTGGCAATGGTCTGAATGTTTAAAACCTTTTCATAAGATTGTCAGTCTGTGCACATACACTAAAGAAAAAGAGAATAGAGCTAATATAAATCACAGAAAAGTTATAAGCAATCCTAATATATACATAAATATAATATATATATAAACCAACAAAACTGAAACTAATACAATGACTAATATTCTGCTTTCATACCAGAGCACCCATGGGCATCTCTACAGTCCCACTCCCGCATCATGCAGGAAGACTGGAAATACCAACAGATTTTTTCAAACACTGGCCAAGTGTAAGGTAGATAGGGAAAATAAACTCAGATGACAGGAGAAGAGTGGTATCTGCACAGTGTTTGTGAGTGTGAAAGCAAACCTCGTGTGGTGGGCAGCATGTCGGACAGCCCCTGCCATGCTGTGACCATCTCTGGATTCCTCTGGTCAGCAAAGTTCTTCCAAATTCGCAATGCTCCGTCATCTGCGAAAAAGTGGCATGGTGAAAGTCAGCACAGAAACTGACAAAGATGAGAACCATTCAAAGTCTGTGTCAACATGACTGATAGGTGAACAGACCAGTAGCAGTGAGGAGGAGAGAGCAGTCATGCCCATTAAGATACTCCATGGATGTGATACGTGTGTACCGTGGGTTCCCATTGTAGAAATAATCCAACCTCTCTCCTTTCTCCCAGTCCCAAAAACTGCACACAAACAGAGAATACAATTTAAATACAATTCACTATGCTTCTCTATGCACAGCTAACGTGAGTTTAGCAAGAAAATTAGCAGCATGGACATGTCAAACACGAACAAGCCAAATACATGTCTCTAATGAACAGATAACATTACGTGTTACAAATTATACATAATATATAATGTATCTCATTACAAAATGTAACTAATCCAGATTATTAAAAACAGTTGCAAAGAATCCTGAAAAAAGAAACTTACACAACTGATTTCAAGATTGATAATAATAATTAATGTTTTTTGAGCACCACATAAGAATGCATAGCAAACATAGCATAAGAATGATTTCTGAAGGATCATGTGACACTGAAGACTGGAGTAATGACGCTGAAAATTCAGCTTTGGATCACAGAAATTTCAAATATAAAATAGTTATTTTAAATTGTCATACTATTTAACAATATTACTGTTTTTTGTTGTATTTTCAATCAAATAAATGCAGCCTTGTGAGCACAAGAGACTATTTATTAAAAACATAAAATATCGTACCTATCCCAAACTTTTGAACGGCAGTGTATGCATATCTATCTATCTATCTATCTATCTATCTATCTATCTATCTATCTATGCATGCATGCATGCATGTATTCAGTTCAGTTCAATTCAGTTTCAGTTTATTGTCCCCTAAGGGAAACTTGTCTTGCAGCGAGGTAAACATACAGGTAGCACAACAGGTAAACACCACATACACATACGAATAAACAACACAAACTACTAATTAAAAACTCTGTTACACTACTACTCATCTAGGTCAAAGAATTGTGCAAATTTAACAACCGAATTGCACTAGGTATAAAATAGTTCTTTGTCCTATTAGACTTAAAACAAGGGACTCTGATGTACACTCACCTAAAGGATTATTAGGAACACCTGTTCAATTTCTCATTAATGCAATTAATTATCTAATCAACCAATCACATGGCAGTTGCTTCAATGCATTTAGGGGTGTGGTCCTGGTCAAGACAATCTCCTGAACTCCAAACTGAATGTCAGAATGGGAAAGAAAGGTGATTTAAGCAATTTTGAGCGTGGCATGGTTGTTGGTGCCAGACGGCCGGTCTGAGTATTTCACAATCTGCTCAGTTACTGGGATTTTCACGCACAACCATTTCTAGGGTTTACAAAGAATGGTGTGAAAAGGGAAAAACATCCAGTATGCGGCAGTCCTGTGGGAGAAAATGCCTTGTTGATGCTAGAGGTCAGAGGAGAATGGGCCGACTGATTCAAGCTGATAGAAGAGCAACTTTGACTGAAATAACAACTCGTTACAACCGAGGTATGCAGCAAAGCATTTGTGAAGCCACAACATGCACAACCTTGAGGCGGATGGGCTACAACAGCAGAAGACCCCACCGGGTACCACTCATCTCCACTACAAATAGGAAAAAGAGGCTACAATTTGCACGAGCTCACCAAAATTGGACAGTTGAAGACTGGAAAAATGTTGCCTGGTCTGATGAGTCTCGATTTTTGTTGAGACATTCAGATGGTAGAGTCAGAATTTGGCGTAAACAGAATGAGAACATGGATCCATCATGCCTTGTTACCACTGTGCAGGCTGGTGGTGGTGGTGTAATGGTGTGGGGGATGTTTTCTTGGCACACTTCAGGCCCCTTAGTGCCAATTGGGCATCGTTTAAATGCCACGGCCTACCTGAGCATTGTTTCTGACCATGTCCATCCCTTTATGACCACCATGTACCCATCCTCTGATGGCTACTTCCAGCAGGATAATGCACCATGTCACAAAGCTCGAATCATTTCAAATTGGTTTCTTGAACATGACAATGAGTTCACTGTACTAAAATGGCCCCCACAGTCACCAGATCTCAACCCAATAGAGCATCTTTGGGATGTGGTGGAACGGGAGCTTCGTGCCCTGGATGTGCATCCCACAAATCTCCATCAACTGCAAGATGCTATCCTATCAATATGGGCCAACATTTCTAAAGAATGCTTTCAGCACCTTGTTGAATCAATGCCACGTAGAATTAAGGCAGTTCTGAAGGCGAAAGGGGGTCAAACACAGTATTAGTATGGTGTTCCTAATAATCCTTTAGGTGAGTGTATATATACATGTATGTATGTATGTATGTATGTATGTATGTATGCATGCATATATATATATATATCGTTTTTTGCTAAAACATTTTGAAGCATGTAACAGAACATTTCTGACTGATGACAAATAAATGACTGAATTAGTTTCAATAGAATTGGATAGAATTTAATAGAACATGGCTAAAGTAGTTCCAGGCAAGTCTTGACCGGATTATAGTTCCATATCATTCGCCAAATGATTTCAGTTATTTCAAAGGTCCTTACAGACCATAACAGCAAAAGAACCAAAATCCACAATGATACTGACCAAGCAGTTTTTTATGTACGGACAGCATATAGGCCTACTCTCTTTCTCTCGCTCTCTCTCACCCACTAAAACGCACACACATACAGTATGGACACACTTACACAAAATCGTGTTGTCAGAGATGCTCTGACAATTTTAGCAGTAAATTGTTAAAGATAAATAGTTAAACAACTTAAAAGCAACTTAAAAGCCCCCTCCTTGAACTGCCACCTTAACGTGGTGGAGGGGTTTGAGTACCCGAATGACCCTAGGAGCTATGTTGTCCGGGGCTATATGCCCCTGGTAGGGTCTCCCAAGGCAAACAGGTCCTAGGCGACGGGTCAGACTAAGAGCGGTTCAGATCCCCCCTTATGAAGAAATTTATTCCAAGGACCGTGACGTCGCCCGGTATGGCGCAGCCGGGGCCCCACCCTGGAGCCAGGCCTGGGGTTGGGGCTCGTATGCGAGCGCCTGGTGGCCGGGCCTCCCCCCACGGGGTCCGGCCGGGCTCAGCCCGAAGGAGCGACGTGGGGCCGCCTTCCCGTGGGCTCACCACCTACAGGAGGGACCGTAAGGGGCCGGTGCTTAGAGAATCGGGCGGCAGTCGAAGGCGGGGGCCTCGACAGCCCGATCCCTGGACACGGAAACTAGCTCTAGGGACGTGGAATGTCACCTCGCTGGCGGGGAAGGAGCCTGAGATTGTGCGTGAGGTTGAGAGGTTCCGACTAGCGATAGTCGGGATCACCTCTACGCACAGCTTGGGCTCTGGAACCACACTCCTCGAGAGAGGATGGACTCTTCACCACTCTGGAGTTGCCCATGGTGAGAGGCGGCGAGCTGGTGTGGGTTTGCTTATAGCCCCCCAGCTCAGCTGCCATGTGTTGGAGTTTACCCCGGTGAACGAGAGGGTCGCTTCCCTGCGCCTTCGGGTCGGGGATAGGTCTCTCACTGTCGTTTGTGCCTACGGGCCAAACGGCAGTGCAGAGTACCCGGCCTTCTTGGAGTCTCTGGGAGGGGTGCTGGAAAGTGCTCCGACTGGGGACTCCGTCGTTTTACTGGGGGACTTCAACGCCCACGTGGGCAGCGACAGTGACACCTGGAGTGGCGTGATTGGGAGGAACGGCCTCCCTGATCTGAACCCGAGTGGTGTTCAGTTATTGGACTTCTGTGCTAGTTACAGCTTGTCCATAACGAACACCATGTTCAAGCATAAGGGTGTCCATCAGTACACGTGGCACCAGGACACCCTAGGCCGTAGGTCGATGATCGACTTAGTAGTCGTTTCATCTGACCTCCGGCCTTATGTCTTGGACACTCGGGTGAAGAGAGGGGCGGAGCTGTCAACTGATCACCACCTGGTGGTGAGTTGGATCCGATGGCGGGGGAGGAAAATGGACAGACTCGGCAGACCCAAGCGTACTGTGAGGGTCTGCTGGGAACGTTTGGCCGAGTCTCCTGTCAGAGAGATCTTCAACTCCCACCTCCGGCGGAGCTTCGACCGGATCCCGAGGGAGGCTGGAGATATTGAGTCCGAGTGGACCATGTTCTCCACCTCCATTGTCGAAGCGGCCGCTCGGAGCTGTGGCCGTAAGGTCTCCGGTGCCTGTCGAGGCGGCAATCCCCGAACCCGGTGGTGGACACCGGAAGTAAGGGATGCCGTCAAGCTGAAGGAGGAGTCCTATCGGGCCTGGTTGGCTTGTGGGACTCCTGAGGCAGCTGACGGGTACCGGCAGGCCAAGCGGACTGCAGCCCGGGTGGTTGTGGAGGCAAAAACTCGGGCCTGGGAGGAGTTCGGTGAGGCCATGGAGAAGGACTATCGGCTGGCCTCGAAGAGATTCTGGCAAACCGTCCGGCGCCTCAGGAGGGGGAAGCAGTGCCCTACCAACGCTGTTTACAGTAGAAGTGGGGAGCTGTTGACCTCAACTGGGGATGTCATTGGATGGTGGAAGGAATACTTCGAGGATCTCCTCAATCCCGCTGTCACGTCTTCCATTGAGGAAGCAGAGGCTGAGGGCTCAGAGGTGGACTCGTCCATCACCCAAGCTGAAGTCACCGAGGTAGTCAAGAAACTCCTCGGTGGCAAGGCACCGGGGGTGGATGAGATCCGCCCTGAGTACCTCAAGTCTCTGGATGTTGTGGGGCTGTCTTGGCTGACACGCCTCTGCAGCATCGCGTGGCAGTCGGGGACAGTGCCTCTGGGATGGCAGACCGGGGTGGTGGTCCCTCTTTTTAAGAAGGGGGACCGGAGGGTGTGTTCCAACTACAGGGGGATCACACTTCTCAGCCTCCCTGGGAAAGTCTATGCCAGGGTACTGGAGAGGAGAATCCGGCCGATAGTATAACCTCGGATTCAGGAGGAACAGTGTGGTTTTCGTCCAGGCCGTGGAACACTGGACCAGCTCTATACCCTCTACGGGGTGCTAGAGGGTTCATGGGAGTTTGCCCAACCAGTCCACATGTGCTTTGTGGATTTGGAGAAGGCATTCGACTGTGTCCCTCGTGGCAGCCTGTGGAGGGTGCTCCGGGAGTATGGGGTCCGGGGCCCTTTGCTAAGGGCTGTCCGGTCCCTGTACGACCGAAGCAGGAGCTTGGTTCGTATTGCCAGCAGTAAGTCAGACTTGTTCCCGGTGCATGTTGGACTCCGGCAGGGCTGCCCTTTGTCGCCGGTTCTGTTCATAATTTTTATGGACAGAATTTCTAGGCGCAGCCAGGGGCCGGAGGGTGTCAGGTTTGGTGACAACACGATTTCGTCTCTGCTCTTTGCGGATGATGTTGTCGTGTTGGCCTCATCAAGCCAGGACCTTCAGCATGCACTGGGACGGTTTGCAGCCGAGTGTGAAGCGGCTGGGATGAGAATCAGCACCTCCAAATCCGAGGCCATGGTCCTCAGTCGGAAAAGGGTGGCTTGCCCACTTCAGGTTGGTGGAGAGTTCCTGCCTCAAGTGGAGGAGTTTAAGTATCTTGGGGTTTTGTTCACGAGTGAGGGAAGGATGGAACGGGAGATTGACAGACGGATCGGTGCAGCTTCTGCAGTAATGCGGTCGATGTACCGGTCTGTCGTGGTAAAGAAAGAGCTGAGCCGCAAGGCGAAGCTCTCGATTTACCGGTCAATCTACGTTCCTACTCTCACCTATGGTCATGAGCTTTGGGTCATGACCGAAAGGACAAGATCCCGGATACAGGCGGCCGAAATGAGCTTTCTCCGCAGGGTGGCTGGGCGATCCCTTAGAGATAGGGTGAGAAGCTCGGTCACTCGGGAGGAGCTCAGAGTAGAGCCGCTGCTCCTCCACATCGAGAGGGGTCAGCTGAGGTGGCTCGGGCATCTGTTCCGGATGCCTCCTGGACGCCTTCCCGGGAAGGTGTTCCGGGCGCGTCCCACTGGGAGGAGACCCCGGGGAAGACCTAGGACACGCTGGAGAGACTATGTCTCCCGGCTGGCCTGGGAACGCCTCGGTGTCCCCCCAGAAGAGCTGGAGGAAGTGTCTAGGGAGAGGGAAGTCTGGGGATCTCTGCTTAGACTGCTGCCCCCGCGACCCGGCCCCGGATAAGCGGAAGAAGATGGATGGATGGAACTTAAAAGCTACATGCCATTTCTTACTAGCGAGGAAATAACGCCATAAATGGTCCTTGGAGCAGATAAACTTTACTTTCACTATTAAAATTTCACTATTATAGTAGAGACGCTGGTGCCGAACACTGTTGAGAGATGCACAGACTCAGGTAATTCACACACGCTTGAAAACTCTCTCTTTCTCTCTAATAACTGCATTAGTCTACTATCAATGGATCAAGCCTCCGTTACTAGCTCTAAAATGACGTTTTGGAATTAGCAATGGAGGCTTGGTACCAGATGTGTAAGAAGTTAGTCCTACACACGAGCGCTTTAAGGACAAAAATACATCATCTGAACAATGTTTTGAGGTGTGGTAACTGTAGTATAAGCGGAATAATTGACTGCAGGCTGTTGCAGGCTCTGCAAGCTTATTTTTAATAATAATCCGTGTCATGGCTGCATTATCACCTCAGGTGAGGATTATTTTTTCCAATAATTAAAGCCCCTTCGTCATCAATTATTCCTTACTTGCACTACAGTAGTAAAATGACAGTGCTGTCTTGATTTCTTTTTCTTCACTTGCAAGAGTTAAACCCTCAAGCTTTGAATTTGGTGGAAACCTACAGTTCTCTTACGAGAGATTCTCTCGTACTGCGTAGAATACGCTAGGGGAAAATCCTTTTCCACGAGAATACTGAAGCCAAAAAATTATCCTTAATTTTGCATTAATGTAAAACGCATTGCTGCAGCATACAGGCATAGGCGAGACAGCTTGCGCGCCTATTGGCTGATCTGCTGGCAACTGCTTGAGCCTATCGAGCGAGACCTAGAGTGATGTCATACCCAATGAGGGCGCTTTGCGCCCTCTGCGTCACGTCCCACCGAAACGGCCGTGGCTTAGGTCTATAAATGTCGCTCGCGGGCTCATATCTCTGATTTTTAATCCTTCAGCGAAGCAACTCACATCGCTGGATCCGAGAAGAAGCCGCGCTGTTGAAGAAGCATCTCAGCGGGACGAGTCGAGAAGCTGCTGGCCGCGCCGCCTTCATCGCCTTCCTGCTGCGCTATCGAGCGCCTATATCCTTTTCTCTGCACTGTGTGTGTGCTCGCCGGCGCGACACACACTGACTGAAAGAGCTCGCGTCTTTTTTAAGATGCCTTCCTGCGGCTCGTGCAGAGCCACACTCAGCGACGGGGACCGCCACGTGGTTTGCGTTTCCTGCCTGGGTGAAGAACACGCAGCTCTCGCGCTCGCTGACGGCGGCTGCCCTCACTGCGAGCTGTTGCCCATAGCGACTCTGAGGACTCGCTTGGCATTCTTTAACGAGACTGCGCCCACACCTGCTGTAGTGCCGCACCGCAAAAAGCGCCGCGCTCAACGAATCCCGGAACCTTCTCCCAGCCGCTAAAGCTCGCCTGCTGCTTCACCGGCTTCATCTGTCTCGCTTCCTGACGGACAACGGCCGCGGTCTGCCGCCGCTTCTGTCGACGACGCGGATGAGGTTGACGCGATACTGCGAGAAGGGGATTCCTGCTCTCTCCTAGCATCAGGCAGTGAGGGCTGGGCGAGCTCTGAGGATCTCGCGCCCCCTGCCTGGGCTTCGACGGGAAAGAGAGCGAGCATTGAGGCGGAGCTCATTCGCGTTCTCACTCAGGCCACGGCGAGCCTCGGCCTCGATTGAGTGAGCAGCCCGCTCACAATCGACTGGACGGCTACTTCCTGCCCGGGGAGCGCACTTCGCCTGCATCCAAGCCAGCGCCCTTTCTTCCTGAGCTTCACGAAGAAGTCGCTAAATCTTGGAACTCCCCTTTTTCGGCCAGGACTCGTTCTTCTGTTTCTCTGGCGTTCTCCGCTGTCGACGACGCCAAGAACAGAGGATACCACTCCCTGCCGCCGGTCGAAGAGGCTATTGCAGTGCACTTATGCCCGCCCTCCGCTGGACGGCGTGCTAAGATGGCACTGCCCTCAAAAGCCTGCCGCACGACGTCATCCCTGCTCCGCCGCGCTTTCTCCGCCGCCGGGCAGGCCGCGTCAGCGTTGCACACCATGGCCACGCTCCAGATATACAAGGCCGATCTCCTCCGCAAGCTGGACGAGAAAGGACCTGACGCAATCTGCGTGCCAGACCTGAGGAGCGCTACAGACCTCGCTCTCCGCGCTACCAAGTCTGCGGCACAGGCCATAGGACGGAGCATGGCCTCGCTCACCGTGTCTGAGAGACATCTCTGGCTAACGCTCTCGGACATGTCTGAGTCGGAGCGCACCGCGTTCCTCGACGCGCCGCTTTCCCCTGCCGGCCTCTTCGGAACCTCGGTCAAAGATTTCACCGACAGGTTCGCTGAGGTACAGAAAGCGACCCAGGCCATGAAGCACTTCCTCCCGAAGCGCTCCAGCTCTGCAGCAGGCCGTGCGAAACCGTCTGCCCAGAGCTCACAGCCTAAGCCTCCGCCCGCCGCCTCCTCTTCTCAACGCCGCCAGACCCAGGGCTCGAGACCGCGCTCTCGCTCTTCCAGCCGCCGCCCCGCCCCGCGTGGCCTGCGGCCGAAGATTGCGTTGAAACCTGAGGCCCCGAAGTCGTCCTAGCACGCCTAGGAAAGCGACGGTGTCCAAGTCCCGCTGCGGCCGGACTTCCACCAAAGCTCGCCGCTCGTCCAGTTCCAAGAAATGTGACTGGTCCAGCGTATTTAGCAGCCAACAAGCCGGTTCCATTGCCCGCTTGCCTGCACACAAAAGCCGTTTTTATGGCTACCCAGATAAATCTCTTAAAGAGTGTATTTTCTGGTGTCCCGGCCACGGCCGATGGTGTTTCATGTGTAGAAAAAATGCCCACTACTCAGTGCCCATTCCTACACACAAGCACAGCCCCTCATACGGGGCTCGCGCACATAAAATCGACCCAGATCGATTGCGCATTAAACGTAGCAAACGTGCCCACGACCCAGTGCCCACATACGCTACTTCCTGCATGTCCCACGGTTTCTGTAAAAACGAAACCAGTATGCAGACGCTCTGCTCAAGCGAGCGATGCTATGAAAGTGGTAAACGTGCCCGCTACCCTGCGCCCACGTCCACAGACATGACAGTTCCAATGGAACTCGCCCAGCCCTCCCCCTCTCGGTTAACCACCACAGAGGAGTCGAGCGCGGGCATACTGCCCGCTGTTATCAGCGCGCCCCCTGCCTCAGATGTCATGAGCGCGACGCTTATGTCACAGTTCACCGAAGCCGCTGTATCGCGAGCCGATCAAAGCGCGCTTCGCACCCAGCCCCTAGCTACCCGTGCAGACGCGTGGGCAAAGCTTCCCGGGGTTTCGAAATGGGTGCTGAACATCATAAAAGAAGGCTATTCGTTACAGTTTCGCCGGTGCCCTCGCCGCCACACGGCGCGCGTTGAGACCACGCAGTCGGCTCCTTTCGCTGCGGCGCTGTAGTCCCTCTCAAGAAATTTCAAAGGATGCTAGGTCTGATGGCCTCAGCATCATCAGTTCTCCAGTTGGGCCTGCTGCGCATGCGCCCACTGCAGTTCTGGCTCAGAGAGAGAGTGCCTCACAGAGCGTGGGCCTCCGGTCGGCTTCGCCTCAAGGTCAATCAAGCGTGCGTTTCAGCTTTGAACCCTTGGCAAAAGACTGGTACCACTCAGGTGTAAGCCTGGGGACTTCCTCGAGACTGATGGTGGTGTCCACGGACGCATCCGCATCAGGATGGGGAGCGCTGCTCGAGGGCAGACCACTCTTTGGCCAATGGTCAAAACGGGAGAAGCTCCTTCATATAAATTGCCTCGAGATGTTAGCAGTGAGCAAAGCACTCACACGCTTTCGTCCCCTGATAAAGGGGTACCACGTCCTAGTACGTTCAGACAACGTGTCGGTGGTATCCTACATAAATCGCCAGGGCGGCCTCAGGTCCCTGTCCCTGTACAAGCTAACCAGACGCCTCCTGATATGGGCTCGCAGCAACCTGCTCTCGCTGAAAGCAGCGCACGTGCCAGGGCTCCTGAATATAGGACCAGACAGACTGTCCAGGAACCACGTTCCGACAGGAGAATGGTCTTTACACCCACAGACAGTACAGCTGCTGTGGAAGAAATTCGGCAGAGCGGAAGTAGACCTGTTCGCGTCTCAGGAAAACGCTCACTGTCCAGAATTTTTCTCGAAAAGCAAGGACGCGCTGACCCACATGTGGTCTCGCCGTCCTCTCTACGCTTTTCCCCCTGTCTCCCTCCTGACCCAGGTGGTGGAACGGATCAGGGAAGAAGGATGTTCAGTGCTGCTTGTAGCGCCGCTCTGGACGAGCCAACCTTGGTTCCCAGTTGTGATGCAGTTAGCAAGCACCGCCCCATGGCCAGTGCCTCTGAGGAAGGATCTCCTTTCCCAAGCCAACGGCTCGATCTGGCATCCTCACCCGGAGCTGTGGTCCCTTCACGTGTGGACCATCAACGGGTACCCGCTGACCTCCCACAGGGAGTGTTAAACACGATCATGCAGGCCAGAGCTCCGTCTACGCGACGTCTCTACGCCTCCAAATGGTCGGTGTTTTCTGGCTGGTGCACAGCTCGTGGCTTGTCACCCCTAAATTGCGGAGTGACGGAGGTTCTCTCCTTCCTACAGGAGCTGCTGGATAAGGGCAGGTCCCCTTCCACGCTCAAAGTCTATGTGGCGGCCATAGCAGTGTTCTCTACGACAACGCTTGGCCAGTCTATAGGAAGGAACGATTTAGTCATCCGCTTCCTTAGAGGAGCTAAGAGACTGAATCCTCCCAGACCTCCCACAGTCCCTATATGGGACCTTTCTACGGTACTGGAAGCCATGAAAGGTCATCCTTTTGAGCCCTTGCAGAAGATTGATCTTAAACACCTGTCGTTCAAGACGGCGTTTCTTCTGGCTCTCGCTTCTGTGAAGCGCATAGGGGACTTACACGCGCTCTCAGTGAGCGCGACGTGCATGGAATTTGGGCCTAATGACTCTAGGGTTATACTCAAACCTAAGCACGGTTATGTTCCGAAATCCCTCAATACACCGTTTAGGGCGCAGGTCATTTCCCTGTCTGCCCTACCGGTCACTGAAGGAAATGAGGACGAAAGCTTCCTCTGCCCAGTCAGGGCATTAAGAGCTTATGTGTCTCGCTCGTCTGCCTTCAGACAGACGGAGTAGCTCTTTGTTTCATTCAGCGGGCGTTCTAAGGGACTAGCCGCTTCGAAACAGAGCCTATCCAGATGGATAGTGGACGCGATAGCGCTAGCTTACACAACCAAGGGCATGCAATGCCCATTGGGTGTCAGGGCGCACTCCACGAGAAGCATGGCTTCATCGTGGGCCTGGTCAAGTGGGATTGCCTTGCAAGATATCTGTATGGCGGCAGGCTGGGCCTCTCCGTCTACATTTATAAGGTTTTACAACCTAGAGGTTCCCGCACTACAAGCCAGGCTACTGTCGGTCTAGTACGGCCAAATCTCTTAAACTGACACTGTCAGTCCTGAGTTATACGGCTATTGTGAATAGCAGTGCTGCTCTAAGCAGCCATATAAGGAAGATAGTGGCTAAACCCCTCTTCTTCCAGGATTCCCTGTGAGTCCCCTAGGTGATTGTGCACTATATGAACTCCGGGCTGTCGCCCCTTGAGTCTATGGTGTCAGATCCCGGCACACACGGCGTTTTACATTAGGTTCCCCTAGCGTATTCTACGCAGTACGAGAGAATCTCTCGTAAGAGAACGTACTCGGTTACTAACGTAACCTCGGTTCTCTCTAGAGAGAGGAACGAGTACTGCGTATCCTGCAATGCGTGCACGGGCTTTGGTTGCTTCACTGTGAAAAATCAGAGATATGAGCCCGCGAGCGACATTTATAGACCTAAGCCACGCCCGTTTCGGCGGGACGTGACGCAGGGTATGACGTCATTGGGTATGACGTCACTCTAGGTCTCGCTCGATAGGCTCAAGCAGTTGCCAGCAGATCAGCCAATAGGCGCGCGAGCCGTCTCGCCTATGCCTGTATGCTGCAGCAATGCGTTTTACATTAATGCAAAATTAAGGATAATTTTTTGGCTTCAGTATTCTCGTGGAAAAGGATTTTCCCCTAGCGTATTCTACGCAGTACTCGTTCCTCTCTCTAGAGAGAACCGAGGTTACGTTAGTAACCGAGTACGTTTAAGTTTCTGTGACTACAGATTTATAAACATTATCTCATCTACAAACAGTATCTCATACATAGTGAATGATGTAGTAGAAATAATGTGAATGTGAAAAAGCATAACTGGTGCATGTTATGTTCCCAAATGCAGAGATTTCACTGTGAACCAGCCTCCCTGAGATAGGGAAAACGCAGGGTTATGAGCTGCTTGCGCAAACACAGTGCAGCACTTTGCTTTGAAACATGCAACACAATAGACAATATACTTATTTAATTAAAACACAGACTTTCATGATTTGATAAGCACATTTACCCATATTGCAAGCTCGGTTTTTGTTCGATTTACAGGTGCTTTGCCAAATCAATGGCACAAAACACAACTTTAGAGATCTGTTATTAGAAGAGTAAATATATTTTCGATTCATTATGAAACTGTGGCAGGACAGATTAGGGAGTGGCGAGTAATTCATGGACAACACTGCTCATGCTCTCTAAGATTATTATTCACATTGCCACGAATGATGTCTGACTTCGCCAGTGGGAGATCACTAAACTTAACATTAAAGAGGTCTGTGAACTCACAAGTACGATGTCAGGCACTGTAATTTGCTCTGGCCCCCTTCCTGTTCGCCGGAGTGGTGAGATACTTAGTAGACTGTCCTCACTCAATGGCTGGTTGTCTAAGTGGTGTCCGCAAAATAATATAAAATTCATAGACAATTGGAAAAGTTTTTGGGGCAGATCTGGCCTGTTGAAAAGAGATGGTACTCATCCCTCCAGGGATGGTGCTGCTCTTCTCTCTAGTAATATGGCACATAGTCTTAGAGCTCAAGCATGAATTGGGCCTCAGGTCAGGAGGCAGACAGACTGGCTAAACCAACCGTCTGCTAGCTGTCTCACGTCACTGAAGTCAGATAAATCACATAGAGCCTCTTTCACCTAGATATCATCATATAGAGACTGTGTCTGTTCCCCGAATTAGGAAATACAAAAAACTTCCAAACCCATCTAAGGGTAAAAATTGTATTGATGTTCAACAAATAAAAAAAACAGATATAATACAAATGAACAAATGATAAAGCACTTATTGTTAATGATATGATTACAGACTATAACCTAGATGTGCTGTGTTTGACAGAAACCTGGCTAAATAAGTCCACCCCGCAAGATTACGGTTATAAAGATGAACCTTGTCTGAAAGGCAAAGGGGAGGTGTTGCTGTAATTTATAGTAATATTTTCAGAATATTCAGTCTAGTTTCAAAAATAATAAACAGGCCACCAGGGCACCATACAGACTTTATCAAAGAACTTTCTATCAGAGCTAGTACTGGCTGCAGTTAAAGTCCTAATTGTTGGTGATTTTAATATACATGTTGATAACGAAAAAGATGCATTGGGATTGGCATTTAAAGACATTCTTAACTCTATTGGAGTTAAACAACACGTGTCAGGACCTACTCATTGTCGTAATCATACTCTAGATCTAATATTATCACATGGAATCAATGTTGATGCTGTTGAAATTCTGCAGCAGAGCGATGACATCTCAGATCATTATCTAGTCTTGTGTAAACTTAATTTAGCCAAGGCTGCAAAGCCGACTACGTGTTACAAATATGTTAGACCTATCACTTCTGCCACTAAAGATTGCTTTATTAATAATCTTCCTGATCAGTTTCATCATCTCTGCATCCCAGATAGCTTAGAAGAACTCGATATTGTGACACAAACTTTTAACTCTCTCTTTTCCAGCACTTTAGACACAGTTGCTCCTTTGTGCTTAAAGAAGATTAAAGGGATACTTCAGGATTTAGCATTAAGCTTTGTATTAGTAGAAAACCTGTAGTATTTTCGAATTACTGTGCTTTCCACCCTCATATCCCCCTGAGACGAGAGATTTATGTATTTTTTGTCTGGAAAAAATCCTCAGATGACGCAAAAATCGTCATATTGCATCATCTGAGGATTTTCTGGCCAGAGGCTAAAGACTACAGCCAGTAGGAGGGGCTGTCCCGCATGTTTTCAACCCGTCCATAGAGGGTGGGATCTCACTCACAGAATGTACACACAGTGTCAGCCGTCGTTCTTTGGAAGCTAAGCTAGCAGGCTCTTGTTCTGTGGAGAAAACTGAGTAGTAGGAGAAAGCTGAGTAGTAGGGGTTACCATCCTCCTTTTCCCGGACTTGTCCGGCGGGCGAGATCGTTCAAAATGTCCGGGATTCGGCTTTTGCTTCCTGCAGTCGCCATTCATTGTTACATGCACACCTTTTGTTTCAATCTAGCTGAATTCATTCCGATTGGTGAATCTGAATGTAGTGTTTACATGAACGCTAAACAAGTGATCAGTTGATGTGCGTTTTAACATTGCTAAGAAAATTCCCGCTCCTCCGTGAGAGATACGAGACCGGCGCGTCTCAGTAATGACGCCACCGGCCTCGCGCCTTTCTCCCGCGGCCGTCAGCCTCGTCCTGCTCGCCACAGTAAACATGATGAATGGCGACTGTAGAACGCAAAAGCCGAATCCCGGACATTTTGGGCGATCTCAAAATCCAGGGCAAACTCGTCACGGAGACTAGTAGCCTAACCTTGTTGTTTTCAACTGCGCTTTCTGACCGGTAGGCGTGGTTTGGGAGTGGCCTCGTAGGGCAGCGAAGCAAGTGCATTCTGGGAGTTGTTGTCTTTCATCCACATAAGCCAAAAATACATTTTCTGGCTTTTCTCAGTCTAGAAAGCTCCAAATTCAAACATTTCTTCACATTTCTTCTACATAAATGACCTATTTTAAATACACATGCATCTTTCCAGAGGTGAAGTATCCCTTTAAAGAAAATAGTCCAACACCATGGTACAACGAGCACACTCAGGCACTTAAGAGAGCAGCCAGAAAAATGGAGCGCAACTGGAAGAAAACAAAACTAGAGGTATTTCGCATTTCATGCAAAGAGAACACGATTGCATACAGAGAGGCCTTAAAAGATGCTAGATCTGCTTATTTTTCAACCCTTTTAAAAGAAAATAAACAAAACCCTAGGTATTTATTTGAAACAGTGTCTAATCTAACGAAAAATAAAGCTTTAAGCCCAGACGTTTTCAAGCAGCACAGCAGTAATGACTTTATGAACTTCTTTACTTATAAGATTGATAATATCAGGGAGAAAATTATAACTATGCAACCATCTACTACAGTATCACATCAGGCAGTGCATTGTAGTCTCCCTAAGGAAAAAATTGATTCATTCATTACTATAGGAGAGGAAGAATTTCATTCTTTTTAGAAAGAAATTATATCTGCGAGGATTTTCAATCAGGATTTAGACCGTACCATAGTAATGAGACAGCTCTCATTAGAGTCACAAATGATTGCTCTCATCATCCGATCGTGGTTGTATCTCTCTATTAGTGTTCCTTGATCTTAGTGCTGCATTTGACACTATCAACCACAACATTCTTTTATTATAGACTCGAAAATTATGTTGGCATTAGTGGAATTGCATTAGCATGGTTTAAATCATACTTATCTGACCGTTATCAGTTTGTAGCAGTAAATGAAGAGATGTCTTATCGATCAAAAGTTCAGTATGATGTACCACAAGGCTCAGTACTAGGACCGTTGCTGTTCACTCTGTACATGCTACCCTTGGGAGATATCATTAGGAAGTATGGCATTAGTTTTCACTTTTATGCTGATGATACGCATCTCTATATTTCTTCACACCCTGACAAAACTTACCAATTCACAAAATTAACGGAATGCATGACTAGCAATTTCCTACTACTTAATTCTGAAAAAATAGAGTTTCTATTTATTGGACAAAAAACCTCCTCGTGTAATAACCTAGAATACTGTCTAACATTTGATGGCTGCTCTGTCAAGTCCTCGTTGTCAGTTAGGAACCTGGGTGTGCTCTTTGATGCCAATCTTTCATTTGAAAGTCACGTGTCTAGTATCTGTAAAACCGCATTTTTTCATCTTAAAAATATATCTAAATTATGTCTTATACTCTCAAATGAAAAATGCAGAACAATTAGTTGTAGTAATGTAGTAATGCGCATGTGCGCGACGTCTGCGTTTTCACGGGTTACAAGATAACGGATAATCGTTTGCACCTTCTAACCTATTTCAGGGAGTGGGTTCTCGAGACACCAGGCACTGTTTTGTGCAGATGGGCGGCCGGAACTCGTTAAGGGTTTTCCTGTTAGAACGGTGTTGTGTTAGCGGCCCCTAAATTAATAACTAATGATCTTCGCAATGGAAGTGAATCAATCAATCAATCAATCAAAACTAACTTTAGCTGGACAATAACTTTATCCTAGAGCTGTTGTAAAACCTAAACAATCTGTTATGGTAATTTCCTATTATCACTGTAAAGCTGCTTTGAAACAATTTGTTAAAAGCACTAAATAAATTAAGGTGACTTGACTTGACATCCAGCATCTTTACCTCCAAGATCGTCTGAGACCAGCCACCCGGACAGCTGCTGCAACAATCGGTTTGCATAAGCAAAGAATTTCTGCAAAAACTGTCAGAAACCGTCTAAGGGAAGCTCATCTGAATGCTCGTCACCCTCATCGGGGTCTCGACCTGACTGCAGTTCGTCATTGTAACCGACTTGAGTGGGCAAATGCTCACATTCGATGGCGTATGGCACTTTGGAGAGGTGTTCTCTTCACGGATGAATCCCGGTTTTCACTGTACAGGGCAGATGGCAGACAGCATGTATGGCGTTGTGTAGGTGAGCGGTTTGCTGATGTCAACGTTGTGGATTGAGTGGCCCATAGTAGCGGTGGGGTTATGGTATGGGCAGGCGTTTGTTATGGACAACAAACAAAGGTGCATTTTATTGATGAAACTTTGAATGCACAGAGATACCGTGACGAGATCCTGAGGCCCATTGTCGTGCCATTCATCCAAGACCATCACCTCATGTTGCAGCATAATGCACGGCCCCATGTTGCAAGGATCTGTACACAATTCTGTACACTTTTAGACTAAAAACACATCTCTCTGACCTAGCATACACATAACACATTATAGACTTTTATAATTCAATGTTAGGCTGCATAGATTAGGTCAGCCGGAACCAGGAACACTTCTCATAAATCCTGATGTACTCGTTACATCATAAGAAGAATGGCGTCTACGCTAATATTAGTCTCTCTGTTTATCCTGAGGTTTACTGCAGTCCGCCCGGATCCAGGCTGTATCCAGATCTGATGAAGGACCTGCGCCTGGACGCGACGACAGCGCAGTCATGAAATGTCAACTAGTCTCTCTACCTCTCTACAGATAAAGCGTTGTCGGGATAATTCTGGTTCGCGTGGCTACGCGGAAGCGATACAAATTCTGTATTATAAATTTTAAGGCCAGACAAGTAGTATGTTGAGGGCTGATTTGTAAGGAAGGACTACACGCCTGCGCACATATATTCAAACGCGCATACCTATAGACTGAACTCGTAATGTGCATGTGCACGCCATCGGCATTCTCACTGGTTCACGTTTTTGAAGTTTGCGCAGAAAGAACTTAAGAGTTTTCTGTTAAAACGGTGCCGTGTTAGCGACCCCTAAGTTAATAACTAATGATTGTTGCGATGGAAGTGAATCAATCAAACTAAATTTAGCTGGACAATAACTTTATTCTAGAGCTGCTATGAAGCCAAAACAATCTCTGTTACTTTAATTTCCTATTATCAATGTAAAGCCGCTTTGGAACAATTTACATTGTTAAAAGCGCTATATAAATGAAGATGACTTGACTTGACTTAATTCCTGGAAGCTGAAAACATCCCAGTTCTTGCATGGCCAGCATACTCACCGGACATGTCACCCATTGAGCATGTTTGGGATGCTCTGAATTGGCGTATACGACAGCGTGTTCCAGGTCCTGCCAATATCCAGCAACTTTGCACAGCCATTGAAGAGGAGTGGACCAACATTCCACAGGCCACAATCAACAACCTGATCAACTCTATGCGAAGGAGATGTGTTGCACTGAGTGAGGCAAATGGTGGTCACACCAGATCCTGACTGGTTTTCGGACCCCCCCAAATACAGTAAAACTGCACATTTTAGAGTGGCCTTTTATTGTGGCCAGCCTAAGGCAGACCTCTGCAATAATCATGCTGTCTAATCAGCATCTTGATATGCCACACCTGTTAGGTGGATGGATTATCTCGGCAAAGAAGAACTGCTCACTAACTCAGATTTAGACAGATTTGTGAACAATATTTGAGAGAAATAGGCCTTTTGCGTACATAGAAAAAGTCTTGGATCTTAGAAGAGTTCAGCTCATGAAAAATGAGGGCAAAAACAAAAGTGTTGCGTTTATAATTTTGTTCAGTGTAGAATATGACCATATTAGCTCAGTTCTCTCAACACTGCACTGGCTCCCTATTAAACATCGTAGACATTTTAGAATCTTGCTAATTACTAACAAGAATTAAATGGTTTAGCTCCCCAGTACTTGAGCGAGCTCTTAATGCATTATAGTCCTTCACATCTATTGCGATCTCAAAATTCTGGCCAGCGTTGATAATACCTAGAATATCAAAATCAACTGCTGGCGGTAGATCCATTTCCTATTTAGCACCTAAACTCTGGAACAGTCTTCCTAGCATTATTCGGGAAGCAGACAGACTCTGTCAGTTTAAACGCCTTGCCTATACTAAAAACACTTATCTTTAACCTGGCATACACATAACTCATTATCAATTTCTATAATTCAAATAATGTAAAATGATTATTAGGCTGCATAAATTAGGTTAGCAGGAACCGGGAACACTTCCCATAACTCCTATTGTACTCGTTACATCATAAGAAGAATGGCATCTACACTAATATTAGTCTCTCTGTTTATTCCGAAGTTTAGCGTAGTCAGCCGGATTCGGGTCGTATCCAGATCAGATGAAGGACCTGCGCTTAGACACGACCACAACGCAGCTCTGAAGTGTCAGCAGAGACCGTGTCAACTACACTATCCCCTACGAAGGACTCATAGACACAACAAAAGTTTTTTCCTCTGTACAGATGAAAACATATCAAAATGATTCCCATTCACACGGATCTGCGAAAACGACTTAAAACGCTGTATTATGCATGCCAGACAATTGGCAAGGTCACTTTGTTTAGAAACAACGTGCCCGCGCACACATGCATTCAAACACGCATGCCTATAGACAAAACATACTACGCATGTGCATGCTGTCACAGATTCACGTTTTTGAAGTTTACACAGAGATGATAACAGCATTGCTTTCAAAACTCATTTTCAAAAACTTGCACTTTGAAACCTACTTCAAAGTTTGTGTTCTCAGGCCACCAAAATGCCGTTGTCGTGTAAATAAACGGCCAGAATGCACTAAACGTTTTCTGTTTTCAGTTGAAAATGAAGTTGTGTAAGTTAATAACTCAAGATATTTACAATGGAAATTAAACAACCAAAAAACTAAGCTAGACAACGACTTTCTTCTAAAGTTGCTGTACAGCCCAAAAAATATTTGTTGCATTAATTTCCTATTATCACTGTAAAGCTGCTTTGAAAAAATCTGTATTGTAAAAAGCGCAATATAAATAAAAGTGACTTTACTATTTGCAATGCTATGAAAAGCATAGATACCCATCATCCCCTCATACACAAGTGGCATTATTTGAAAAAATTCCAGTCACTCACCAGATTGAGTCTTTGTCAGCTACAGCAATGCAGGGGTTAAATGGATGAAACTTCACCACAGATGGCACTCCTGGGTTTCTATTAATGAAGATCTGATCATCTAACCGGGTCACTCCTAAAAATGAGAAGGATGGGTTAGTATTTTGATTATTATTAGAACATTTTTAATTAGTGAAATATTGAGCTTTACTAATAACCAAAGCAGTGTTTTGGTTTCTGAGGAAAGTGAATAAGGGAACTACAGTGTGAAGCTTACAGATTAGAAAAAAAAATATGCATGAAGGAAACTCAGAGGGAATTGAGGATTTCATTCAGTTCCTCCAGCTAGACTGAATGAGGGCAGCCCCACTCTTGGTTTCAAAGGGGAGGATGACGGAGAGTGTGATGAAAGGAGAAAGACATACGAGCGTGAGCCGGATCCTCCGCTCTGACGCAATCAGTCCTGCTTACTTGTGCGTGTGTTCCGGCATTGACGTAAGCACATTAGCTATTCAGTTTGAGACTCTGCTGACTTAAGACAGGGAGCCAAGCACATTGCTTTATTTTAAGCTTGAGGCTTTCACACAGAAAAACTACATCAAACAACTGTTCACCCAGTTCCACTTGTGAATTCCACATCATTATTACCCAGATGCATCTAATGTATAGAGAGTCAGGGCATCTCTTCTAGAGGTTTACTATAGACTTTCAGGTTGTCTTTCAAACATTTATTCGGTATCTCACTAAGAGAATAACCTCGGGCATGACCAATCCTGGAAGTACCAATAACACCATGGGCCCTATCTTGCACCCAGCGCAATTGACTTTGTACACCGACACATGTATCACATGAATTTTCTATTTTGCACTCGACGCACAGCGGACATTTCCCTCGACAGACGCACGTCGGCAAATTAGGGAATGAACTTGCGCTCCCGGGGGCGGTTCAGCGGAAAGAGGCAGCGTGTTCCGGCGCAAACGTTCCCTGGTGCTATTTTGCAGTTCCAGAAAACAATTCCGCCACAGACCAAGAAAAACCTAGTCTAAAGTCAGTGGCGCGTTCAGATGCTATTTTAAGGGCGCATGCTTGGCCATAATGTAGCGTTGCACTACACTTTGCTTCCCTCATCTACACACAGACGCAGCAGTTGCCATTTTTGCAAACCTTACATAATTACAAGGAAAAATATTCCACATGAGGGAAATCATTGTGGTGTGTCCATGAAGATGTGAAAAGTAGGCATAAATCTAGCTTACACATTTACCAAAATTATTATACGCCTGTTTAACCGAAGCTAATTTGGGTGGGTTTCTCCCATCACCATACAATATCACTTTTCTCTCTTTTACGGCCCTGACGAGAACGTCGGTCTCCTCGGCTGTGAACCACTCCTGGCGTGCGCCTGGCAAATCCGCCGTTATAATAGCAATCCGCCATGGAACAAACACGCCTGCTCTTAAAGGGAATGTGAGATGATGCTCTGATTGGTTTATTTCACGTTACGCCCATACCACACCTATGAGTAATGTAGCTACTTCAGACCAACCCATTTTAGATTAGCGTCAGGCGCAAGAGTTATTTATCCCGCCGGTATAATAGCAACAGCGCCCGAGATCTGCCCACAAAGTTACTTGCGTTTTGCGTTTGATACTTGCGTTTCAGATCTTTAAAATAGGGTCCCATGTCTGTAAGTCGACAGATCAATCATGACAGTGATACAGGAGTCCTGCCTCCCTAATATATACCACTGCATAACAGTCCCTACCTCATTCTCTTCCCCATGAAGATCTTTGGAAGCTATTCTTCAGCATGTTTTTCAGAAGAAGCTTAACTGTTATTAGACAAGCCGCCAAAGTACTTTGACAAATGCTGCTGTTTTTGATAGTGGGCATATTCACTGTCACTGTGAATATTATTTGTGCTAGGGATACCTAGATATTCAACATGCTATGGATAATTCTCTTTCTAACAGTTATTTTATGGTGACTGCTAGTTCTGTAAGCAGCGGAGCAAGGGGGAAAAGAAGCCTTGCATTCATTGTTTTCACATCAGGTTCAGGTGGACTTGACCAACTTGAAATGTGGTCAAGTGGAAAAACTCTCAATTGATTGGCCGCCACAGCCGGTGGGCCAGGGAATGGACAGAGATTTGTATGACGGTAAAAGACTGCCGTCATATGCCCCGGTCATTAAACAGCTCATTCCAGCGTCCCCCACGTGTTTAAAAAAAACATGGTTTCATCTGCCTTAGCTTCACTGCCAGGACGCACTAAGCAGCCTTAGTTTTTCAGAAGATCTAAAGTTCCTCTGTTCTGGCAGAGAGGGCTCTTAATGCCACCTCTCTTCTCACCTTCCTTCCTTTTATCCACAATCAGCCAGGGTTATTGTCTGCAGTTTACTTTAAAACCACCACTTTTCAACAGTGTAATGTCCACAGCACAGAAGATATTAGCTCAGGATCTAGAGGAAGAAATAGCCTATTTCCTGGTATTTTCTGTCCCGTTCAGGATTTGCAGAACAAATACCAAAAAACTAAAAGTACAAACTAAACTAACTTTGGTTAAACTAAAAAAAAGAAAAAAAGTGAGTTTAAACTCAAGTGTTACAGGTTTGGCTCAGAGGGTAAACAAAATGATCCAGAGTGAAAGAGCAGATTTAACACGCTCTCTCATGCAGATATGTTATGTTTTCTGCAGGAACTTTTAAATAAGGGCAGAGCCTTTTCTACTGTCTATCTTGCCGTGATTTCTGTTTGCCATGTGGGGATTGACAATGACATTATTTATTTATTAAGTTTTCATAATTATTTTCTGTCCTGTTCACATATTGTGTTGCTATGTGAACAGAATGAAAGAGTACAATCAGTTATTTGTCTCATATGCTGATTCTCAAAAGAGTAAACCTATATAACCTCAACACTTGTCCCATCTGGTAGTGGAAGCTATTATATTTTAGGTTAAAATAGCATGGGTCTTCATCCCCAGAAGGGCTGTGGGCTCATTCTACCAGAGTTTTGGCTACCTCATGGGCATTATTTAAGGGTGTTTCAGTTTAGCAATTTTTAGTGGGGCAGCGAGATGGGCTTCGCCTCACACTTATGTGTTATGCTGTGATGTATATTAGGGAGGCAGTACTCTTGCACCACAGTAGTGATTGGTCTGACAACTGACAGACAAGTTTTTATTGGTGCTTCCAGGATTGGTCACGCTCAAGGCGATTAGCGAGATACCTCACTCGTTATCAGAGACCCGGGTTTAATAACCTAAAGATTTACACAGCCAAGTTGAGGCTACTCTGAGGTTGTTCTAAATTCTGTGTATACGTAATAATGCTGCATACAATTCGTTGTCCAAGTTGTTCTCCACCTCAGGCCCTATTGTAAGTGGCTCTTGATGCTGCTTTGGTTAGGCGTAAATGAAATGCAGCATCAGTGCAGCTTTAAACTTGTCGTTTTCATAAGAGCATATATTTTAGTTTCATATTTGTATTTAGAATTTTCTAAAGTCTATATTCATATTGTTTCTGTATTTATATTTCCATATTTAAAACTAATTTTATACGATTATTTCCACAATTAATGTTGAACATTATTTCAGCAAAAGTAATTCCCTTGTGCGCCTGTTTAAATGCATTTTCAAGGAATATATGCTGCTTTACGCTGCCTTTGCAGTGTAACAAACTTTTTTCATTTGAAACATTTTGTGAAATATCAAGTAATATAACAAGTTACAAAACTAAATATATAAATGAATGATAATGCAAGTAGTGTTTGCTGTCAGTATATAACAAATTCTGAAGTTCTACCTCTCTGAGTGATGTGTTGGCTTTGTCGGCGTACACGTGCGTTACGTAAAAATCTCCACTCCCTCTCCTTACGAACCTGACTCTCCAAATCATGCTCTTCTGGAATCTGAAAGAGAGATAAATAAATTCAATTTTCAAATAATGAAGCACCAAAAGGGTCACCTTGTTTAAAACCATAAACGCATATAATTACAGACAAGAACCTGGTTTTGACAGTTGTGAGTACAGAAACTCAAAGACTAAGTAATTGTGTAAGAAAACACTTTATGAATTTATTTACTTACAAGATTGATACTATAAGAGAGAAAATTGTAACCATGCAACCATCTGCTACAGTATTGCATCAGACAGTGCTATAAAGAGCCCCTGATGAACAATTACATTTATTATTTGCTATA
Organism: Abramis brama; assembly: GCF_963993115.1. Classification (NCBI taxonomy): domain Eukaryota; kingdom Metazoa; phylum Chordata; class Actinopteri; order Cypriniformes; family Leuciscidae; genus Abramis; species Abramis brama. The sequence continues at coordinate 22,453,695 of NC_139973.1, forward strand.
GGGAAAGGAGAATTGTCTAAACTTGTTAAATCCTGAAAATCAACAATATGTACAGTATGTTAGACCCTATACAGACTAAGCTACTGAAGAGATGCTTTCAGAAGTCATAGATCCTCTTCTTAATTCATCATTGTCATAAGGATATGCAAAAATTTCTTGCTGGCTGTTTTTAAGCCACTTATTTTTAAAAAACACACAACTTGATCCTAAATAATTAGTTCACTACAAACCGATCTCTAATCTCGCCTTTCTTTCAAAAATACTAGAAAATGTATGTTCACAGCTATGTTCCTTTTTAGAAAAAATTGTATCGGCAAGGATTTCCAGTCATGATTTAGACTGTAACATAGTACTGAGACTGCTCTCATCAGAGTTACATCCATCCATCCATCCATCCATCCATCCATCTTCTTCCGCTTATCCGGGGCCGGGTCGCGGGGGCAGCAGTCTAAGCAGAGATGCCCCGACTTCCCTCTCCCTAGACACTTCCTCCAGCTCTTCCGGGGGAATCCCAGGCCAGCCGGGAGACATAATCCCTCCAGCCCTGGGAAGGCGTCCAGGAGGCATCCGGAACAGATGCCAGAGCCACCTCAGCTGGCTCCTCTCGATGTGGAGGAGCAGCGGCTCTACTCTGAGCTTCTCCCGAGTGACCGAGCTCCTCACCCTATCTCTACGGGAGTGCCCAGCCACCCTGCGGAGAAAGGTCATTTCGGCCACTTGTATCCGGGATCTTGTACTTTCAGTCATGACCGACAGCTCATGACCATAAATTATTTTATTCATCTGATTGTGATTGCATCTCTCTATTAGTGTTACTGGACCTTAGTGCTGCATTTAATACTATCGACCACAGCATTCTTCTGAATAGACAAAAATTACGTTGACATTAGCGGACTTGCACTGCCATGGCTCAAATCGTATTCATCTGACTGTCACCAATTTGTAGCAGTAAATGAAGAGGTATAATATTGATCACAAGTTCATTATGGAATACCGCAAGGCTCAGTACTAGGACCATTGCTTTTCACCCTGTAAATTAGGAAACATGGTGTTAGTTTTCATGCTGATACATACATTAAAAATTAAAAATCAGTTATACAAATTTAATACAACATTCAGTCGATTTCTCTTATCATTAATTGTTAAATTATAAATTAAGATTGTGAGTTTATGCCTCACTTAAGTTTAATGAAATATAAACACTATTAGCTTGTATAATACAGAAATTTTATTATAATAGTAATTAGGGGTGGGAGATATTGACAAAAATGAATATCTCGATATTTTTTTCCAATATCTCGATATCGATATTCAGACAATATTTTTGCCATCCTTCAAAGAAATGTGTGCAAACTGGCAAAGAAGGTCCAGTTGGTCTTTTGACTTGCTGCATTTGACCTATTATTGTAGCCTAGGCTATAGAAAAAAACAATAAAGGAGCTAACTAAACAGAATCTGAGGTAGCCCCTACTTTTTCCCCTTACAAAAAAAAAAAAAACGGAACTAGGCACCTCTTGCAACAGTGATTATTAAATCAAACAACAATATTGTTGATGATATATTCAAATTAAAACTTTTTATTTTTCAAATCACTATAAATCCACAGTTCTCCATTATGGACGCGAGTGCTCTGAAAGCGGCACTAAAAGACTTTCAAACTTTCACAGAGACCTCAAAACAGAAAGCACAAAGCCTTTCTTTAAAACGAATTTCGTTTTGTATTAATTGTATCTTAATTTTAATAAATTTTTCATTAACCAATTTCCTGGATTTAATACATAGGAAAAGTAAATATAGGCTAGCAATCACAACATAAGGTGCTTGAACTGGAGATTATATCATCATGAACCGAACCGTAGCCTACTCGCCTCACAGGCCTAAAAAATTTGAAATATATTTACAGAAAGCTGGTTCTAAACAAAACCATCCAAAACAAAATAAAACTATGTAGCCTAATAAATGTGCATTTCTCCGGTGCGTTCACTAGTCTACTGGGAAGATCACGAGTCAATAGCCTATCGTCAACTTCATCTTTGCAGCCGACACAGAAATTAATAAGCAATTAAAATGTCTTATTGCAATATTTTACATATTCATAATCATTACTTTTGCTGGTTCTTTGAGGCAGCTTTTTAGGTTTATGGCGTTTTAGAAAAGAGCTCTTCACGTACAAACACCGTTTCACAAAGGCACAGCGGCCCTTCAGCACATAAGAACAAAAAGAGAAAAAGCACGCACTTACTAATTACGAAACTTTGATGTGGTTGAACAGGTGAAACAGTCACAAAATTCCTCTGCAACTCAAACCTTCTCAGTACGAGTTATGAAGGAAGAGAACAGCATTACAGTTTTCAGCGCGTCCTCCTCTGATTGCTGTGTTGTGACTGAAAAAGTGCGTGCAGGAGCACATGCGCAAAACGTAGGTTTGTAAAATGTCCTTTTGTAAAATGACATATGATAAAATAAAAATAATTCATATATCATTTTAAAAACGGGTTTGCGCATGTGCTTCTGCTCGCACTATTTCAAATTTACGTATGAATGTGCGTTTTTGACGACACGGGACCATCAGAGGTTGCTTCCGGGAATAGTACTGCCCTACAGTATTAAAAATCGCTACATATAATTGTTTAGAAGGTTATAGTGTGCGTTATTTGTTTTCTCTTTAACTTCTTTCAGCTCTTTTCATGTTTGGCCTTTTCATGTCAAATTATGAAATATTCGATATCCCAATTTTGCATATCGTCCAGGCAACAATTTGGATATTATCGTCTAAACGATATATCGCCCACCTCTAATAGTAATAATAATATTATGGTGATGATTGTGACGCTTATCTTCATAATGACCTAGAATACTTTCAAACTCTTGATGGATGTGTCTTCATCATCAGTTAGGAACCTGGGTGTGCTCTTTGATACCAAACTCTCATTTGAAAGCCACATTTCTGGCATTTGTAAAACCGCCTTTTTTATTAAATCTGTAAATTACTACATATGCTCTCAATGTCAAATGCAGAAAAGTTAATTCTTGCATTCATGACCTCAAGGCTAGATTATTGTAATGCTTTGCAATTGCCCTGCAGGCTTTAAAGAAAAAATCCAGCTAATCCAAAAATGCAACAGCTAGAGTTCTTACTAGAACCAGGAAGTGTGACCATATTAGCCAGGTTCTGTCAGCACTGCATTGGCTCCCTATTAAACACTGTATACATTTTAAAATCTTGCTGATTACTCATAAAGCCCCGAATAGTTTAGCTCCACAGCACTTGAACAAGCTCCTATCACTTTATAGTCCTTCACGTCCACTGCAGCCTCAAAATCCTGGTCAGTTGATAATACCTAGAATATCAAAATCGACTGTGGGTGGTAGATCCTTTTCCTCAAAGACTTCGGGAGGCAGACACACTCTGTCAGTTTAAATCTAGATTAAAGACCCATCTCTTTAACCTAGCAAACACATAACACACTATCACATTTCTATAATTCAAATCCCTTAAAGGATTGTTAGGCTGCATTGTTAGGTCAACTGGAACCAGGAACACTTCCCATAACATCCGATGTACTTGTTTCATCAAAATAGAAATGGCATCTAGGCTAATATTTGTGAAGTGAAGTGAAGACCTTGTCAACTTGACAGCCATCGGTATAGATCTTCAGCAAAGACCACAAGAACCAGACAAGCCCTCTGAACAGACCCTTAAGGCCAGCTACATCTCCCCCTCCCTCCATATGCCAGTGTGATATAATGTGATCTTCAAGCAGAAGGAATCATAAATCACACGATGCTCGTTCATTTGGACAGAGGAGAACTGGTCCCCCGACTGAGCTTGGTTTCTCCCAAGGTTTTTTTGTCATCGCTTTGTGACATTCTCTCACCACTGGCTTGCTTAGTTGGGGACACTTAAAATTCAGCAATATTATTATTTTGACTGCACTAACACTATCGGATGAGAACTGAATTGAGCTGGACGATGACATCACTGTTTTCTCCTAAGGTGCTTAAGCTTAACTAATCTCATTAACTTTACACAGTTATTGAACTGAACTGAATCAACACTTCAGCTGAAAAATGACAGTGTCTTTTTAGAGCTGCTTTATTGCAGAACCGAATTGTTTGCATCATTGATCATTATTTTCCTGTTTACTGTAAAGCTGCTTTGAAAAAATCTGTATTGTATAAAGCGCTATATAGATAAAATTTACTTGAGTTAACTTAAATAAAAAATAAAAAAACTCTATGAGGACACTGCTCAACAAGTTAAATAAAGTGTCCATGTATGCACACACAGAGCTGAAAATCAGAGCTCCAGCTAATTAGCCCTGATCGATCCAGTCTTCCAGATAGGAGCTCTGGGAACAGGCAGATCCCATGACACAAACCCACATCCAAACTCCTCAAGCAAAGTTAGAAATCACACCTGTCTTTTTTTCTGGAGCTCTGGGGCTCCACATCAAGCTCTTAATGAGAATCAATGATTTGGTTTTTCAATGGAAATGAAGCATGTGAATTTGTCACAGTTAATGGTCTCCTCCCGAGCAGTTTTTATATCCTTACAAGTAAACACAGTCAAGTCACCAGCAACATGCACTTATCACACCCATCACTCTAATAGACTGGAATAGAGTTCTTCTCACTCAAGACAGATTTCTCATTTTGCACTGAAAAAGCTTTCTTAGATCTTTATTATCCATTATGCACATCTCAAACTTGTGTCCAGACTGTTCGCTGTTTAGTAAGCTTTCTGAACTACCACTGCATGAGCTTTACTGTTTGTTTTTTTTTTTTTACCAGGAAACCCTAAGAACACTTGCTTTCTTATGAAAATAGAGACAACTTATGTAAGTAGAGGTTGAATGATGTGTTTTTTTTTTCATATAAATCATCTAGAAAAAAGGGTTGCTGTTAGCTAATTCAGATACATTTATATGTAATATAATATAATATAATATAATATAATATAATATAATACGAGACATACAACTGCTGAAATTAAATGAAAATATTTACAATATATGTAATATAAAATCTGTAAAATACATTGACAAGGAAATATTTTCATACATACTTCCAAGGAGGAACTATTATAACTTTATAATTATAACAATATGCATATTGTGGCTGGTAAGTTCCCCCCTGTGGGGGAGTCCAAAGAGTAGGGGCGTTTAATACGGTGACCAGGAGGCGACATGTTCGGTTCACTTAGTTTTGTCGTGGCCATGACATATTAACTCGTGGGAACATCCAGTCGTGGCCACGAGATCATTTTATCGAGGTAACAACGCCCTAATGTCTAGGCCACACGATGTAAAGTCGTGGCCTTGAGATCCAATATTGTTGGAACAATATATTTTTCTCGTGGCTATGATTTCATATGTTGAGGGAACGACATCTATTTCTCATGACCACGAGTTAAATGCATAAACAACCTTGCGTGACCATAGTGACCTGAAACTATCAGAAATGGATAGGCCTATAATAACATTTATTTTTAATTAAGAAAAATTATAAATAAATTATTATTTTAACATATTGCTATTGCTATTTACAAAACTACTAACTGTTAGCTATATGGTGCTGTGAGAAGGCTATTAGATAATACATAACGTTAACAGGGTAAAGTATACAGGGGTGGACGCTGCTGGCAAAACCAGCAATGCAAGTTTGAGAGGTGGTGCCTCGACAAATCTCTCGAGAATCATGAGTTGCTTTATGGCACGGCGCCACATACAGTGAGGAAAATAAGTATTTGAACACCCTGCTATTTTCCAAGTTCTCCCACTTGGAAATCATGGAGGGATCTGAAATTGTCATCGTAGGTGCATGTCCACTGTGAGAGACATAATCTAAAAAAAAAAAAATCCAGAAATCACAATATATGATTTTTTAACTATTTATTTGTATGATACAGCTGCAAATAAGTATTTGAACACCTGTCTATCAGCTAGAATTCTGACCCTCAAAGACCTGTTAGTCTGCCTTTAAAATGTCCACCTCCACTCCATTTATTATCCTAAATTAGATGCACCTGTTTGAGGTCGTTAGCTGCATAAAGACACCTGTCCACCCCATACAATCAGTAAGAATCCAACTACTAACATGGCCAAGACCAAAGAGCTGTCCAAAGACACTAGAGACAAAATTGTACACCTCCACAAGGCTGGAAAGGGCTACGGGGAAATTGCCAAGCAGCTTGGTGAAAAAAGGTCCACTGTTGGAGCAATCATTAGAAAATGGAAGAAGCTAAACATGACTGTCAATCTCCCTCGGACTGGGGCTCCATGCAAGATCTCACCTCGTAGGGTCTCAATGATCCTAAGAAAGGTGAGAAATCAGCCCAGAACTACACGGGAGGAGCTGGTCAATGACCTGAAAAGAGCTGGGACCACCGTTTCCAAGGTTACTGTTGGTAGTACACTAAGACGTCATGGTTTGAAATCATGCATGGCACGGAAGGTTCCCCTGCTTAAACCAGCACATGTCAAGGCCCGTCTTAAGTTTGCCAATGACCATTTGGATGATCCAGAGGAGTCATGGGAGAAAGTCATGTGGTCAGATGAGACCAAAATATAACTTTTTGGTCATAATTCCACTAAACGTGTTTGGAGGAAGAAGAATGATGAGTACCATCCTAAGAACACCATCCCTACTGTGAAGCATGGGGGTGGTAGCATCATGCTTTGGGGGTGTTTTTCTGCACATGGGACAGGGCGACTGCACTGTATTAAGGAGAGGATGACCGGGGCCATGTATTGCGAGATTTTGGGGAACAACCTCCTTCCCTCAGTTAGAGCATTGAAGATGGGTCGAGGCTGGGTCTTCCAACATGACAATGACCCGAAGCACACAGCCAGGATAACCAAGGAGTGGCTCTGTAAGAAGCATATCAAGGTTCTGGCGTGGCCTAGCCAGTCTCCAGACCTAAACCCAATAGAGAATCTTTGGAGGGAGCTCAAACTCCGTGTTTCTCAGCGACAGCCCAGAAACCTGACTGATCTAGAGAAGATCTGTGTGGAGGAGTGGGCCAAAATCCCTCCTGCAGTGTGTGCAAACCTGGTGAAAAACTACAGGAAACGTTTGACCTCTGTAATTGCAAACAAAGGCTACTGTACCAAATATTAACATTGATTTTCTCAGGTGTTCAAATACTTATTTGCAGCTGTATCATACAAATAAATAGTTAAAAAATCATATATTGTGATTTCTGGATTTTTTTTTTTTTTAGATTATGTCTCTCACAGTGGACATGCACCTACGATGACAATTTCAGACCCCTCCATGATTTCTAAGTGGGAGAACTTGCAAAATAGCAGGGTGTTCAAATACTTATTTTCCTCACTGTACATCAACAACTTATGAAAATCAAGACACTAGCACGCATTTCAGGCGTGAATCATGGCAGAGTCGACGAAGAAAACGAAGAAAGCACGGTCGGAAGAGTGCAGAGACAGCTCTGCGTGAGTGGTATTTACGACAGTAACATTAAACACAAGTACTCCACAGCGACTCTAGGGGTCGCTGTTTGAGAAAAACGGAAACTGCATAGTGTGCCTTTAATTCCACGTTTTTTCTTTATTAAAAAAAAAAAATTATTATTATAGTTCTATCCATTTCTGATAACTTCAGGTTACTATGGTTGTTTATGCATTTTACTCGTGGCCATGAGAAATTGATGTCGTTCCCTCAACAAATGAAGTTGTGGCCACAAGATTATCACGGTTCCACGAGTTAATATGATATTCCCACAAATTAATATCTTATTGCCACGACATATAATTACTTTCCCACAAGTTAATATGTCGTGGCCACAACAAAACTAAGTGAACCGAACATGTCCAATCCTGTAGTTTAATATAGTTTAATGACAAATTTGGTTTAGCTATACCCACGGACTGTTCACAATCCCCATATTTCCTGTGTTTGTGTGAGTCACCATACAAACTCATCAGTTCATCACCTCTGTCATTTATCACATTTATACTCCTCTCTGTCGTTCACTTTGTTGTCATATATTGTTTTAAAATATGTTGAACTGTTGCATTGTTGTTTGTTGCTACCTGTGTGGATTTACCCCTTACTTTGAAGTCTCAAATTTTAAATCAAATCAATAGTGGTGCAGGAATGACATATTTTTGCAGGCCAACCTGGAAGTTAGCATCAGTTTACTTATTCGGCTTATGCTGTTTAATGTCCCCAACAACCTCTAGTCCCATTTAGCCATTTGTTAGCAACTAAACAATTTTTTTTTTATGTATTTTTTTTTAAATCACAAAAGGGTATTACTGATGTATTTTAAATTGTAGAATAACACGGAGAAATAAAATTGTAGAAAATATCTTGAGCTTGTGTTCACCACAGACCTTATTTCATGCATTTAACAAAAAATCCATTTAAAAGAACCATTGACTTCAGGACAATGGAACCGGAACTGCTAAAATGCTAACTTGTTTACAGGTTTTGGCCAACAAAAATATGCCATCACTGCACTACACTGCAGTAACGATGTAATAAGGGGGATGATGTAAAGTTGTCACAAATTAAATCCCTTTCAGATTAAAGGTCACTCAACTAAGTATATTAACCCCCTGTGGTCAACGAATGTGCTGGCGCGATTTGGTGGAAAAATGAAATGCAGATTTGCATGCTAGATGAAGAATTGCAAAATTTATGGCATTCACAGAGCATGACTAGTCTTTTCAGAGCTTTAAGGGAATTTTGTTGGAAAAAAAACTATAAGTTTCTTTATTACGCCCAAAGTGAAAGCCAAACAAAAAGTAGCAAATCTAGGCTCCTGCTTAAGGCAGTCTGTTTTGAAACTGTATTGGTCAGAAATACATTCAAGTATACAGTGGCGGTTCTAGGGGGGGGAGGGGACGGGGGCAGTGCCCCCGTGTCAGAGCCATAGAGAGAAAGAGTTGCGACACTCTTTGATGTCGCCGCTATGGCTGTCACGTGGTTCATGTAAGCCGCAATAGTTCCAAAACACACGCTGGCTGTCATGTTCTTCTATGGGACAGACAGCAGCGATTGCATTATTGAACGGTAAATATAAAATAAAACACACACCCAAGTACTTTTTCAGCTGTTATTGCATTATTGCATTTTGTTAATGTCAGTTTTGCATTTGGAGATAAGTTTTAGGCTATATTTTTGGAGGGAAAAGCATAGTGTTCATGTTCGCATGGGTAGTAGCACTGGCTTTAGCGGCTCTAACTTAACTTTTCCATATCATTCATCTGATGATGGACGTCTCATGATATTTATTTTAGCACAACTGGGCTGTATTAGGCTATTGATTCCCGTGATTTTGCTTATAAATTTTGATTCAGCCATTACACCTTCGTGATCACGCAAAGAGGTCTGCCGTGGCCGTCCGTTCAGAGTTCGCTTAAATATTTTTTATTAAACAATGACAGACAACAAAAATGTGTGCTTGTGTGTGAACAAGAAAAACAAAAACCAGGGGCAGGTGATCCATGAAACAGACAGGACTGGTGATCCCATAACAATCCTAGAGGTCCAGCATTGTTCTCACAAGCCGCTTCACTCAAGACAATAAAACATAATGAAAAGTTAGTATATCCCAAAAAATTAAATTAAATAAAAGTTGCTATAAAGGTGGTAGCGATTCATTACCGAACTCTTACTGTCACAGTGACAGCTGACGAAGTCGCGCTAGCTAACTAGCTAGCGCAGTGCTTGAAAATTGGTTGAAACATCCAACATAAAATATAAATAATTACGCTGTGCATGTACAAATGAAGACCAGTATAAGCATCGCAAAGGGCCTCTGAAACAATATAGACAGTTGACAATTCAAAAGTGGTCGATATCTCAACAACTTAACTCTGGAACAACTCGACGCGCTGCAATGTAAGTGAATGGTGTCCAACGCCAAAATGACAGTGTTTAGAACTATTCCGATCTTCTAATCCCGGAAGTAGGCGGTTAAAAGCGCCGCCATTGTTTACAACGGAGGTCTATGGGAGTGTCGCAACCTATGGTCCCAACTCTTTCTCTCTATGGCTCTGCCCCGTGTCATCAAGCTTGGCATTGCAAGCTAAATTTGGAATCGTAAAATCACACCAAACAACTGCGCATTTTATCAGTTGCGGCGCCTTCATCTATAGGCTACACTGCAGCACGACGTATATTCACATCAAATGTAAACGCAGAGGAACGGGACACTGCAGTTCACAAAAGTTCATTATTTGCATGTGCTTTAAAGCCTTGCCGGTTAAACATGTCATTCGCTGCTGATGCGCTGTTCAAATATGCGCTTTACTGAGCGCATACACTCGACGCGCACAGGCACTAAAAGCCTGTTAGGCTACTGGACTAAGTTATCTTTTGAGTCTTATATTGCGCTAATACTGTCAAATACAGACAATGTTTACATAAACAAAGTTGGTTATGTCTAAAGTGAAAGCAAACAGAGAAAATTAATTAAAATCTGCTTGTCATATGCGTGTTCTCTTTAAGAACAGACGCGTCGCGTGCAGTTCTTAAAGAGACAGTAGCCCTAATAATAAACATGCTGCCGCTTGTCCTTAAAGAGATAGTTCACCCAAAACCAAACAGTTGCTGGTCCCCATTGACTTCCATACATAGTAGGAAAAAAATATACTATGGAAGTCACAGGGGTACATCAACTGTTTGGTTACTCACATTCTGTCAAATAACGTTTATTTCCAACAGAAGAAAGAAACTTATTCAGGTTTAAAACAACTTAAGAGAGTAAATTATGACTTTTTTGGGGGAGAACTATGCCTTTAATGTTAATAAAACAACAAAACACACAGAGGAAATCATTCACTGCTCTTGACTGAGAACTTTAAGTCTGTTGTGTTTTATTTTCATATTTGTCCATTTAATTACTTTCTTCAATTCTACTGTTAAATACACCTATAGCTGAAAAAATAAAGCACTGTTTATTTCATTTGTATATTAAGTTGTGTATGTGTAATATGTATCTCTGTTCTTAATTTTTTATAACAAAGAAAATAGTGACAAAGATTTTATCTTCGCCACTTTGGCCTAAATGTGCCATTTTCACATTTAGGCCATTCTTTCAGCCATTCTGCCATTCTTTTTTATTTTATATTTTGTTATAAGGCTTTGTTTTTAAAATAGGGACATTAGTTTGGCTGTAATGCTCAGTCACATGCAAAATAGTAAAACCAACATGAAAAAAGAATCATGATAAAATCGTGATTTTCCTGAAAAAAAAAAAAATTGTGATATTATTGCCATATCGCCCACCCCAGGTGTAAAAAAGTGCCTAGATGTGCTTAGATGCTAAAAATGTTAAAAAATTATTGATCATTATATCACACTACAATTAAACATAATGAAACATTCATTTGAATTGAAATTGTTTTATTAGCTTAGCTAATATAATTTATTAGCTTTTTCTAGAGATTGCAGTCATGCATGACATGGTGAAAAATGACTTGAAATAATACTGAAAATAGGTTAAGATGAATGTTAAAGGTGTGCCCCCTAAAAGCACAAGTGGCCCCTGCCTGGCCCCCCCAGTTACTGTGGTCTAGAACCGCCACTGCAAGTATAGAGAAAATCTTTGAAATTGAGATTGGGGAATTATATTCTATATCTTAGTAATATACCAGATTCAGTTAATAATATAAAATATTTACTGAGGAGACTTATAGCAGCAGCAAAAAAAAAAAAAAAAGAACAAAAAAAAAAGGCTCCAACATCTTTCCCCAACGAGAACTCAGTAGGAACAAATTGTTACAAACATTTATAAAATGGAAAGACTGTCATTCAAATTGAGACTACAAGATGATACTTTTGAAAAACACAGGGGAAAATGGACTATGCATAAATAAAAACAGAGAGAAGGGAGATAAATGTGTAATAGGAATATGTATATGCATATTTGTAACCACCACCATATGAAAATATATTACTGTAAGCTGCATGAAAGTATGGCTTTGGATATGAGTATATTTGTGTATGTATGCGTCTATAAGTGTGTATATGTAAACATGATAACCTGATGACCTCCTTTTACTTAAGGATCTCTTTAATATAGTGCTAGTACTAACCACTTATGGAAACAGGTTTTTTTTTCCTTCAATGTTATATATATATATATATATATATATATATATATATATATATATATATATATATATATATATATATACACACATATACATATACTACCGTTCAAAAGTTGGGGTCAGTAAGATTTTTTTAATGTTTTTAAAAGAAATATCTTCTGCTCACCAAGGCTGCATTTATTTGATAAAAAAAATAAAAATAAAAAAACAGTAATATTGTGAAATATTATGACAATTTAAAATGACTGTTTTCTATTTTAATATATTTTAAACTGTAATTCATTCCTGTGATCAAAGCTGAATTTTCAGCATCATTACTCCAGTCTTCAGTGTCACATGATCCTTCAGAAATCATTCTAATATGATGATTTGATGCTCAAGAAACATTCATTATTATTATCAATGTTGAAAACAGTTGAGTACAATTTTTTTTCAAAATTCTTTGATGAATAGAAAGTTCAAAAGAACAGCATTTATTTAAAATAGAATATTTTCTAACATTATAAATGTCTTTACTGTAACTTTTGATCAGTTTAACTCATCCTTGATGAATACATTTTTTTATTTCTTTCCCCCCAAAATAAAACTAAAATTCTTACTGACCCCCCAAACTTTTGAACGGTAGTGTATATATATATATATATATATATATATATATATATATATATATATATATATATATATATATATATGCTCTCTTGGTCCAATTTTACACAATTGCTATAGGAGTCGTCAATGCATTCTCTTGATTGGTTGGGCTCAAATCACCACACTAAAAATGGAAACTGCAGTGCATTGTGTGATGTGTTGAAAAAATTAACATCCCAGTTAAATCTATATATATCCTGGATGAAAAAAAAAGGCTGGTGAAATCATGCTGGCCTCTCTCGCACCTTGACCAATCCTTTTTCCAGCATCTTCCCCCATCAGCACACACTAAGAGTGAGAACCTATCAACAAAGTCCTATCAGCAACATTGTTTATGCTACTTTATTGATGTTTTATGCTGTTTTGTCTCCCACACATTATTGATTATTACGTGTCTTGTTCTCTTGCAGTAAACATGAGGTATTACTCTCAGCACTGTGCCACAGGCTGTGTGTGTTCCTCACTGATCACATACTGATGGGAATGCATTATACTGCATCAGGACAGGACACAAAACCCACACGCATTTTCACAAATATTTTCAGTCGTAAATGACAATTACAGAAGACAATAAAAAAATAAAAAATAAAAATAAAAACACTAAACAAATGACCTTTCTTACTGAAATACCGTGGCGGTGATGTGTTGCAGTCGTGGTATTAGATGATAATACCACGGTCCTGAATGACTAACATTTTTATACACCATGGTATTACATGGTGCATGCCCAAATAACATGGTAGTATGATTGTATTTTGTGTTCTGACGATATGGAAATGTATATCTACACAATTCACAGTGGAAAGGGTAGTATAATAGATAGTAGCCCTGTAGTAAAGCATGACATCAAAGGAGCCAAACACACATATATTTAAATATTGGTTTATGGGATAACACTGAATACTGCAGCAGCAGTTTTGTATTTTAGAAAGTCCCCTCTGGGGACAATGAAGTTTGGCAGCTCTAGTTTGGCTAGGAACAGGCATAAAGTGTTTTCTATTTTTTTTTTTTTTTAAGATAAATGGTTGAAGAAATGTCATGCCATTCCCATGGCAACAGAAAAACTAGCATAACTTTGAGTCATGAAATCTTACCTCATTGTACCTCACATTATAAGCTTATGGGGGTCCTTAAAAATCACAAGGTGCATAAGGATTTTCAAATGGCATTTTGCAATGTTTGAAACCAGTTTGCATATTTCCCTCCAAAAACAGTGTAGAAAATTATTTAGAACTCGTTCCCATCACTTTTTATTGGTGGTCACATTTTATTAATTTGTTTCCTTGCTTTAGTTAAATATTGACCACATAGCAAGATTGCAATATTATCTAAAGTTTCCTTGCTACATCAACATGATTAAATCACCCTGAATAGATCTTAAGTAATGATTTCAAGTCCATTCATTAACTGAATTAGTTTGATTTAGAAGTAAATAAATTCGATTTCACCTCTAATCCATGCAGCACTCACCTTCATGACTGGCTGAGCGAAATATTTGGCACTCCAGTCACAAAGACCTGTTTGCAGATTCACACTGATGAAGCTCCTGTGAGCAGCTGTCTCATCTCCATCCTCAGCAGCCTGAGGAACACACCAGACAAATGACAAAATGTAACCGAATCACTACATAAACGCTGACTGGGTGATCAGGTCTGACTGTGCTTTATCCTGCTTATTACACATATTTACTAATTAAGAAAAACGTGGGCATGAAATATTTATGTTGAAAACTGTTGTGCTGCTTAATATTTGTATGGAAACCATGTTACATTTTTTTTCAGGATTCTTTGATGAATAGAAAGTTTAAAAGAACAGCATTTATTTGATGAATAGAAATATTTTGTACTATTGTAAATGGTACAAAGGCTTGGTTTCATGGCACAAGGCTTGGTTTCATTGTTATAATCTTACAAATATGCTACAACTAATGTCTGCTGTTGGTTTAAACCACAAACAAGGCTGCCACAAAATAAGAAAAGCACAAAGACTGCAAAATACAGTTTTCTTACAAATGAACAACACAGAAGGATGGAGGAAGATCTGTGGGAAACTAATATCAATGTTGTACCTGATCAGGGCCCTTGTCAAACATCTTTCTGGTCCGTGGGAACTGCTGTGAGTGGGGCGCCTGACCACCCAGAGTCGGTGTGTATGGTGGCCGAGAGGGCGGCACCTCCCGGACCGGCGGTTTGGGCACTTCATTGGTGAGGCTGGAGCTGGAGGCACCGGGCATGGGAGGAGATCCGCTGGAGGGAGATGAAGAGCGTTTGGATCTGTGGGAAGCACTACAACACCAACAAGCAGGGCCATAACACACAGATTAATGTGCTGCAAAAGAAGAGGGTCAGCATGCACTACAATGCTGCATGTTAAAACAAAATGAATAGCCAGTGCCAATAAACATAACCCAAAAAAGAACAGGATGTTATTTAATAGATGCAAAGAAGAGTAAAATAATAGAAGCACAAGCTATTACATTATGCTTTTTCACCTGTCACAAAATAATCATTCCAGATGACTATATGGTCCTGCTGCTGATTTTAAATTAATCTAATACATATTTAAGTGTGAGTAACTCACCCTGCTTGATGTATGAGTGTTCCTTTGCTGGTGGGGCTGGCAGGTGCTGATTGGGTCAGAGATCCTGAGTCCAGAATCCTCTGTGTGCGAGCGTTCATGGTGGCCTGATGTGAGAAGCAGTGTAGAATGCAGAAGTATTATAACAATGTAGTATAAAATTGTGCATCCTGGTCCTGATTCAATTAAACTAGCAAAAGTGGATTTGGACATGCCTTAAGTTCACTTGCTTTAGACCATGCGCTTAGATCGTTAAAATAGGGCCCATGGTGTGAACTCTGCTATTCTTTAAAAGCAACAAAAATCCCATCTACCAGCGGTGACTACTGTCCCATTTCAAGGTTTGATAGCTAAGCACTGAAACAAAAAAAAATTCTGGTGGCCTTGTAGGACTGCAAGTAAAATGCAATACAGTTAATGCATGCAAATATAGATAATGCATGTCTGTTTTACCTGCAATCCTAGAAAAAAAAAGCATCAGCAAAACTCTTCCTCATAACTCTAATCGCATTCGCAACCTAAAAGGGTAACAATCCGAAACAATGCTGTCTACAAAAACCCAGAAAGTTGACTTATTTGCTTCATCAAAATATAGTTAACAATTCCATCCTCTCATCACCATCTGGAGAGATGGTCTAATCTGATTTTTATGCTAAAGCCTGCAGAGAAGTGAAAGAGAGACAGATTCATCATGACTGAGTAGACAGAAATAAAGTTATTGTGTGTTTGGGCAGCAGATCAAACATTAAAATGCTTGTGTTTGTGTCCCACAGATTCATTAATTTAAAAAGAAAAACAGATATGAATATCAAAAGAGAAAAGATATGATGTGGATTATTGAAATGTAAACAATAATCAGTGAAAAAGACTTGAGGAGATAGAGATCATACAATCAAATAAATTAGAAAAAATAAATACATTTATTTATTTTCTTATTAACATTGTACAACCCCCATAAAAGAGTGACAAAATCTACCTACTGCCTTCATAGGCAGCATCCTAAAACTGTAGGTGTCCTCTAAAGTGAGGCATCACAAAGGCTAAAGGCTGTCTAATACACCTGTAGCTTTAAAAAATATAAATGCATCACACAAAAATATTGGGTAAAATAATTACACAAAGATTTTTTAATCAGAAGGTTATTTTATAGATTTGATTATATTATTTGACCAAGCTTGTCACAATCCATTTTGGTATTGTCCTGTGCAAAAAGGATATATGCGATGTTGCCTTAATTTGGCTAAAACAATGCACTTTGCTAAGGAAGCAGCATAATAAAGATACTTATCTTTTGGAAAAGCCATGTGTTGTAAGCGCGCCTATGATGCCCCAAAATACTGCCTCTATAGGTAGATCACTAGTGTTTGGAACAGCTAATATCTGTTTATTTATGTAGTTTGCACAAATACATAATTTCATAGTTTCCTGCTATTTCTTTTTTTTTTTTTTTTTACTCCAAATCCAAATTTCTTGTATTATTTAAATCCAAGAACTGGTGAGAACAATAAAAGCTGAGGCACCTCAGTGGTATAGAGGGTGAAGTATCATTAAACAACACTATGTTTGTGCACAGAACATAATCAATGAAAAACAAAATATAAGATCATACTTTCTGATTTTCATGTGGTTCTCATACACTTAAATAAATGTACACATGAAAAATCAGATCCTAGATAAGTTATAAAATGTTATTTGAATGCATTGCTGTCCTAAAAGTTCAAAACATATATAATAAATATTGCCTAATATTGCCAATAGAAGTTTCTGAGGGATCTTTCTGAGACTTTATTAAAACAAACACTATAGCAAAACAACAAAGAGGTCTGTAGTAACAAGATGCAGTGGTATATTGTAGTAGTGTATCACTCTCAATGCTGGCATATTGTCTTTCTACATTCTTAAGGAGATGCACTTTCCCATCACCAGTGAAGTATATACTGTACTTTTAGTACTAGTAAATCAGTCAGTCAGAACAGGCTCAAAGGTGTGTGTTTGTGTGTGTGTGTTATTCTGCACTGATTGGACTCAGCAGGTCTATCTGAGTACCACTGCACAAATGTCAGCGTGACAAATCACTAATCGTCACCTGCTGCTCCGGAACTTAAGAAAGGTCAAAGACAAAACAAGCTGAGTTTGATTATTAGAAATTTATATCATGACCCTCTGCTCAAACAACCTCGAAAAGTTCTGCAATCATGGTTTAGAGACTTTTTAACATCAGTGTCTAGTGAAAAAAACAAAAACAAAAAAAACCTTCAAACCCATGCTTCAAAAAAGTAGAAGCCATTGTTAGTCATTTAGCTGCAATTGGGCTCAAGCTGATGTAGATGTGATGCAAGCAGCCCCGAGAAATCAAGCCAGAGTGTCTGATAATTTGTCAAATAATTTTAAGAACTCTGTCTACCCCTCCCCTCTCTTCAGTTCAAACTCTGTAACAGGAGATTATACATACACTGTAAAGATTCAATTTAAAAACATAGCCCAGCTTGGTGTACACAAGATGAAGAGTTTTAGTTAAAGCAGAAAAACAAGTCTGCAGTAACTGTGGATTTTATAAGTCTCTCTACAGCTTTCTTATGATAGATGACATCAAAGTGAGAGTGTTTTCTGGAAATCAAAAACCCAAGCTCGAAAGAGATGTGATGACAAATCTACTGATTAGTGAAGTCTCACATACCCCTGAGAACAACATTTGAAACCACTTCTAAGGTGATGCACATGACACAGTCAAGAAAGCACATTTTTAGAGTAAATTCTGGAAGATGTTTGCCTCAAAATTTATATGAACTTACATGAACTCACATAAATGGAAACCAAAAAATGTGGCCATATAAAGTGTATTCCACTGTTGTTAAGTTAATGTACAGAAGTTAAGTTAAACTTCTTGAAACCCTTGAGCAATGCAATGTTGAAGAACCACTTTTAAAGGGGTGGTATAATGCCCTTTTCACAAGATGTAAAATAAGTCTTTGATGTCCCCAGAGTGTGAATGTGAAGTTTTAGCTCAAAATACCCCACAGATATTTTTATATAGCATGTTAAAATTGTCAATTTTTGAGGGTGAGCAAAAACACACTGTTTTGTGTCTGTTCCTTTAAATGCAAATGAGCTGCTGCTCCAGCACAGAGGGCGGAGCTTCAACAGCTTGCACTCACACAGACATGCACTGAAAATTTCAAAAACTTTTAGCCTTTTATGGTCAAACCGGATTCAGACAATGATGGAGAGACTCAAGAAGAAGTGACAACATGTAGAATGCAAGAGGACGTTTCTGAATGGTTAGGTGATGAATTTATGTAGCTTATATGTGATATCTTCTAGTCATTGATTAGCATATTCTGTCTTGATAATCTATAAATCGTGTTCTGGGGGTGGGGTTTATGTAAATGTTAGGGTTGGTGATGTCACTAACCCGGGAGTAATGTTGTGTAGTCCCTACCAGCCGTTTGTTGTAGTCCTTAAAAAGCGATTTCTTTAAAAGCAAATATCTCCCTTTGCTTTGAACTTTGAGCGTTGTAACTTTGCAGATGTTGTTTATGCTCAAACAGCAACATTACACACTAACTAAAGTAAGAAAAGCGAAATCATAATCAACCACCCCTTTAAGAAGCCTCTGAGTGAGTTCACGTAGTGTAACAGCGCAGCGCTTCTGGGTAGTACGTCAGAACGTAGGCTCACTATTGGCCGGCATCACACGCATCACACACATGACCGGCCAATAGTGAGTCTATGTTCTGACGTACAACCCAGAAGCGCTGTGCTGTTACACTACGTGAACTCACTCAGAAGCCCACACAGAAGAAAATTAATAGTTGAATAAAGTCGTTATTTTTGTTTTGTTTTTTGCGCACAAAACGTATTGATAAAGCTTGATAAACTTAAGGTTGAGCCACTGTAGTCACTTGGACTATTTTAACGATGTCTTTACTAACTTTTCTGGGATGGCAGATATCGATTACCTAGCAGCCTATGAAGAAGTGAGCCAGCTCTCAGATTTCATCAAAAATATCTTAATTTGTGTTCCGAAGATGAACGAAAGTCTTACGGGGTTGGAACAACATGAGGGTGAGTAATTACTGACAGAATTTTCATTTTTGGGTGAACTAACCCTTTAAAAACAGCTGATACGCTGCTACATGTTGGAAAAAAGTAATTTGTTACTGGACAAGTTACACTATTTTGAAAACAGCAACTAAAAAATGTTGTAGCAAATTATCTCAAAACGGAAATATGAATAATTAATCATAACTTGTTATAATTAATTATAAATATTTGGATCAGTTAATCGAATTAACTTGATGTAGCTAAATTATTATTACAATCAATTAATCTGTTCGTCCAGCGAACACTCAGTATTGGTCATCTATCAACTCTCAGAAAATATTTGTAGCAACCAGGAAAAGCAGCAAGAGTGAGGGTGGCCACTCCGAAAGTGCCCTTTAATTTGTGGGGGATGTCACTCCTCCGTGTGACATTGAACCAATGGTAACGTAAGCTTTTGGAGGGAAAGTTTTACGATCCTTTGTCTTGAGCATGGCAATTTGGCAAATGTAACTGGATTGGGTGTTGATGCAGAAACTATTAAAGATTCTTGTAACACTAATATGTTGCATAGGTATCAACATATAATATACAAGATCATGTAGGTCATCAAAATACAATTTTGTAGATACCAAGAATAATATATGTGCAATTTAATTAATCAAGTAATAATAACATGGTCATTCCAGGATTAATACATGGCCCAAAACACTATTAAATAATGTATGATCAAATAGGGAAATTGGGTACAAAATCGTGCACGTCTCAAGTGATTATACAACTGAATAAGAAAAGGGTACATTATCTAATAATTACTGTATATCATAAAGCATGCATCAAACAGTATACAGTACAAAATAAACTATGTAAGAGTAATAATCATACACAAAATGTTCTGGAAACATGCCTGTTCCTTCATAGGTATTCTATGAATGAATGGGTAAGAGTCCTTTTTTATGGGCATTATGTGTGTTTCAATAGGGAAATGGAGTGAGAGTTAATGCGTTCGCATTCTTTTGGTTTTGCATGTGGCTACTTTGCCCCACCTGGAATGTGTCTGAGGTCCACTAGTTGCTGGACTGGGGAGTAAAAGCTGATAATGATCAGTGGGAGAACAGACATCTCTGAGTCTGCTTGGGCCTACTTGGAGCTTTACTTGTTACAGTATTTAGTCGTCTGTTGGATTATTCATTACATAATAAATAATTGTGTGTCTGATTGGTCCAGATGCTACAATGTAGTAAAGTTAGTAGTGTCACTAGTTTTATCTGATACACTGGCACAATGCAGCATATGGAAGACGAACAGTTGGTGAGTAGAATAGTGTAGTGCTCTTTCAGCTCAGGCTAATTCATTAGTAGAGTATTAAGTGCTAACGCTGTGCAACATGTGGGTAGGGATCCATAGGCCATTGATGAGGAGCCTCAGTTGGGGACTGACACGGCTTGATATTGAGAGACAGAAGTCAGCGGTGGTTATTGCCTTCTTAAATTAAGGCAGCCTCTCAGAGCTGCTGCTCACATTACTAGGCCACTGAGAGCAGTTTCTTTTTAATCGCATTTGCTCAATAACAAAGGGCTGAATGTGGAAAGTTTAACAGTAGCAGGTGTCTCAGATGTAGTATCTAGGCCTGCAAATTTGTGGACTTAATGTATACAAGTCTTCTGAAATCTTACAGAAAAGTACTGAGGTAATAATGGAAGTTTGATACAGTATATACCATGGCTGGGCGAAATGATCAAAATCAAAAAAGTCATTTTATTTCATGATAATATATATCATGATATAGTTATTTCTTGTCAACATTTCCAATATCACATAAAACTATTACTAGCCTAAGTAAAAACAAACAAACAAACAGTGATCGCCTACATACAGTGATAAAGAAAGAACAAAGAAACTAATTACACTGGAAAAGATAATGTTGTGGTGGCATCACTGTTAAATTAAAGATGCTGCTGACATCTAGTCGTAAGTCGACAAGCCTGATTTCTTCACTGCCTCTGGCCGTTGTCTGTTTGTTTCGGGCCATGAGGCTGGATTCAACCGGTGGTGTCGAGTTCTCTGGAGGTTCCCCGAAGGTTTATTCCACCACGCTTTCAGGAGAGAGGTGTGGATCCTTCTTCACTGTTTTCACCATGATAAATCTCCGGTTAAGGATTTAATACCAAAAAAGCTAGCTCTGACAAATGCCCATTTGTTAGTAAACAAAACTTTTATTCTGAATGAATTTATTATGACTGATGAACTGGACTTCAAATTGGAAACCTGGCTAAAGTTAGGAGACTCATCATCGCTATCTGAACTTTTGCCTGAGGACTATGTATGCATCAACTTGCCCGTTGGGTTGTGGGGGAGGACTAATAGCTATATACAAAAAAGCCTTTCAATGTCAGTTACTCTCGGCTGAACCACTGCAGAGTTTCAAACTACAACGGTTTCAAATCGCAGCTACAAACCCTGTTATGGTCACTTTAGTGCATTGGCCTCCGAAAAAAAAAAAAAAAAAAGTTTTTGTTCAGAGTTTTGTTGTTGAATTCTCTGATCTCTTGAGTGAAATGTCTACAAAATATGACCGCTTTTTACTCTTGGGTAATTTTAATGCGCATATTTGTTGTGGAAATGACACGTTTTCAAGTGAATATTTTTTATTTGATTGAATCATTTGATTTGCTACAATGGGTTAAAAAGATCTACCCACAAACTAGGTCACATGTTTGATCTGATCTTAACTCATAATCTGCAAATTGACAATGTAAATGTTTGAGAGACTAATTTCTCTGATCATATGCCTATAACTTTTAAGACTCCTACTGCCATTCAACCTGTATTTCTAGGGGACGTTATGTGCTGGTCAAGGAGACTAAGGTCAAGGAACTTTTTTAATTTTTTTTATCAAAAGCAGATTCTGAAAGAGTAATCCATTTCTGTATCTGGATTTCTGTAACTCTCTGTATTCTGGTATCACCGCTGCATCTTTGTCTCGACAACAATTGTTGCAAAAAGTTGTGGTGAGGCTCTTAAAAAGGGTATAGAAACACGAATCAATTACCCCTGTATCAGCTTCTCTAAAATGGCTCCCTGTCCATCTTAGAATTAGGTACAACATTTCATTGTTTGTGTACAAATCTTTAAATAACCATGCCCCACCATATTTAGCAAACTTTTGATCCCGTATAATCTCTCCAGAACAATATGCTCAGAAAATCAAAAAGTTCATGTAGTACCAAGGACAAATCACCAACATAAAGGTGATCGAGCCTTTGTAGTAATAGGGCCGAGACTGTGGAATGAGCTGCCGTTATCCATCAGGTCTGTCAAATCTTTGTAGATGTTTAAGAATTTGCTGAAAGCTCACTTAATGTTGGTAGCATATAATGGTTACATTTTTTGTTTTATATGTTTTTGTTTTATCGGTCAAATATGTGTTCTTATTTTAGAATTTTTATGTAAAGCACTTTGGTCAACCTTTGGTTATTTTTAACAGTGCTGTATAAATAAGACGACAAGACAAGAATGACAAGCCTATAACAGGGCGAGGAGCTGACTTCAAGGGTAATAAACTCAAAGTAACAAACTGATGAAATAAACAAGTGACTTCTGTCACTAAGCATAAGTCGACACAACAGGCACATGCCAAGGCCGAGCATAACTTGAGCGCTTAGCTAAGGCAAGGAATAAATACTCCAATCAAAGTGACCAAACAGATCAGAGCTTGGTACCGGACGTAGTTGAAACCACACAGTTCACAGGGAAGGGCGTGGACAGCTGTGAAAACAACAAATAGCAAATCAGCTTACATCCCTCTGCACAACCAAAACATGAAGTGCAAAATAGGGAATCTGAAGGTGGTAAAATCTAGCAAAGGTGTTCTGAGAAGACCAACCTGCGCCAAACAAATGTCCTGAATAGACATCCCTTTATTCCAGGCCCATGAGTAAACCATACTCCTAGTAGAGTGAGCATGAACTACAATGGAACAAGTCTCATTTTTAGAAGCATACGCTAACGCTTTAGCTTCTACAATCCAGTGAGACAAGCGTTGTTTTGAAAGCGGCAGACCTTAACTGCAAATTCGGAAACAGACAAACAGCTGCTCTGTCAGCCTAAAATGGCTACATCTGTCCATATAAGCATGCAAAGCACGAATGGGGCAATAAAGGATGCAGCCTCCTGAGGAGCAAATAGCAAACGCTTGCAGCGTTATAACTTGTGCTCTAAATGATGTAGACAGAACTTTGGACACATATCCATGGTCAGCCTGACCATTTAGTCATCTTTACCAAACTCCAAACCAGCAGTGTCTATAGACAGAGCATATAAATCACCTACTCAATTCACACATGCCAGAGCGAGTAAAAGTGCAGTCTTAAATGAGAGCACTTTCAGTACCGTTGTATGCAGAGGTTTGAAAAGTGGCTCGGAAAGTGTTCTAAGCACCAGAGACAAATCCTAGATGGGTACAAGGTTAGGATGAGGAAGATGCAGCAGTCTCGCTCCTCTGATAAATCCTGCTACTAAATTGTGCTTTCCTACTGAGCAATAATCAATGGCCGAATGAAAAACTGAAATGGCAGCCACATACACCTTTAGAGTGGATGGTGTGTACCTGTTATCCCAACAGTCCTGTAGAAATTACAAAATGACAGACACAGAGCAGGTTGATGGGAGGTCCTCATTTTCTCATTTTACACCCCAGGACACAAAGACTTTCCATTTCAGAGTGTAAAGGCATCTGGTTGACGGGGCTCTTGCTTCAGCAATCGAATCCATGACCCTTTGTTGCACATTCAATGTCCGCCCATCTCACTGACCTGCCAGCCATGCAGGTTCCATTGCTCTGGCCTGGGGTGTCAGTACCCAACGCTTGAGACAGCAGGTCCCTCTGTAATGGAACTGGCAACAGGGGAGCCACCAGATGTTCCACTTGCTCTGGAAGCCATGGCTGGTTTGGCCAGTTCGGCGCGACCAGTAGCACAGTCTCCTATTCCTCCCTGATCTTGTGCAGCACCGGTGGCATGATTTTGACCGTTTTGCGTCAGCGGCTTGATAACGCATTCCCTTCTAGGGGAGTACTCATCAGTGAAAAGAACAACGGGCAATGTGCATTCTACTCCAAGGCGAACAATTCGTCCTCTGTTTCCCCAAACAGGCTCAAAATTACCTGGACCGTCTGAGGATGCAGCCTCCATTCTCCGTGAACTGTCCCACCCCTGGACAGCACATCTGGGCCGCAATTCAGATGGCCGGGGACATGGACTGCTTGTATCGATAGGAGGTTCCTGTCCGCCCACAAGAGGAAACGTTCTGCCTGCCTTTGAAGCGGGTGAGATCGAATACCCCCTTGTTGATTGATATATATACGTAGAAAAACACTGTGTTGTCTGCCCAAACAAGAGATTCACGAATAGAAGGAAGAAAAGATACTGCCTTCAGCTCTGGGCAGTTTATGTGCCACTTTGACTTTGCACTCATCCAAGTGCCGCAAGCCGGCCTGCTGTCGCAAAATGCTCATGCATCGTCGTGTCAGCAATATATTCTCATTAATATTTAATTTTTTTAGCACACCAGGGTGACTAGGAATATGAAATTGTCTAGCTATGACTTCTTGTTTCACAGGAGTACAAATATGAGGAAACACAAAGGCCAAATTCCCTTAATCAATCATCACAATGAGTAAAACCAAAGAATATAGTTCTGATGAGCAGCAAAAGATTGTTGAGCTTCACAAAATAGAACATGGCTGTAAGAAAATAGCTAAAGAATTGAAAATTTCCATTTCCAACATTTGGAAACTAATCCTGATGAATAGAATGGACAATATACCTGAAATCCTTTCCAGCTAAAACATGACGAACCAGTTACGTAATTTATTGGTACTTTTTGGTCATTTCATTACTTGCTAATTGATAACATGACAACGTTGCATTCTTGTAATTTCTTTTGCACTTTATTTATAATGAATCAATTATAAAATAAAGTGCACTCTGCCACATTTGTGCGCAGAATTGAAGAGTGTCACGGGCATCAGTACAATGACTGACAGGACAGGAAAGTTTGTTATTCTGAGGTGAGAGACTTTTTATTTCGTAACAAGTTAAGAAAATAACGTTAGAATAATGACACAGACATATATCCTGACAACATGTCATCTGACTGTAGATACTGAATCAGGCAACACGTTTTTCTCAGGCACTCTTAAACTGCATCTGACAGAAGTGACAACAGAAGTGACCCACTCAAAACAGTCTTGTGACCAACTAGACAAACTGCTGTAAGTAATCTGCTGGTGGGGTGGTCTGCATGCAAACTGAAGTGTATAACCGTTTGTGATTGTGTTCCCTACCCATTCTGACACCACTGGAAGTGCACGCAACTCTGAAAGTATCTCAAGCGGCTCGCTGCCTGGAAACAGGGCGTAGTTCTCTTTTAAGGGGAGACAGTGACAGTCCCTGCACGAGCTAGACCACCACAGTGCACCTGGGGAACACTCGTGCTGGGAACGAGAAAATGAACAGGGATTCCGCCTCGCAGGCTACTGTAGCCTGCAACAGGCAACTGTAGCCTGCAACAGGCAAGGGAACAGATGGGTGCAACACAGCAAGGCGAACCCTCTTGCTTGGCAGCCCACTGTCCAAGTTGTGTGACAGCCTCTTCATTTGACCATTCCCATCAGGAACGCGGCTGAAGCTCAGGCACAGGCTACCTTGGGTGAGGTCCTTGCCTCTTGGGGTACTTGTACTGCCTGGACTTGGGCCTCACAGCTGTTTCTGGGTCCATCCTCAAGCCAGAGGAGATTGCAGCGGGCAATCTGTCCTGGCGCTTAGATGAATGTTTAGCAGAGGAGGATCTTGAACGTGCTGGAGGAGCTGCAGCCCTTTTTCTCAGAGGCCCTCATCTCTGGTTGGATCAGCCTTATGAGCGCCAGGTCTGTGGCCGAGTGCAGTTTCCTGAACAACTCGGGATCCTGGCTCTGGCCAAAGCCGAAGATGAATCATGCGTTCGACCCTCCTTGATGGACATTGTGTTTCTGCCACGGCGGAAGGAGAGAAGCAAGTGAAAGTGGCATCCTCTTAAAAGCGTAGTCAAAGGCGAAAGGTATACAATGCTTGCAAGACTTGCTTCATGAATGAAAAATATTCAGAGACAATGGCAATGAGCGCTGAGCTATATAGTGGATGGCTCCGCTCCTAGCTCGCACGCTCAATCGCCATTGGCCAGAAATTTTTACTGGCACAATGCAATCAGGCTGAGAAAGTCTGAGTCTGAGAAAAGAAGTCAGAAGTGCAGGATATACATTTGCAATCGCAAAAAAAAAACATCAATCTTTTATATCCTGCAATTCTGACTTTATAAAAAGCAATTGCGAGTTTGTATCACACAATTTTGACTTTATAACTCACAATTGCGCGTTTATATCATGCAATTCTGAGAACAAATGTCACAATTGTGAGATGTAAACTCACAATTGAGAGAAAGTCAGAATTGTGCCATAAAAAGTAGCAGTTACCTTTTTAGTTTCTTTATTCTGCAGCAGAAACAAGCTTCCATACTATACGTATTAGACAAAACTGTTAAATAGAGATGGCAAACTAATGAAGACGGTGAATGGGAGCATTGTGTGCTCAGGGGCTGGTGTTCTCAGTGCCATCAAAATAAAAGTCCCGCTTCCGACATATCGGCCAAACAGAAAAACTTGACACTGACAATGTTTTATTCTCCAATACTTGTAACACAAAATGTTCTGGACAGAAACAAATCACTAAATATAAATATATGCAGATATAGCAGGTATAAATAGCAACAGGGCTTGACATTTGCTCAACAGTCACTGTGGCTAGCGGTTTTCCAAAGTTATTAGCCACTCAGCATTTTCACTGAACATGGGGAAAAAACTGCCATGTATATATTTTTTATATTATCTCATAATTTGGCAGCAGGTAAATTAGGCTGCTGTTACTTTAAGACCTGACACACAGATCCATTATCCATTATACTGTTACACATGCGTTATCTTTCTTAATATTCAACAATATTACTGATCTGCCTGCATTGACACCATTGTATGAGAACTGAACTGAGCTGGACGAAGGCATCACTGACTACGTTTACATGCAGCCAATAACCCGTTCAAAACCGGGATATTAGCAATAACCCGGTCGGGCACGGCCATGTTAATACCGGCAAAAACCCGGATATGCTCATATCCCGGTTTTTAAAAACCCGGATATGATCCCTGGGGTACCCCTTTTCTAACCCGAATATTTGGTCATGTAAACGCGTATCGGCATATCCCCATCAAAAGGAACATTGATTTGTGTTCTGCGCATGTTCTATTCGCAAGGAATCTTGGTCTTTTGAGTAGAGACGGCGCATACAAAAACCCGCGTGCAGTATACCGGAAGTAAACAAGAAGTAGAGGTAAACATGACGAGACGCAGCACAGCACCACACTTTTGGAGTGAGGAGGAAAGCGCAAACAAAGGCGATCGCTATCTGCCCCGAACTATTCATTATCTGCGTACTGCTGCTGTTGTTGTTGTCTTTGGATACAGGAAGAAGAATCGGAAATGACGCATATTGCGTCTTAAGGTTGTCCGTACGTCCAGACGCTAACCGTGCGTCGCCGTTTACATCGGGATATTGCCAATTGATTACAAATTCCATGTATACAGGAGTAACTCTCTCTGCTCACGCATGTAAACGGGTTATTCCGAATGTTTCAGAAACCCAAATAGTGACCTTAACCCGATATTTGACAGCTTGTAAACGTAGTCACTGTTTTCTACAGAGCTGCTGTTTAGATAAATTAACTAAATTAATAACTAATGATTTTTACAATGAAAATCAATCAACACTGCTGCTTTGAAACAATCTGTATTGTAAAAAGCGCTATATAAACAAAGGTGACTTGATTTTCTCTACTTATGTTCACCTAAGATATAACTGTCTGTGTCTACGTGAATACTCGCCAATAAATATTCTTGGCATTTTGACATTATTTTGTGTGTATTTGACTGTTTAAGGTCAATAAGCAGCAAAAAATAACTCAATTTAGTACTGAGAGGTGGCTTTATGTGCACACACTTTGGGTGTAAGCACAAAATCTGAGGGAATGAGTAAAATTCTGCGCAATACGTGCAATCTCACGCCGAAATTCAAGCCCTGTAACACCAACAATATTCATCCTGAGCAAATGAAACGAGTGAGTGAGGGGAGGCGGTTTGTGTGTCAACTCACTGTCGAAGAGTAGAGAGAGTTGGTATTGTGTGTCTTTAGTGGAAGAGTTGGAAGAGTTTCAGATATTTCAGTATCGATATATATATTGAAAAATTTATATTTTTGACAACACTACATTGCACTTAGGTTGTTATTTTAGATGCCTTTTTTAAAAGACTACAATTGAAAATGTATATATTATATAGCCTATAAAATTCAACCCGCCAAAGTGGCAAGTAGGATGCCACTGCTGAAATCCACCCACATTTGCCATGTCTTAATGTCAAGCCCTAGTAAGCACAGTAAAATGGGGCAGGTGTAATGAGGATCCCAGGACTGTCTGTACCTTGTATGCGATGCTGTTGAGAACCTTCATGGCTAGATCAGAGACGTCTGGAAATGGATCAGCTGCTAGATGCAGTAACACCCTCCAAATCTGAGTATATACACTGTTAAAAGACACTCCTGAAAAGAGAAAACATTTTGTTAGTTTCATTTTAAATTAAGGAAATTATTTAATTGGTGCATTTAATGAGAATTTGTGTAGAAACAACTCAGTAGAGTTAAACTGAAGCTCAGATCTTCCCTGGGATATTCCTTACAAAAAAGTACTGCCGCTGCAGCATGGTACAGTGATGCTATTGAATGAAAATACAGTGGTATTTTGAATTCATGGTACTGAACGATTAACATTTCAATATTAAAAGAATACCAGGGTATTATGACTTCATAAATCAAAAATCAGCAATATTATGGCACTATTACAGCAATTCCAATCCAAATTTTGGGAGAGAATTAACAAACACTGAAGACATTCTCTATTATTCACTCACACCAGTTTATACAGGACAGTTAAAGTTGTTTATGGTTTTGTTAATTTAGTATAAGAAACAGATAAAACTGAATATCCTGTACAGTCATTAAGGTCATTAATTACTTCACCTCCCTGTACCAATAAAAAGAGAATTATTGATTTACACAAAAGTAATCGGCAGATCTCATCCATCTTTCATTAGAAGCTGTCATAGCCATTATCCTGATGTCATTGCCTGGTCTGGAAATTATGTAATTTCAGAAGTAGGAAACAGCTGTGGGAAAACGTTGATTTCAATCTGACATTTTCTCTCCTGTCCCTAGAGTGAACCAGCAACCGCAGATGACATTATAAGACTATAAGTTTTGTTTTTTTCTCTCAATTCTCATGCATTTTCATTCTATCATCGCCTGAAGCATGTCATTAGTGTCAGTCACTAGTTCATCCTGCTCTGCACCACTCCGGTGATCAAAACACACATTCCTTAAATTACGTAGAGGTGCCATCCTCACCTCATTATGAAACAGGGCGCATCTGTAATGTGTGCATGTATGCTAACTATCCTATCGGCTAGATGAGTATACCTGTGCTGGAGCGTGTGAAGAAGTGTGTGTGAACGTCAAGAGACCATCAGGCAGCTGAGCGTATTTGTGATGCAGAAAGACTTTCTGCTTTCCCTGTGGTGCTGTGTGAGTGTGGAGCCCCTCATCATTGGAATGCACAGTGTGTCTGCCATACTAACGCATGCAAAATCCAAAGCGCTTCATGAACACAGTCTCTAGGGACACCTCCTCCACCTCACTCTCTCTTCTTGCACTTTTCTTTATCCACACAATAACAGCTGGTACGGAAAGCAGATGTTCAATGATCTGAATGATCCATCACTCTAAATGCTGATCTTAAGCAATTTTAACTGAAATTAGTAGTAATTTTCAACAAATCAAAAACAAAAATGTAAAAAAATTGCAGCTAAGAGAATTCAACAACCATCAAATAGTCACCAGTGGAGAAAGTGAGAGTATAATACGGCTCTGGCACACTCTTATTTTTATTTTTATTTGCCGATGTAAACAGAGCCATAATTTTCAACAGAGGGGCATGAAATATTCAGCAAGACTGCAGTGGTGTGCTGTCACAACCTGACACAGTTTCAAAACACACTAAGAAATGGACCCAATAATGAAGTTAGAGGTTTATAACACTGACAAAACATTTTCCTAACCATAGCAGATTATGCATATCATAGTATATTATGATATTATTTACAGTGCTAAACATTCTACTCCAGAGAACGCTAAAAGCTCTAGTTCACTTTCCATGCATCAGCACTGGATAAATGTGTATTTGAGCAAAAACAAAACAAAATTAAAGCTGCAAGCAGCGATGAAAGGGCCCTCGCACCCGTGCCATCGTCACTCGGTGGCTTTAGGAAGACAGAGCATGGTTGGGCAATGTGAATTTAAGGAGGTATAGTAGTTGCTAGCATGTTTAGTATGTTTCTAGCATGCTTAGTACACAATAGTTATGTGGTTAGTTCTGCATTACTGTGTTAACCATGTCAGTTGTTGTTGCCAGTAGGTGGGGCTATGTCTATATCTGAATATCGCTATGTAGATGTGTTCAGTGCAGGACTTTTATCAAACGTGTGAAGTTTGGGGCAGATTGGACATTGTATGCTTGAGTTACAGCAAATTCCTATTTAATTGCAGTAATAGCATGCTTAGCACTTAGCTAAGTGTTTGCTAGCATGTTTTAGCATGTTTATAGTATGTTGTTAGCATGTTTAGCACTTGCTGGCACTTTTTTATATGTTATCAGGAGTTCACAACAGGGTTAAACATGCCACTTCCTGTTGCCAGCAGGTGGCGCTATGACTGTAACTGAATATGTGCATGGTCATGAGTTCAGGACAAAACGCTTATCAAAAGTGTGAAGTTTGGCGCAGATTGGACATTGCCTTCTTGAGTAACAACAACATCCTGTTTCATTGAATTAGCATGCTTTAGCACTTAGCTAAGTATTGCTAGCACGTTTTAACATGTTTCTAGCATGTTTATAAGACAATGGCATTTTTAACATGTTGCTAGAACGGCATCAACGTGTTAAACATGACACTTCCTGTTACCAGTAGGTGGCGCTATTACTATAACTGAATATTCTCATGTAGATGTGTTCAGGCCATGACTCTTATCAAACGTGTGAAGTTTGGGGCAGATTGGACATTCCGTGCCTGAGTTACAGCAAATTCCTATTTAATTGCAGTAATAGCATGCTTTAGCACTTAGTTAAGTGTTTGCTAGCATGTTTTAGCTTCTAGTATGTTGTTAGCATGTTTAGCACTTGCTGGCACTTTTTTATATGTTATCAGGAGTCCACAACAGTGTTTAACATGTC
Source organism: Abramis brama (assembly GCF_963993115.1). NCBI lineage: Eukaryota > Metazoa > Chordata > Actinopteri > Cypriniformes > Leuciscidae > Abramis > Abramis brama. The sequence goes on from NC_139973.1 coordinate 22,485,477, forward strand.
ACTTCGTGTTGCCAGCAGGTGGCGCTATAAATGTAACTGAATATGAGCATGGTCATGTGTTTAGGACAGAACGCTTATCAAAAGTGTGAAGTTTGACGCAGATTGGACATTGCCTTCTTGAGTAACAACAACATCCTGTTTCATTGAATTAGCATGCTTTAGCACTTAGCTAAGTATTGCTAGCATGTTTTAACATGTTTCTAGCATGTTTAGAACTCAATGGCATTTTTAACATGTTGCTAGAACAGCATCAACGTGTTAAACATGTCACTTCCTGTTGCCAGTAGGTGGCGCTATTACTATAACTGAATTTGAGCATAGACATGTGTTCAGGCCATGATTCTTATCAAACGTGTGAAGTTTGGGGCAGATTGGACATTCCATGCCTGAGTTACAGCAAATTCCTATTTAATTGCAGTAATAGCATGCTTTAGCACTAAGCTAAGTGTTTGCTAGCATGTTTCTAGTATGTTGCTAACCTGTTTAGCACTTGCTGGCTCTTTTTTATATGTTATTAGGAGACCACAACACTGTTAAACATGTCACTTCCTGTTGACAGCAGGTGGCGCTATTACTATAACTGAATATTCTCATGTAGATGTGTTCAGGCCATGAATCTTATCAAACGTGTGAAGTTTGGGGCAGTTTGGACATTCCATGCCTGTGTTACAGCAAATTCCTATTTAATTGCAGCAATAGCATGCTTAAGCACTTAGCTAAGTGTTTGCTAGCACGTTTTAGCATGTTTCTAGAATGTTGTTAGCATGTTTAGCACTTGCTGGCACTTTTTTATATGTTTTTATATGTCCACAACAGTGTTTAACATGTCACTTCCTGTTGCCAGCAGGTGGCACTATGACTGTAACTGGATATGAGCATGGTCATGTGTTCAGGACAGAACGTTTATTAAAAGTGTGAAGTTTGGCGCAGATTGGACATTGCCTTCTTGAGTAACAACAACATCCTGTTTCATTGAATTAGCATGCTTTAGCACTTAGCTAAGTATTGCTAGCAGGTTTTAACATGTTTCTAGCATGTTTAGAAGTCAATGGCATTTTTAACATGTTGCTAGAATGGCATCAACGTGTTAAACATGACACTTCCTGTTACCAGTAGGTGGCGCTATTACTATAACTGAATATTCTCATGTAGATGTGTTCAGGACAGAACGCTTATCAAAAGTGTGAAGTTTGAGGCAGATTGGACATTCCATGCCTGAGTTACAGCAAATTCCTATTTAATTGCAATAATAGCATGCTTTAGCACTTAGCTAAGAGTTTGCTAGCATGTTTTAGCATGCTTCTAGTATGTTGTTAGCATGTTTAGCACTTGCTGGCACTTTTTTATATGTTATTAGGAGTCCATAACAGTGTTAAACATGTCACTTCCTGTTGCCAGCAGGTGGCGCTATGACTATAACTGAATATGAGCATGGTCATGTGTTCAGGACAGAACTCTTATCAAACGTGTGAAGTTTGGGGCAGATTGGACATTCCATGCCTGAGTTACAGCAACTTCCTGTTTCATGGCGAAACATCGAAATTTGTCAGGCCGCCGAGGACCCGCCCTTCGACGAAAACTCAAGATCTTCGCAATTTAACGTCGCAAAGGCCTTAAGATTACACTCACCAAATTTGAAGATGATCAGATTAAAACTGTAGGAGGAGTTCGTTAAAGTACGAGGCCTGAAAATGGCAAAAACTGCACAAAAATCTGAGAGGAAGTTGAAAATGGCTGACTTCCTGTTGTGTTTAGGGCTATGCTCCAAGAGACTGTTTTGTAGGTATTAGGTCATTACATGTATGTACCGAATTTCGTGCACGTACGTGGAACGTTGCGGGAGGCGCACTCCGTTGAACTTTTATAGGTGGCGCTATCGAGCCATTTTGCCCCGTCCAATTCTGAAACCTATATCAGATGTAAATTTTCGCCAGTTCTGACACGTGTGCAAAGTTTCGTGAGTTTTCGAGCATGTTTAGGCCCTCAAAAATGCAATTAAATGCGGAGAAGAATAATAATAATAATAATAATTAAAGCTGCAAGCAGCGATGAAAGGGCCCTCGCACCCTTGCCATCAACACTCGGTGGCTTTAGGAAGACAGAGCATGGTTGGGAAATGTACATTTAAGGAGGTATATATAGTAAGAGTATGTCAAAGTCAGTTACAAAATGTTTTGTATAATGGTGATAATAGCATGCTTCATGACTCAGCTAAGTGTTGCTAGCATGTTTAGTCTGTTTCTAGCATGCTTAGTACACAATAATTATGTGGTTAGTACTGCATTACTGTGTTAACCATGTCAGTTTCTGTTGCCAGTAGGTGGCGTTATGACTATAACTGAATATGACCATGGATGTGTGTTCAGGACAGAACTCTTATCAAACGTGTGAAGTTTGGTGCAAATTGGACATTGCCTTCTTGAGTAACAACAAAGTCATGTTTCATTGAATTAGCATTCTTTAGCACTTAGCTAAGCATTGTTAGCATGTTTTAACATGTTTCTAGCATGTTTAGAACTCAATGACATTTTTAACATGTTGCTAGAACGGCATCAACGTGTTAAACATGTCACTTCATGTTGCCAGTAGGTGGCGCTATTACTATAACTGAACATTCTCATGTAGATGTGTTCAGGCCATGATTCTTATCAAAAGTGTGAAGTTTGGGGCAGATTGGACATTCCATGCCTGAGTTACAGCAAATTCATATTTAATTGCAGTAATATCATTCTTTAGCACTTAGCTAAGTGTTTGCTAGTATGTTTTAGCATGTCTCTAGTATGTTGGTAGGATGTTTAGCACCTACTGGCATTTTTTTATATGTTATTAGGAGTCAAGAACAGTGTTAAACGTCACTTCCTGTTGCCAGCAGGTGGCGCTATGACTATAACTAAATATGAGCATGGACATGTGTTCAAGAGATAACTCTTATCAAACGTGTGAAGTTTGGGGTAGATTGTACATTGCCTTCTTGAGTAACAACAAAGTCCTGTTTCATTGAATTAGCATGCTTTAGCACTTAGCTAAGTATTGCTAGCATGTTTTAACATGTTTTTCTAGCATGTTTAGAACTCAATGGCATTTTTAACATGTTGCTAGAACGGCATCAACGTGTTAAACATGTCACTTCCTGTTGCCAGTAGGTGGCGCTTTTACTATAACTGAATTTGAGCATAGACATGTGTTCAGGCCATGATTCTTATCAAACGTGTGAAGTTTGGGGCAGATTGGACATTCCGTGCCTGAGTTACAGCAAATTCCTATTTAATTGCAGTAATAGCATGCTTTAGCACTTAGCTAAGTGTTTGCTAGCATGTTTCTAGTATGTTGATAACCTGTTTAGCACTTGCTGGCTCTTTTTTATATGTTATTAGGAGACCACAACACTGTTAAACATGTCACTTCCTGTTGACAGCAGGTGGCGCTATTACTATAACTGAATATTCTCATGTAGATGTGTTCAGGCCATGACTCTTATCAAACGTGTGAAGTTTGGGGCAGATTGGACATTCCATGCCTGTGTTACAGCAAATTCCTATTTAATTGCAGCAATATCATGCTTTAGCACTTAGCTAAGTGTTTTATGCATGTTTCTAGTATGTTGTTAGCATGTTTAGCACTTGCTGGCACTTTTTTATATGTTTTTATATGTCCACAACAGTGTTTAACATGTCACTTCCTGTTGCCAGCAGGTGGCACTATGACTGTAACTGAATATGAGCATGGTCATGTGTTCAGGACAGAATGTTTATTAAAAGTGTGAAGTTTGGCGCAGATTGGACATTGCCTTCTTGAGTAAAAACAACATCCTGTTTCATTGAATTAGCATGCTTTAGCACTTAGCTAAGTATTGCTAGCATGTTTTAACATGTTTCTAGCATGTTTAGAAGTCAATGGCATTTTTAACATGTTGCTAGAATGGCATCAACGTGTTAAACATGACACTTCCTGTTACCAGTAGGTGGCGCTATTACTATAACTGAATATTCTCATGTAGATGTGTTCAGGACAGAACGCTTATCAAAAGTGTGAAGTTTGGGGCAGATTGGACATTCCATGCCTGAGTTACAGCAAATTCCTATTTAATTGCAATAATAGCATGCTTTAGCACTTAGCTAAGAGTTTGCTAGCATGTTTTAGCATGCTTCTAGTATGTTGTTAGCATGTTTAGCACTTGCTGGCACTTTTTTATATGTTATTAGTCCATAACAGTGTTAAACATGTCACTTCCTGTTGCCAGCAGGTGGCGCTATGACTATAACTGAATATGAGCATGGTCATGTGTTCAGGACAGAACTCTTATCAAACGTGTGAAGTTTGGGGCAGATTGGACATTCCATGCCTGAGTTACAGCAACTTCCTGTTTCATGGCGAAACATCGAAATTTGTCAAGCCGCCGAGGACCCGCCCTTCGACGAAAACTCAAGATCTTCGCAATTTAACGTCGCAAAGGCCTTAAGATTACACTCACCAAATTTGAAGATGATCAGATTAAAACTGTAGGAGGAGTTCGTTAAAGTACGAGGCCTGAAAATGGCAAAAACTGCACAAAAATCTGAGAGGAAGTTCAAAATGGCTGACTTCCTGTTGTGTTTAGGGCTACGCTCCAAGAGACTTTTTGGTAGGTATTAGGTCATTACATGTATATACCGAATTTCGTGCACGTACGTGGAGCGTTGCGGGAGGCGCACTCTGTTGAACTTTTATAGGTGGCGCTATCGAGCCATTTTGCCCCGTCCAATTCTGAAACCTATATCAGATGTAAATTTTCGCCAGTTCTGACGCGTGTGCAAAGTTTCGTGAGTTTTCGAGCATGTTTAGGCCCTCAAAAATGCAATTTAATGCGGAGAAGAATAATAATAATAATAATTAAAGCTGCAAGCAGCGATGAAAGGGCCCTCGCACCCGTGCCATCAACACTCGGTGGCTTTAGGAAGACAGAGCATGGTTGGGAAATGTACATTTAAGGAGGTATATATAGTAAGAGTATGTCAAAGTCAGTTACAAAATGTTTTGTATAATGGTGATAATAGCATGCTTCATGACTCAGCTAAGTGTTGCTAGCATGTTTAGTCTGTTTCTAGCATGCTTAGTACACAATAATTATGTGGTTAGTACTGCATTACTGTGTTAACCATGTCAGTTTCTGTTGCCAGTAGGTGGCGTTATGACTATAACTGAATATGAGCATGGATGTGTGTTCAGGACAGAACTCTTATCAAACGTGTGAAGTTTGGTGCAAATTGGACATTGCCTTCTTGAGTAACAACAAAGTCATGTTTCATTGAATTAGCATTCTTTAGCACTTAGCTAAGCATTGTTAGCATGTTTTAACATGTTTCTAGCATGTTTAGAACTCAATGGCATTTTTAACATGTTGCTAGAACGGCATCAACGTGTTAAACATGTCACTTCCTGTTGCCAGTAGGTGGCGCTATTACTATAACTGAACATTCTCATGTAGATGTGTTCAGGCCATGATTCTTATCAAAAGTGTGAAGTTTGGGGCAGATTGGACATTCCATGCCTGAGTTACAGCAAATTCATATTTAATTGCAGTAATATCATTCTTTAGCACTTAGCTAAGTGTTTGCTAGTATGTTTTAGCATGTCTCTAGTATGTTGGTAGGATGTTTAGCACCTACTGGCATTTTTTTATATGTTATTAGGAGTCAAGAACAGTGTTAAACGTCACTTCCTGTTGCCAGCAGGTGGCGCTATGACTATAACTAAATATGAGCATGGACATGTGTTCAAGAGATAACTCTTATCAAACGTGTGAAGTTTGGGGTAGATTGTACATTGCCTTCTTGAGTAACAACAAAGTCCTGTTTCATTGAATTAGCATGCTTTAGCACTTAGCTAAGTATTGCTAGCATGTTTTAACATGTTTCTAGCATGTTTAGAACTCAATGGCATTTTTAACATGTTGCTAAAACGGCATCAACGTGTTAAACATGTCACTTCCTGTTGCCAGTAGGTGGCGCTATTACTGTAACTGAATTTGAGCATAGACATGTGTTCAGGCCATGATTCTTATCAAACGTGTGAAGTTTGGGGCAGATTGGACATTCCGTGCCTGAGTTACAGCAAATTCCTATTTAATTGCAGTAATAGCATGCTTTAGCACTTAGCTAAGTGTTTGCTAGCATGTTTCTAGTATGTTGATAACCTGTTTAGCACTTGCTGGCTCTTTTTTATATGTTATTAGGAGACCACAACACTGTTAAACATGTCACTTCCTGTTGACAGCAGGTGGCGCTATTACTATAACTGAATATTCTCATGTAGATGTGTTCAGGCCATGACTCTTATCAAACGTGTGAAGTTTGGGGCAGATTGGACATTCCATGCCTGTGTTACAGCAAATTCCTATTAAATTGCAGCAATAGCATGCTTTAGCACTTAGCTAAGTGTTTGCTAGCATGTTTTAGCATGTTTCTAGTATGTTGTTAGCATGTTTAGCACTTGCTGGCACTTTTTTATATGTTTTTATATGTCCACAACAGTGTTTAACATGTCACTTCCTGTTGCCAGCAGGTGGCACTATGACTGTAACTGAATATGAGCATGGTCATGTGTTCAGGACAGAATGTTTATTAAAAGTGTGAAGTTTGGCGCAGATTGGACATTGCCTTCTTGAGTAACAACAACATCCTGTTTCATTGAATTAGCATGCTTTAGCACTTAGCTAAGTATTGCTAGCATGTTTTAACATGTTTCTAGCATGTTTAGAAGTCAATGGCATTTTTAACATGTTGCTAGAATGGCATCAACGTGTTAAACATGACACTTCCTGTTACCAGTAGGTGGCGCTATTACTATAACTGAATATTCTCATGTAGATGTGTTCAGGACAGAACGCTTATCAAAAGTGTGAAGTTTGGGGCAGATTGGACATTCCATGCCTGAGTTACAGCAAATTCCTATTTAATTGCAATAATAGCATGCTTTAGCACTTAGCTAAGAGTTTGCTAGCATGTTTTAGCATGCTTCTAGTATGTTGTTAGCATGTTTAGCACTTGCTGGCACTTTTTTATATGTTATTAGGAGTCCATAACAGTGTTAAACATGTCACTTCCTGTTGCCAGCAGGTGGCGCTATGACTATAACTGAATATGAGCATGGTCATGTGTTCAGGACAGAACTCTTATCAAACGTGTGAAGTTTGGGGCAGATTGGACATTCCATGCCTGAGTTACAGCAACTTCCTGTTTCATGGCGAAACATCGAAATTTGTCAGGCCGCCGAGGACCCGCCCTTCGACGAAAACTCAAGATCTTCGCAATTTAACGTCGCAAAGGCCTTAAGATTACACTCACCAAATTTGAAGATGATCAGATTAAAACTGTAGGAGGAGTTCGTTAAAGTATGAGGCCTGAAAATGGCAAAAACTGCACAAAAATCTGAGAGGAAGTTCAAAATGGCTGACTTCCTGTTGTGTTTAGGGCTACGCTCCAAGAGACTTTTTGGTAGGTATTAGGTCATTACATGTATGTACCGAATTTCGTGCACGTACGTGGAACGTTGCGGGAGGCGCACTCCGTTGAACTTTTATAGGTGGCGCTATCGAGCCATTTTGCCCTGTCCAATTCTGAAACCTATATCAGATGTAAATTTTCGCCAGTTCTGACGCGTGTGCAAAGTTTCGTGAGTTTTCGAGCATGTTTAGGCCCTCAAAAATGCAATTTAATGCGGAGAAGAATAATAATAAATATATATATATATATATATATATATATATATATATATATATATATATATATAAATATAGCTGCGAGCAGCGATTACGGGCCCAAGCCGGTGGCACCGCAACCCCGATGCCTTTAGTTACCTAAAGGCACCGGGGTGGCGGTGCCCCCGGCTTTGGCCCTTCATCGCTGCTCGCAGCTATATTTATATATATATATATATATATATATATATATATATATATATATATATATATATATATATATATATCTCTTTAATGTATTTTTATCATGTTGAAAAAGTTTGGTGTGAATAAAATAAACCACTTAGGAGGAGTAACTAAAAATTCAGTCTGACATATCCAAAAAATCCACATTCAAACCAAAATATCTGACTTCCTGTTGCTCGGAGCTAATGACTGTAAATTAGAAAGTTGTCCGGCTCGATGAGTCCAATATGCGTACTGATTTTTGTAACTGTGGGTAAAAGTAACCCCCCCACTTTTGTCAAAAGCATTTTGAAAGTGACACACTTCCTGCTACCAGTTGGTGGCGCTATAACTTTGACTCACAATAGTTACATCCATCTGACCGGCCTCTTACCATGAACACACTGCTGAAGTTTCATCAAGATCAGTTAATGTATGCAGAAGTTATAACACTTCGTGTTTCTCTTTTCTCGCCATAAATTTGTTTCCTCGCCACGGCCAAACCGTTCGAGATATCAAAAATCCGTCTGCAATTTAGGATCCTCAATGTCTTGACTTCATGCTGACCGAGTTTGGTGGGGATCGGATGAATTCTCTAGGATGAGTGTTTCAAATTCCACAGCATGCGTTTTTCAAACAACCCATAATAGCAGACTTCCTGTTGGGCGGAGCTAATAATTTAGAGTGCGGAAGTTGTTTGGCCCGATGAGATCTATATGTGTACCGAGTTTCATATTAATTCATGCAAGCGTGTTTGATATATGGACCAAGTTTTCAGACCGTGTTCAAGGGGGCGCTGTTGAGCCCCCCTGCCACGCCCGTGTACCAGCTTCAGCCCGGCCCTGATGACCGTGGGTTCTGACCTGTGTGAAAAGTTTCAAGTGTTTATGAGCACGTTAAGTGCGCCAAAAGCCCCTAAAACCTTGAAAAACAAAGATTAAATGGAATAGATAACCCCCCCCACACACACACACACAGACACACACAGACACACAGAGAGAGAGAGAAAATTCTTCAGAAAATCCACATTCAAACCAAAATATCTGACTTCCTGTTGGTTGGAGCTTATAAGTGTAAATTAGAAAGTTGTCCGGCTCGATGAGAACAATATACATACCGATTTTTGTGATTCTAGGAAAAACTAAGCCCCCATTTTTGACTAAAGGTGGCGCTACTGAGCCATTCCACCACGCCCGTTTCTGAAACTTTGTACATGTCTACTGGCTAATAAATGTGATGTGTCTGTCGAGTTTCATGCAATTTCAAGTATGTTAAGAGTCCCAAAAGCATCAAAAAATAATATTAAAGTTTGATGTGTTGCCACGGCAACAGTATCTAAGATATCAATAATCCTTTCACAGGTCTACATCTGCCATGTGTCTACATTGTACACATAAAGTTTGAAGCAAATCGGGTAAGAATAAGACAGTGATTTCAAAGCATTTTGAAAGTGATGTACTTCCTGCTGCCTGTTGGTGGCGCTATAACTTTGACTCACAATAGTCACATCTGTGCGATCGGCCCCTTACAACGAACACACTGCTGAAGTTTCATCAAGATCAGTTAATGTATGCAGAAGTTATAACACACTTCCTGTGTCCCTTATTCGCCATAAATTCGTTTCCTCGCCACGGCCAAACCGTTCGAGATATCAAAAATCCGTCCGCAATTTAGCATCCTCAATGTCTTGACTTCATGCTGACCGAGTTTGGAGGCGAATGGATGAATTTCCTAGGAGGAGTACATCAAATTCCACAGCATGCGTTTCCAAACAACCCATAATAGCCGACTTCCTGTTGGGCTGGCGTAAAACTTAGAGCACGAAAGTTGTTCGGCCCGATGAGATCTATATGTGTACCGAGTTTCATATTATTACATGCAAGCGTGTTTGATTTATGGACAAGTGTTCGGATCCCGTTCCAGGGGGCGCTGTCGAGCCCCCCTGCCACGCCCGGGTACCAGCTTCGGTCCGGCCCTGATGGCCGCGGGTTCTGACCTGTGTGCAAAGTTTGAAGAGTTTTCGAGCATGTTAAGGCCCCCAAAAGTGCCCGAGAAGTAGAAAAAAAATAATAATAATAAAAATAATCCTAACGAAAACAATAGGGCCTTCGCCCTTTCAGGGCTTGGGCCCTAATAATAAATATATATATATATATATATAAATATAGCTGCGAGCAGCGATTACGGGCCCAAGCCGGTGGCACCGGGGTGGCGGTACCGCCGGCTTTGGCCCTCCATCGCTGCTCGCAGCTATATATATATATATATATATATATATATATATATATATATATATATATATATATATACACACACATACATATATATATATATATATATATATATATATATATATATATATATATATATATATATATATATTATTGTTCAAAAGTTTGGGGTCAGTAAGATTTTTAATGTTTTTAGGAGAAGTCTCTTCTGCTCACCAAGGCTGCATTTATTGATTAAAAATACAAACAAAAACAGTAATATTGTGAAATATTATTCCAATTTAAAACAGCTGTTTTCAATTTTTAAATATTTTACATAGTAATTCATTTCTGTGATCAAAGTTGAGTTTTCAGCATCATTACTCCACTCTTCAGTGTCACATGATCCTTCAGAAATCATACTAATATGATGATTGATGCTCAATAAATATTCATTATTATTTTCAATGTTGAAAACAGTTGTGTACAGATTTTTTTTTTTTTTCAAAATGCTTTGATGAATGTAAAGTTCAAAAGAACAGCATATATTTCAAATATATATATTTTTAACATTATAAATGTCTTTACTGTAACTGTTGATCAGTTTAACTCATCCTTCATAAATAAAAGTACTGATTTATTTTATTTATTTCCCCAAAAAATAAAATTTTAATTATTACTAACCCAAAACTTTTGAGCGGTAGTGTTTAACGTTACAAAAGCTTTAGATTTCAGATAAATGCTGTTCTTTTGAACTTTCTATTCATCAAAGACTGTACACAACTGTTTTCGACATTTAAAATAATAATGAATGTTTCTTGAGTATCAATCATCATATTAGAATAATTTCTGAAGGATCATGTGACAGTGACGACTGGAGTAATGATGCTGAAAACTCAGCTTTGATCACAGGAATAAATAACAGTTTAAAATATATTAAAATAGAAAGCAGCTGTTTTAAATTGGAATAATATTTTACAATATTACTGTTTTTGTTTGTATTTTTAATCAAATAAATGCAGCCTTGGTGAGCAGAAGAAACTTCTCTGTTATGTGCGCGCCACAGACTGCACGCACGTCCGCTTAGAGTTCCGCCTTTTGCCTTCCGTCAATATTATGTTATTAGAAAAATATTTTTTTAGAGAATCGATTTTTTGACATTTGTGAATCGATTCAGAATCGTCCACGTCCGCATCGCGATGCATCTAAGAATAAATTTTTTCTCCCACCCCTAGATTTCATACAACAGGTTAATAAACAGTTACAATTAAGTCACTTACATTTTAGATGCAATGTTGACTGTTTTTGTTCTGTTTCAGCAGCGAAAATAGTTAAACAAAGATCACGGCAGAACCATCACGCATCACGTGTTTTCTCATAACTGAACGATTCAGCATTTTTAACGAATCGGTTGACTCAAAGATTGAATGATCAATCCATAAACATCTGTCTTAATCATGATCGACTCATTCGAACGAATCGTTTGAACGAATGAATCAATGACTCGCTTATTAAGATGGATGCCTGGCGACACCTAATGGCGGTTTAGTGTTGTTTAAAAGCATCATTCTTTCCCACATGTGTGTGATTTGTGTGTGCAACATTATCATTATTTTTCTTACACTATTATATTAGCGATTTAAAAGCACCCACTCGTGTCACACGTCGATTAACCGGTGGGAAAATATCCTCAGACACATACCTAATACATGTATATTTAAATACAATATTGGCCTACCTGGTAAAAAGTTTTATATACTATTTTGATGTCCTTTTGGACACAAGAGGGCAGTATAGCCCTATGTTTGCTTTTTTGTTGAACCAAATAGCACTAAATAGCCTGTTTTAACTTTTTCATTCTTCTTGAATTGCAAAAACAGAATAAAATGGGTTTAGTTGTGATATTTGTATACTTTTATATAGAAATAAATGGTATATAATTACATTTTTAGAAGATTTTTAGTGTTTCCTTTTTGGACATTATTTAATCCCTCGCCATAGCAAAACCGTTTGAGATATTTATTATCCATTCACAATTTAGCATATTTAATGTAGTTTCATCATGTTGAAAAAGTTTGGTACGAATAAAATAAATAGTTTAAGAGGAGTGGCTAAAAATTCAGAGGCTGATTTTGCAAAAAAATCCACATTCAGACCAAAATATCTGACTTCCTGATGGCCAGAGCTATTGAATGTAAATTAGAAAGTTGTCCGGCTTGATGAGAACAATATACAAACTATTTTTTCTTTACTGTAGTTAAAACTAACCCCCCCACTTTTGTCAAAAGCATGTTGAAAGTGACACACTTCCTGCTGCCAGTTGGTGGCGCTATAACTTTGACTCACAATAGCTACATCCATCTGATCGGCCTCTTACCACGAACACACTGCTGAAGTTTCATCAAGATCAGTTAATGTATGCAGAAGTTATTCCACTTCCGTGTTTCTCTTTTCTCGCCATAAATTCGATTCCTCGCCACAGCCAAACCGTTCGAGATATCAAAAATCCGTCCGCAATTTAGCATCCTCAATGTCTTGACTACATCCACACCGGGTTTGAAGGGGGCACGGTGAATTTTCTAGGAGGAGTATTTCACATTCCACAGCAAGCGTTTTCCAAACAACCCATAATAGCCGACTTCCTGTTGGGCTGGCGTAAAACTTGACCGGGGTAAAGTTGTTCGGCCCGATGAGATCTATATGTGTACCGAGTTTCATATTAATTCATGCGAGCGTGTTTGATATATGGATCAAGTTTTAGAACCCCGTTCAAGGGGGCGCTGTTGAGCCCCCCAGCCACGCCCGGGTCCCAGCTTCAGCCCGGCCCTGATGGCCGTGGGTTCTGACCTGTGTGCAAAGTTTCAAGAGTTTTTGAGCACGTTAAGGACCCCAAAAGCCCCTGAAACCTTGATTAACAATATAAAAGCAATAGTCAAATCCCCCCCTCCCCTCACACACACACAGACACAGAGAGTGAGAGAAAATTCTTCAGAAAATCCACATTCAAACCAAAATATCTCTCTTCCTGTTGGTCAGAGATGGTTCATGTAAATTAGAAAGTTGTCCGTCTTGATGAGAACAATACACATACCAAGTTTTGTTACTGTTGATAAAACTAACACCCCCACTTATGACTAAAGGTGGCGCTACTGAGCCCCTCACCACGCCCGTTTCTGAAACTTTGCACATGTCTACTGGATAATAAATGTGATGTGTCTGTCGAGTTTCATGCAATTTCAAGTATGTTAAGAGTCTCAAAAGCATAAAAAAAGAATATTAAAGTTTGATGCGTTGCCACGGCAACAGTATCTAAGATATCAATAATCCTTTCACAGGTTTACATCTGCCGTGTGTCTACATTGTACACATAAAGTTTGAAGCAAATCTGGTAAAAATAAGACAGTGATTTCAAAGCATTTTAATAGTGATGTACTTCCTGCTGCCTGTTGGTGGCGCTATAACTTTGACTCACAATAGTCACATCTGTGCGATCGGCCTCTTACAACGAACACACTGCTGAAGTTTCATCAAGATCAGTTAATGTATGCAGAAGTTATAACACACTTCCTGTTTCATTTTTTCGCCATAAATTTGTTTCCTCGCCACGGCCAAACCGTTCGAGATATCAAAAATCCGTCCGCAATTTAGCATCCTCAATGTCTTGACTTCATGCACACCGAGTTTGGAGGCGAATCGATGAATTCCCTAGGAGGAGTACATTAAATTCCACAGCATGCGTTTCCAAACAACCCTAAATAGCCGACTTCCTGTTGGGCTGGCGTAAAACTTAGAGCACGAAAGTTGTTCGGCCCGATGAGTTCTATATGTGTACCGAGTTTCATATTATTACATGCAAGCGTGTCTGATTTATGGACAAGTGTTCGGATCCCGTTCCAGGGGGCGCTGTCGAGCCCCCCTGCCACGCCCGGGTACCAGCTTCAGTCCGGCCCTGATGGCCGCGGGTTCTGACCTGTGTGCAAAATTTCAAGAGTTTTCGAGCATGTTAAGGGCCCCAAAAGTGGCCGAAAGGTTGACAAAATAATAATAATAATAATAATAATAATAATAATAATAATCCTACCGAAAACAATAGGGCCTTCGCCCTTTCAGGGCTTGGGCCCTAATTAAAGCTGCAAGCAGCGATGAAAGGGCCCTCGCACCCGTGCCATCAACACTCGGTGGCTTTAGGAAGACAGAGCATGGTTGGGAAATGTACATTTAAGGAGGTATATATAGTAAGAGTATGTCAAAGTCAGTTACAAAATGTTTTGTATAATGGTGATAATAGCATGCTTCATGACTCAGCTAAGTGTTGCTAGCATGTTTAGTCTGTTTCTAGCATGCTTAGTACACAATAATTATGTGGTTAGTACTGCATTACTGTGTTAACCATGTCAGTTTCTGTTGCCAGTAGGTGGCGTTATGACTATAACTGAATATGAGCATGGATGTGTGTTCAGGACAGAACTCTTATCAAACGTGTGAAGTTTGGTGCAAATTGGACATTGCCTTCTTGAGTAACAACAAAGTCATGTTTCATTGAATTAGCATTCTTTAGCACTTAGCTAAGCATTGTTAGCATGTTTTAACATGTTTCTAGCATGTTTAGAACTCAATGGCATTTTTAACATGTTGCTAGAACGGCATCAACGTGTTAAACATGTCACTTCCTGTTGCCAGTAGGTGGCGCTATTACTATAACTGAACATTCTCATGTAGATGTGTTCAGGCCATGATTCTTATCAAAAGTGTGAAGTTTGAGGCAGATTGGACATTCCATGCCTGAGTTACAGCAAATTCATATTTAATTGCAGTAATATCATTCTTTAGCACTTAGCTAAGTGTTTGCTAGTATGTTTTAGCATGTCTCTAGTATGTTGGTAGGATGTTTAGCACCTACTGGCATTTTTTTATATGTTATTAGGAGTCAAGAACAGTGTTAAACGTCACTTCCTGTTGCCAGCAGGTGGCGCTATGACTATAACTAAATATGAGCATGGACATGTGTTCAAGAGATAACTCTTATCAAACGTGTGAAGTTTGGGGTAGATTGTACATTGCCTTCTTGAGTAACAACAAAGTCCTGTTTCATTGAATTAGCATGCTTTAGCACTTAGCTAAGTATTGCTAGCATGTTTTAACATGTTTCTAGCATGTTTAGAACTCAATGGCATTTTTAACATGTTGCTAGAACGGCATCAACGTGTTAAACATGTCACTTCCTGTTGCCAGTAGGTGGCGCTATTACTGTAACTGAATTTGAGCATAGACATGTGTTCAGGCCATGATTCTTATCAAACGTGTGAAGTTTGGGGCAGATTGGACATTCCGTGCCTGAGTTACAGCAAATTCCTATTTAATTGCAGTAATAGCATGCTTTAGCACTTAGCTAAGTGTTTGCTAGCATGTTTCTAGTATGTTGATAACCTGTTTAGCACTTGCTGGCTCTTTTTTATATGTTATTAGGAGACCACAACACTGTTAAACATGTCACTTCCTGTTGACAGCAGGTGGCGCTATTACTATAACTGAATATTCTCATGTAGATGTGTTCAGGCCATGACTCTTATCAAACGTGTGAAGTTTGGGGCAGATTGGACATTCCATGCCTGTGTTACAGCAAATTCCTATTAAATTGCAGCAATAGCATGCTTTAGCACTTAGCTAAGTGTTTGCTAGCATGTTTTAGCATGTTTCTAGTATGTTGTTAGCATGTTTAGCACTTGCTGGCACTTTTTTATATGTTTTTATATGTCCACAACAGTGTTTAACATGTCACTTCCTGTTGCCAGCAGGTGGCACTATGACTGTAACTGAATATGAGCATGGTCATGTGTTCAGGACAGAATGTTTATTAAAAGTGTGAAGTTTGGCGCAGATTGGACATTGCCTTCTTGAGTAACAACAACATCCTGTTTCATTGAATTAGCATGCTTTAGCACTTAGCTAAGTATTGCTAGCATGTTTTAACATGTTTCTAGCATGTTTAGAAGTCAATGGCATTTTTAACATGTTGCTAGAATGGCATCAACGTGTTAAACATGACACTTCCTGTTACCAGTAGGTGGCGCTATTACTATAACTGAATATTCTCATGTAGATGTGTTCAGGACAGAACGCTTATCAAAAGTGTGAAGTTTGGGGCAGATTGGACATTCCATGCCTGAGTTACAGCAAATTCCTATTTAATTGCAATAATAGCATGCTTTAGCACTTAGCTAAGAGTTTGCTAGCATGTTTTAGCATGCTTCTAGTATGTTGTTAGCATGTTTAGCACTTGCTGGCACTTTTTTATATGTTATTAGGAGTCCATAACAGTGTTAAACATGTCACTTCCTGTTGCCAGCAGGTGGCGCTATGACTATAACTGAATATGAGCATGGTCATGTGTTCAGGACAGAACTCTTATCAAACGTGTGAAGTTTGGGGCAGATTGGACATTCCATGCCTGAGTTACAGCAACTTCCTGTTTCATGGCGAAACATCGAAATTTGTCAGGCCGCCGAGGACCCGCCCTTCGACGAAAACTCAAGATCTTCGCAATTTAACGTCGCAAAGGCCTTAAGATTACACTCACCAAATTTGAAGATGATCAGATTAAAACTGTAGGAGGAGTTCGTTAAAGTATGAGGCCTGAAAATGGCAAAAACTGCACAAAAATCTGAGAGGAAGTTCAAAATGGCTGACTTCCTGTTGTGTTTAGGGCTACGCTCCAAGAGACTTTTTGGTAGGTATTAGGTCATTACATGTATGTACCGAATTTCGTGCACATACGTGGAACGTTGCGGGAGGCGCACTCCGTTGAACTTTTATAGGTGGCGCTATCGAGCCATTTTGCCCTGTCCAATTCTGAAACCTATATCAGATGTAAATTTTCGCCAGTTCTGACGCGTGTGCAAAGTTTCGTGAGTTTTCGAGCATGTTTAGGCCCTCAAAAATGCAATTTAATGCGGAGAAGAATAATAATAATAATAATAATAATAATAATAATAAACAGAGCAATTCCAAGAGGGTCCTCACACCATCGGTGCTCGGGCCCTAATTAAAGCTGCAAGCAGCGATGAAAGGGCCCTCGCACCCGTGCCATCGTCACTCGGTGGCTTTAGGAAGACAGAGCATGGTTGGGCAATGTGCATTTAAGGAGGTATATATAGTAGTTGCTAGCATGTTTAGTATGTTTCTAGCATGCTTAGTACACAATAGTTATGTGGTTAGTTCTGCATTACTGTGTTAACCATGTCAGTTTTTGTTGCCAGTAGGTGGGGCTATGTCTATATCTGAATATTGCTATGTAGATGTGTTCAGTGCAGGACTTTTATCAAACATGTGAAGTTTGGGGCAGATTGGACATTGTATGCTTGAGTTACAACAACTTCCTTTAGCATTTCTAGCATGTTTTAGAACTTAGCTATGTGTTGCTAGCATGGTTCTTGCATGTTACATATTAAGTTTGGGGCAGATTGGACATTCCATGCCTGTGTTACAGCAAATTCCTATTTAATTGCAGCAATAGCATGCTTTAGCACTTAGCTAAGTGTTTGCTAGCATGTTTTAGCATTTTTCTAGTATGTTGTTAGCATGTTTAGCACTTGCTGGCACTTTTGTATATGTTATCAGGAGTCCACAACAGTGTTTAACATGTCACTTCCTGTTGCCAGCAGGTGGCGCTATGACTGTAACTGAATATGTGCATGGTCATGTGTTCAGGACAAAACGCTCATCAAAAGTGTGAAGTTTGGCGCAGATTGGACATTGCCTTCTTGAGTAACAACAACATCCTGTTTCATTGAATTAGCATGCTTTAGCACTTTGCTAAGTATTGCTAGCATGTTTTAACATGTTTCTAGCATGTTTAGAAGTCAATGGCATTTTTAACATGTTGCTAGAACAGCATCAACGTGTTAAACATGACACTTCCTGTTACCAGTAGGTGGCGCTATTACTAAAACTGAATATTCTCATGTAGAGGTGTTCAGGCCATGACTCTTATCAAACGTGTGAAGTTTGGGGCAGATTGGACATTCCATGCCTGAGTTACAGCAAATTCCTATTTAATTGCAGCAATAGCATGCTTTAGCACTTAGCTAAATGTTTGCTAGCATGTTTTAGCATGTTTCAAGCATGTTGTTAGCATATTTAGCACTTGCTGGCACTTTTTTATATGTTATCAGGAGTCCACAACAGTGTTTAACATGTCACTTCCTGTTGCCAGCAGGTGGCGCTATGACTGTAACTGAATATGTGCATGGTCATGTGTTCAGGACAAAACGCTTATCAAAAGTGTGAAGTTTGGCGCAGATTGGACATTGCCTTCTTGAGTAACAACAACATCCTGTTTCATTGAATTAGCATGCTTTAGCACTTAGCTAAGTATTGCTAGCATGTTTTAACATGTTTCTAGCATGTTTAGAAGTCAATGGCATTTTTAACATGTTGCTAGAACAGCATCAACGTGTTAAACATGTTACTTCCTGTTGCCAATAGGTGGCGCTATTACTATAACTGAATATTCTCATGTAGATGTGTTCAGGCCATGACTCTTATCAAACGTGTGAAGTGTGGGGCAGATTGGACATTCCATGCCTGAGTTACAGCAAATTCCTATTTAATTGCAGTAATAGCATGCTTTAGCACTTAGCTAAGTGTTTGCTAGCATATTTTAGCATGTTTCTAGTATGTTGTTAGCATGTTTAGCACTTGCTGGCACTTTTTTATATGTTATCAGGAGTTCACAACAGTGTTAAACATGCCACTTCCTGTTGCCAGCAGGCGGCACTATGACTGTAACTGAATATGAGCATGGTCATGTGTTTAGGACAGAACGTTTATCAAAAGTGTGAAGTTTGGCGCAGATTAGACATTGCCTTCTTGAGTAACAACAACATCCTGTTTCATTGAATTAGCATGCTTTAGCACTTAGCTAAGTATTGCTAGCATGTTTTAACATGTTTCTAGCATGTTTAGAAGTCAATGGCATTTTTAACATGTTGCTAGAACAGCATCAACGTGTTAAACATGTCACTTCCTGTTGCCAGTAGGTGGCGCTATTACTATAACTGAATTTGAGCATGGACATGTGTTCAGGCCATGATTCTTATCAAATGTGTGAAGTTTGGGGCAGATTGGACATTCCATGCCTGAGTTACAGCAAATTCCTATTTAATTGCAGTAATAGCATGCTTTAGCACTTAGCTAAGTGTTTGCTAGCATGTTTTAGCATGTTTCTAGTATGTTGTTAGCATGTTTAGCACTTGCTGGCACTTTTTTATATGTTATTAGGAGTCCACAACAGTGTTAAACATGTCACTTCCTGTTGCCAGCAGGTGGCGCTATGACTATAAATGAATATGAGCATGGTCATGTGTTCAGGACAGAATGCTTATCAAACATGTGAAATTTGGGGCAGATTGGACATTCCATGCCTGAGTTATAGCAACTTCCTGTTTCATGGCGAAACATCGAAATTTGTCAGGCCGCCGAGGACCCGCCCTTCGACGAAAACTCAAGATCTTCGCAATTTAACGTCGCAAAGGCCTTAAGATTACACTCACCAAATTTGAAGATGATCAGATTAAAACTGTAGGAGGAGTTCGTTAAAGTACGAGGCCTGAAAATGGCAAAAACTGCACAAAAATCTGAGAGGAAGTTCAAAATGGCTGACTTCCTGTTGGGTTTAGGGCTACGCTCCAAGAGACTTTTTTGTAGGTATTAGGTCATTACATATATGTACCGAATTTCGTACATGTACATGGAACACAGCGGGAGGCGCACTCCGTTGAACTTTTATAGGTGGCGCTATCAAGCCATTTTGCCCCGCCCAATTCTGAAACCTATATCAGATGTAAATTTTCGCCAGTTCTGACACGTGTGCAAAGTTTCGTGAGTTTTCGAGCATGTTTAGGCCCTCAAAAATGCGATTAAATGCGGAGAAGAATAATAATAATAATAATAATAATAATAAACGGAGCAATTCCAAGAGGGTCCTCACACCATCGGTGCTCGGGCCCTAATAATTAAAGCTGCAAGCAGCGATGAAAGGGCCCTCGCACCCATGCCATCAACACTCGGTGGCTTTAGGAAGACAGAGCATGGTTGGGAAATGTACATTTAAGGAGGTATATATAGTAAGAGTATGTCAAAGTCAGTTACAAAATGTTTTGTATAATGGTGATAATAGCATGCTTCATGACTCAGCTAAGTGTTGCTAGCATGTTTAGTCTGTTTCTAGCATGCTTAGTACACAATAATTATGTGGTTAGTACTGCATTACTGTGTTAACCATGTCAGTTTCTGTTGCCAGTAGGTGGCGTTATGACTATAACTGAATATGACCATGGATGTGTGTTCAGGACAGAACTCTTATCAAACGTGTGAAGTTTGGTGCAAATTGGACATTGCCTTCTTGAGTAACAACAAAGTCATGTTTCATTGAATTAGCATTCTTTAGCACTTAGCTAAGCATTGTTAGCATGTTTTAACATGTTTCTAGCATGTTTAGAACTCAATGGCATTTTTAACATGTTGCTAGAACGGCATCAAAGTGTTAAACATGTCACTTCCTGTTGCCAGTAGGTGGCGCTATTACTATAACTGAATTTGAGCATAGACATGTGTTCAGGCCATGATTCTTATCAAATGTGTGAAGTTTGGGGCAGATTGGACATTCCATGCCTGAGTTACAGCAAATTCCTATTTAATTGCAATAATAGCATGCTTTAGCACTTAGCTAAGAGTTTGCTAGCATGTTTTAGCATGTTTGTAGTATGTTGTTAGCATGTTTAGCACTTGCTGGCACTTTTTTATATGTTATTAGGAGTCCATAACAGTGTTAAACATGTCACTTCCTGTTGCCAGCAGGTGGCGCTATGACTGTAACTGAATATAAGCATGGTCATGTGTTCAGGACAGAACGCTTATCAAAAGTGTGAAGTTTGGGGCAGATTGGACATTCCATGCCTGAGTTACAGCAAATTCATATTTAATTGCAGTAATATCATTCTTTAGCACTTAGCTAAGTGTTTGCTAGTATGTTTTAGCATGTCTCTAGTATGTTGGTAGGATGTTTAGCACCTACTGGCATTTTTTTATATGTTATTAGGAGTCAAGAACAGTGTTAAACGTCAATTCCTGTTGCCAGCAGGTGGCGCTATGACTATAACTAAATATGAGCATGGACATGTGTTCAAGAGATAACTCTTATCAAACGTGTGAAGTTTGGTGTAGATTGTACATTGCCTTCTTGAGTAACAACAAAGTCCTGTTTCATTGAATTAGCATGCTTTAGCACTTAGCTAAGTATTGCTAGCATGTTTTAACATGTTTCTAGCATGTATAGAACTCAATGGCATTTTTAACATGTTGCTAGAACGACATCAAAGTGTTAAACATGTCACTTCCTGTTGCCAGTAGGTGGCGCTATTACTATAACTGAATTTGAGCATAGACATGTGTTCAGGCCATGATTCTTATCAAATGTGTGAAGTTTGGGGCAGATTGGACATTCCGTGCCTGAGTTACAGCAAATTCCTATTTAATTGCAGTAATAGCATGCTTTAGCACTTAGCTAAGTGTTTGCTAGCATGTTTCTAGTATGTTGCTAACCTGTTTAGCACTTGCTGGCTCTTTTTTATATGTTATTAGGAGACCACAAGAGTGTTAAACATGTCACTTCCTGTTGAAAGCAGGTGGCGCTATTACTATAACTGAATATTCTCATGTAGATGTGTTCAGGCCATGACTCTTATCAAACGTGTGAAGTTTGGGGCAGATTGGACATTCCATGCCTGTGTTACAGCAAATTCCTATTTAATTGCAGCAATAGCATGCTTTAGCACTTAGCTAAGTGTTTGCTAGCATGTTTTAGCATGTTTCTAGTATGTTGTTAGCATGTTTAGCACTTGCTGTCACTTTTTTTATATGTTTTTATATGTCCACAACAGTGTTTAACATGTCACTTCCTGTTGCCAGCAGGTGGCGCTATGACTGTAACTGAATATGAGCATGGTCATGTGTTTAGGACAGAACGTTTATTAAAAGTGTGAAGTTTGGGGCAGATTGGACATTGCCTTCTTGAGTAACAACAACATCCTGTTTCATTGAATTAGCATGCTTTAGCACTTAGCTAAGTATTGCTAGCATGTTTTAACATGTTTCTAGCATGTTTAGAAGTCAATGGCATTTTTAACATGTTGCTAGAATGGCATCAACGTGTTAAACATGACACTTCCTGTTACCAGTAGGTGGCGCTATTACTATAACTGAATATTCTCATGTAGATGTGTTCAGGACAGAACGCTTATCAAAAGTGTGAAGTTTGGGGCAGATTGGACATTCCATGCCTGAGTTACAGCAAATTCCTATTTAATTGCAATAATAGCATGCTTTAGCACTTAGCTAAGAGTTTGCTAGCATGTTTTAGCATGCTTCTAGTATGTTGTTAGCATGTTTAGCACTTGCTGGCACTTTTTTATATGTTATTAGGAGTCCATAACAGTGTTAAACATGTCACTTCCTGTTGCCAGCAGGTGGCGCTATGACTATAACTGAATATGAGCATGGTCATGTGTTCAGGACAGAACTCTTATCAAAAGTGTGAAGTTTGGGGCAGATTGGACATTCCATGCCTGAGTTACAGCAACTTCCTGTTTCATGGCGAAACATCGAAATTTGTCAGGCCGCCGAGGACCCGCACTTCGACGAAAACTCAAGATCTTCGCAATTTAACGTCGCAAAGGCCTGAAGATTACACTCACCAAATTTGAAGATGATCAGATTAAAACTGTAGGAGGAGTTCGTTAAAGTACGAGGCCTGAAAATGGCAAAAACTGCACAAAAATCTGAGAGGAAGTTCAAAATGGCTGACTTCCTGTTGTGTTTAGGGCTACGCTCCAAGAGACTTTTTTGTAGGTATTAGGTAATTACATGTATGTACCGAATTTCGTGCACGTACGTGGAACGATGCGGGAGGCGCACTCCGTTGAACTTTTATAGGTGGCGCTATCGAGCCATTTTGCCCCGTCCAATTCTGAAACCTATATCAGATGTAAATTTTCGCCAGTTCTGACGTGTGTGCAAAGTTTCGTGAGTTTTCGAGCATGTTTAGGCCCTCAAAAATGCAATTCAATGCGGAGAAGAATAATAATAATAATTAAAGCTGCAAGCAGCGATGAAAGGGCCCTCGCACCCGTGCCATCGTCACTCGGTGGCTTTAGGAAGACAGAGCATGGTTGGGCAATGTGCATTTAAGGAGGTATAGTAGTTGCTAGCATGTTTAGTATGTTTCTAGCATGCTTAGTACACAATAGTTATGTGGTTAGTTCTGCATTACTGTTTTAACCATGTCAGTTTTTGTTGCCAGTAGGTGGGGCTATGTCTATATCTGAATATCGCTATGTAGATGTGTTCAGTGCAGGACTTTTATTAAACGTGTGAAGTTTGGGGCAGATTGGACATTGTATGCTTGAGTTACATCAAATTCCTATTTAATTGCAGTAATAGCATGCTTTAGCACTTAGCTAAGTGTTTGCTAGCATGTTTTAGCATGTTTCTAGTATGTTGTTAGCATGTTTAGCACTTGCTGGCACTTTTTTATATGTTATCAGGAGTTCACAACAGGGTTAAACATGCCACTTCCTGTTGCCAGCAGGTGGCGCTATGACTGTAACTGAATATGTGCATGGTCATGAGTTCAGGACAAAACGCTTATCAAAAGTGTGAAGTTTGGCGCAGATTGGACATTGCCTTCTTGAGTAACAACAACATCCTGTTTCATTGAATTAGCATGCTTTAGCACTTAGCTAAGTATTGCTAGCATGTTTTAACATGTTTCTAGCATGTTTATAAGACAATGGCATTTTTAACATGTTGCTAGAACGGCATCAACGTGTTAAACATGACACTTCCTGTTACCAGTAGGTGGCGCTATTACTATAACTGAATATTCTCATGTAGATGTGTTCAGGCCATGACTCTTATCAAACGTGTGAAGTTTCGGGCAGATTGGACATTCCGTGCCTGAGTTACAGCCAATTCCTATTTAATTGCAGTAATAGCGAGCTTTAGCACTTAGCTAAGTGTTTGCTAGCATGTTTTAGCATGTTTCTAGTATGTTGTTAGCATGTTTAGCACTTGCTGGCACTTTTTTATATGTTATCAGGAGTTCACAACAGGGTTAAACATGCCACTTCCTGTTGCCAGCAGGTGGCGCTATGACTGTAACTGAATATGTGCATGGTCATGAGTTCAGGACAAAACGCTTATCAAAAGTGTGAAGTTTGGCGCAGATTGGACATTGCCTTCTTGAGTAACAACAACATCCTGTTTCATTGAATTAGCATGCTTTAGCACTTAGCTAAGTATTGCTAGCATGTTTTAACATGTTTCTAGCATGTTTATAAGACAATGGCATTTTTAACATGTTGCTAGAACGGCATCAACGTGTTAAACATGACACTTCCTGTTACCAGTAGGTGGCGCTATTACTATAACTGAATATTCTCATGTAGATGTGTTCAGGCCATGACTCTTATCAAACGTGTGAAGTTTCGGGCAGATTGGACATTCCGTGCCTGAGTTACAGCCAATTCCTATTTAATTGCAGTAATAGCGAGCTTTAGCACTTAGCTAAGTGTTTGCTAGCATGTTTTAGCATGTTTCTAGTATGTTGTTAGCATGTTTAGCACTTGCTGGCACTTTTTTATATGTTATCAGGAGTTCACAACAGTGTTAAACATGCCACTTCCTGTTGCCAGCAGGTGGCGCTATGACTGTAACTGAATATGAGCATGGTCATGTGTTTAGGACAGAACGCTTATCAAAAATGTGAAGTTTGGCGCAGATTGGACATTGCCTTCTTGAGTAACAACAACATCCTGTTTCATTGAATTAGCATGCTTTAGCACTTAGCTAAGTATTGCTAGCATGTTTTAACATGTTTCTAGCATGTTTAGAAGTCAATGGCATTTTTAACATGTTGCTAGAACGGCATTAACGTGTTAAACACTAGGTGGCGCTATTACTATAACTGAATATTATCATGTAGATGTGTTCAGGCCTTGACTCTTATCAAACGTGTGAAGTTTGGGGCAGATTGGACATTCCGTGCCTGAGTTACAGCAAATTCCTATTTAATTGCAGTAATAGCATGCTTTAGCACTTAGTTAAGTGTTTGCTAGCATGTTTTAGCTTCTAGTATGTTGTTAGCATGTTTAGCACTTGCTGGCACTTTTTTATATGTTATCAGGAGTCCACAACAGTGTTTAACATGTCACTTCCTGTTGCCAGCAGGTGGCGCT
Organism: Abramis brama; assembly: GCF_963993115.1. NCBI lineage: Eukaryota > Metazoa > Chordata > Actinopteri > Cypriniformes > Leuciscidae > Abramis > Abramis brama. The sequence continues at coordinate 22,510,880 of NC_139973.1, forward strand.
ATAAATGTAACTGAATATGAGCATGGTCATGTGTTCAGGACAGAACGCTTATCAAAAGTGTGAAGTTTGGCGCAGATTGGACATTGCCTTCTTGAGTAACAGCAACTTCCTGTTTCATGGCGAAACATCGAAATTTGTCAGGCCGCCGAGGACCCGCCCTTCGACGAAAACTCAAGATCTTCGCAATTTAACGTCGCAAAGGCCTTAAGATTACACTCACCAAATTTGAAGATGATCAGATTAAAACTGTAGGAGGAGTTCGTTAAAGTACGAGGCCTGAAAATGGCAAAAACTGCACAATAATCTGAGAGGAAGTTCAAAATGGCTGACTTCCTGTTGTGTTTAGGGCTATGCTCCAAGAGACTTTTTTGTAGGTATTAGGTCATTACATGTATGTACCGAATTTCGTGCACGTACGTGGAACGTTGCGGGAGGCGCACTCCATTGAACTTTTATAGGTGGCGCTATCGAGCCATTTTGCCCCGTCCAATTCTGAAACCTTTATCAGATGTAAATTTTCGCCAGTTCTGACGCGTGTGCAAAGTTTTGTGAGTTTTCGAGCATGTTTAGGCCCTCAAAAATGCAATTAAATGCGGAGAAGAATAATAATAATAATTATAATAATAAACAGAGCAATTCCAAGAGGGTCCTCACACCATCGGTGCTCGGGCCCTAATAAACAGAGCAATTCCAAGAGGGTCCTCACACCATCGGTGCTCGGGCCCTAATAATAAACAGAGCAATTCCAAGAGGGTCCTCACACCATCGGTGCTCGGGCCCTAATAAACAGAGCAATTCCAAGAGGGTCCTCACACCATCGGTGCTCGGGCCCTAATAAACAGAGCAATTCCAAGAGGGTCCTCACACCATCGGTGCTCGGGCCCTAATAATAATAAACAGAGCAATTCCAAGAGGGTCCTCACACCATCGGTGCTCGGGCCCTAAATATAGCTGCGAGCAGCGATATTTATATATATACATACACATATATACTGTATATATATATATATCAGACAAGTAATATTCTCTGTCTTGTCACTTTAAAATATATATATATAAAATTCAGAGGCCGATTTTGCAAAAAAAATCCACATTCAGACCAAAATATCTGACTTCCTGATGGCCGGAGCTAATGAATGTAAATTAGAAAGTTGTCCGGCTTGATGAGAACAATATACAAACAATTTTTTTTTACTGTACTTAAAACTAACCCCCCCACTTTTGTCAAAAGCATGTTGAAAGTGACATACTTCCTGCTGCCAGTTGGTGGCGCTATAACTTTGACTCACAATAGTTACATCCATCTGATCGGCCTCTTACCACGAACACACTGCTGAAGTTTCATCAAGATCAGTTAATGTATGCAGAAGTTATTCCACTTCGTGTTTCTCTTTACTCGCCATAAATTAGATTCCTCGCCACGGCCAAACCATTCGAGATATCAAAAATCCGTCCGCAATTTAGCATCCTCAAAGTCTTGACTACATGCACACCGAGTTTGGAGGGGACACGGTGAATTTTCTAGGAGGAGTATTTCACATTCCACAGCAAGCGTTTTCCAAACAACCCATAATAGCCGACTTCCTGTTGGGCTGGCGTAAAACTTGACCGGGGGAAAGTTGTTCGGCACGATGAGATCTATATGTGTACCGAGTTTCATATTAATTCATGCAAGCGTGTTTGATATATGGACCAAGTTTTAGAACCCTGTTCAAGGGGGCGCTGTTGAGCCCCCCAGCCACGCCCGTGTACCAGCTTCAGCCCGTCCCTGATGGCAGGGGGTTCTGACTTGTGTGCAAAGTTTCCAGAGTTTTTGAGCACGTTAAGGACCCCAAAAGCCCCTGAAACCTTGATTAACAATATAAAAGCAATAGTCAAATCCCCCCCTCCCCTCACACACACAGAGACACAGAGAGAGGGAGAGAAAATTCTTCAGAAAATCCACATTCAAACCAAAATATCTCTCTTCCTGTTGGTCGGAGATAGTTAATGTCAATTAGAAAGTTGTCCGTCTTCATGAGAACAATACACATACCAAGTTTTGTTGCTGTTGATAAAACTAACCCCCCCACTTATGACTAAAGGTGGCGCTACTGAGCCTCTCACCACGCCCGTTTCTGAAACTTTGCACATGTCTACGGGCTAATAAATGTGATGTGTCTGTCGAGTTTCATCCAATTTCAAGTATGTTAAGAGTCTCAAAAGCATCAAAAAAGAATATTAAAGTTTGATGCGTTGCCACGGCAACAGTATCTAAGATATCTATAATCCTTTCACAGGTCTACATCTGCCGTGTGTTTATATTATACACATAAAGTTTGAAGCAAATCGGGTAAAAATAAGAGGGTGATTTCAAAGCATTTTGAAAGTGACACACTTCCTGCTGCCAGTTGGTGGCGCTATGACTTTGACTCACAATAGTCACATCCATGTGATCGGCCTCTGACAACGAACACACTGCTGAAGTTTCATCAAGATCAGTCAATGTATGCAGAAGTTATAACACACTTCCTGTTTCTTTTTTATCGCCATAAATTCGTTTCCTCGCCACGGCCAAACCGTTCGAGATATCAAAAATCCGTCCGCAATTTAGCATCCTCAATGTCTTGACTTCATGCTGACCGAGTTTGGTGGGGATCGGATGAATTCTGTAGGAGGAGTACATTAAATTCCACAGCATGCGTTTTTCAAACAACCCATAACTCACTTCCTTTTGGGCGGAGCTAATAACATAGAGTGCAGAAGTTGTTCTGCCCGATGAGATCTATATGTGTACCGAGATTCATATTAATTCATGCAAGCATGTTTGATATATGGACCAAGTTTTCGGACCCCGTTCAAGGGGGCGCTGTTGAGCCCCCCTGCCACGCCCAGGTACCAGCTTCAGCCCGGCCCTGATGGCCGCGGGTTCTGACCTGTGTGCAAAATTTCAAGAGTTTTCAAGCACGTTATAGGCCCCAAAAGTGCCAGAGAAGTAGAAAAAAAATAATAATAAAAATAATCCTAACGAAAACAATAGGGCCTTCGCCCTTTCAGGGCTTGGGCCCTAATAAACAATAATCCTACCGAAAACAATAGGGCCTTCGCCCTTTCAGGGCTTGGGCCCTAATTAAAGCTGCAAGCAGCGATGAAAAGGGCCCTCGCACCCCTGCCACCGCCACCCGGCGCCTTTAGTAAAGGCCTTAAGATTACACTCACCAAATTTGAAGAGGATCAGATCAAAACTGTAGGAGGAGTTCGTTAAAGTACAACATCAAGAAATGGCAAAAACTGCCCAAAATCTGACAGGAAGTTCAAAATAGCTGACTTCCTGTTGCGTTTAGGGCTATGCTCCAAGAGACTTTTTTGTAGGTATTGGGTCATTACATGTATGTACCAAATTCCATACCTGTACGTGAAACGTCGAGCCGGGGCAAAATGTGGGGGCAATAATTTACCGAATTTACCCAACCCAATTTTGAAAACCACATCACACGTAAATTTTCACCACTTCTGAAGCGTGTGCAAAGTTTCAGGATTTTTCGAACACGTTTTGTATTTGCCACACTTCCTGCTACCAGCAGGTGGCGCTATTGCTATAACCATAATGAGCATGGTCATGTGTTCAGGACAGGACTCTTATTAAACATGTGAAGTTTGGGGCAGATTGGAAATTGTATGCCTGAGTTACTGCAGGCTGTCTGTGGTTGCCTAGCAACATCGGAACTGCAAGCAACATTAATATTGAACTTATCTGATCATGCATATATCACCAAAAGGCCGAAATTGGGTGAACGTTTGTCAGGCTGCCGAGGGCACACCCTTCGACGAAAACTCAAGATCTTCGCAATTTAACGTCGCAAAGGCCTTCAGATTACACTCACCAAATTTGAAGAGGATCAGATGAAATCTGTAGGAGGAGTTCGTTAAAGTACAACATCAGGAAATTACGAAAAATGCCCAAAATCTAGGAGGAAGTTCAAAATAGCTCACTTCCTGTTGTGTTTAGGGCTATGCTCCAAGAGACTTTTTTGTAGGTATTGGGTCATTACATGTATGTACCAATTTTCATACCTGTGCATGAAACGTAGAGCCGGGGCAAAATGTGGGGGCAATAATTTACCGAATTTGCCCCCCCCAATTTTGAAAACCATATCACACGTAAATTTTCACCACTTCTGAAGCGTGTGCAAAGTTTCATGAGTTTTCGAGCATGTTTAGGCCCTCTAAAAAGCGATTCACTTTGGAGAAGAAGAAGAAGAAGAATAATTAAAGCTGCAAGCAGCGATGAAAAGGGCCCTCGCACCCCTGCCACCGCCACCCGGCGCCTTTAGAAAAGGCCTTAAGATTACATTCACCAAATTTGAAGAGGATCAGATCAAAACTGTAGGAGGAGTTTGTTAAAGTACAACATCAGGAAATGGCAAAAACTGCACAAAATCTGAGAGGAAGTTCAAAATAGCTGACTTCCTGTTGTGTTTAGGGCTGTGCTCCAAGAGACTTTTTTGTAGGTATTGGGTCATTACATGTATGTACCAAATTTCATACCTGTACGTGAAACGTAGAGCCGGGGCAAAATGTAGGGGCAATAATTAAGCCATTTTGCCCCACCCAATTTTGAAAACCACATCACACGTAAATTTTCACCACTTCTGAAGCGTGTGCAAAGTTTCATGATTTTTCGAGCACGTTTTGTATTTGCCACACTTCCTGCTACCAGCAGGTGGCGCTATTGCTATAACCAAATATGAGCATGGTCATGTGTTCAGGACAGGACTCTTATCAAACATGTGAAGTTTGGGGCAGATTGGACATTGAATGCCTGAGTTACTGCAGGCTGTCTGTGGTTGCCTAGCAACATTGGAACTGCAAGCAATATTGACAGAGAACTTATCTGATCATGCATACATCACCAGAAGGCCGAAATTGGGTGAACATTTGTCAGGCCGCCGAGGGCACACCCTTCGACGAAAACTCTAGATCTTCGCAATTTAACGTCGCAAAGGCCTTAAGATTACACTCACCAAATTTGAAGAGGATCAGATCAAATCTGTAGGAGGAGTTCGTTAAAGTACAACATCAGGAAATTACGAAAAATGCCCAAAATCCAGGAGGAAGTTCAAAATAGCTCACTTCCTGTTGTGTTTAGGGCTATGCTCCAAGAGACTTTTCTGTAGGTATTGGGTCATTACATGTATGTACCAAATTTCATACCTGTACGTGAAACCAGGAGCCGGGGCAAAATGTGGGGGCAATAATTTACCGAATTTGCCCCCCCCAATTCTGAAAACCATATCACACGTAAATTTTCACCACTTCTGAAGCGTGTGCAAAGTTTCATGAGTTTTCGAGCATGTTTAGGCCCTCTAAAAAGCGATTCACTTTGGAGAAGAATAATAATAAACGGAGCAAAAACAATAGGGTCCTCTCACCATCGGTGCTCGGGCCCTAATAATAAACGGAGCAAAAACAATAGGGTCCTCTCACCATCGGTGCTCGGGCCCTAATAATAATAATAAACAGAGCAATTCCAAGAGGGTCCTCACACCATCGGTGCTCGGGCCCTAAAAACAAGCACTCTACTGACCATAAGCTAGCTGTAACTTAAAAGATCAGACCAATGATCTGTAATTAAGGCTTTCAATCGCTTAAACATTTTTATTACATGGCTTGGTTGAATTCCAATGTAGAATGCGGTCTGTTATTTCTTGATAGCAGACCGCTGCGAAGTATAACACACCGTTGCCATGAAAAACAGAGCGTTGCTATGGACGCGGATTGGACTATTTTCTTTAGCGGAAGCAATACAATCATTTTTAAATCAATAAACTCCTTTTTAAATCAATATTTTGTGTCAAATTATTTATTTATTTTGTAGGTAGCCATGTAATAAGTAACTTTTTTTTTAGGATGACAATTGTTGACAATTGTCAATGTATTGTTGCATCAGATTTGCATCAGGTTTTGGCAAAAAAATGTCATCCTTTTTTCATGACTTGTCCATTCGTTCATGATTGCTATTATTCTTTATAAAAATTATTTTGTAGAGATTTGATGCCATATATTAATCATAGAGAAGAATACATTTAAAATTTTCATTGTACTAAATGTCTCCATTAAGAAAACAATATCTAACTGATGAATATCTATTAACATCTATTCAAAGAAACATTTTAGAGAAGAATATTTATATTACAGTACCTATAGATATTTCCATATCTTGTCCAGAACTGATTTTTTCTATCTACTGTGATTTATATCTTTTGAATGACACTCCTAGTTAAATTATTTTACCTTTATACATTGTTATGATATATTCTGCAACTTCACTTCAAGCACAACACCTGCTACAAAAACAAAACAAAACAAAACAAACAAACAAAAAAACACCCTGAATCCAAGTATGCATGTTAACTGGAAGGTGCTTCGAACCCCAGACTCTGCTGTGCTAGCACTCATGTTTCTGCATTGCCTGGCTACTGATTTATGTATGCAAAGCACAGTCGCTTCTGGAGGTTGAGTAAGGACTTCATACTTGAAATGCATTAGTCACAGATTATATAAAATAAAATAAAAGTAGAGAAAAAGGAGAATATAAGGAAAGGATGGGTTGACAGGAGGTCAGAGGATAAAGATAAAATGAAGAGGTTTTGTAAGGTGCTGGTGTGGACTGCACTGATGCAACTCAGAGGAGTGAAAGGGTGAAGAAAATGAAAAAGGATGCATGTGTGGCTGAATACAGAAAAACCACAAAAAATATTTTTGGTGAGCCAAAAAAAAGGTAACGACTGAATGAGACAGAAACAAATGAAATGGATTGAAATATAATGGAATCAGATATAATAACAGCTGGAATGTTGGAACAAAGCCTCAATCTGGCCTCACAATGATACAAGTAACAATTTTAAATATCTGAAGGGGCTGACCAGAGCAAAAAATAAATGTCAGATAATAAAGAGTGAGAGAGAAAAAAAAAGAGCTTTTACAGCAGGTTTGATTGCGACTTAATTACTTAAATTTAGAGGATCTATATGTTGAAATAGCACTAAAATAAATGAGTAAAATTCTGCTGTGGAGGGATTTTTAGTTTTCTGTTCTCTTGATTTAACCATTTATCCGCAGAGGCCATACATGAACAAGGATTGACTTCCTTCTAAATTCTCAGAGAAGGGGAACATACCAAGCTTGTGTGGAACAGGATTCAATTCAGTTTAGTTCAGTACATGTGAGAACTGTAAGAGTTCACATAAAAATGATTTAAATTCAGTCATCAATTCATTTGCAACCTCTCACTGCAGTTAGTCTGTTTTTGTCATATCTTCCATTAGCCATCAGGTCAAGATTATAGTGAAATTAATAAGTCATAGATTAGAAGTTTTATAAAACTGGTGTGTCATACTGGCTAACCAGCTTATCTTACAGACAAATAAAATGGGTCTAAATCAACTGTCAATCATTTGATCATAACTGAAATATTATGTGATATGTTCATATGGATGGACAATTTACATCTTGGAATATTTACAATAACCAGCAAGTTTTAAATTGAGTCTATTATGATGTTGTTTCTTTGACATTTATTTTGTTAGTTCTGTTTGTTTTGGCTTTATGTATATTTATTAGGGTTGTCAAGTGGTTGAATATTTAAATCACAATTATTAAATCACTCTCTTAAATACTTGATTCTTACTGGTCAGACCTCTGTTTGACCTCAAATCCAGGACTCAGGACTCAAATCCTCTCTAAAATCAGAGACTGCCTTTACAGATCAAAATGAATCAGATCATTCCAAAACAATGCTAGTCGGATTTATAATCAAACATCATTACATTGCATACAGTAATTCTACATAATGTCTGTAACCCACACATTAGACTATCATGTTGTAATCACTCATTGCTTATGCTCTTTTTAATAACTATTTAATAGTTCATAGGAATTATGGTGTGCTTGGTATCAGGATGAATGATTTTCTATTTCTTAAATTATGGTATGAATCAAATCCATGTAAAACATATTGTACTCTCATTATAAAATTCAGGTCTAAATCATACGCTGGTAGTGCAGGCAAAATTAAGAGACCATGTGACTAATAAGATAAGAGGTAATTTATGTGAGAGGAGGAGAAACAGTTATGTCCCAAACTAAAGACAATGTCTAATTGGTCAGAACTCCTCTAAGGGTTGGACAAACATCTGAGTTTAAAAACTCAGGATACGAACAAAGCATTTGGTTAAGACTACAGCTTAAGAAAATGGGTTAAGACGGAGGTTAAGACCAAACAACGTCATGCAAGCCACCTAACTACTCTCGTCTCACTTATTTTACTTTTCTTTTTTTTACTTAGTTCCTTTTCTTTTGCATTGAGATTTTTGCTTTCTAACTTTGACAGTGAATCATGTATAGAAGTTTGTATCAGTGCTCTGTGCCCTGTGTGGATGTAGCTTTCCTGTTCTGTTCCAGTGAAGTCCTGCCAAAACTTAGCCTTGAAGGGAAACAATATTGCCTAAGTTTTATCTAATTGTGCTTGCAGGATTATCCATTTGACTATAAGCAGGGGTTAAAGTGGGCCGGAACGGTCCGGAACTGCTTTCCGGCACCTCAGATAAATTAATAAATAAATATTTTCAAATCAAATCATTCTCATCAAATTCAATGATTCTCATCATTCATCAAATCAAAACTGAATATCACCGCCTGGCCCCGCCTTCACAAACACGCTTCCCGACGTTATTCTCACGGTTCTCCTGTCTGATTTTAGTGCATCTACACCGGTTCATGCCTCCCCCCCCCCATGAACGCCAGCGATTACTAATGCGTGAATGCACTCACGGTGGTTTAGCGCGGTAAAGTTAGTTTTAGGTTCGATATTCGCCGGACATTTGTTTTCCCTTGTAATATATTTTATTATTTATTATTATATTATTATATTTATACCTGAGAATGCTTTGACGCGTTTCCACAGCGCATGATGCTTAAGGGAACGTCTGCCAATTCCACCAACTGCGTTAAACGTAGACTATAATTTGTATTATTTAAAATTACTTTTAACATTTAAAAACAGACGTTTTCAAATTCCAAAGCTTGCAGAAGGTTCCTATTGGCAATACTGACTTAGGCTACAGCTTTCCTGGTAGCCTTGAGTAAATTAACTTGTCTCAGAAAATGATTCATAAAACATATAAATATCATTTGAGCCTTTGTTTACTTTCTTCACTGACACACAAAAATGAAAAGACTATCAGTCAAAGTTCAGCTTTAGGAGGCGAAGAAATAGGGCAGAAGGAGAAAGAAAGAAAGATGAAGATGAGGAGAGAGCAGGTTTTGACAAATAATCTAATGACAAAGTTTTAAAGCTATTTCTTATTAAAAAAAATTGTCCTTCAAAAGCCCTAAATTGCACATATGTTGGTCAGAGAAATCCAAATTTTCTCGGGGGAGCATGCCCCCGAACCCCCCTAACTACCTCATATTTCAGTCAGTTTTGGACTTCACATTTTTAGGTTTAAATTTACATTGTGAAAAACAAGGTTGTGTTCCATATTGTGGTGTTCAGCAATTTTAACATAGTATCGTCATCATATCAGTGTAGATGTAGATGGACCAAAATAAAAACATTAAAATAAGTATTAAATAAGTATTGTGATACTTGGTGCCACAGTGACAATCCTGTCCCAAAAAGTATTGCTATACCACGATACTCAATATGTTGTCCCATGGTGAGTCATTTTTCCCTGTTGCACCTACACAAAATTTGAGGGTTCCCCCACCTGCCAAATCCCACTTTAACCATTGACTATAAGTATTAGTGTTTCAATATCTTAAGCTTGCTTCTTTCCTGGTCTTCATTGAGCATACAGGTCTCTTCATGTGGTAATTCCCCTACAACATGATCCCTTAAATCTTGTTTGAACTTGTTTGTTCATCTTTGCAACAAAATGCTTGCTAGGAACTGTTTTTCTTCAAGGAAGTTTCACATACTAATAAAATATCTCAGCTCAAAATAATATTTTGTTCCAGTTATTTACTTATGTTGCAAGTAGCTGCGTAATAAGCGGGATAATGTACATCCAGCTGGTTATCACAAATGAAATCCTGAAAGGGTGATCAGGATCAGGTCTTGTATCACCCTGATGGAATAACTGACCACGGGCCATTGAATTATTCCGCTTATAGCAAGCTTAACATTAAAGCATTGTGCAATGTTTTACTTCAAGACATTTGTCAGATTTTAAATAAATATCTTGTGTAGAACTAATTTCGTACACATCTCAACATTCATTTTCAAAGGAATCCGATGAAGGTCTAGTCTATGGCTATTGCTGAAACAGGAAATCTCACCAATAAGAGAATTTAAGGAAGAGTATGAGCTGACTCTCCTCATCTTGTCGATGGTTTCAAAGGAGAGTAGGTATTCATCATTATCAGGGCTGCCCAGAGTACTGCTGGCACTGCTACTGGTGCTCAGGTTCCCTGGAGAGAATGCTGCTGGACCACCTAGAACACACATATAAACACAAGCATGGTTGGGAATATAGATGAGCGATATGACCATAATATTATATAAAATATATGAGTATTTTTATTTTAAAATAACAATATATATCACAATATTCAGTACTGTGCAAAAGTCCTAGGCATGTTAATATTTTCATGTTAATATAATGTGTGTGTGAAAATACTAGCGTGCCTAAGACTTTTGCATAGTACTGTAGTTCTTTCTGGCTGGAAATAAGCTTTTTAAAGTATCACATTTTTAAATATCAGTGAAATTTCTTTTAATTCTTGATACCAATTTCAATACCACTACTAAACTAACTATGTAAGTAAAAAGTCCTAAAGAAAGTCCTTGTGTTGAAGACAAGTAAAAATAAATAAGTAAACAAACTAATTTCAGGCAATAGAATAAAGATAAATGAAATAAGGATTCAGGTAAGAAATTAGACCAGCATGAGGGTGAGTAAATGAAAGAATTAATTATGATATTTTCATCATAAAGGTATAATCGACTGTATTTACATCAATACTCACTAAAGGCCCATTCACACCAAGGAAGATATAGTTCTACAAATTGTTCTAAATAAAAAAGATGTTCAGAGTCCACACCACAACTATGACGATAACAGCACAGAGGAGCAATATTGTGGCAAGCAGGGCAGGTCCAAGAGCCATGGGAACAGAGCGAGCTCCGGAAGAATAAAAGGAGGAGTGATGACAGTGAGAGAGGACCAGGCCTGGACTTTATGTGGGTGTTTTGCTTTAAATTTCTTTTCTTTTCTTTTGTTTATTTTGTAATTAAAACTTATGTTGAACATTCACCGATTCCCGCCTCCTCCTTCCCTGAGCCTTTAAACCTTGTTACCAGAGATGCACTGATGTATCGGCCAACAATCGGTATCGGCCGATAAAAGCAATTATTTTCATCGCCATCGGATGATTGTTTAAAAACAGCCGATGATCAGTGATGATTATATGCTGTCAATCAAAAGGGTGTGGTGACCGACTGCAACTCACACTGTGTGTGAAGAAAATATCTCGTGTTGAGTTAGTTAAGGTACGTTAATGCGACAATAACGCATTAAAATCTAAAAACAGCTACATAAAAGCAGGCTCTATTTGACCCTATGAATCACCCATAGTTCAAGCCAGGGTTGCCAGATCTGCAGTTTTCCCCATACTAAGCATTATTTGTAGAGCGCCTCTCACTCAATAATTGCAAATAGCTCTGTGCTTTGTTACTTCTAAAAAGAAACAAAGTGTCATCTTTCAAATTCTGTCCATTTTATCACGCAATTCAAACAATAAATGGCGTTTTGACGCTCTTAAATGTGACGTGACAGATCACCGTAGTGCCTCAGTTCAAGTAGCAGCACGGCGTGCGAGTCTATTCCTCCACTTTAATACAAATTATATCTAGAAAAGCATGCATGAATATCAGAAGGTAAGTTGAAAGTTACAGAACAACTTACCGAAATCCATATCATGTCTCATGTAATCACTCAATCAGTGTTTCAACCATGGAAAGATGTCAATAAAACTTGCTTGTGATTCACAAGCAAGTTTTATTGACATCTTTCCACGGTTGCAACATTAAGTGATATTGTTCACAAGCTTCACAAGTTAAATTTGCCATGAAGACAAGTGCTTACGAAAACTACCTTACATGTGTAACTGAGTTGTATACAAACATTTCAGCTTTTATTTGAGTGTAATATTATATCTGGAAATAAACAGCAGTTGAATATAATATCTCTGTTGTTAATTTTAACCTCTAATATTATAGTGTACCAAATGAAAGGGGTTTTCTATATAGTTTGCAGTATTATTTGGGAGAGATTTTTTTATCCATAACAAAAAACAAACTATTGATATCAGCCGATATCATTCTGAATAATCGGCCATCGGTATCAGCTGAGAAATTTCATATCGGTGCATCTCTACTTGTTACATTGGTGCTGAAACCTGGGAGGAAGGAGGTACACGCTGTCGGACAGCACTCGCTGCTGAGGAGGATTGCGGTTCTGAGGAGATTGGGCAGCACAAAGGATGCGGGAACCGGCAAACGTTCAACTTAACTTTTATATACAAAATAAACAAATAACAAAACAAAAGCAAAACGGCAGCTCCTCATGGACGACTGCCACTTAAATGAAAACAAAACACTGGCAAAAAGTCCAGGCCTGGTCCGCTCTCGTCTCCTTTTATCCTTCTGAAGCTCCTCCGTGAGACTCAAGACCGCTGTGGCACACAGGTGACACTCATTAGCAATCGCTCCGTTCCCATGGCTCTCGGCCCCGTCCTGCCTGCCACAGATATCCAATCAGAAAACACCAGACTTTAAAGAGCTCGAGCATTTAAAGCGGCAGATATCGTGTGTTGGTGTGGCAGCTAAAATAGTCATCATTTTAGTTATCTTTTTAGTTCTTGTTCTTGGTGTGAACAGGCCTTAAGACAGGCATTTTTAACATATTCATGTGTGCATTTGACCTTTTAGGTGTGCACCTGAGCTCAAAGTATCCTTTTCTTGTCCGAGTTCCACGTCTCAGAGAAGATAGCATCAAATAGTGTGCAATTACTGAACTAAGCTCTCTTTCCTGGCTTATTACACTTTTAATTAGGCACTTTAATGCATCATGTTTTAAGCAATCACTTTGAACCAAATGTTATGAATGTAATTGAAAAATTAATTGAAAACTTTTCAATATTGTATTTTTAAAAAATAAATTATTATAATTTTTTCTTTTCAACATTATACCTGCTGACTTCTAGCTGAGAATAAAGCGAATTCAGGCTTAGTGATATAGAGTGGAGTTTGACTCACCCTCCTCGCTGAGGTTGAGGTTCTGAAGGCTCTTATTGAGGGTTCGAGAGGTGGTGGCAGCTCTGAGGTTTGTGTAGGAGTTCACTGATCGTAAACGAGGGATGGCAGGACTGTCCCTGCCTGGGGTAACGTTCCCTGTCTCTACATAAACAAAAAAAAGTCAAAGGTCAGTGGCAGCCGGACATAACGGATAAACAATGGACCATGACTATGTTTAGAACAGCATACTACTAATTATGCATTACTTAAGTGCACAGTATGTACATTTTCTGTATGTATGGAATATCTGCCCAACCAATTATATTTGGCAAAATGCACACTTGAAATTCTAATACCAATGTGTTGAATGAACAAGTATCAATATCAACCACAAATTTTAACATCTACTCTTTGACTTAAACATCATTTTAATGTGACAATGTAGTATCCCTTAATTTGAAATGTGGCATATATTTAGTATATTGAGCAGTATACATTAAGTAGTATGTTAGTATTCCATTAGGAAAATTTTATTATATAAATCACTGAGAAAACCAATAAATCTAAAACAGTTTATAAATAATTACCTGTAGAATTTGCAGGTGAAGCCACAGCATAGTTTTTCTCTTCCTCCATGAACTGCAGAGCCACAGTACAGAAATTACTCTCATACTGCACCACTAGGTGACTAAGAGCAACAACCAGCTCCTAAACATGACAAAATACAGGTGAACAAAAGTTACTGAAAGTAAACAGGTCATCATGAAAAAGTCACTATAGGTCAGCATGACAGATAATCCAGATTATCCAGATAATCCAGACAACAATACAGATAATCAAGAGTCAATATAGATCAACATGGGCCAGCTTGGCAAGCGTCACAGCAAAAAGGGTCACTACAGGTGACTAATTTTAATCATTTTAATTTTGCTCTCCCCAACTCTTCATAGAAAGGTAGTGCAGTAATGGTTCACTTAATATGACATGTGTATGATTATAAAATAATTACCAAAAAAAATATTTTAAAAATAGTTTTAGATTTTAGCATATCACACAGCAGGACATGTCTAATAAAGTCAAATCAAGTCACCTTTATTTATATAGCGCTTTTTACAATACAGATTGTTTCAAAGCAGCTTTACAGTGATAACAGGAAATGAATGCAACAAAGTTTGTTTTGGCTGTACAGCAGCTCTAGACGAAAGTCATTGTCCAGATAAAGTAAATTCAGCGTTGATTAATTTCCATTGTAAAAATCATTAGTTAGTTGGACAGTCAGCTCAAAAGTATTTCAAGCGAACTACGACAATACAAGAGTCACTATAGGTAAACATAAATCAACACTGCTAATACAGTCAATACAGGGCATCTGACATATACGTGCTGTATGTATGCTTGTATGCAATGTTAATGTTATATGTAAATAAAAAGCCTAAAATAAATCACTTTATATAAAGCGATTATGTCTCTACAGAATAATTGGATTAAACCTCTTGATTCATATGGATTACACGTTTACAATGTCTTAACATTCTGAAGCATCAAAGTTTTGGGTGCCTGGACATTAAATGAATGGACAGAAATGTCTCAGCTTTCATCAAAAATGATTTATGTTGTTTGAAGATGATTGCTATTCTTATGGGTTATGGGTTAAACAATATGAGGGTGAGTAAATGAAGGCAAAAGCTTTCATTTTTAGGTGAACTATCCCTTTCAACAAAACAGGCAAAAAAAAAAAAAAAAAAAACTAATAACGGAACGTGGCTTAAAACAGAAACACATTTGATTAGTTGAGATTGTAGAATGTTAGCATACATAGCTTGAATGTAACTCTACACCCTTGATTATTTACAATACGCTGATCCATTAATATGCAAATTAGCCCCGTCTCCACTTAATCACAAAAGCTCAGACTACCTGATCCACTTGGTCAACTTTACTGTAGTTAACTCTGCACAATGGCAAGTGGAAATACTGTTTTAATTCAGCCATATATGTTTGAACAAGAAACTTATTCAGAAGAAGGGGAAGAGTGAATTATACAGGGGAGCCTACAAGTTGATGTATCAGAATAGTAATGCGTTTTATGTATCACTCTCTACAACGTTGGACACAAAATGGTAATTAATATGATTAGCCTTTTGCTTGACTACGTTATCAAACTGCTAATGTGTTGCTAATGTTACACAAACCATGTTCCCGCTCACCATCTTAGTCTGCCTTCTAAAAATCTGTATCATTAGACACACTTTGAACAACATAAAATGTCATTATAAGTTCATTATAACATGGTACATCAAATGCATAATTAACCCGCTATATTGTACCCAATTTTTCATATCAACAGAAAAATATAGCGGGATAACCTGGCTTCTCTTGAAACTCTCCTACTTCAAAGCATAGTTAATGATATGCTAAAGCCCGCCCCATACATTGACAGGATTGGTTACAACATATTTGTGATGTAGTTTCTGAGTTTCTGAGACTGTCTTTGTTTCACTGCGGTTTTAAGGAGAAAATTCTCAACAATGGTGTTGACATTATGAATTTGTGCATGGTTTGTCTTAAAGGATATTATATAAACAACATTAAAAACTTGATTTCCACTTCAGGGGACTTTAAATTACTAGTTACTAGTAAATTACTAGTTAGTAGTCTTCGGTTTTCTTCCCGGAACGTACACATCACAATATCCCTCATTTAATTAATTTCGTCATCTGTTTAGCTCGCCTCTGGCCCGCCTATATCAGATAATCCGATTTGATTGGTGCAGCTCGGATACAAGGGCATATTAAATGAGCATCATTACTTTTATGTTCCACAGAAGAAATTAATTTAGTGAACTAACCCTTAAAACACACAGACTGTGTGATGTCTTTTGGACCATACAGTCCCAATACATAGTGAAAGAGAACTCAATTTGGTACTCACAGAGGATTGTACCTGGATCCTTAACATTACCTCCATAATACCTCCACCCCTTCAACTGGGGCACCAAGAGAATGTTCTGACCAAATTCTGAGAAATCTAAAGCTACCCATTTCAAATCCTTAAAGCAGACAGTAAGGACAGCTGAGAACATTACCAAAATTAGAATCAGAAATAGTTTTATTGCTTTCATTCCTATAAGGAATTTACCTTGGCATTGAAGCTTCCAGTACACGCATATACATATAACAAGACACATATTAACATTTAAAAAAATAAATAATAATAATAATAATAATAATAATATGTATAAAGACACCAATACTGTAGGTTTAGTCAGAATAAACATTGACAAAGAATGAACATATTTACAGTATTGTGTGTACTGGAACCTTTGTCCCAACAATCCAAGAACGGTAACACTTTATTTTGATAGTCCGTTTGTTGAGACTTTACTAGTTATTAGTAGCCATTCAGTAGCTTGTCAACAGTGCATCAGTTGACATTCAACAACACTGTTTCAACTGACAAGTAACATACGTTCAACTGACTGCCTATAGACTATAAGGTACAATTCAAGTGTTAATCTACAGATTTTACGAAAAAGTGCCTGTTGACTGTCAATATTATTTTGCAACAGGTTATTAACCAATTGGTTATTAACTTTCAATTGTCAACTAACTTTCTGTAGATTGAGCACCAACAACTCAAGATCAATCTGTCAGTTAAATGTCAACAGTCATGTCAGCATATGAAGTATATGATACTGTATATCCTACTCAAGGGGTCTCATGTGCATCAAATTAATAATTATTTTAGCTGATTTAAAACTGTTTTAAAAAATGTTTTAACCATTTGTAGATAATCTGTTGATAGTCAACTAAAGATTACATGTAGTTGCTTATTTGTTGCTTGTCAACAAAGAAATTGTTTATGAGTAGACTATTAAAGGTCCCGTATTATGCCCCTTTTCACAAGATGTAAAATAAGTCTCTGATGTCCCCAGAGTGTGTATGTGAAGTTTCAGCTCAAAATACCCAACAGATCATTTTTTACAGCATGTTTAAATTGTCATTTTTTGGGGGCTCAGAAAAACGCGCTGTTTTAGTGTGTGCCCTTTAAATGCAAATAAGCTGCTGCTGGACGACCCAGGGGGCGGAGCTTCATGAGCTCGCGCTCAGTCTCTCAGGACAATTTCATCTCAAGGAATGATGATAATCAGAAACTCTCAGTAACGGTGTTCATTTCGAGTCGGACAATAATGCCTACAGAGTCAGAGTGCTGTATAGAGATGAAACAGGTATAGTTTAGTAGTTTAATTACGGTTATTATAACGTATTTGTCATCTGCTTGTATGTATCCATTATTTATTAATAGCCTACAAGTCTGCTGTTTCGGACAGGTCCGAATGATGATCAAACATATACTGATGAGTTTAATAAAGTTTATTGTACATCACACAAAAGATGAAGCGTCAGTTTTACTTCAGAAAATCACCGTAAGAGCTGAGTAAACACAGTAAGTTATAATAAGTGTACATCAACGAATTTCGGTAGAGTTGAGGGAGCATTCCTGTGGGCGGAGGTTAGTCAAAAAACTGTTCTAGTGACGTCATTAAAGAAGGAAGTAGAGGGATGTAGTCCAAACGGGCCGTTCGCTGCAGGCGACTTCTGTTAAATAAAATATCTCGCTTGGCATTGAACTTTGAGCTTTATAATTTTACAGATATTATTTATACTCTAACAACAACATTACACACTAACTAAAGTTTGAAACATGGGATCACGAAGAACGGGACCTTTAATAGACATTCACAACTAAGCGTTAGTAGATATATTTTAGGACTATCTAATTAAAGTGAAAAAGAGTTTATATCAGTAGAAAGTCTATAACCTATCAACAGATTAATATATTGTTTATGATCAGTTGACTATTAATAGACATTATCCACTAAGTGTTAGTAGATATCCTTTAGGACTATCTAATTAAAGTGAAAGACAGTTGATATCAGTAGAAAGTCTATAACCTATCAACAGATTGCATACCTAACCTGACTGAAGTAGAACAAACACTATGGCCAGCACATCAGAGAAAAAAAAAAAAAAAATCACTTTTATTAAATAAAAAATAAAAAAATAATAATAATACAACCCATTATTTACTAGGATATCACGATCACATCTGAACCATCTGATTATGTGAAAAAAAAATCATTCCAAATGAGAAAACTCTCAATAGTCTACACATCATTTCAAATGCCCGAGGCCAAGATCAAAAGTTATAAACAACAAATAAGAATAATTATTAATTAATACATTTATCCTTTCATAACAGTAAGTTTTACAGAAAATCGCATTTATTAAATGCAGTTTAACGTTATAACAGTTACTCATTTAAGAAATAATCTCTGTTCCTGCTGCAAACTCGCTTCGGAGGATTAACAGACAAGACTAT
This sequence comes from Abramis brama, assembly GCF_963993115.1. Classification (NCBI taxonomy): domain Eukaryota; kingdom Metazoa; phylum Chordata; class Actinopteri; order Cypriniformes; family Leuciscidae; genus Abramis; species Abramis brama. The sequence goes on from NC_139973.1 coordinate 22,529,541, forward strand.
AGTTTAAACCCTTAACAATACCTTCTTTAATCGTTTAACCATTTTGTAACATTTAGTTTATTTAACGTTACGGTGAGACACAAAAGGCGTTTTCTCCTATAGAACCATAATACACCAAAACACAATATAAATTAACAAAATACATCATCTTTATTAGCTAACGTAACGTTAGATGTAATCCAAATCTTTATAATCCATACGCAAGCAAGAAACAGATCCAAATTCAGCCCTTCATCCACATCCAGCGATCTCCATCTCCATTCTCAGCAGGGACCGTAAATGTCAAATCCCGCGCTCGTGATGAATTTAAATTCAAAAATTGAGCCCTCAAGAAGCGTTACGACATGTTTTACTGCAGTGATATCAAACGCTCATTGGCTCTCGCCTGCTTCGTCACAGATTGCAGCATGCAGTGTTTCAGTTGAAACAACATTGAAATGCAGAAGCGCGCGCGGCCGCGCGCCGTCTTCACGCAGAGGGAACGCTGGGTTAACATTTTCATGGATTAATAACTTAAATTCTGCTCTGTCCCTTATACAAAACTATTATATACTGCCAGAGAGGACTGCAACACATCGTCATTTGAGCGACTTTTGGTACCGATTTAGATTTTCGCAATAAATTATTATGATTACACATCTGTTGTTTTTCTTCATAATTTTAGCCTGCATAGTTTTAAGAAATGGTTATGGGTAGGTTTAGGGGCAGGAGTAGGATTAATGTTAGTGGCTCAAAATATATTTTAATGCTATTAATAAAACTGGCATTTCCCTACACATCTCTGTCCATAAAGTGTTTTATTCTTTTTATATTCTGTATAAAATGAGTAATTTATATTTAGGTTTGGGAGTAGGGTTAAGGGAACTTACATTTATCTATAAAACAGTATAAGGGAAATGATACAGATCTTTATGATTCGTAAACGTTTTGTAGCTGTGAATTCGTAATAATTCTACGTTGCAGACATGTCTGTATCATACGTTTCAGCATCTATCCAAACGTACAAAAAAAGCATGTTTTCAATCTGTTGATAGGTTATAGACTTTCTACTGATATAAACTGTTTTTCACTTTAATTAGATAGTCCTAAAATGTATCTACTAACACTTAGTGGATAATGTCTATTAATAGTCTACTGATCATAAACAATTTATTTGTTGACAAGCAACAGATCTAATCTTTAGTTGACTATCAACAGATTATCTACAAATGGTTAACAATTTTTTAAAAACAGTTTTAAATCAGCTAAAATAATCATTAATTTGATGCATATGAGACCCCTTGAGTAGGATATACAGTATCATATACTTCATATGCTGACATGACTGTTGACTTTTAACTGACAGATTGATCTTGAGTTGTTGGTACTCAATCTACAGAAAGTTAGTTGACAATTGAAAGTTAATTGCCAATTGGTTAATAACCTGTTGCAAAATAATATTGACAGTCAACAGGCACTTTTTCGTAAAATCTGTAGATTAACACTTGAATTGTACCTTATAGTCTATAGGCAGTCAGTTGAACGTATGTTACTTGTCAGTTGAAACAGTGTTGTTGAATGTCAACTGATGCACTGTTGACAAGCTACTGAATGGCTACTAATAACTAGTAAAGTCTCAACAAACGGACTATCAAAATAAAGTGTTACCCCAAGAACTCTAGCATCTACAAGGCCGCCAATAGGACATTTTCTTTGCAGTCATTGCTGATTAGAAATTAGTGTTGTCACGATACCAAAATTATTGTTTCGATACCGATACCAAGTCAAGTATTGCGATTTCGATACTTTTTCGATACTTTTCCTGAAAAGGGAGATACACTCTCAAATATCATTGCTGTGCTTTATTTTAAAACCGGGACAATATTCTAATCATATAACACACTAATAAATGAACATATGAACAGCAGATATATTAAACATTTGAATAAAATATGAAATATAAAAATATAAAAAATAAATTAGAGCAATGACATTCAAGGTAATTTTTTTTATAAATTTAGCAGCATTATCTCATTTATCATAAGAAACATAAGAGCTTTATCTTGATTCTGAACTTTGAATAAAAATATGAACAGCGATTATATTAAACAATGTTTAATATTGGTAACATATGATAAGCCTCATTGGTGATATATTTGGCATGTGGGGAGAGAGTTGTGGAAGGCCTATACTTCATGTTAAACAAATATATAGCAGCAAAGACAACGTCGGCAGTGTTGACGGCAAAATAGGCTACAGAATAATTCGTTCTGTATTGAGAGGTGCAATATTTGAAAATCGATAATATTTTTTTTAATTACATTTATATTGTATTTATGTCAAAACTTTCAAACATCAAAATGTCATTTATTAATATGTATTCGTGTCAAAATGACATAGAAACATCTTTTCCTATTCTATTTTGCCTGGAAACGCTTCCAACACGCTTGCGTGTTGCGTGAAAAATAGGCGTCGGTTCTATTTCTAGCATGCACGCGTTTTCCGCGCGTCTCGAGCTGCGCCCAGACGCGTGTGTCACGCAGGCAGTTAACATGGGAGCCGAAATAAAAACGGACACGACACGCAGCCAGTGTGTCGCCGGCCTTACAAATCTGGAACGCGGTCATTCTTAGAAGTATCGATACTAATAAATAAAGGAATCGTGACGTTTTTAATTTCCGATTTACTTTTGAAGTATCGGTGCACCGTGCAACAGAGCAAGGTAGGCAACGTACTTCCATATGTCACTCCTCGCGTCATCTTTTTCTACGAGTCGTGGACCACTTGTGCTCGCACATGCAGCCATCTCGCTGTAGTGTTTTGTCACATGACACTGACAGCGGCAGGTTCTTTGCTGCGTGCGTCAGGAAAAAAACACAGATGTCCATAGGGAGGCGTTTTTTTTTTTTTTTTTTTTTTTTTTTAAGTATCGATACTGATAAATTTAGGTATCGTGACGTTTTTAATTTCCGAGTATCGCGATACTTTTGAAGTATCGGTACACCGTGCAACACTATTAGAAATAGATACTGGCCATCCAGACTCCACAAGAGCATCTTCCCCCAATATGTAAGACTCCCTTGACCTCTGCCATTGTGAGGCTGGACAAAGTTTCAGAAATCATCACTCACCATCTGCTTTGTTGTTGACTTCAGTAGCCAGCACGTCACTTTCTCAAGGATTGTTTAACAACTGCAATAATTCCATAGACTTGCTAAAACTGCATACAATTTCCAAAAACCTATCTATTCTCAACACCATCATGGCACTCAGGAATCCTAGTCACATTGATGCCATACTGTCATCACACCAATATTGTTGTATTAGTGTTGTAATATGTCCCCCAATGTACTACGTGTACTGTGTACACTATGTGCGCATGGTGTATTGTGTCTCATAGCTTGTCCAGCGTCACTGTTACAGTATGTGTATTATGTATACTGTCTCATAGCTTGTCCAGCGTCACTGTTACAGTATGTGTGTATTATGTATACTGTGTATATTGTACTTTGTTCTGCAATATCCGACCTACAGTATGTGTACTGTGGTTACAGTCTTAAAATGTAAAATAGTTGTATGTACAATTTACACTAGGATCTGTAAGAGAAACACAAATTTTGTCTCTCATGTACTCTAAACACATGTTTGACAATACATGCTAATGGCAAGAAATGATGTACTGACTTGACAGCATGTTTGGACAAAAAAATGGAAGTAGAAAGTGTTACTGTCAATCACTGAGATATTCATGATTCATAACAAGCCTCAGTTCTAAAATGCACAGTTCTCAGCATTAGAGCAGACTTAAGAAAATGATAATGAATCTGATGCTGATGAAAAATGCCCGTAATGAAATTACAATAAACTTGCCTTCCTCACGATGGGACTTCCATCATTAATGAGTTGTGCTAGCATCATGGCAACATTATGATCAATGGTGGTAGAATGATCTGTTCTCTCAGCAGAATTCCCCACAAATGTACCCAACGCAAACACAGCTGCACACCGTACCTGCCAATGAGACAACAGAATACATTCATGAACCACACAACAGCCATGGTTAGGGTTATGGTGCTTATAATATGGTACTTCTATAGTAACAAGGCAAAACTCTGTTTTTGAGCATATTTAAAGATACATATTTTGGGCAGGAATAGACCTGGGCTAAAAATAACAGAAAAACAGAGAAACTAAGAAATCTATGTAAGGTTTGTAATGCATTATAGCAGAGTAATGGTCCTGGTTAAGGATCTGAATTTGCAGGGCACTGTAAAGGTAAACCATATATATTAGGGGTGTAACAATACCCTCATGTCACATTTCGATACATATCACGATACTGAACTCAGTCACGATACGATATTATTGCGATACTCCAAGACATACTGTATGATAAAAGGTTAACAGAAAATGTACTGTTGATTAAAATGCTAAATTTGGTATTACATTGGGTGTTTAAATGAATAGGCTTGGACATGGTGCTGGTAACCCAATGTACAGGACAATAGTGACACCAGAATAAAAAAACTCATGATTCTGAAGCTGAAAATACAGAATTATTTTAGACGAATATGCTTGCACTCTGTCACTGACTAGATATATTTAAAATAATGTAGACCACTTTTTACTGGTAACATAAGACATTTGGCATTATCAGGACCCACAAATATTCCCCCATTGCATTATTATACATTATATTCAACATTGCATATAGTAGTTTAATGTAGTACTGACACTAAAACTCTGAAAACTTTATTTTTTTTCTCACACAGAAATTTTCATTTTGGGTGAACTATACACAATAAATATTGTCACTATCCACGATAGCCTACATATTGATACATTTTTGTATTGTGATATATTGTGGCACGATATATTCTTACACCCCTAATATATTTACTAGAAAATCTACTACTAGATTGTCTAATAGTAGAAAAATATTAGCCTGGCCAACTTTCAGAACCTCTGGTATGGGATCAGACAGGAGACTGTAGAGCTTCTCATGGGCACTATCTCGAACTCCACACCAGCGTGCAGAATCAAAGTTCTGCCAGATTCTGCCCAGACAGATTGCCACCCACTGCCTCAGGAGAGGGTGAGGGTCGTTGAGTTGCTCCAGACAGATCGCAATCAGGTTACCCTGCAGACATGCCTCCTGATGGACAGAGAGGTCAATGAATCATCAGGGACAAAAAAAACAAAACATTTTCAAAACAAATAAAACAAATATATTTAAAACAAATATTACACCACATAATTCTGAGAGTAAATTCTTGGCCCTAATTCTCAAATAATAATATTAATCTAGTTTGGAAACATTAAAAATATATATATGTTTTTGAAAAAGCTCCTATGTTCACCAAGGCTGCATTTATTTAATCAAAATACAGTAAAAACAGTAATATTGTGAAATATTATTACAATTTAAAATATTTGTTTACTATTTTAATACATTTAAAAATGTAATTTATTCCTGTGATGACAAAGCTGAATATTCAGCAGCATATTCTAGAGAGAGAGAGAGAGAGAGAGAGAGAGAGAGAGAATTTATTCACCAAAGATGCATTAAATTGATCAAAATTGACAATGAAGACATTTAGAATGTTAGAAAAGTTTTCCATTTAATAAATGCTTTAATTTTAATAAATAAATGTAATAAATGCTCTTCATTGAACTTTCTATTCATCAAAGAATCATGAAAACAGTATCACAAGCAGCACAACTGTTTTCAACATTGATAATATTAATAATGATAAGAAATGTTACCTGAGCATCAAATCAGCATAATAGAATGATTTCTGTATATACGTACAATGATCTGCTGATCAGGAAACATTTATTATTATCAATGTTGAAAAAAGTTGCTGCTTATTATTTTTGTGGAAAATAATTATTTGATGAATAGGAAATTCAAATGAACAGCATTTATTTTAAACAGAAATATTTACTCTCACTTTTGATCAATTTAATGCATTCTTGCCGAATACAAATATTAATGTCTTTAAAAAAAAAAAAAAAAAAACATACTGACACCAAACTTATGAACAGTAGTGTACACTACCATTCAAAGGTTTGGGGTCCATTTACAAAGAATCCTGAAAAAAAATGGTATACACAAAAATATTAGGCAGCACAGCTTTTTGAAATTGATAATAATAAGAAATGTTTCTTGAGCAGCAAAACAACACATTAGTATCATTTCTGAAGGATCATGTGACATTGAAAACTGTGTCAGATGTGCCATCACAGGAATAAATTGCATTTTAAATGTAATCCTATTACAGTAATTTTACTATAGATCTTAGACAGACAGACTAGATAGATAGATAGATAGATAGATAGATAGATAGATAGATAGATAGATAGATAGATAGATAGATAGATACCTGTCCTGTGTTGTAGTTGTTGACGATGACAGCGAGGATAAAGACAGCCATAGTTCGATGCTCAGCCTGAATAAAGAATCAGGAGTCAACAATTAAATATTCATATGTCTAAGACTTCATTTAATTAATAGTGTACATTTCACTGCCTGTCTGTGATTTAATTCGTCAAAAGTGCAACAAATTCCAACCAAAAACAAAGCCTAGCTTGAACTCTGCAAATATAGCACAGCAGATAAAGTTAACAAAACAGATTTTGTTTTGAACAAAGTGGAAAATGATTCAGTACCATCTGCATGATACTTACGGGCATGTACGGGTCAGCCAGCACCGACAGGAAGTACTTGTGCCCATTGTCTTTTACAAGATCAGCTTGGCATGACTACAGAAAAAATAAAGAGGGAGAGAAAAAGCAGGAGGGAGAGTAGGCGAGTGTAAAAGAGAAGGAATTGAAGGCGTGACAAAAATGAAACAAACACCATACTGACAGCTGACAACTGTTTCTACCAATTTTGCTGCCTGATACAAACTTCTTACATCTGAGTTTTCTCTAAATAAAACACTTACATACTCCCCTAAAGAAAATTTAACTGCAGCATGTGAGACACTTCACTGATAAACCAATAACACAATAACAGACCTTGGAATGACCAGAAAGAGAGAGAAAAGCTATTTGTCCCATCTCAAACAGAATGTGTGTTGGAGGATAGTGTGGGCAAGGCGGAAAAGTTTTACTATCGACTGCTTGTACTCTCTGTTTCATCTGGCAAGTTAAGTGCCATGTGCTTCAGTGAACTGACAGATGACACATACTGATCACTCTTTATAATATAAACAGTTCTGTACATAACCTACTGCATCTGAACAGTAAAGGTTTGGGGTCACTAAGATTGTATTGAAAGAAATGAATTACTCAATTCAGCAAGGACACATTAAATTGCTTAAAAGTTAATGTAAAAACTTTACATTGTGAAAAAACAACAACAAAAAACTTTCTTTTGTCTTTCTTTTGTTTTGTTTTTTTTTGTGGGGGGGGGGGGGGGGGGGGGGGGTCACAGTTTCTTCAAAAATTCTGCTTTGCCATCACAAGAATAAAATGGCTATCCAAAAAAGCTATGGCTACAAAAACATTTCCAAGACAGTAAAAGTTTCTACAGACATTGTTGGCAGCATCGTTTATAAGTTTAAAAAACGTACAGTTTGGTACCACAGCAAAACCGCCTATCCCTGTAGAGTAGTGCAGGGATGACGTCAAAACCCCAGAATAATAATGTGCCACTGGGTTCTGTCGAGATTTTACTATGGGTTTTTATTATGGTGTTTTATTTATAAGTAAAATAAGGTCTGCTTTTCTTTCTTTCTTTTTTTAAGTAGCCTGTTTAGCAGCTTTGGAGTGTGATTTGCTGCAGTCTCTGTGAGGGATGTGCATGAATGATCATCTATCTCTGCAGGTGTCTTAACCACTGCTGTTAAAGACAGATGGCAAACCGCTTTCACTTCCACTACCCTTCCAGTGCCACACTCCAAAATACATTTACAAAAATACATTCTGAATGTTATTGAAGTTATATAACAATAATTTAATTAAAAATCTTTTGAAATAACATGCACAGATTAATCCTTCCTACACCAGGAATGTGCATTAAAAAAGAAAATCATACTTTAAATAAAGATTATAAAAAAATAAAAATCAGTGTAGCACTTATAAATCAGCAAAATCAGAAAAATGTATTTACTTTCTAGTGAACAATTCATCACAGCATGTTATTCCAAAGAAAAGTTGTAGTTATTTATCCTTCCTTTGAAATGTCCTACTGAATAAATGTTAACCAACAGCCAAATAGCTACTTGGATATAAAGCAAATTCATATTTGGTTTGGCTGCATTTTTGTATGGGATGACATGACATGGAAGTAAAATGGGATTCTAATGGCAATTTACACTGACTTTAAGTCTGATTTATTAATAGAGTTTGTTTGGATGATAGATGAGTTTTTCCCACAAATGAAAACAAGGAACAAACTTGAATGTTTCTGATGATTCTGTTGTACAAATATATTAAAATGTACAAATGGGACACATTTCTGAGATCTTAAAGAAGAGCATTTTCATGTGTTTCTATTTATTTTAGGTCTTTTTTTGGTGAATTATGACTTAATGCTGAGCTGACATGAGTTAAACTAGGACTGTCTAAACTGGCAGTGTATGATCTCTAAATCATATTGATCAATCAGTAATGCACATAAAACACATAGATTGATCGATCTATCAACTCTTAGATAGAAAAAAATTAAAAATTAAATAAAAACATGAACAGAATAAAGTCTCAAATACTTAGAGCATCAGGAAAAATGCAAGAGATAAATATCAATTACACTCTATAAGCCAATAAACAGATAACTCCTTCATAAAATAGCATTATAGAATACGGTCTAAAATAGAAATCGATTTGCTGTGGAAACATTTAAACATTCAGTTGTTTGTACTAATTTTACATTTTTTTTTCTTTTTCTTAATCAAATTTTGTCATTAAAATACACAAGAAAATTTTTCTAACTTTACATATTTAAACTTTTCAAATTATACCATTTTATTACATATGCAGATATTTGCATATATCAAAATGTGATTTAAATGTTTATTTTTGTTTTAAAATATTCAACAACGTTTGGTAACTGTCAGAGCCTTCATTTTCAATAACCCACCTGACAATTATATTCTATTGAATTTTAAATAAAATGAAAATTAATAGGTCTACTGTGAAACAAGCAATATTATGTTTACCACAATTTTAAGTAGCTGGTCATTAGTATCTGAATGTTAATTGTTTAGAAAATTTACACTATGTGGAATTTTGGTTAAAGCAATTGCTGAATTGCAAGGGATGAAGAGTTTTACATACACTATCTACAGCTAAGATCTTTGCCCAGATGAAGACCAAAAGAGGCCTGAGCTCTCTCGCTGAACTCTGCAACAGTTTCAACACGTATGGAAAAATCCCCACTGAAAGAGCCTGCAGAGAGCAAAAAGACAGAGAGAGAGAGAGAGAGAGAGAGAGAGAGAGAGAGAGAGAGAGAGAGAGAGAGAGAGAGAGAGAGAGAGAGATTAGAGGATGACGTGATTCAAGGTATTTCTTTGAAAAACTTGACTGATTTATTTAAATTTCTTTCTTTCACAGGTATCTTGTATTCAGGATATCATTGTTTGATTGTGTATGCAAATTCCAGCAAACCCTGGCCGCTACATAACTATATTAACATCCAAATTCCATATAAGGCAGGGATGGGCAGCCTCAGTCCCGGACGGCCACTATCCTGCAGAGTTGAGCTCCAACCCTGATAAAAACTCACCTGGCCGTAGCTTTCTAGTAATCCTGAAGACATTGATTATCTTGTTTAGGTGTATTTGATTAGGGGTGGAGGTGTATGTAAATTGACTGACATATGTATTATCTAAAGGTTTCTTAAATACAGTTACATAAGTAGTAGTTTAGTTTATGTAAGCTTTAAAGTAAAAGAAAGATAAAAAATAAATGTTAGGGGTGTGTTATCTGCCATCTCACCAAACTGACGGCCCAAGGGCCCAGGTCCAGAAATCGCCCCAGCAAATCTAGTGCTCTCAGTCTGTGTACTTGACTCAAGAGGACCTAAGAGAAACCAGATGGGAGAAAATTAATCTGAAGTTCTGCTCTGTTCCACAGCTAGTGGAGTCAGTGAGGAGAGGACAAATGTGTGTCAATGTTTAACTCTACAGCAGGGCCATGGATGAAATACAATGAAAGATACAATATTTATTTTACCCCACACCAACAGAAATCACCTAAATGTCTCACACCCACACATACACAAAAGCAGGAAGACATACATTCCCATGCACAATGGAAACTAATATAATCATTTGACCAGGTGCTTAGGCCCACACACACTCCCTGTGGGCTGGCACAAGCTAATCACTGCCCACCTGTGTGTGTGTGAACATCTGTGGTTAGGGTGGTGATTCATTAACACTTCAATATGTGTCTGTATTACTGATAAAAGGGGTGGTCAAAATAAGTTTCAGTCATGCAGAATGACGAATATGGTAAACAGGATATGATGTCACGCACCAGGACCTCAACTTGTGAAAGACTTACTTTTAACTTGCGGTATCCTTTATATTTAAAGCTACTTAATAATATTACTGACCATTCAGTTTCGGTGCGAAAGCAAAACCCCTTTGTTTGGTCTTCCAAAAACAGTTGAAATTAGGAATCAGTGGATAAGATCTGTAAGAGAGTTAAAATATAAACCTTCTGCTCAAGTTGTGGTTGCAAAATTGGTTCCGATCAATCTGCTTGATGATCCACATTTTCAGAATTTGACTTGAGATTGAACTGATACAGTAAAACCGACAACATAGCTGTGTGTTTACAATGGCTTTAGAAACCTTGGGAACTGAAGCTTGTAATTAAACTCGGCCGTTACATTTCTGATACATGGTTGGGGTGTTTGGCCAATCACAACACACAAGGTCAGATGGCCAATCAGAGCACTTTTCGGAAGTAGGGGCTTTGTAGAAACCGGAACTCTGTCAGTGCGTTTCAGACTGACTTGGAATAATGCAATAATGAACAGTATGTGAACATTAAAGCATGTTAAGCCATATTATTACAGCCAATAAACTTTTAAATCTAACTTTTAAAAAGCATCATCTGACCCCTTTAAAATGTTAGTTTTGGCAAAATTTATTTTAGCTTTCAAAAGTAATTAAGCATTTAAGCATACACCTTTGGATCAAAAGAACTGAGATCAAGAGAAGCATAAATTTTAGTTTTAGATAACAGTTCTAGTTTGCATATTCCTATGCCAGCATTTTAAAACCCTGTATACGCGTGTATGTATTTAAAACATCTAGTTGTGGCACACACTCTTAGCATGGTGAGGGGGTCTGGATACAGGCCTGCCCAGAGACAGAGCGTGCTGTGTAAGGAGCACAACAGAAGGACTGCCCACCTCAATGCCCACACAAAAACACACAAACTCTGAAACGCCCGAAATCTCCTGCCAAAACAATACGCCACCCTGCCATCAAGGTATTAATAGATTGCAGGGCCACGTCAAATCATGGAATGTGAAAATTATCAGCATGCACCTTGGCCATTACAGGGCGTTCCTTAATACCCCAAGGCCTATGGACGGAAGGAAGAAAGGAAGGAAGAGGAGAGATGAAAAAATAGAAAGAAGTGAAGAATATGAGGGAGGTCTGTTTTTTTTTTTTTTTACTGATTCTAGCCAACTGGAAGATTAGTCAGCACTTACAAGTGGTGTGTGTGTGTAAAAGCGTGACTGGCTGCGGAGTTTAATATAAGTGTGAAAATCTGAGCCCATCTGTGAAGAGTCCAGACCTCTTAAAGTAAAACACAGAAATATGAGATAAACTTTTTTACTCAATACAAGAGATGATCAGCAGGAAACAATAAATGTGATCAGGAAGCATTTACATTACAGTTCATATTTTATCAGTTTTATGCATTCCCAGGGAATCAAACTCATGATTTTGGCAATACTAGTGCCATGCTCTACTGTCTGAATTAAAGGAACATACTGTACACAGCAAGATTTTAGAGTATTTGACCACCAATGTCACATGTACAATACATTTTTGCATTTAGCAGATGCTTTTATGAAAAGCGACAAAGGATAACAAGGATAATAGAGGAGCATAAGTTACATATAAAAATGTATGGAAAAAGAAGACCAAACCAAATTGGAACCCGCTGACTTGTATAGCCAAAAACATGTTTTTCAAAATATCTTCCACTGGTTTGAGATGACATGAGAAATGATGAAAAAAAAAAAAAAAACATTTTTGGGTGAACTATACCTTGAACACTCTTTTTATGTTGGTCACCATACGAGACAATACAAAGTTTGCATTCACATTTAAACACAATTATAATACATTTTGTAGTGTATTTGAATATTTTAACATTTTAATAATATAATACTCAAGAAATTATACAAAACAGGTATATTTAAAAGTCTGACTTTTAAGTGTGACATTATACAATGTAAAATATATGCTTCACATTATCATCAATGTATTCAGTTTTGTGGACGTGGATTTTCCAGAATCCATTGCAGTTCTTGGACTAGTCACATGAAGATGTATCAAACTTTGTCATTTTTACCCACCTTACAGTTTTACTCCCAAACAAATTTCTCCCTTACAATCAAACCAACTTCATTTGAACTATGCTTTAAAAAAAATATAATAATAATAATAATAATAATAATACCATTTTGCATGCTGTATTTGTATGTTGTTTTTATTAGAATAGCCTGCCTTTTATTACAACACAAACTTATTGTTCAAGACTTTTAAATTTGCACTCTGTTGCAAGTGGCAATTAGATTGAATTATATTTGCAAATCATTGTGTCATATTTATGACCATTTTAATTACTGGAGCCCCGGAGCTGCCTTCTGAGCCAACCACTGAATCTTGCAAGCGACATATTTAAAATGCTGTATATAGTCAACAATTTTGCACGCAACACAAAGTTGTTTAGCATCAGTGGTGTAGTCTGTGCCATAAGCACGAATACGCCATATGCTTACTTTTTCCGTTTGCGTACAATGATTTCTGCGGATCACTATTTATGTATACTCTCGATAAACCCACTTGTTTTGCTGCTTCATAAGTCCATAATCTACTGTCGTGATACCTTCCCCATTAACTGTATCCAGTGCAGTGATTCTTTTTTGTAATTGGTACATTGTCACTTCTTCATTCTACCTTTCCCCGCCCCTGACAACTTATCGTAGTTAACAGGTGAAAGGGAAATATGGCAGTGGAGTGGAGACACTCTCATGCTGAAACAATGTTAAAATTAATAAAATAACAAAAAATGTGAGGAACTGAGAAACATCATGTAGTGTTTCAGCAGCAAAACTTTTATTGAAAAAGGCACGGTTTTTGTGTGCTTGAATGACTTGTATGTGGGAGAGAAAGAGACAGAGAGCGCTGTTCATAGATCAGTGGATTTTTAAACTGTTTGATGCGAAGGACTTACAAATTAAATAATCATCTTGCAGGAAATATGATTCCCTTCCTAAATTATAAAAACAGCTATGTTGTTACATACATAAATACACACTTATACTGTATGGGAAAAATATTAGGCATCATAAGTATAAATATAAATAGCAGTTTTCTAAATTAAATAACTGGCCGGGCCACTGTACTAAAGCCAAAGCAAATTAAAAAAAATATTATCACGTGTTTGTGAGAGAGGTCGCGCAGCACTGATACAACGGCACTTTTTAATCCATATACTAACGCGCTTGTTTTCATACAAAATAAATATGTAACATAATTAACACAATAACGTAACATACGTTTCTCAACACTGAGAATGAATGAATAAAACGCCTGTTTCTCCAGACTCGCGCTTATCAGTAGGCTAATCCACAAATCACATCACTTTCATAATCACTAACGTTAAGCCATAGCGATTTCAAGATTTATAGTTCAGCATTACTTGAGCATTTTGTTATTTGCATGACTGAATGATGTCTTCCTCTTTTCTGAGTGACCATGAATAACTTAACGGAGAATTTTAAGATAATCCATGCAATCTGTGTGATCATCGAATCCATAAGATTAAGTTAACTCAACAATCAACTTTCCACATCGACCCGAGGCCGTTTACCTTCAGAATCAGGAATCAGAAGTACGGGAGTGGAAGGGGGATCGAGCGGGATTCTTTATTGGTGACGATTTTCAGTCTCTTTTTAATGATAGGCCTTACGCATCTGTCAATCATCCCCGCTTGCTATTTGGGGAATGAACCCAGCGCTATGATTGGTCGAGCTGCTCTTCTTTTGCTGTTGCTTGATTTGAGGACAGCGCGTGCACAGAGGCGTCACCAGGTTTTTGCGTAGTTTAGAGTGACAAATCGTACCAGCGTATTTTGAAGTCAAAATGCGTATCCGCTACGCAAAATGCGTACAAGGTTGGCAGGTCTGAAAACTTTATAATCTGTCCGACTTTTGTAGTCGATTTTACTCATCTCAGTATAGCAATAGAGTTTGGTAAAAGCTGTTCATTCATTCACACACAAAAACGCAATTCATTTTGAAACAGTATTTTTCCAGCTGTAGTAGCTACACAACAGCGCACATCTGTGCGTTCATTCATTCACACACAGAAACGCGATTCATATTTAAACAGTATTTTTGCGTGTACAGACACTTGCGATTAGAACAAAGCAAATATATAACTGACCTATTCCTGGATCCGTTGATCCTCGAAATGAAACTTCCAGCACTTCTGAGGTAAATTTTCCAGGATTATTATTAAAGGAGACATATCATGCTTTTAAATTGTTCCTTTTTACATATAAATCATACATTTGTAGTCTATATAAAGCGGAACTGCAATGCTCGGGTCTGAATTCCTCATTATTATAGCTCCACAGGCCCCTTTTCTACCCCTTTTCTGATGTGCGTCTGAGAGCAACTCGTTTTGGTGCGGTCTCTTTAAATACAATTGAGACACTTCATACCCCGCCCACACTCGGTTCAACTCCACCCCGTTCGGCCATTTTTGTAGTTTGATAGCAGAGATATGATTATGATTACGGAGCCGGAGCGAGATGAAAATGAAGACGACGAACCTGTAGAACAACGTCTTCATATGGATGTATCGCAATGGTGTGTAACGTTACTGTATTTACACATGAAACTTTGGTCTTCCGACCTTTTACCACCGTGTCGATTTATTTTGATTAATATGTGCGAGGGAGAGAGAGCAAGACAGCGTCTAGTTTGGAGACGGTGATGTCTTGTTTACACTTTCGCCTGGCTCTGAAGAGAGAGAGTGAGCGCGCGCGCGACCGGGTCTCTCTCTCTGCTCGTTCTTTCAGTTAAACATGTGTCCTGTAACAAGTGCAGTAGTTCATCTACATTAAACGGTGTAATGAAGCGTGTGGGTTACTACATCCAACAACCGAACATTTTAACTTACCCTCTCGTAACTTCTGCATCCTTTAGCTTGGACTACAAAATTGCAGCGAGAAATAAAAATGGTGGATTGCTCAAAGTGTTGGGCCGGAAGTCAATGTCCTTATTTGGCAGTTCCGCTGCAAATACTGTGACGTAATAGTTCAAAAAACGTCATAGATAACAGAAAAATCGGAACAGGTTGAAAAATATGACCAAAACAGAATATAAAGATATCAATGAAGCACCTGAAGAGAATAATTTCATATTTTCTGTACTTCTAAACACTCCAAATATACAACAAAATGCATTTAAGGGCTAAAAAAGTGCATTTGGCATGATATGTCCCCTTTAAGATAGTATTATTCCTCTCAGCGTCGTAAAGTACATGAGTCTGAAAGTGAACTCACGGTGTGTGTTATCCAGCTGATGTGGGCGTTTCACAGGTTTGCATGGATCGCCTCGGATTATTTGCGTTTGAATAGCGCGCGCTCTCTGTGGGCGGGGTCATATTAAAACATAATGAGCTGAGATGAGAACGACTGACATCTCTCTCTTTTCATACATATTACATAAACTGAGAATATTTGTTTTTTTATATAAATTCATTTAAAAGAAGAGAGTTCAAGCTTCATGCCTGTGTGACTGTATGCCTGTTTGACTGAATATTCGCTGAGTTACAGTTCATTTTCGGACGCGTTTCAGAATGGACTTCACTGACAGAGAGAAAGCAGAACTCGCATCATGTTTATTTTTCTTTATTTGGCAAAAAGCACAACACTTTGTTTTTATTGTGAGTATACACAAAAAAAAATACACACTTAACAGGATCGATTGATGTATGAAACGTGTATGGAAGATCAAAGTCAACAGAGTATTTAGAATCTCTTTTGCACTGATAAGGAAAAACGCGAGCTGGTATCGCCGGCGATACTGCCGACCCCAGGGGGTTAAACTTGCATTTTCCTGTTGATGTGTTTCTTGTTGCTTTTAACAATTGTTTATTATGTGTACAGCGCTTTGAGAAGCTGCTTTTAAAGGTGCTTTATAAAATAAAGGTTATTATAACGTTATATTTTTTGTTGCTGGTGTTTATTTTATGAATAAAATAAATATTAAAATGAATATTTTTATGGAGTAACCGTTTTATAAAAGCAATAAGCCCCTTGACGCCGTATTTTACAGTGGATTTAGAACAGCTAAGGGGGTTTTAGGCACTCCACTCTGAATAATTAATCATTTAATAATTAACATAATTTACAATGAATATAACTCCAAAGCTATGTTTAAATGATTATGTTTCCGCTGAAATTTTCGGCTATGATAGCATTCTGCTGTAAAATGTTGACTTTTAAATTTCACTGGTTACAGAGCTAGAGCTACTATTTTACAGGAATTTTGTTTATGATTCACATGCAATAGTTTATGCTTTAGATGACCCACATGAAAATAAAATAAGGTTTCTTAGGAGGCAGAATGATGTTGCTGCCAATCTTTTGAAATAGACACGTCAATAAAATGATCAATGTTAAATAAAAATGCTGTCTAGGTAGGCAGTTCCCCAGATGTTGAAACTATTGAGCTATTGAGAAAGTTTTTGTTGGAAGTTACCTGCAGGACAATAGGCAGCTGCTCCGGTGGGTTTCTGTTCTCCACGCCCATTGTCAGCCACACCTGAAAGGCTGTCAGCTGCTCAGCGAAGAATGGACTATGCTGTGAATAAACAAACAAACATACTCTATTGTGATACAGAAAAAAAAAGAAAGCACACACAAGTGAAGCAGTGAAAGAGCACTTTGTTAAATCAGCCATAAACAGTGTACATAAGTGTTTAGGATGGCTGTATTGACAATCCCAGTAGAGTTATATAAGTCTTATACATAATACTTTCTCTCCTGCCCCATCACTCATTTACTCACCTTACCCATCTCAAGTCTTTTCACTTTCTGTGTGAAAGTGATGTTAATTCATCCAGCGCACATACCTGTATTAACTTCCTGTTTTCGGTCGAAGTCCACAGTAGTCGATTGTCGAGTTCTCCACTGTTGCTTAGTTACCTATGATCACGCGCGTGAACTCGACAATCGACTACTGTGGACTTCGACCGAAAACAGGAAGTAAATACAGGTATGTGCGCTGGCTGAATTAACATCACTTTTATTCATATCTTTCACATCTACTGCAGTCAGATTCACCGTGTTCACTCTGAAGGAATCACTCACAATGGCTGGGCACTTGTAATGACACATCAAGGATGTTAAGAGGCTAAAAGCAGGTTTATAACTTGCCCCATTTAAGTCAACAGGGTGCAAATTTTAAAAAGAGGATAACACGTTTTTTTGTCGTTGTTCTCTGTACTGACAGCACCCCAAATTTACAAAAAAATTAGCTCAATGTTAAAATTGACCGGAGTTCTCCTTTAATGTGGGAGAGGCAATGAAACATTTAGCTGAACTTCAGCTTCTTTTTCTGTGGTTGAAGTTAACTTAATATTCCATTTCTGTATCATATTGTTTAAACATTTAGAAAAAACTAACTACAGACACTAAAAAGGCATGGTACTAATAGAAAACTGAACAGCATTCAGAAAAAAATTGCACTCAGAGGGGTGGTGTGACCAGATTAAATTCAATGACTAACAATGGGGAATATACAATTCACTGAGTATGATTAGAGATTGTACAACTAATTCATCATAAGTAGGACTACAGTGCTAATACGAGGAAAAGGAACAATAGATGTAAGAGACACTGAATTACTGATCAGGTAATAGCCCTTTCTCTGTGATCTTCACTCAGAGCCAGTATAAGTCATGCTCACCCTGAAGGCTGTGCCCTCCTCGATGATGGTGGGAAGCTGGGAGAGGCAGATGTCCACCGCAAGGTCCCATGCTTGCCTGGACACACACACACACACACACACACACACACGCACACACACGCACACACACGCACACACACGCACACACACAAAGATGCCACACTAGTCAATCCCACAATCACGTTTCTTGCTGTGAGAGTCTAGGCTCTGATCACATGAAAAGATGCACTGGCACATTTTTTATTCATGACACTCATTATTAAGGGAGAGAGGAGCCTGTAAATTTACCCGTTTGAAATCTTTGAGAAAGATTATTTAACTTCTACACTTAAAGGGTTAGTTCACCCACAGATGAAAATTCAATCACCATTCTGTACACAACTGTAAACATAAAAACTAAAAATTAAATTGGTATAAACTTTTCCTGTAAATGAATAAGATATTTGGTTCTCAAATTGTTTTGCAACAGGACCCTAATTTTACATTGGGCAACCCAACACAGTACCAAAATTGTATTTAATTTAACCTTGAGCCAGTGGCGTGCATTGCCGATTGGGTGGGTTTGTTTTGAGCCCCTGCTCCTTTAATCGTGAAAGTGTCCTTTTCGGTCGCATTGCGGAGCCCCGCGGAACATGATTTCCCCCGCCCCGGAACGCAATTTCGACCCTGCCCCCGCGGAGGTCTGTGCACGCCACTGCCTTGAGCAGATTTGTTCATGGTTTTTGAGGACGGAGGCAAGTTACATAATTATCCATGTTGGGATCTGCCTAATTTGGCTAGCCATTTAGTGACAGATGGATCTGCACCAAAATACAGTAAGCTTTGATTGGACACATTTCTTTTGACGTCAAAAGATACTGTATTGGAAGTGTCTTCACTTCCTTTTTAAAAATGAATTAGCCTATTTATCTCACTATACTAACTCTGTATAATTATACGGTTAGTTGCACTTACTGCAGCACAAGTTGAGAAGCACTGCTTAATAGTATCTGCATGTAATCTTCACTGCACTTCTCAAAGGCTGCATGTTAAATTATTACATAAGAACTAATCTCTTGACACTCCACATACAGAAGCAGCACTGAACTTTTAGACCTCCATCACACACTGAGGTTTAACATTGCTTTTTTTTTTTTTTTTTTTTTACATTGCTGTATTTTCCTTTGCCACATAGGCTGAGAGAATTGCTTTGATCACAGAACCCGCAACACTTTGGCTATATTTAATTCATGACATTACATAATACATCAAAAGTGTTGTCCACTGAAGAGCCAGAACTACAGCTGTGACTATAATACACTTTGCTAGTCTCTAATCACCAGGATTTCTCCCAGTGGAATGTAAATATACAAAAAGAGTGACCCCACTATCATTAGGCCAGCTTCAATAGTGGATCATGACAACAGGCAACAGCATAGGGCCTTTCTTCAGGCTTTAAAGGCCCCTTATTATGCAAAATTCACTTCTGCATGCTGTTTGGACATAAATGTGTGTTGGCAGTGTGTGTACACAACCAGCCAATAGTGATAAAAATCCACTCACTCCTTTTTTATTAATCCCCATAAATCATCAGCAGTGTCTCCCAACGACCTGTTTTCAGAATGCTGTTTTAGTGACGTCACTAAAGCCACAGGCCCCGCCCACGAGTGTTGACAGACACTGCCGTTTCAACACAGACCCGCCCTGATCGAGTTCACAGCTGCTGCACTGACGAGAATGTCTCCCAAGCGTTGTAGGTGTTGTGTGGCTGGATGTATTAATCCACATAGCTCTCTCTATTTACTCCCGAAATCTGAGGCAGCCGCTGAAGACGAGGTGGAATTGTTTTGTTTTTAAAGAAAATGCTCCCTCAACTCTACCGAAATTCGTTGATATGTACTTGCACACTTCTTATAACTTACTGTGTTTACTCAACTCTTACGGTGATTTTCTGAAGTAAAACTGACGCTTCATCTTTTGTGTGATGTACAATAAACTTTATTAAACTCATCAGTAACGTTATATGTTTGATCATCATTCGGACCTGGTCCGAAACAGCAGACTTGTAGGCTATTAATAATGGATACATACAAGCAGATGACAAATACGTTATAACTGTAATTAAACTACTAAACTATACCTGGTCCATCTCTATACAGCAACTCTGTAGGCATTATTGTCCGACTCAAAATGAACACCGTCATTGAGAGTTTCTGATATTATCATCATTCCGTGAGATGAAATTGTCCTGAGAGACTGAGTGCGAGCTCATGAAGCTCCGCCCCCTGTGCCATCCAGCAGCAGCTTATTTGCATTTAAAGGGCACACACTAAAACAGTGCGTTTTTCTGAGCCCTAAAAAAAGACAATTTAAACATGCTGTAAAAAATGATCTGTTGGGTATTTTGAGCAAAAACTTCACATACACACTCTGGGGCCATCAGAGACTTATTTTACATCTTGTGAAAAGGGGCATAATACGGGACCTTTAATATCCTCACTCCACTGCTCTATTGTGTCTTGTAAGTTTTGCAGATTGATCTGCTTTTCCCTCTAACTTTTTCAGAGAAGCTCTATGTGCTATACTTCCGGAAATTCCCACTGCTGCTTCAATATGTGTCGTCCCATGAAAAAAAAAAAAAGTCTCCTCCGAGACCTTTATATTATTATTGTTTATATTTATTATTAATAATATACATTACTTGCGTAATATGCTGATAAATTAACCAATTTGTTGTTCTAAATTAACATGTTGAATTGAAAGCCCTGATAATAATGATGGACACTGGACTGATCATTTCACAAAGATCATTCTCTCTGTCTGTTTCCTGTATTGTTTCTCACTCCTTTACTCCCTTCCCTGCTTTATCATGTCTCCTGCTAATAGCAGAAGGCACCATATTTCCTCTAAAATGTTCCCATAACTCTTTCCTTCTTTACCAAATGTTCCCTCTGTTTCCGCCTCTCTCCATATCTCATCTCCTGTTTCATAAGCTCAGAAGAACTTTCTGCCTAGTGTAACTGAAGAGCTCTGATACTCCATTATGAAACTGAAATCTATTACTCTCTTGCTAATGGCATGTTATGAGATTCAATCTTCAACTACTGTGAAGAACAAAGCACTATCATACACTGTTGAGGATTACACAATGCAGGTTTAGCCAACAGCATGATACTGATGACAGAAAATGGGGAGAGAGCTGGGGAATGAAGATTCGTAATATAGTTCATGTAAAATGTAGAGGGAGAGAGCTATGAGTAAAATACCAATGTAAATAAATGAATAGTGCCGTTCACTCTGGGAATAAAAGAAAAAGCTCTCTTTCTCCGTGGGATGTTGTTTAAAACCTGGCGCATCGATTTGACTTCTAGTAGAAATATAATAAAACAGAATGTCACTGTTACTGAGAGGTTGTGACTTGAGTTGAAATCATGGTTACCTCAATACTGTTACCAGTAGTCAATAACGTTACCAGTGAAATTTCATGATTCACAATAAGAATTTTGCCACAGCAAAATAATGCGCTACTGAATACAAAACTTTAATTAAAAATATAATTATATTATAATTTATTACAAATACATATTTATTTATTTTGATATTTATTAAATATCAATAAAAACATTAACATATGAAACATTACTTTATATGTCATTGAAATATTACTTTAATTAAAACAGTGGCATAAGGCCTTGAAGCAGTTAGGCATGGATTATTATTAGGGGCCAAGCACCTATTGTATTTGTTCCGGTTCTTATTAGGGGCCAAGCACCGAAGGTGCGGAGGCACCTATTGTATCTGTTCCATTTCTTCTTATTATTATTCTTCCGCCATGGGAGTCTATGGCAGCCCATAGAACCGATTGCGGGAAAGTTGTTTTGGTTTGAAATTCTGATAGAGGACAGTCCCAACATTAAATACACCAATTTTGGTGTTTCTAAGTCTTTCCCTCTAGCGCCACCACCTGTCCAAAATTTCACTTTAACAATTTCACATTGTTGATCTGACACTTTCAGCCATGTCTTGTCGTCTTATTCTGCTTGGCCTCGGTAATTGCTGCTTGCAGCTATATTTAGGGGCCAAGCACCGAAGGTGCGGAGGCACCTATTGTATCTGTTCCCGTTCTTATTAGGGGCCAAGCACCGAAGGTGCGGAGGCACCTATTGTGTTTGTTCCGGTTCTTATTAGGGGCCAAGCACCGAAGGTGCGGAGGCACCTATTGTGTTTGTTCCGGTTCTTATTAGGGGCCAAAGCACCGAAGGTGCGGAGGCACCTATTGTATCTGTTCCGGTTCTTATTATTATTATTAGGGGCCAAGCACCGAAGGTGCGTAGGCACCTATTGTATCTGTTCCCGTTCTTATTAGTGGTGCTTGCTGAAAGCAAGGCATCACTATTGTTATTGCTCATACTTATTATTATTAGTGGTGCTTGCTGAAAGCAAGGCATCACTATTGTTATTGCTCATACTTATTATTATTATTAGTGGTGCTTTTTTGAAAGCATCACTATTGTTATTGCTCATACTTATTAGTGGTGCTTTTTTGAAAGCATCACTATTGTTATTGCTCATACTTATTATTTTTAGTGGTGCTTTTTTGAAAGCATCACTATTGTTATTGCTCATACTTATTATTATTCTTTTTATTATTCTGGACAAAAGTTTGGCGCGTAACTCGCCCCGCACCGTTTGTCACAGACCCCTGAGTGAGGTGTCAAATCGAGCGGCTCATTGAGGAGAGGTGTGCTATGACTTTTCTAAGCGATCGGGTGTACGATGTTCGCACAGCGGACGAAAAAGCGGCCAAAAAAGTCCCATTGACTTTACATTGGGAGTTCTAAAAATATTTGAATCCCAACCGACGTTTTCACACACACAGACTCCAAAGGGCCTGACACCCCTGCGTCTCTCCCTCTCTCTCTCCCTCAGAGGATTTATATTATCAAGCAACCAATAAGTAATGGCCTAAAATCTTCATAGCCACACCCTAGCAACCAGTTTCAGCACGCTAGCAACCACTAAGAGCTCCATAGCAACCACCCTAAACAAAAAAAAAAACATTTTTTTATTTTTTTTTATTTTTTAAAGCAGTTTTACTCTCGTGGCCTTGCGATATCGCTCCATGCTGGTGCCTATTCGGCCATAGGCACGAGGCCGTAGGCCGAGTGCCGTACAGAAGGCACTCGTTATTAAAGATTTTAAGAACTCTATAAAAACTCCATAGTAACCATATTTGACAACTACCAACCACCTAGTAACACCATAGCAACTAACAAAAACACCTTAGCAACCACCCTGAACACCCTAGCAACGTCTAGAAATGCTCTAGTAACCACAAAAACTCTAGCAAGCACCCAGAACACCCTAGCAACTGCCTAACAACCACCTAGAACACCTAGCAACTGCCTAGCAACCACCCAGAACACCCTAGCAACTGCCTAGCAATGCCCTAGCATCCACCTAGAATACCACAGCAACTGCCTAGCAACACCACAGCAACCACCCAGAACACCCTAGCAACCACCTAGCAACGCCCTAGCAACCACCAAGAATACCCTAGCAACTGCCTAGCAACCACCCAGAACACCTTAGCAACTGCCTAGCAACACCATAGCAACCACCCAGAACACCCTAGCAATTGCCTAGCAATGCCCTAGCATCCACCCAGAATACCATAGCAACTGCCTAGCAACACCATAGCAACCACCCAGAACACCCTAGCAACCACCTAGCAACGCCCTAGCAAACACCAAGAATACCCTAGCAACTGCCTAGCAACCACCCGGAACACCTTAGCAACTGCCTAGCAACACCATAGCAACCACCCAGAACACCCTAGCAACCACCTGGCAACAGCATCTTGCTAAAAACATGCTGGCAACATGCTAATCAAGCTAGCATCATGCTAGCAACATGCTAATCATGCTAGAATCATGCTAGCAACATGCTAATCAAGCTAGCATCATGCTAATCAAGCTAGCATCATGTTAGCAACATGCTAATCATGCTAGCATTGTGCTACCAACATGCTAATAAAGCTAGCATCATGCTAACAACATGCTAATCAAGCTAGCATAATGCTAGCATCATGCTAGCATTATGCTAGCAAAATGCTAATCAAGCTAGCATCATGCTAGCAACATGCTAATCAAGCTAGCATAATGCTAACAACATGCTAATCGTGTTAGCATCTAGTTAAAAACATGCTAGCAAAATGCTAATCAAGCTAGCATCATGCTAGCAACATGCTAATCAAGCTAGCATCATGCTAGCAACATGCTAATCAAGCTAGCATAATGCTAACAACATGCTAATCGTGTTAGCATCTAGCTAAAAACATGCTAGCAAAATGCTAATCATGCTAGCATCTTGTTAAAAGCATGCTAGCAACATGCTAATCATGCTAGCATCTTGTTAAAAGCATGCTAAAAACATGCTAATCATGCTAGCATCTTGTTAAAAGCATGTTAGCAACATGCTTATCATGCTAGCATCATCCAACTAACATGCTAATCATGCTAACAACATTCTAATCCTGCTAGCATCATTCTAACAACATGTTAATCATAGTAAATCATGCTGGAATGTGGTAAATCGTAGTACATCATCTTAGAAACATGGTAAATCGTGGTAAATAATGCTAAAATGTGGTATATCATGGTATCACAACATGAAAATTGTGTTAGCATCTGCCCAGTGGCGAATTTTGCCACTGCAAGCACCACTTCACATTTTCTTCAGGAAATGTACATTCTAGTTCTTATTATTATTCTTCCACACAAAAGTTTGGCGCGAAACTCGCCCCGCACCGTTTGTCACAGACCCCTGAGTGAGGCGTCAAATCGAGCGGCTCATTGAGGAGAGGTGTGCTATGACTTTTCTAAGCGATCGGGTGTACGATGTTCGCATAGCGGACGAAAAAGCGGCCAAAAAAGTCCCATTGACTTTACATTGGGAGTTCTAAAAATATTTGAATCCCAACCGACGTTTTCACACACACCACTCCAAAGGGCCTGACACCCCTGCGTCTCTCCCTCTCTCTCTCCCTCAGAGGATTTATATTATCAAGCAGCCAATAAGTAATGGCCTAAAATCTTCATAGCCACACCCTAGCAACCAGTTTCAGCACCCTAGCAACCACTAAGAGCTCCCTAGCAACCACCCTAAACCAAAAAAAAACATTTTTTTATTTTTTTTTTATTTTTTAAAGCAATTTTACTCTCGTGGCCTTGCGATATCGCTCCATGCTTGTGCCTATTCGGGCATAGGCACGAGGCCGCAGGCCGAGTGCCGTACAGAAGGCACTCGTTATTAAAGATTTTAAGAACTCTATAAAAACTCCATAGTAACCATATTTGACAACTACCAACCACCTAGTAACACCATAGCAACTAACAAAAACACCTTAGCAACCACCCTGAACACCCTAGCAACGTCTAGAAATGCTCTAGTAACCACAAAAAACTCTAGCAAGCACCCAGAACACCCTAGCAACTGCCTAGCAACCACCTAGAACACCTAGCAACTGCCTAGCAACCACCCAGAACACCCTAGCAACTGCCTAGCAATGCCCTAGCATCCACCCAGAATACCATAGCAACTGCCTAGCAACACCATAGCAACCACCCAGAACACACTAGCAACGCCCTAGCAACGCCCTAGCAACCACCAAGAATACCCTAGCAACTGCCTAGCAACCACCAAGAATACCCTAGCAACTGCCTAGCAACCACCCAGAACACCTTAGCAACTGCCTAGCAACACCATAGCAACCACCCAGAACACCCTAGCAACCACCTGGCAACAGCATCTTGCTAAAAACATGCTGGCAACATGCTAATCAAGCTAGCATCATGCTAGCAACATGCTAATCAAGCTAGCATCATGCTAGCAACATGCTAATCATGCTAGAATCATGCTAGCAACATGCTAATCAAGCTAGCATCATGCTAATCAAGCTAGCATCATGCTAGCAACATGCTAATCATGCTAGCATTATGCTACCAACATGCTAATAAAGCTAGCATCATGCTAACAACATGCTAATCAAGCTAGCATAATGCTAGCATCATGCTAATCAAGCTAACATCATGCTAATCATGCTAGCATTATGCTAGCAACATGCTAATCAAGCTAGCATCATGCTAGCAACATGCTAATCAAGCTAGCATAATGCTAACAACATGCTAATAATGTTAGCATCTAGCTAAAAACATGCTAGCAAAATGCTAATCATGCTAGCATCTTGTTAAAAGCATGCTAGCAACATGCTAATCATGCTAGCATCTTGTTAAAAGCATGCTAGCAACATGCTAATCATGCTAGCATCATCCAACCAACATGCTAATCCTGCTAGCATCATTCTAACAACATGTTAATCATAGTAAATCATGCTGGAATGTGGTAAATCGTAGTACATCATCTTAGAAACATGGTAAATCGTGGTAAATAATGCTAAAATGTGGTATATCATGGTATCACAACATGAAAATTGTGTTAGCATCTGCCCAGTGGCGAATTTTGCCACTGCAAGCACCACTTCACATTTTCTTCAGGAAATGTACATTCTAGTTATTCTTCTTCTTTTTATTATTTTGGACAAAAGTTTGGCGCGTAATGCGCCCCGCACCGTTTGTCACAGACCCCTGAGTGAGGTGTCAAATCGACCGGCTCATTGAGGAGAGGTGTGCTATGACTTTTCTAAGCGATCGGGTGTACGATGTTCGCACAGCGGACGAAAAAGCGGCCAAAAAAGTCCCATTGACTTTACATTGGGAGTTCTAAAAATATTTGAATCCCAACCGACGTTTTCACACACACAGACTCCAAAGGGCCTGACACCCCTGCGTCTCTCCCTCTCTCTCTCCCTCAGAGGATTTATATTATCAAGCAGCCAATAAGTTATGGCCTAATCTTCATAGCCACACCCTAGCAACCAGTTTCAGCACCCTAGCACCCACTAAGAGCTCCCTAGCAACCACCCTAAACCAAAAAAAAATTTTTTTTAAATTTTTTTTAATTTTTTAAAGCAATTTTACTCTCATGGCCTTGCGATATCGCTCCATGCTTGTGCCTATCCGGCCATAGGCACGAGGCCGCAGGCCGAGTGCCGTACTGAAGGCACTCGTTATTAAAGATTTTAAGAACTCTATAAAAACTCCATAGTAACCATATTTGACAACTACCAACCACCTAGTAACACCATAGCAACTACCAAAAATACCTTAGCAACCACCCTGAACACCCTAGCAACGTCTAGAAATGCTCTAGTAACCACCAAAAAACTCTAGCAACCACCCAGAACACCCTAGCAACTGCCTAGCAACCACCCAGAACACCTAGCAACTGCCTAGCAACCACCCAGAACACCCTAGCAACTGCCTAGCAACGCCCTAGCATCCACCCAGAATACCATAGCAACTGCCTAGCAACACCATAGCAACCACCCAGAATACCCTAGCAACGCCCTAGCAACCACCCAGAATACCCTAGCAACCGCCTAGCAACGCCCTAGCAACCACCCAGAATACCCTAGCAACCGCCTAGCAACACCATAACAACCCCCCAGAACACCCTAGCAACTGCCTAGCAACACCCTAGCAACCACCCAGAATACCCTAGCAACCGCCTAGCAACACCATAGCAACCAACCAGAATACCCTAGCAACACCATAGCAACCACCCAGAATACCCTAGCAACTCCTTAGCAACCAGCCAGAATACCTTAGCAACCGCCTAGCAACACCATAGCAACCACCCAAAACAGCCTAGCAACCACCAAGAATACCCTAGCAACCGCCTAGCAACCACCCAGAATACCCTAGCAACCGCCTAGCAACACCATAGCAACCACCCAGAATACCCTAGCAACTGCCTAGCAACGCCCTAGCAACCACCCAGAACACCCTAGCAACCGCCTAGCAACCACCCAGAATACCCTAGCAACCGCCTAGCAACACCATAGCAACCACTCAGAATATCCTAGCAACTGCCTAGCAACGCCCTAGCAACCACCCAGAACAGCCTAGCAACTGCCTAGTAACGCCCTAGCAACCACCAATAATACCCTAGCAACCGCCTAGCAACCACCCAGAATACCCTAGCAACCGTCTAGCAACACCATAGCAACCACTCAGAATACCCTAGCAATTGCCTAGCAACGCCCTAGCAACCACCCAGAATACCCTAGCAACCGCCTAGCAACACTATAGCAACCACCCAGAACACCCTAGCAATTGCCTAGCAACGCCCTAGCAACCACCCAGAATACCCTAGCAACCACCTAGCAACACCATAGCAACCACTCAGAACACCCTAGCAACTGCCTAGCAACCACTTAGCAACCACCCAGAATACCCTAGCAACCGCCTAGCAACACCATAGCAACCACCCAGAATATCCTAGCAACTGCCTAGCAACCGCCTAGCAACACCATAGCAACCACCCAGAACACCCTAGCAACTGCCTAGCAACGCCCTAGCAACCACCCAGAATACCCTAGCAACCGCCTAGCAACACCATAGCAACCACCCAGAACACCATAACAACCACCCAGAACACCCTAGCAACCACCTAGCAAAGCCCTAGCAACCACACAGAACACCCTCGCAACACCCTAGCAACCACCTGAACAACATTAATAAGCCATATCTCAGCACCAGAACATCGTACAGACATGTTTGTTGGCTTGTATGCAATCATGTACCACACTCTAGCAACCGAGTGGCAAGTTTTGCCACTGCAAGCACCACTTCACATTTTCTTCAGGAAATGTACATTCTAGTTTTTCTTATTATTCCGGACAAAAGTTTGGCGCGTAACTCGCCCCGCACCGTTTGTCACAGACCCCTGAGTGAGGTGTCAAATCGACCGGCTCATTAAGGAGAGGTGTGCTATGACTTTTATAAGCGATCGGGGTGCGGTGTTCGCCCCAGGGGCGAAAAAGCGGCCAAAAAAGTCCCATTGACTTAACATTGCGACGAACTTTGACCACTCGTAGCTCTGAGCGAGGATTTCGGAGAAACGTGTGATTTGCCACATTTGAAGAGGCTGACAGGCTCTGTAAGAACATACCTCACAATGGGGTAAAAGTTGCACCCCTGGGGGGCAGGAGCGTCCCAAAGGTTCCCCATTGAAATTTTTCTAGTATTACATTCTTACTATTCCGGGAAAAATTTTGGGGCACTCCTCCTCCCGCAGCTTTTGTCACAGACCCATGAATGAGGCGTCAAATCGTGCGGCCTATTGAGGAGAAGTGTCCACTGACTTTTCTAAGAGATCGGGGGTACAGTGTTCGCCCCAGGTGCGAACGAAAAGCCAAAAAAGTCCCATTGACTTAACATTGCAACGAACTTTGACCACTCGTAGCTCTGAGCGAGGATTTCGGAGAAACGTGTGATTTGCCACAATTGAAGAGGCTGACAGGCTCTGTAAAAACATACCTCACAATGGGGTAAAAGTTGCACCCCTGGGGGGCAGGAGCGTCCCAAAGTTTCCCATTGACTTACAATGGTGTAGGACGGCCCATGAAATGGGCCGTCCTACACATTGCATAGGGATTTTGTATTGAACGTAGCTCTGGATCACAGTGTCATAGAGACAAGGGGGCGGGCTCATTTTACTCAGACGACCAATCAGTCTCTCAGGATCATGGTGAAGCTATCAAGCCACGCCCTAGCAACCATTTAGAGCACCTTAGCAACAAGTCCCATAGACTTCCATTGAAAGAGATCAAAGGGATATCTCCGGACTGAATTGTCATAGAAACATGGGGGTGGTCTCAGTTGACTCGGGGCAGCAAACAGCCAATCATGAATCACCTCAACACTTCCTAGCCCCTCCCTAGCAACCAATGTCGAGCACCTTAACAACCAAAATCCAAAGAGGGATATCTTCCATTCTGAATGTCACAGAGGCATGGGAGTTGGTTTATATCATTCATAGTGACAAGAAGCCTTTGCAGTTTCATCATTGGCAGCTGTCAAGCAACTCCATAGCAACCAAACAGATTACGCTAGCAACCAAAATCCAAAGAGGCATATCTTCCATTCTGAATGTCTCAGAGGCATGGGAGTTGGTTTATTTCATTCATAGTGACAAGAAGCCTTTGCAGTTTCATCATTGGCAGCTGCCAAGCTACTCCATAGCAACCAAACAGAGTACACTAGCAACCAAAATCCAAAGAGGTATATCTTCCATTCTGAATGTCACAGAGAAATGGGAGTTGGTTTATATAATTCATAGTGACAAGAAGCCTTTGCAGTTTCATCATTGGCAGCTGCCAAGCCACTCCCTAGCAACCAAACAGAGTACCCTAGCAACCGTTTAGCAAAACGTATATCTCTGTATCAGAACATCGTATAGAGATGGGAGTTGGTTTATATCATTTATACTAACAAGAAGCCTTTGCAGTTTCATCATTAGCAGCTGCCAAGTAACCCCATAGCAACCAAACAGAGTACCCTAGCAACCAAAATCCAAAGAGGTATATCTTTCATTCTGAATGTCGCAGAGGCATGGGAGTTGGTTTATATCATTCATACTGACAAGCAGCCTTTGGAGTTTCATGATTGGCAGCTTACAAGACACTCCCTAGCAAACAAACAGAGTACCCTAGCAACCAAAATCCAAAGAGGAATATCTTCCATTCTGAATGTCACAGAGGCATGGGAGTTGGTTTATATCATTCATACTGACAAGAAGCCTTTGGAATTTCATCATTTGCAGCTGCCAAGTAACTCCATAGCAACCAAACAGAGTACCCTAGCAACCAAAATCCAAAGAGGCATATCTTCCATTCTGAATGTCACAGAGACATGGGAGTTGGTTTATATCATTCATACTGACAAGCAGCCTTTGGAGTTTCATGATTAGCAGCTGCCAAGCCACTCCCTAGCAACCAAACAGAGTACCCTAGCAACCAAAATCCAAAGAGGGATATCTTCCATTCTGAATGTCACAGAAGCATGGGAGTTGGTTTATATCATTCATAATAACAAGAAGCCTTTGCAGTTTCATCATTGGCAGCTGTCAAGCAACTCCATAGCAACCAAATAGAGTACCCTAGCAACCAAAATCCAAAGAGGGATATCTTCCATTCTGAATGTCACAGAGGCATGGGAGTTGGTTTATATCATTCATAGTGACAAGAAGCCTTTGGAATTGCATCATTGGCAGCTGCCAAGTAACTACATAGCAACCAAACAGAGTACCCTAGCAACCAAAATCCAAAGAGGCATATCTTCCATTCTGAATGTCGCAGAGACATGGGAGTTGGTTTATATCATTCATAGTGACAAGAAGCCTTTAGAGTTTCATGATTGGCAGCTGACAAGCCACTCGCTAGCAACCAAATAGAGTACCCTAGCAACCGTTTAGCAAAACGTATATCTCTGCATCAGAACATCGTATAGAGATGGGAGTTGGTTTATATCATTCATACTGACAAGAAGCCTTTGTAGTTTCATCATTAGCAGCTGCCAAGCACCTCCATAGCAACCAAACAGAGTACCCTAGCAACCATTTTACAAGACCTACATCTCTGCATCAGAATATTGTATAGAGATGGGGGTTGGCTCATTAGTTTCGGTTGGAAAACAGTCTGTAAATATCACCATGGTAACTGTGTATTCACACCCTAGCAACCATTTAGAGCCACCTAGCAACCATATTGCAACATATAGAAGCCATATTTCAGCTCCACAACATCGTACAGACGTGGTTGTTGGCTCGTATGCAATCAAGTACAACACCCTAGCAACCGAGTGGCGAGTTTTGCCACTGCAAGCACCACTTCACATTTTCTTCAGGAAATGTACATTCTAGTTCTTTTTATTATTCTGGACAAAAGTTTGGCGCGTAACTCGCCCCGCACCATTTGTCACAGACCCCTGAGTGAGGTGTCAAATCGACCGGCTCATTAAGGAGAGGTGTGCTATGACTTTTATAAGCGATCGGGGGTGCGGTGTTCGCCCCAGGGGCGAAAAAGCGGCCAAAAAAGTCCCATTGACTTAACATTGAGACGAACTTTGACCACACGTAGCTCTGAGCGAGGATTTCGCAGAAACGTGTGATTTGCCACATTTGAAGAGGCTAACAGGCTCTGTAAGAACATACCTCACAATGGGGTAAAAGTTGCACCCCTGGGGGGCAGGAGCTGCCCAAAGTTGCCCCATTGACTTACTATGGGGAAGGAACGTCCCATGAAACACACATGCTTTTCCTACTATGGTAAATTGCATAGGGACTTTGTACTGAACGTAGCTCTGGATCACAGTGTCATAGAGACAAGGGGGAGGGCTCATTTTACTCAGACGACCAATCAGTCTCTCAGGATCATTGTGAAGCTATCAAGCCACGCCCTAGCAACCATTTAGAGCCCCTTAGCAACAAGTTCCATAGACTTCCATTGAAAGAGTTCAAAGAGATATCTCCAGACTGAATTGTCATAGAAACGTGGGGGTGGTCTCATTTGACTCGGGGCAGCAATCAGCCCATCATGAATGACCTCAACACTTCCAAGCCCCTCCCTAGCAACCATTGTCGAGCACCCTATCAACAAAAATCCAAAGAGGGATATCTTCCATTCTAAATGTCACAGAGGCATGGGAGTTGGTTTGTATCATTCATACTGACAAGCAGCCTTTGGAGTTTCATCATTGGCAGCTGCCAAGCCACTCCCTAGCAACCAAACAGAGTACCCTAGCAACCAAAATTCAAAGAGGGATATCTTCCATTCTGAATGTCACAGAGAAATGGGAGTTGGTTTATATCATTCATAGTGACAAGAAGCTTTTGCAGTTTCATCATTGGCAGCTGCCGAGCAACTCCATAGCAACCAAACAGAGTACCCTAGCAACCAAAATCCAAAGAGGGATATCTTCCATTGTGAA
Source organism: Abramis brama (assembly GCF_963993115.1). Classification (NCBI taxonomy): domain Eukaryota; kingdom Metazoa; phylum Chordata; class Actinopteri; order Cypriniformes; family Leuciscidae; genus Abramis; species Abramis brama. The sequence continues at coordinate 22,562,577 of NC_139973.1, forward strand.
TGTCACAGAGGCATGGGAGTTGGTTTATACCGTTCGTAGTGACAAGCAGCCTTTGCAGTTTCATCATTGGCAGCTGCCAAGCAACTCCATAGCAACCAAACAGAGTACCCTAGCAACCGTTTAGCAAAACGTATATCTCTGCATCAGAACATCGTATAGAGATGGGGGTTGGCTCATTAGTTTCAGTTGGAAAACAGTCTGTAAATATCACCATGGTAACTGTGTTTTCACACCCTAGCAACCATTTAGAGCCACCTAGCAACCATATTGCAACATATAGAAGCCATATTTCAGATCCACAACATCGTACAGACATGGTTGTTGGCTCGTATGCAATCATGTACAACACCCTAGCAACCGAGTGGCGAGTTTTGCCACTGCAAGCACCACTTCACATTTTCTTCAGGAAATGTACATTCTAGTTATTATTATTCTTCCTTCTTCCGACTGGGAGTCTATGGCAGCCCATAGAACCGATTGCGGGAAAGTTGTTTTGGTTTGAAATTCTGATAGAGGACAGTCCCAACATTGAATACACCAATTTTGGTGTTTCTAAGTCTTTCCCTCTAGCGCCATCACCTGTCCAAAATTTCACTTTTATTTTGCTAATAACTTTTGAACCGTAAGGCCAATCAACAAAATACTTTTTTCCTCTGATTCCTGAGCTCATGCCGATTCGATTGCACCCTATGTCGTCATTTTCCGGCATATAAACATGGCCGCCATTTTGAATTTTCCAAAAAAGCTACTTTTTCGAACTCGTCCTAGACGGTTTGTCAGTCAAAGTCAGTCATTTTTTACGTGTTTTTTCATATAAATGTCTATAACTCTGAAGCGAATTGACATATTTTCACCAAAATTGACACACATATGTATGGGCTCACTCTGGGGACACATAAAAAAAATTGTGGGACTGAGCCTCTTGGTGGCGCTATAATAGAACAAAACATGAAATTCCCATTGACTTCAATACACTTTTGTGAAATAAAATGCTATTTTCATTCAAAACCTACTTTTTCGAACTCCTCCTACACCGTTTGTCTGATTTTCACCAAAATCGAATCGTATCATCTCCAGATCGTGCCGACTAAAAGTTATGGATTTCGTGTCGATAGACGAAACCGTTTTCATATAGCGCAGCAGCAAAGTTGAGGCATGATGCTAAAAGCATTATTCAGGCTTTATCTCTGCAATGCCTTGACATATTGACACCAAACTTTGTATGTGTCATTGTCACTTCACTCTGACCACATCACATCAGTTTTGTAACTGCGCCACCTATTGGTCGAAAGTGATAATCCATTAAATCATATTTTTAATTATTGTTTCTATGATTTTTCAGGCATTTTGCCTAAAATCCTCTTTAAATGTCTTTAATTGCTCATTGTTGCAGTTGATCTGACACTTTCTGCCATGTCTTGTCGTCTTATTCTGCTTGGCCCCGGTAATTGCTGCTTGCAGCTATATTTAGGGGCCAAGCACCGAAGGTGCGTAGGCACCTATTGTATCTGTTCCCGTTCTTATTATTATTCTTCATTTTTCCGACTGGGAGTCTATGGCAGCCCATAGAACCGATTGCGGGAAAGTTGTTTTGGTTTGACATTCTGATAGAGGACAGTCCCAACATTAAATAAACCAATTTTGGTGTTTCTAAGTCATTCCCTCTAGCGCCACCACCTGTCCAAAGTTTCACTTTTATTTTGCTAATAACTTTTGAACCGTAAGGCCAATCAACAAAATTCTTTTTTCCTCTGATTCCTGAGCTCATTCCGATTCGATTGCACCCCATGCAAAAAAGCTACTTTTTCGAACTCGTCGTAGACGGTTTGTCCAATTTGCACGAAAATTGAACCAGATCATCTTCAGGTAGTGCTGACAAAAAGTTCGATAAACGCTCAAACAAATTTTACGTAGCGCCTGCAAAAACAGTCGTAAGGCTGTATCTCCGCAACAGTTTATCGTATTCAGACCAAACTTGGTACATGTCATCACAAGCATGACCTGAGGCTACATGCTGCGTTTCGGCGCAGCGCCACCTACTGTTCCGGAGATATGAAAAATAGCTATTTTTGCTTATAACTTCTGAACAGTTTGTCCAAAAATCATAAAATTGGTCTCTTTAGATTCAGGGCAACATGCCGATTTGACTGATATCCATTTTGACCATATCGGCCATTTTGACTGTCGGCCATTTTGAATTTTGTCCTAAAATGCTGTATTTTAAGAATGCATGAACGAATTGTTACGAAACTTGGTATGGGTCATCAGCACAATGTCCTGAAGGAGTGTGAGAAGTTTCGAAACAGCGCCACCTAGTGGTGAATTTTTTTCTCAAATGCTTATAACTTTGGGTGTGGTCGACTTATTTTCACGAGACTCATCTCATTAGACTCCTGAATCATTGCCGAGTCCCACGATACCAAACATGCTAGGTTTCGCCTTACGGTTTGTGTAGCGTTGTGATTTAGCGCTTAAAAAACATTAGGCGATATCTTTGAAACCGTTTGTCCGATCGAGACGAAACCACCATCAGAAGTTTGGAATCATAGCTTGTTAACTAAACAACAATGCCCAAATGCGAAAATATTGATAGTAAGGGGTAGTAAAATTCAATCAAAGTCATGTGTCAGTCATTTTTTACGTGTTTTTTCATATAAATGTCTCTAACTCTGAAGTGAATTGAGATATTTTCACCAAAATTGGCACACATATGTATGGGCTCACTCTGAGGACACATAAAAAAAATTGTGGGACTGAGCCTCTTGGTGGCGCTATAATAGAACAAAACATGAAATTCCCATTGACTTCAATACAGTTTTGTGAAATAAAATGCTATACTAAACAAATGCATTGGTGTAATATTACGAAACTCAGAATGTGCCAACAACACCATGCCCTGAATGTACTCAAAATATTTCGAAACAGCGACACCTAGTGGTCAAAAGTTATACCAAAATTTCCAAAAAGGCTAATAACTTTTGAATAAATCTGGCTATTGAAATGCCACTGGTCTGAATAGATTCCTTGGGTCAAGCCGAGAACATAGATACCAAGTTTACCTTATTTGGCAGAACTTCCTGTCCGCCATCTTGATTTTCAGTCAAAACCTACTTTTTCGAACTCCTCCTAGACCGTTTGTCCGATTTTCACTAAAATCGAATCGTATCATCTCCAGACCGTGCCGAATAAAAGTTATGGATTTCATGTCGATAGACGAAACCGTTTTCGTATAGCGCAGCAGCAATTATGCCAATAGCACTATTCAGGTTTTATCTCTGCAATGCCTTGACATATTGACACCAAACTTTGTATGTGTAATTGTCACTTCACTCTGACCACATCACATCAGTTTTGTAACTGCGCCACCTATTGGTCGAAAGTGATAATCCATTAAATCATATTTTTAATGATTGTTTCTATGATTTTTCAGCCATTTCGCCAAAAAAACTCTTTAAATGTCTTTAATTGTTCATTGTTGCAGTTGGTCTGACACTTTCAGACATGTCGGCATGTCTTGTCATCTGATTCTGCTTGGCCCCGGTAATGGCTGCTTGCAGCTATATTTAGGGGCCAAGCACCGAAGGTGCGGAGGCACCTATTGTTTTTGTTCCGGTTCTTATTATTAGGGGCCAAGAACAATTGTTTTCGTTCCGGTTCTTATTATTATTCTTCATTTCACTTCAGCGCCACCACCTGTCCAAAGTTTCACTTTTATTTTGCTAATAACTTTTGAACCGTAAGGCCAATCAACAAAATGCTGTCTTTGTGTTTGAACATTGCACATTTTAAACAGGACACGCATTAGCTGAATAAATGTTAGCCAATACATAGTTATAGAAAACAGTTGACAATGAATAGACAGGAGTCCAATAATATGTAACGACTGGGCTATGAATCATTCTTTCATTTGTTTTGAATTAACAATTCTGACTCTGTGTTTTCTGAGCACATTCCTTCTGAAACCCAAAGCCTTTTACACTCTGAACTCATTGAATGTAAATCAGGACTCTCGAGCATCTAAATTACTGGCATGGAGCCACCAAGTCTGGGTTTAGATAGTCTCGCGTAGCCAGACCTTCAGACTGACGGCAGAAGGTCTGGACTCTATCGCAGCTTTTCTTGGCCAAGAGGACGTTTGACTGACATATAACGCAACCAATGACAGTTCGTTTTGTTCCGCATCATGTTTAGGGGCGTGCCAATATAATGTCGATGTCCCTACAATAACAGACCGGCATGCATTTAATAAATTATTCATTCAAGAACGTTGTGCAAGTTTACTGCAACAATGGAGCCGCAAACTTAACATACTTTTGAAAATCCAGCGTTTAGTTGATCCTGGTAAGCGCTCATTTGTCTCAGTTGTAAACACAACGGCTTTCTTCTTCCACGAGGGGTTTTGGCGTCACGGCATTTGTTTCCAGACGGACCGTTAAAGAACGCGACACACACGTCTCGCGGACATCCTGTAGAATTCAACCAATCAGGTCGCGACTTCGAAACTCCTGAAGTGTTTCCAGAAAAGTGTGCCATATGCATCAGACGTTTAGCCAACGTTCCGTGGGCGTGACGTCTGAGGCTGAGACTAGGGTTTAGATTGCTCTCTGACACCCTTTTACGACTCTGCAATCCTCTCAGAGACACTCCAGAACCTAAAACCAACATTTTTCTTCCCCTGTGGTGAGCTTCAAAGAGACCCACAGAAGAGATAAGGACTTTCTCCTGACACAGACAGTCCAACACACACACACACCCAAACTTTGAACATTAAACTCATCATAAAGTCATTTCTAAAGGTATATGATATATTTTGTGATGTGTTGCATGTTTCCCATGTTACAATAGCATAGCCATGATTTTTCTAGTCATGTAAGTGAACTTTAAATACCTATAATCGTGCTTTTGATTGTAACTTTGTATCCTTAACTGTTTTATATTTCATTCTTGGTATCTGTTTAACCGTCTCGCTCTGACTGAACCAACCGTATACAGGAGATTACAGTAAAATGTATTATTCTATGTGTACCATCTTTCTGGGTAGAAATGACGAGTTCTAAACGCCGTCATAAACTATGTAGATGAACCGTCCGACAGGACAAAGGAAACTTTTCCCGCTTCAGATTCTCGGATGGTCATTGGCGTGAACCCATCCTTTCCATAAGAGACTGACACAGAAAGTTTCTCCAGAGCACTTTTTCTGTGAGAGTTGTCCCACGACTCCTTAGGGAGTTTTTCTCCGTTTTTCTTTCTTTGTCTTTATTTTCGTCTTCTGACTTTTCCTACGTTCAGTGAAGCGAACGTAATCGGCAACTTCAACTTTAAAGAGACTCTTTGAACCTCCCGCGACCGCGCTCGCCCGGAAGAGACGAGAAAGCACGCCCCGCTCTTAAGGACACACACGCAAGACTCTGCTCTCCTCAGCAACACAAAGAGAACCATTTTGAAAGTATTAGTTTTATGGAACTTTTAATGTGATTTGATTCCTTGGTGTCTCTCGAGGTTCATTTTGTCTGTGATTTTTGCCGTACTGTGATCGCTCATCTCCTCGCACTCTCTCTCTCTCTCTCTCTCTCTCACTCGCTCATCCTCTCTTAATTGTAACCGCACTGGCATTAGTAGTACATTTAACATTAGCTCAAATGATCTATAGGGAATTTTAATAATTAATCATGAATATGATTAATATTTTGCATATTACAGTTACATTAATTTATCGAAACTGAAACTAGATCGATATGTATATATGAATAACCAATCACAACGAATTATAATTCCTCATTCATATATCAATAATCTTATTTCAAAGTTATGGGATAACTTTCAATGGAATTAATTTAGTTATCAAACAATCTGTTTGTCCAGCAAACATTAACGTAAGATTAAGTAAAATTATCCTTCTTACAAACGCAAGAAAGAGTATGTTTTCTCTAGCCTTGAAAAAAACCAACTCTCTGTGTTTATAAAATTAGGTTACTGAAATCGTAACAAGATAAAGCATGTAGCTTAAGATCAACAAATCATTGACTTCGTAAAATGAGCATTTAAGACAAGATGCAATCAAGGATATATGGGATTTTAATAATTGGACTAATAGCCTACATCGAACTAAGGAATACAAAATACTACAATTTACACGAGTAAATATGTATGTACAGGACACGTAAACAAAAACAAGACTAAACGAATAACAGATGAGAGAGGATGAAAGGGAGAAAGTGAAACTAAAGGTCAGGATGAGAGAGATCACCGAGATGATCTCAGCATGGCAAAATCACAGGCAATGTAATCTTTTGAGAGACAGCAAGGAATCAAATCACATTAAAAGTTCAATAAACTTATCTTGCAAAATGGTTCTCTTTGTTGCTGAAGAACGCAGAGTCGTGCGTGCATCGTTAAGAGCAGTGTGCGTGTGTCTCTTTAAGAAAGCAGGGCTTGCTTCGGTGAGCGCGGCCGCGGGATGTTCAAGTCTCTTTAAAGTTGAGGTTGCCGGCTACGTTTGCTTCGCTGAACGTAGGGTGAGTCCGAAGACGAAAATAAAGAAAAGACTTAAAGAAAAAGAAAAACGGAGAACGCTCCCAAAAAGGGAGCCATATGGATCTTCTCGCTGACGAAGAGGGTTCGTAAAAGTGCTCTCCGAAGAACTCTAGCTCGGTCTTCTTATGGAAAGACTTAATGTACGCCTACTTTGCGTACGCAGACCAATCATCTTAGAGCATCTCGGGCGGGAAGATTTTTCTTTGTCTTGACAGACAACGCCCACTCGAGTGAGTCATGAGGGATATCAAATTTGAGACGATTTGCTCAAGACATATGAAATGTGTAAAACAATGTACATTACTGCATTCTGCTATCGAAATTCGACTTACAGAGATATGAAACTTGTCATATGAAGATTATAGGAGCACCAAGTTACATAAGATATGCATAATTACACACATTTAAGGTTTGTTCATCCAAATAAACGTCATAAACGAAGTGAATATAACCTGTCTGGTAAACAGGAGTATAGGAGATACATATGACATGCTTATATTCTAAGTTTAATATTCAAAGTTTGTGTATGTGTGTGCGTCGGAATGTTGGCTTTCCGTTATCTCTCTAGCAGAGGAGCTTGATGAGCCTCTGAAACATTGGTGGTCAAACTTTATGACCTGCTCCGTGAGATCGGGTTACGGGATGCAATTCCACTGGGAGAAACATTCTTCAAAAATACATTTCAGAGCTAAACACTAGAAAATCATAATTATATGATCAAACAAATTAATAAAACATGCATACAGGAAGGCCAAATACAAATCTGCGTTACATACATTAAAAATTATATTTCTATCCTGAATAACACACAAAGGATGTCTGTGTGTGTGTGTGTGTGTGTGTGTGTGTGTGTGTGTGTGTGTGTGTGTGTATGTCACATAGAAAGTTTCGTTATCTCTTTGGTGCAGAGAGGAATGTTAGTTTCAGGTTCTGGAGTGTCTCTGAGGTGCAATTAGTGTCGTAAAAGTCCATTTGCTCCAGTCTCTCTGGAGCCGGCGTATGATTTGTAATTGTGGGGGTCAGGAGCTTACAAGCTTTAGTAAGCTTAGCAAAGAACGTTTTGGGAAGGAATGTGCTTAGAAAACACAGAGAGTCTGAATTTGTTAATTCAGGCCAAACGAATGAATGATTCAAATAGCCCAGTCGCTACATAATTCATGTTCGTGTGATAATGTTTTCGTTCGTTTGTTTCTGTTGTATATACATGTATTCCGTGTGTAACTGTAGTTCGATGTATTATTAGTTCAATAATTAAAATCCAATATATCCTCGATTGATTCTGTCTGTCTGCTCACATTACGGAAAGTCCCTGATTTGTTGATCCTAGCTACAAAGCTTTACGATTTGTTACTTTTCAGTAACCTAAATTTTATAAGGACAGGAGAATAACTTCCATGGCCAGAAACTAATTTTCCTGGAATTATAAGAAGTGATAACTTTATTGAGAAGTTGATAAGTTAATCTTACGGCCGTTTGCTGGACAAACAGATTGTTCGATAACTAAATTAATTCCATTAAAGGTTATCTCACACAATCGATCTGTAATAAGACTATTGATATATTAATGATGAACCATAACCCGTTGTGGTAATCATTCATATATACAATCGATCTATTTTCAGCTTCGATAATTTTATGTAACTGTAATATGCGATATATATTAATCATATTCCTGATTGATTATTAAAATTCCCTATATATAATTTGAGCTAATGTTAATGCAGTATTAATGCGGTTACATAACGAATCACTTATTGTAAAAATAATATCAAGTATAAGTTAGACGAATCCGACATATAATGAGGGCTGTGTTAACAGTAAAACGTCCGTCATTTAACGAATTTTAAAAACACGGATGGATAATACAAAATGCTTTTTGACATTTTGACAGAAAAAACAAAACAAGCAAGAACAAAATTTAAACAGCCCGTCAATTTTCATTTTACAATCATCTTCTCTCTCTGTGTGTGCGCGTCCGTGTTTGTGAGAGAGCGCTCTCAGCACTGATACAACGGTACTTTTTAATCTATAAGTAACGAACGCGCTAGTTTTCATACAAAATAAATATGTAACATAATTGGGTACTTTAGTTATTATTAACACAATAACGTAACACATGAAGGCTACGTTTCTCAACACTGAGAATGAATAAATAAACGCCTGTTTCTCCAGACTCACGCTTATCGGTAGCCTTATCCACAAATCACACGTGCTGTTACTTTTGGGAAAAATCTAATTCGAAGGGGTATCAAATATCAAGCAATGTATTCGAATATCTACGAGTCAAATAACGATCAGTAAAAAATGCGTCATGAAGAGGAAAAAAACATAGGCTAAGTCGCACTGGACTATAAGTCGCATTTATTTAGACATTTATTTCACACACACACACAAAAAAAACAATGTTACGGACGTGAGCGCTCTGAAAGCGGCACTAAAAGACTGCTTTAAAACTTTCACAGAGACCTCAAACAGAAAGCACAAAGCCTGTCTTTAAATTTAATTTCGTTTTGTATTAATTGTATCTTCATTTTGATCAATGTTTCATCAACCAATTGTCTGGATTTAATAAATAAGAAGTAAATATAGTAGAAAATATTTAATCACGACACGGAGGCGCTGGCGCATGAACCTGGAGCTTGTCTCATAAATGAACCGAAACTCAGCGTATAAGGTAGCCTACTTGCCTCACAGACCTGAGACATATATAGAAAGCTTGAAATGTGTACTTTTAAATAGAACAATTTCTCTGCTTATGTCATCCGTATGAAATGTGAATTTCTCGCGTTCACTACTGCGAAGATCGCGAGTCAGCATCGTCAACTTCATCTTCAACTTCACACGTCAAATACACAGGAATGACTATCGGCCTGTTCACATCGGCCCTATTTTGACATCGGAACGATACCGATGAGTAAAAAAATGACCATATCGGCCGATATTATATCGGCGGCCGATATATCGTGCACCACTAATATATATATATATATATATATATATATATATATATATATATATATATATATATATATATATATATATATATATATATATATATATATATGCGGTAGCCTAGTGCATCCCAAATGTTTCAAAATTAACATTTTAATATAACATTATAGTCATTATGCCGTTTAGAAAAATGTTTTTTGAGGAGGTGGGGTAGTGCACTATAGGCCCCTGTGGCACGGCCTAAGCTTTTGTCCTTAACCCTCTGGGGACCACAAACGCGCCCGCGTGTTTTGCTCGTTTTTTTTTTTTAGCAATGAAAATAAACACTAAATGCTCTGTTAATTTTGATCTTTCATTTTCGTGTAATACATCAATCGATCCTGTTCAGTTTCTATTTTTTTTCTGTATACTCACAATAAAAATAAAGTGTTTTGCTTTTTGACAAATAAAGAAAAATTAACATGATGCGATTTCTGCCTTCTCTCTGTCAGTAAACTCCCATTTGAAACGCGTTCGAAAATGATCTATAACTCCGCGAAAATTCAGTCAAACAGGCAAACAGACCCACGGGCATAAAGCTTGAGATCGCATCTTTTAAATGAAGTCATTTATATAAAAAACAAATATTCTCAGCTTCTGTAATCTGTATAAAAAGAGAGCGACTCCTGTCGAGCTCATTAGGAGCTCATTCACAGTAATGTGACCACTCCCCGGAGAGCGCGTGCTATTCAAACGCAAATTCTGAGAACTATTTCAGAGCTGTGAAACGCCCACATCAGCTGTAAACAAAGCGCGTCGCGACTCCTCGCGAGTGAGACATTATAGCCTACCTTATGGAGAAAAGGTTCCTCAGAACAGTGCTGATGAGGAGCAATATCTCCTGAAATGAGGAGCAGATTCCGCTGAGGAGTGAGGTAGGCTGTTTTCTTTTCTCACGTGTGGAATAACGTTATGGAATAACGTAGTGTAGGCCTATGTAAACCGCAAAAAGATGAATCGCATTTCTATAATATGACTCGCCTTTCTGTGAGATGAATGAAGGGGACATATTTGTAAAGACTGTTTAGCCTAAATATGAATCGCGCGTCTGTGTGTGAAAGAATAAACTGCTTTGCTATAGCCTACTGAGATGAGTAAAAATCGACTGGAATATGTTGAAATAAAATGTATTTGTATAAGCAACGTATTAAACTGCAAAAAAAAAAATACTATTTTTGTCAAAAATAAATTCATAGACTAAGATGTTAGATGTTCCAATGTTGGCTATATTCAAACTAATGAATACATATGATAAAATGTAGGCCTATAATCTTTTTTTTTTTTTTTTTTTTTACAAAGAAAGAGTACACTTGAAATATTGTTGAAATTGTAATTATTGTTGTAACTGTAACATTTTTAATAAAATAGCAAAACATATTTACAAGAGAGATGTAAGCGAAATCTTAAATGGTCAATATAAGTCTTCTTCTAAATACATCTTTTGTCCTTGCATTGTGGCTCAGTCAGTTTCACACCTGAGTGAATGGCTCATCATTATGCAGAGTGGGTGGGACATTCATAATCTAAGGTGTAAACTACTCCTCCCCCTCGCATATTGGCTTTCCAAGCAAAACCTGTTTTACACCATTTAAATCAATGTATTTTTTTTTGTGAACGATAAAGCAAGACTATTTTTACATCATTTTGAAGCTAGAACTCAAAGGGACAACATCCATTAGTCAAAAGTCTTGTGGACACATATTTAATATGTGTTTTGTGGTCTTAATTCAGCAACTTTCATTTTAATTTTTTTCAATAACCACGCATAAACATTATTCTCTTAAAAATACAAACATCTACATACACGTTGCTCGCATATTATGGTAGCCCTGTTTGTGCTATATAGAGTGAATTTACACCTTTGCCATTAACATGTTTATAAATAACTGAAAAAAGCACAAATGTCAAGGCATGTCAGAACATCTCAAGGACCCCAGAAACAGCTTGGTCCCCAGAGGGTTAATGGCATTTTTTTCCTTTCATTACTTTTTCTTTTATACTTTAAGTAGTTTTGAAACCAGTACTTTTAAACTTTTACTTGAGTAAAAAGCTTGAGTTGATACTTCAACTTCTACAGAAGTATAGTATATATACTTCTACATGAGTAATGAATGTGAATACTTTTGACACCTCTGACAATGAACAACTAAATATATGAGTCAGATACACCAAAGCAAACAGATTTTTGTCCTGTCTGAACAAAGGTTGCACATATTGGGGAAAATAACGATGTATGTGTGTTCACATCCATACACTTACCACATAGCGTGCATGTATGTAGGTGGCAACCTGGGGCTGCTGACTGGTGTACAATTATATGACCTCATAATTCTCTCAGCCAAAAGGAAATTACGAAATAGACTGGCCACCAAAAGATCCTGACGAAATAATTTCTGAAAGAGATCTATAGAGAAAGAGAGAGAAAGATTTTTTGTTAAATGCTTTATGTTTTATGTGATAACAGGTAACTTGATGAGATCCAATGATTATGATGTGTGTGCATGGCAGATTAAAGCCTGGGGATTTTCATTATGCAACTTTGATGCACAAAAACTAATTAAAGAGGTTAGGATATACCCACAGAATCAGGCTTGGTTCCTCCTCAGTAAAGAGACAGAAGCAAATCTTCAAAGCTTGTGTTCTGTGCTTCTAGTGTTTGAGAATTTATATATCTATCTTGTCCTTTAATGAGGAATACTGTACAAACTGCCAGCAAACATTTACAGAGCTTGTGAATGCACAAACAAGCATCATTATACTTCCTTATACAACAGTTAGTTTTGGTCCTGTAATGTGACTGGCCAAGCAAGCACTGTTAAAAGTGATGATATTCAGTATAACAGCAGCAGGATGCTTTCACCATTTTTCTCACTTCTACTGTCTGTGTTTACTGCTGGCAGTCTGTGAGTAGCTCTGGGACATGCAACGGCTGAACTTGCTTTGGCTTCTGGAACTATTTTGTATGAAGAAGCAAATATAAACTTAGAAAATGAACTTGCCTAATTGTGTCTACACTAGGACTGAGCAATACATGGAAGATAAGTGACATTATCACAATTTCTTTGCTGACAATATAAAATTAAGAATATTATGAATATCGCGATTGCATAACATGTTAAAAGTTCATCTTATAAGTAAGCAAATTTCAGGACTTTCAAGGACTTTAAGCACTAGGCTACTTTTTTTTTTTTTCAAGGACTAGGCCTACAATCAGAGATCTCATTTATCAAACAATATCTTTCTTTATTATCTTTTAAATTCTAAAAAAGGTAAACATATAAATAAAAATAAACTAATAAAACAAAATGGTAAAGTGCAGCACATGCAATGACAGTGGTAACTTTAACCATTGAAAGACTTCTATGACAAAGATATCGCTTTATTGAAACTGATTTTTTTTTTCTTCCATTAATATATGATTGACTTGAATAAAAGCTGTTTCATATACTTGGATATTTATATGAGCAATATCACGCTCATAGCCATGCAAAATGCCTCTATATCTATATCAGACGGACTGCAGCGTTAATTTTGTGTGAAAAGATTGTTTTATCAATAAAATAACAAATAAATTTCCCATATTGTCTTTCAATAATTCAAGCACTTTTCACTGAGCTCAGTCAGTGAGAAAATGATTTTATATAGATACATTTAAGTAAATAAGATTCATTTTGTGTTAGTTTAATAAAAACTTACAAGCAGTCATTGTCTACATTTTTTTTTTAACTAGAGGTGATTTTGCAGTAAACAACATACAGTATATGTAATTTGTAACAATATCTGTCTTATCCAGATCATGTCTTTTTCATGGGGTTAAAAAAAAAAAAACGCTTTTGCAAAAACATTGAGATACAGTACAGGTCAAAAGTTTGGAAACATTACTATTTTTAATGTTTTTGAAAGAAGTTTCTTCTGCTCATCAAGCCTGCATTTATTTGATAAAAAATACAGAAAAAAAATAAAAAAGTAATATTGTGATATATTATTACAATTTAAAATAATTGGTTTTCAATTTATTATACTTTAAATTATAATTTATTTCTGTGATGCAAAGCTGAATTTTCAGGATCATTACTCCAGTCTATCAACATGATCCTTTAGAAATCATTCTAATATGATGATTCATTATCAAAGTTGGAAACAGTTCTGCTGCTTAATATTTTTTCATAACCTGTGATACTTTTTTAGGATACTTTGATGAATAAAAAGTAAAAAATTAAATAAAATAAAAGTAGCAGCAATTTAAAAAAAAATAGAAATCTTTTGTAACAACAATATACACTACTGGTCAGTAATTTGGGGTCAGTAATTTTTTTTCTTTCTTTTTTTGAAATAAATCAATACTTTTATTCAGCAAGGATGTGTTAAATTGATAAAAAGTGATAGTAAAGAATATTTATATTATTAGAAAATATTTGTTTTATTTTGAATAAATGCAGTTCTTTTTAACATTTTATTCATCAAATATATTAGGCAGCAGAACTGTTTCCAACACTCATAATAAATCAGAATATTAGAATGATTTCTAAAGGATCATGTGATAGACTGGATGTCACATGTGACACTGAAGACTGGAGTAATGATGCTGAAAATTCAGCTTTGCATCACAGGAATAAATTATTTTTTAAAGTATATTCAAATAGAAAACTATTATTTGAAGTTGTAATAATATTTCACAATATTACTGTATTTTTTCTGTATTTTTGATCAAATAAATGCAGCCTTTATAAGCATTAGAGACTTCTTTCAAAAATATAAAAAAACGTAATGTTTCCAAACTTTTGACCTGTACTGTATATATTGAATATTACAAAATACAGGAAAAAAAAATCAAGAGCTATATCACCAAGCCTTAATCTAAAATTGTTAGTTTTTTTTTATCTCTTGAACTGTTAAAATCAGTATCAACATGTGATATTGCATAGTTATGGATTTTCATAGAGGGCAGCAATCTATATGTTTTCACACTCAATCTTTTGAAGATGTTTTATTATAATCTATAATCTTTATTATAATCTTTAAATGTTATTGGTTTTGTAGCAAAAAGGATATTAGTGGGGTAAGTGGGATCGGAAAATGACTTAAAATCTTTTAAAATTTAAAATTTAACCAGAGTCATCCACATACTGTAAATGCCACCACACTATGTGCATATTTACGTCACGTCACCATGTTAAGTGCATATGCAACATCTCCGCCATTTTTTGTTATTTTGTGGAACAAAGTTAACAGGCAAATCTGGGTTCTGACTGAGCCAAGTCATTTAACAGACATTGAATGATCAAAATGAATTTGTCACCCTTGTGGGAGGCCCTGAAAGGTCTTTGTTGTTGATTGACATGAAACTAAATCTTCAGAGATTGTTGAATAGTTGGATTTTTATCAGAACAAACCTCTCGGCAAGACGTTCCATGCAATTGTGTCAGTAATAGCTGTGAAAATCCAGTTCAGCTCTCCTAATGGTGTCCTTCTGTCATTCAGTCTGCCGGGGATCCTGAGAGAAATTAATAAGCACATACATGAAACCCAAAAAATCATATCAGCATTTCAAAATAAACTGAGATGTGATTAGATGTGAAGTGCTGTAAGTTTCAAACTTGTTGGTTCTCATTAGAGAGAAAGTATAAATATAAAAGCACAGTAAACTTGCTTGTTTTTGAACTGATTCGAACAAACACAGAGCTGACTTGAGCTGAATAATGACACCTTTGTCTGTTGTAGAGCTGCTTTATAGTTGAATTAAGTACATTTTCATAATTGATGAACTTTGTAACATTGACACGGTAATTGAACTAAACACTGTCTACTGTAAAGCAGGTTTACAGGTGAAATTAAATTTGTTTCATAATTACTTCACACAACTTTATGAATGAACTCCGTGACATTATTCTAAAGTTTTCTCTTCACCAAATCGCTCAACTCTGTCAACACAACTCGCTACGCACAGTGCACAGTCTCTGCTTTGTATCTTCATTCAGATGGCGTGAAGAACTCGACCACAGCATAGGCAAACCCGGCATTGTGATATTCATCACGGCGCAGAATAATATCCAGTATGTCCGTAAAAATGTGTTTTGAATTTGATGTGAGTAGATTAAAACAATGGCCGGTAACACGCATGCTGTATGCCTTTATGAGTGTGGTTTAACAATACTTGTTAGCAAATAATCAGAATAATGAAAATTGCATGTAAACTGGAATGAAGAGTTCTGCTCATGTCATGTAAACATCTTACTGCAATTAAGATCTTACTCTGATTATTATTCAGGATTTGAAAGAATGACTAGCTGTGTTACAACTGTGATCAGTTTGGATTTTTGTACTAAGAGTTTTGAAAATGTACACCTTGCTTGTGAAAAAAAACAACAACTGTATATTAGTTGATATGACAAGACTATATCATGTTTTTGCAATGTGCCAATAATCAATATTAAGAATCTATTGTTGCTATGAATCCCTACAGTAAAGGTGGACTGAGGTGAGATGGTGCATAGTAACAGAGCCGCATAGGACTCAGCTTCCAAAAATGCTGTTGCTAAGCAACCATGACATCCTTTCTACTGTAAATTCTAACACATTCTAAAAAACAACGAAAAACTGTTTCCCTTAAACCACAAAATACACACTGATCATTAACAATTCGATTGATAACAGAAATAAATGCATTAACTGCCAACTCTATTAAAAACTTTCCTATCAAACTTTCCCCTCTACTGTATCCAAATCCAAGTCTTGCAGCTTGTGAAGGTCTAGCAGAGGACTTGACATGCCCTTCAAGACCCAGAGTAATCCTAATTTTCAGAACAGGATCATTTGTATCAGGAACCTCAAAGCCTTTTCTAAAGGTCATAAGTAGTGTGATTGGCGAATTGACCTGTGCCCCAGCAAAAGGGCTACTGCTGCAACATCACTTAAGTCAGGGCCAGCCACACTGACAATTTGCCTCAGCTTCACAGTTCTAGAGGCAAACAACTTCTGAGTGAGGCCAGGCATTTGTTATATCTATCTTGACAAGGGGCTCCTCCAAAAGCCAAAATAAGGAGTCTGAATTGTCCATTATCTCAAAAGTGAAGAGTCCCCATATTTTAAATGGTCCACAATAAAATAAAAAAAATCATGTAATCCAAAAAGAGACTAGTCTAAAGACTAGACAAGTCCAAGCCCCTCCACCCTTTGTATAATGACCTTGGTCACGTTCCTCCACACCAAATCAGCAGGTCGTGTTAAAAATCTTTGAATGAATTGTAGACGAAATGTTGCCATTCTGCTTGGCAAATGCACTAAGCCTTGTCCACCCTCATCCTTAGGTAGAAACAATACACTTTGTGGAATCGATCAGCAAGTTCACTGGTCTCCAGGTCTTTATATCTTGTAATAATCGCTCTTCTGCAGCTTAAAGGCAACAACCCCTCAGAAAGGCTCTCATTGAGAACAGCCAACAGGTCATTGCCCAAAACTGCCCAAAACACTCTGTAAAGTCCATCTATGCCAGGGGCTTTACCCCCCTCCATCTCTTTCAGAACAATGAGCAGCTCCTGCTCACACACTGGCCTCTTCAGCTCCGCTTTTGAGCTCTCTGAAGCAATGGGTAGACCTTCGTAGAAGTGAGCAGACAAATTATCATCACTGTTGTACAGTCCAGCATAGAACCGTACTGCTCTCTTTCTTTTTTTCGAAAGGGTAGCTCCTGCCATCTTCAGAGCATAACCACTGCTCCTTGTGCCCTAATTCTTAATAGATCTATGAGAATAGATTTTTGGGATTTAAGAGTCTCCATCTTTGGTAACATCACCCAAATCCTGTAATCAACTTTTTCAGTTTCACTGGCTGCCATATGAGAGAGAGAGAGAGAGAGAGAGAGAGAGAGAGAGAGAGAGAGAGAGAGAGAGAGAGAGAGAGAGAGAGAGAGAGAGAGAGAGAGAGAGAGAGAGAGAGAGAGAAAATGATGAATCAAAAAACAATTTCCTACTTTCAGTCTGTGACAATAAGAAAACGGATATTCTGGGAGGACAAAAGTCATTGCTCAACGATTTCAATTCTCACCTTAAGGGGTGAAGGTGATCTTGGTTTTCATCTCAGCAGCGAAATCTGATGGGGTACAACACCATGCTGTGTTTCTCTATTTTACACAAACATAAAAAAAAAAAAAAAACATGTTTCCTCTCCCTCTGTATTTTCTTTTTGCTAGGGAGAGGTGGAGCTTAGCCTGCCTTTTATCTAGCTATCAGTGCAGACCAGTGTTGCCAACTTCACAACTTTTCAGACATCTTTAGCGACAAATCTAGTGACTTTTTGGACAAACCGTTGCAACTTTTCAAATGTTGCCAGTACTGTCCTGCAAGTGCCAGGTCTCGCTTTCCCGCTGCACTCACACCTCTCTCTGCATCTTCTCTGTTCAGTGAGTGGCTGAGAGTCGGAGCAGCACATTCCATTGACCAAACGGCAGCTGACATAGAAGTGAATGAGCTGTGCATGTGCACGCTGTGTTGCCACGGGTCAATCCCTTATAAGCTTCTACTTTGTTTTAAATTTAAACAATTCAATTTGACAATTTATTCTTGCCATGTACTTATATTACTTACTCACACTGCAGACAATGCAGACACATAAGTGACAACCAGCTGAAAAGATTCCATTATGGACAAATTCATCACACATGCCAAAGTGAGTTGTGGCGACGATGTGTAAGAAAGAATGACATTAGCAATCTTCAGTTTGGCTTTTCAGGTGGCTGGGACAGATGCTGAACCGCTGCCCCAGTGTGTTATGTCCACAGATTTGCTGGCAAATGATAGCATGAAGCCATGCAAGCTGAAGTGCCATTTAGAAACCAAACACCCGACACTCAAAGACAAACCCTTAACATTTTTTTTCAAATTAAAGTTATCTTGCCTTGCACAACAGAAACGCAAAATCAACAAACATATATCAGTGTTTAACAGGTGTCTGGAAGTGTCCTATATTGCTAAATTAAGAAAACCTCACACAATTGCAGAGGCGCTAATCTTACCTGCTGCCAAATATATCTGTGGAGAGAATTTCGCACAACAGAATGGTGATATCCCCCCTTTCTAACAAAACTGTTAGGTGCCGCATATGACATGGGAAGCCACGTTAAGGAGCAATTGCTAGCTAACATCATACAAAGCCAGTACTATGCCCTGCAGCTTGAGACAACTGATTTTGCAGGGCTAGCACATATCTATTTCAGATATACAGTGAGGAAAATAAGTATTTGAACACCCTGCTATTTTGCAAGTTCTCCCACTTGGAAATCATGGAGGGGTCTGAAATTGTCATCGTAGGTGCATGTCCACTGTGAGAGACATAATCAAAAAAAAAAATCCAGAAATCACAATATATGATTTTTTTAACTATTTATTTGTATGATACAGCTGCAAATAAGTATTTGAACACCTGTCTATCAGCTAGAATTCTGACCCTCAAAGACCTGTTAGTCTGCCTTTAAAATGTCCACCTCCACTCCATTTATTATCCTAAATTAGATGCACCTGTTTGAGGTCGTTAGCTGCATAAAGACACCTGTCCACCCCATACAATCAGTAAGAATCCAACTACTAACATGGCCAAGACCAAAGAGCTGTCCAAAGACACTAGAGACAAAATTGTACACCTCCACAAGGCTGGAAAGGGCTACGGGGAAATTGCCAAGCAGCTTGGTGAAAAAAGGTCCACTGTTGGAGCAATCATTAGAAAATGGAAGAAGCTAAACATGACTGTCAATCTCCCTCGGACTGGGGCTCCATGCAAGATCTCACCTCGTGGGGTCTCAATGATCCTAAGAAAGGTGAGAAATCAGCCCAGAACTACACGGGAGGAGCTGGTCAATGACCTGAAAAGATCTGGGACCACCGTTTCCAAGGTTACTGTTGGTAATACACTAAGACGTCATGGTTTGAAATCATGCATGGCACGGAAGGTTCCCCTGCTTAAACCAGCACATGTCAAGGCCCGTCTTAAGTTTGCCAATGACCATTTGGATGATCCAGAGGAGTCATGGGAGAAAGTCATGTGGTCAGATGAGACCAAAATAGAACTTTTTGGTCATAATTCCACTAAACGTGTTTGGAGGAAGAAGAATGATGAGTACCATCCCAAGAACACCATCCCTACTGTGAAGCATGGGGGTGGTAGCATCATGCTTTGGGGGTGTTTTTCTGCACATGGGACAGGGCGACTGCACTGTATTAAGGAGAGGATGACCGGGGCCATGTATTGTGAGATTTTGGGGAACAACCTCCTTCCCTCAGTTAGAGCATTGAAGATGGGTCGAGGCTGGGTCTTCCAACATGACAATGACCCGAAGCACACAGCCAGGATAACAGCCCGTTCTCATCCCAAGGCGTCATATACTGACGCTTTTGAAATTTCTTCAATATCTGACGCACAGGGCACCCTTAGGCGTCAATATGAGACGCAGATAAATATGAGTCTAGGAGGTGCCTCCTAGCGGTCTAACCCTAAACCTACCCCAGACCTAAACCTACCCATAACCGGCGTCTCATATTGACGCTAAAGGGTGCCCTTTGCGTCGGATATTGAAGAAATTTCAAAAGCGTCAGTATATGACACCCTAGGATGAGAATGCGTTGAGGATAACCAAGGAATGGCTCTGTAAGAAGCATATCAAGGTTCTGGCGTGGCCTTGCCAGTCTCCAGACCTAAACCCAATAGAGAATCTTTGGAGGGAGCTCAAACTCCGTGTTTCTCAGCGACAGCCCAGAAACCTGACTGATCTAGAGAAGATCTGTGTGGAGGAGTGGGCCAAAATCCCTCCTGCAGTGTGTGCAAACCTGGTGAAAAACTACAGGAAACGTTTGACCTCTGTAATTGCAAACAAAGGCTACTGTACCAAATATTAACATTGATTTTCTCAGGTGTTCAAATACTTATTTGCAGCTGTATCATACAAATAAATAGTTAAAAAATCATACATTGTGATTTCTGGATATTTTTTTTAGATTATGTCTCTCACAGTGGACATGCACCTACGATGACAATTTCAGACCCCTCCATGATTTCTAAGTGGGAGAACTTGCAAAATAGCAGGGTGTTCAAATACTTATTTTCCTCACTGTATCAAAAATTGTATTGAGGAGAACATTCTTTTCTGTCTGTCTCTTCTAGTGCACACAACTGGAGAGGCATTGTTTGAAGTTTTGGATGACTGCACTGTAAAACTTTACTGTAAATTTACAGCGAATTTCCTACAGAATTGTACTGTATTTCCATAATACAGTATTAGGCTGTATATTTTACAGAACAGCTGTAAATATACAGCACATTTCTGTTTTCAACCCGATAAATTTGTAATACAGTATCATACTGTAAAAGCACTGCATTGTGGGATTGATTTTTTTTGCGCTCAATTCAGTTCAAATGTGACGAGCCGACAGTAGCTACTACAGGCAAACTTGATTTGTCAGCGGGATTCAACTGAACAGAATAATCATTCAAGATAAGCAGTGTCTGCGAATCTGTGAGCAATTTTTAAGCTTTTGTGAGCTTCGGTTCGTGTTTCAAACATTAGTTGCCTGTGACGCAGACGAAAATGGGCGACATTAACGTTAACGTTACATGAAGACGGATGGAAGAATTTGTCATCTGAATAACCTGCGCCTGCTGTGACGATTAGTGGGATTTAGAGTTTGAGAAGATGGAAAATTGTTCAACTGAGTGATACGGTAAGCCAATATATATATATTTTTTTGCGTTCGCATTTCTACATTGTTTTCACAAATGCTTATTTGTTTTGATTTTGCGAACGCGGTTTTCTACCGCGGCCGCGCAAACAATTCACTCTGTTCCACCTGTTTACCAAGTAACGTTAACGTTAACTTCGATATTTCACATAATAGGCAACATATACCATGTTATTTGCATGACCTGCTTTTGATATATATTTTACGTTTCAGGCTTTGTAATCTGATGACGGTCCAGTGCTAATGTAAGTGCTTTTAAGTAGTGTTACAGTTATAGTCTATGGTAAAAAAAAAAAATGCTATCAAGTGCTGTGTCAGTTCTGTGATCGTGCTTTTGAATCGTTGTCAGAATTTTGCTAGCACAAGAAAATCCATGTTCCTAATGCTGTTTTCAAATGTAGTATTCCTGATTGCCATGCCATGGTCCTACAACTAACAATTCAAAGAGAAGTTAGACGGTGTTATCCTTCAAGCAGATAAGTAGATGATATTCAACAAATCTCATTAATCTGTAATATGTTTTATGTTTTGGTTCTGTTGATCATGGTTGTGCTGTCCTTTTTAAAAATTGTTTCAGGAATTTGCAATGCTGATGTCCAGCAATCTACATTTGCCAGAGAGTCCACGCCTTATTTCCTGGTATGTAAACATTAAAGGGGTAGTTTAAACCTAAAATGAAAAGCCATCATTTACTCACTCCACTGCAAAATATGTTTTTTTCTTGTTTCCAGTCCAGATATCTAAAATTCTTACATGAAGAAGCATTTAATTGACAAGTAAAAATTGTCTTGTTTTCTGAAAGAATAAGTCAAAATTTAGTAAGTTTATGCTTAAAACAAGCAAAATAATATGGCAGTGCGTTTTAGTGTTCTAATCAATTTAAATTTTTAGGTGAAAATTTTAATTTATAGGAATAGATAGACAACTACATCGAACCACAGTGGAACCCACAATAGTTATTTTAATTATTAATATTATTTATTAATTCATTTTATTTTATTTTTTTTTCAATTACAGGTCAATCTCTAAGCAACCAGTGCTGGACATTACGTTTGGAAGGTCAAGGTGTGTGTGGAAAGGATCACAGCCTAACTTCATCACTGGCCTGGCAGCGCTGTTTGCCTCCTCCTATAACTTCAGCTTGCAGTACAGGAAGAGGCAGCACCTTGAGTTTGTTCAGAGGTTAGTCATTAGCATATTTGCCATTCATATAAATATTAGACTGAATTGTGACTTGTCTTGACAGTATTTATTAAGCTGACTACTGGTATGAACAATATGGCCCTGGTTTCCATACAGGGCTTAGCTTAAGACAGGTCTAGGCCTTAATAAAATTAGGGTATTTAAGCAGCTTTTATAAAAATGTAAAAAAAAAAAAAAAAAAAAAACATTACTGGTGTGCATCTTGAGACAAAACAGTGGCAGTCACATATTTAAGATATGTCAGTGCAAGTTGTTTTCAGTTGAAGGATTAGTGAAAATTCTGTCATTAATTACTCACCCTCATGTTGTTCCAAACCTGTAAGACCTTCGTTCATCTTCAGAACACAAATGAAGATATTTTTGATGAAATCTGAGAGGTTTCTGAACCAGCCATAGACAGAAACGTCTTTGCAACTTTCAAGGCCCAGAAAGGTAGTAAAAACATTGTTTAAATAATCCATGTAACTACAGTGGTGCAACCTTAATATTATGAAGCGATGAGAATACCTTTTGTGCACAAAAAAATAAAACAATAACGACATTATTCAACAATCTCTACTCTTTCACATCATTCTCCTACGCTGTTGACGTAGTGTAAACAGTGTCAAGTCACCTTCATTTATATATCGCTTTTAACAATATAGATTGTTTCAAAGCAGCTTTACAGTGATAATAGGAAATTACAGTAACATAGATTGTTTTGGCTTTACAGCTGCTCTAGAATAAAGTTATTAGATCGACTATTTTTGACTGTCAAAATGCAGGCGGACACAGCTTCCGTGAGTTGTTCGAAATCTTTATTTTTGGTAAACTCTGTGTACACAAACAATGTTCTCAATGCTCGAGTTCATGTGTAGAGCCCCTGGTGATACTTTGAGCACAGTTTCATGTTGTGTCGAGCCTTCTTAGTGTTTTCAAAAATAGCGATTTTTAATGCTATCAGAGTCGTGCCCCAAGCACTCCCATTCAAAAGGCAATTTGACCGAAAACGAAAATACGGTCAAACTTAAAAGTGGCGTTTCCATCCTAATTATGCTTTTAAACGAAAGTTTGCCTCGGGTAGATTAACAAAAAGACCCTAGGTTGCATTTTGGCGAGAGTTATCCTTTAATACACTCCGGCCCACTCATCCTCACAAATCAGTGTAGGAGAATGACATGTAAAAGAAGAGATTATTCAACAATGTCGTTATTTTGGGGTTATTTTGCGCACAAAAAGTATTCTCGTCACTTCATAATATTAAGGTTGAACCACTGTAGTTATATGTTCTATTTGCCAATGTTTTTACCACCTTTCTGGGCTTTGACAGTTGCAATGACATTGATGTCAATGGAGGGACAGAAACCTCCCAGATTTCATCAAAAATATCTTAATTTGTGTTCCGAAGATGAACGAAAGTCTTAAGGGTGAGCAATAATGACAGAATTTTCATTTTTGGGTGCAAACATGCATTTTAGTCTGGTAAATGTCATGTTTAACATTATCATGTAGTCATGTATGCAATAAACATTGCAAGGCTTGCAATTAAAGTTAAATTAACACAAAGGTTTGGGCTGCATTCTGGCAATGTGTGCTCTATACAGAGTCTATGGCTGCCTTTCCACTGATACTCTGATGGGACCTGATGAGGGGATGATATTAAAAGTTGTAGAATAAAACTTTAAATCTGGCAACCCCACTTCCAAAAGTTTAGTTAGTTGACAGTGCACATGTAAACAGACACATTGAGTTGATGTATTTTAACCAGGGCAGAAAAAATATCAGTTATTGATCACAACATCCAACATTGCATTTTTTTTTTCATGTTCAGTTTTATCCAAACAGATTAGTCGTTAAAACCGATATCTGGTTTTTATTTACACATCTTTTGTGCTGTCTCTCTATGTCAAAATATATAAACTCAGTCCATAATATTTCATTGTTTTTTTTTTTCCTTTCTTTTCTGCCTTTTAGACGATTTCCTGACATCAATCCTGAACGTGGATCAAAAACAAAGAAAGGACAAGTAACTTCAAAGAAAACTGGCCAAGTTGTGCAAAAAAAGAACACCGTAAGCCTACAGGTTTCCTCACTTCTGCGAAAACTTGAAGACTTTGGATGGGATTTCGTTTGCACTTGTATGGACTTCAAAACAGAAACAGCAATTCACTGCCATTATAAAGCTTGGACGAGCCAGGACATTTTTTAATATAACTCCGATTGTATTCTTCTGAAAGAAGAATGTCGTATAGACCTAGGATGACTTGAGGGTGAGTAAATCATGAGCTTATTTAAATTTTTGGGTGAACTATCCCTTTAATTAAGTGCTAAGTGTTACCTGTTTGTTGTTAAGTGTTAAAATTGCATTTTATGTTTAAAAAACATTCAGCCAACATGTTCACAGAAGGCAATTTTCTGATCTTTGCTTTTACCAAAATAAATGTTTTAAAACCCAGAAAATGTTGTTTTCTTTTTCCTAGTGTGACTACTATACAATTTATTGCTGTAGACAAGTTTAATATTGTAAAAGTATGTGGTATATATACTGTATTTGGTAATTACAGTGGAGTACTGTAAATGCTGTTTACTGTACTAGTGCTGTAAAAATACAGTATGTGGCTGGCAACCCAGCTGCCAGTATTTTACTGTAAATTTACAGTACAACGTTTTACAGTACAATACTGTAAATGCTGTTTACAGTACTAGTTCTGTAAAAATACAGTATGTGGCTGGCAACCCAGCTGCCAGTATTTTACTGTAAATTTACAGTGAAAAGTTTTACAGTGTGGGAGGGTTAGTGGTCTGGTCACTCATGTCGAGCATTTAGCCCCTTTAGCCAAGTGTATGAATCATCGCCAATTTATCATATCAAAGAAAATGCCTTAGTCTCTGGAGTCAGTTTTAAACTAAGTTTTAAAGCAGGCAGTGCTTTGTCAGGAAATGGGAGCCAAACATGAGCAGCTCCTATTTCACACTGATGTTGTCAGTGTGAAATAGGAGTTGTCAAACCTTGTAGACATTTTCGACAGGTTGGATTTGTTGAACACATCGATGCAAGGGAGAGATGCCAACATCTTGCTTCTTTCAGACAAAGTCAGTGCATTCGTTGCCAAATTGGATCTTTGGCGCGATCGGCTGATTAATTAAAATGTTTGCAAGAGGGGTAAAAAGGGATAAATATTTCTTCTTTGATTAACACAGTTGCTCAACATGTTGAAGGACTGAAACAACAATTCAGCTGTTATTTCAGTAAGGATATCAGTTAATTTGCTTGGGTCAGAGATTCCTTCAGCTGCCCAGAAAAATACCTTGCAGCTGAAACGGAGGAGCAGTTAGTCGAATTAAAGAGCGACACCAGATTGCAACACCTCTATAGCTTATGCTCTCGGTCTTCGTTTTGGTTGAGTGTGATGACTGAATATCTATCTATCTATCTATCTATCTATCTATCTATCTATCTATCTATCTATCTATCTATCAAAAACAGATTATACATTGTTATATATAAATATATAGATTTTATGCTCTACTGGATGAATTGAAAAACCCACAGAAACACTCAAAAATCTTGTGGAAAGCCTTCCCAGAATAGTGGAAGCTGTTATGGGGGACTAAATCCATATTAATGTCTATGTATTTAGAATGCAATTGTCATTATAGTCCCTGTTGGTGTAATGGTCAGGTGCCCCAATACTATATATGTGACCCGTGCTGGCAAAATGAATCGGAATGCGCACAGGCTAATTAAGAGCTTCAGGCAAAACAAGTGAAATTTTTTAATTTTGGTTGAATTTGAGGTTTTCACAAAAATGCCCTCATTTCATTAAGCCCTCGTCTAACGATCCCAATGCTGAAAATAGCATTTATATTGTATATATAGGTATCTTTACTTGAACTTTTTCTGAGGAGTACCTTTCCCTTGTCCATGAAAATTGCTATTTTTCTCAGCTAGCTTCTCGGCGACTGGCACTTCCATTCAGCACAAGTTTGGTATAATTGTAAAGCGCAACATTCCAACTTTGTGAATATTCATTGCCAATTCTCGATGGCATGAGTCTGAACCAATGAAATGTGATTTTCAAACTCATGCTGATGTAAATATAAGCGTGAGCTTAATCATGCTGACTGACAGATCCGAGGTGTGCACACAAAGACGCCTCAGACAGCGTACAATCTCGATATAGACATATACACGGAAGGTCTTAGGTTCAGTTAGGTCTTAATATATAGGCTGTTTTTTTTTCATTAATGTTAATTAAACAATTGTGGTATCATGGGAAAAAAGTTGAATATACTGTATATTTTTCCTATAGATATTTGGTTTTGACTTATTTGGTTATTACCAAAATTGACTTTGTTGACTTCAAACAGGTATAGCCCATTATTTATTTTTTTGTCTGATTCCAACAAATCATACATCATTTTGAAGGTTTTTTAAATAAACAATAACTAATTTTTGAAAATGTGCTCATTATGAATCATTTTGCCAGCAAAGGTCATATATTTTACATTTATATAAACATTTTTGTGCACCCTCTCTTTCTCGATTAAATGAATAAGTGTACATCAACATAATTTCTAATCATTTCAACAATTTATTTAGGTGTAAGACTATTTAAGTTGAAAAATTACTGGTATCATTTAGAATGCCTTTGAGAGAGAAGAGTCCGTGATCATTGTTAGAAACAGCTGAAAGACATGGAGTGAATAAATGACTGAAGATATCACTCTCATTTGTCTTTGTCTTGTAAAAACAGAGTAAAAGGAACGAGATCTGAATGTAATAATGAGGACAAGATGTTGACATGTCAGCATGATGCTGATGGCAGAAAGCAGGCTTAGAAAGGTAGGTTTAGGACAATTTACTGTATATGTAATCCTGCTTATGTGATCACTCGCAAATATGTGCACGAGACAGAAATGTATACAAAGTATATTTATGTGGGTGGAACCAAAGTCTATTACAAATTCCAGAAAAAGTGACACCTGATAGTGAGAGTCACAGGCATCAACATTGTGTGTGTGACTGGCAGCAGTGGGCTCTGTCCTCGTGATGAGTGGGTGAATCAGGCAGCTCATGCTGGGCAGAAGCCTCAAGCAAATGTCATCGCTTCTAACGTGCCACTGACTAACACACTGCTGCTCCCAGATGCCATCTATGACTGCACACACACTTCTGTTAATGGCAGCCCCACAGCCAAATTGTACTCTATCCATTCAGCAAACTTACTTTCTTTATTTGTTTCCAATCATGAGTAATGTACTTGGTCTCCAGGAGCTGTATGTTTTATGAAGCACAATTTAACTTCTCGCTAGCTGAAGGTATAATTTAGTATCTAGGTAGGCTATAACTTTCTTGCTTTGACATGGTTCTTTTCACCATTATGATACATGTACCACTCAAAACAGCACACATACTGGGTTTCACTTCCACAATGCCGACCTCTGAGAC
This sequence comes from Abramis brama, assembly GCF_963993115.1. Classification (NCBI taxonomy): domain Eukaryota; kingdom Metazoa; phylum Chordata; class Actinopteri; order Cypriniformes; family Leuciscidae; genus Abramis; species Abramis brama. Next base: position 22,590,459 of record NC_139973.1, read on the forward strand.
ATTCATTTCTGTCCCAACTTTGCACACATCTCTCAGAGCAAGACAGCTTGGTAATTGCTTAGCAGTTCCCATAGCACATTACAGTAAAAATAATCACACTTTTTATACTTAAAACTAAATAACAGTTTGTTTTTGAGATCAAGCATATTGTGCCAAGTTTGAAGTCAATAATTGTACTCAATATTAGTCTCATAACTAATTGCAAAGACCCAAATTGCATTATGCAGAAATGCAAATGTTATTTGAGAGCTATAGCAATATAGCCTATTTTATGAATGAAATATTTCAGTCTGTTGATTACAAAACTATTGCATGGCTTTATATGAATATTGTATTAGTATCCATAGACTGCCACAGGTTACAAAACTGATGGAAGGAAGTTTTAAGGACCCAGATGCAGGAAGCTTTAATGAACGCAGTAGATATGGAAGGGTTTCTAAAAACAAAGCCCAAAGTAATGTTCGTTGGAACTTTGGTTTCAGGAAACACTGATTCAGTAATTTACTTGTTTTGATAACAACAAAACTTATTGGGAGAAACCACATTGGTTCATACTTGCTTGGCATGTAACCATCCTGTTTACCTCTATATGTGTGTTGATCAATGTCTATGTATGAATAAAGGCCTGAATGTAATCTGTTCATCATACAAAGCGATCATGTCTCTTCAGAAGACCTGGATTACAACTTGATTCATATTCATATTACTTTCACAATGTCTTTGTGCACTTTTTGATACATTAAGTTTTTGCTCACATGGAATTTCAATGGATGGACAAAAATATTGAGAGTATATTAAAAATATCTTTATTTGTATTAGAGAACAGAAGTCTTTTGGGTTTGGAACAACATGAGGGTGATAAAATGATGACAGAATTTTCATATTTGGGTGACCCATCGCTTTAAATAGCTCCAGAAAACATCAAAACAGTAACTATTTTTTAATTATGGTGAAAAGAGTCAGTATTAGATGCATGTGGGCATTTGTCAACTGAAAGTGCTTTACCTATCGTCGCCCAGCCACTTGCAGCTCAATGATTACAAGAGAATGCTCTGAAGTTGTTGATGTTCATTCACTTCACTTTCCATTAGGACACAAAAGTCAGACAATGGAACGGCAGAAAATGGATTGGCACTCCTTTACAGAAGTGCTTTGTCTTTGAAACGATTTGCATTGTGAAAAGCACTATACAATTAAATGTGAATTGAATTAAATCTGTCCTCAGATAACTGTGTGGGCCATTAATCTCTCTCCTCCTGTGATGTCACACAACAGTAATCAATCAGAATTAAGTTTTGCATGTGAATGTGGGATGCTTTTGAGTGTCAGAAAAGGGGTGTGAACAGGAAGCCAAGCAAGGGAAGTAGTAATGTTTGTTCAACCTGGAAATTTAATCTGTGCAGGTCACAAAAATAAAACAAATATGATAGAGTTTACTACTCCAACTCAATAATTTCAAGTTATCCTAAGCACAAGGACAGCCTCAGGCTCTGTCCTTAAAAACTAAGCATAGCCAACTATATCCATTAAAAAAGCAAAAAAAAAAAAAAAAAAAAGAGCAAAGTGCATTTGAGACCTCAAAGCTGCACCACTGTGATGGCATCACTGTGATGAGTTTCATTATCTGTTTCTATTATTCACAACAAAGTCCTTTCATGTGCTAAATGTAAAAACGGAAAGCTGAGGGAAGCTGACTAAGATATCACCAAGTAGTTAAGATACTAAAAGAAAAATGGGATTACATAATAATTACATGAGCATTTTTAACAAGGACACATATACCATTGTGTAAAACCTTTTTAGGTTTTGAATACACTTTGCATACAGATAAATAACAGGCTAATATAAGGCTGCCATTATAAACCACACAGGAAACAGAACACCAGACCGTGAAGAGTGCTGTTACAATGAAATCTTGGGAAATAATTAGCATTAGACCCTATGGAAAGAAAGTGTGGATCCAAAAAAAAAAAAAAACTTGTGCTGTGTGAGAGGAAGTCTGTCCTAGGATGACAACATGCATATGTGTCAGATTTGTTATCAAACATGCGCTTGACATAAATGTTTATTTTTTTAATTCATACGTAAACATGTTTTTCATTGTCTTAACTCTGGTTGTGGTGGGAAAAGTTGCCGATCTCTGACAGAGATTGTAAGCTTATTTCAGTTTACAGATGAAATGGAGAAAGAGGAAGCAGAGAGGTTAAAGCTGTCATGATCTCATCAAGAGCTTTTCATCTGCAGAATGCTCAAAGATCTGCCTCTCTTCCTCCATCCAATCCCATCATGCCTCAGGGGTCCCTGGGCTCTTATACAGGAAAAAGTTCAAACATGAACTTAAAGGTTGCAAATGTTAACTTCAGATCACTGAAAAAGTTCTGTTTAGAACAATTTAGTTTTCTTTAGTCTTTTATAAATACATCTAAATAACATAGTTTCAACAGAGCTAATTAGTTTGTTTATTTGAAGATCACTGTAAAGCGTTTGCAGCTAGAGAATCATAGAATTCATGAGAAGAACTAACAAGTCGATGAAACCAAACAAATTAGGATTAAAACAAGCATAAATTGAGTTGTTTCAATGCAACCACGGGCGCATGATAGAACTGCATGGAATTCATAACATAAATGCTGAATAAAATAAAAAAATTATAATTAAAACCATAATAAATACAGGGTTTTCACAACTTTTGACCTAAGATTTCCATGGCTTTTTTCAGCTATGCATGATTACTGGATAAAAATTATTTAAAAGGATTGTGATTGCACTCACAAAGATAATTTACTAGTGATTATTTTGATTTATTCAAGCAGAAGTAAAAAATAAAATAAAAAAGGCATAATCACTATAGAAATTTCTTATTCATTTACATGGCTTTTTCAGGTTTCTCTGCTATTTCCAGAGAGTAAAAGAATGGAGAACAGAATCACAAATAGAAAACTGAAAAGAGAGACGAAAAAATCTAGAAGAGACAGGCAGCCAAATGATTATTATTATTATTTTTTTAAACCTACTTCTCAATCAAGTCCAAGGTCACTCCTGGCACCAGCTTTGCACTCTTCTGCATACAGAACCTTAGAGGAAAAAAGGAAACTCTGTGAGAGAGGAAATACACAGACACTCCTTTTTAACTTCTGCCTCATTCAATTTCACCTACTGCTTTTTATGAACTGATTCATAATTACTCAAACCAGGCTTGACATCTTAGCACTGACCTCTCTCTATACCCAGCCTCGAATCTTTCATACATTTCCACACACAGACATACATAAAACACAATTATAGTAATAGTAATCAAATGAACTAACCCTGTAAGTTATGGTGCTTTTCCACTGCATGGTATGGTACGGTACGGCACGGCACGGCTCGGCTAGGTTTGCTTTTCCATTGCAGTTTAGTACTGCTTCAAAGTTGGTGGGATTACAGTCTGATTGTTATAGTTGTGTCGCTTCTACTGCCGTGACGTAAATGCGACATAAACGCACAACACAGAAGCAATGGAGCATATCGATGGAATGGTGCTCTTGATTCTCAGCATGTGGATGTTTTTCACTGCAAGAGGAAGAAGTTTGTTTGTTCGGGTTTGGTGTCTTGTGTTGCAAATCCAATGATGTTTTAGTGACGATTCTCTCTGACCAATCAGTGATCTGCAGTATTTACACGTCACATTTTGGTACTATTTAAGTGAGCCGTACCGAGCTGTCTCATGCAGTGGAAAAGCGCCAAAGTGAGCCATATAATGCAGTGGAAAAGCACCTTTAATAGGAGCTTTATTTTACACACACACCAACACGTTGTGATTTCATGTTTTATGGGGACTCTCCATAGACAAAGATTTTTATACGGTACAAACGTTTATTCTATCCCCTAACCCTAACCCTACCCCTAAACCTACCCATCACATAAAAATGTCTACATTTTTACATTTAAAAAAAACAAAAAAAAAACATAATTTATATGATTTATAAGCTGTTTTCCTCATGGGGACCAACAAATGTCCGCACAATGACAAGGATTTTGTATATTGCCATTTTTGTGGGGACATTTTGTCCCCATAATGTAGAGTTAACCAGGCCCAGAATGATCAGAATGATCTGGATTTGGAAATCCTATGTTTTGCTATTCAGGATCAGGTAATCCATCTTACTTTTGTGCCAGTTTTTCAAATCAAAATTAGATTGGATCACCCTGATCCTGATATACACTTTTTCAGATTACCAAATTTGGATTTCTAGTGCTCTACGGAGCCCCTAAAGACACATGGTGATGGAAAAATATGAGATGGTAAAAAAAAATTATATATATATATATATATATATATATATATATATATTTCACTGTTTTTGCGTTCCCTCAGAAAAGTTTAGAGTTGCGTTCACCCGAGAAACTATAACAAATAACTTTTGACTGGTTCAACTCTTATGATTGTCCCAATGTTGTTTACAAACTGTGATAAAAATAAATTATAATAAAAAACACTTTAAATTAAATATAATATTTTTGTTTGATATTTATAGCTGTTTGGGGATTATTTTATGGCGCCAAAATCTCTTTTTTTTTGTCTTTACTGTAGGCTACCGAAAGGCTTAATATAGTGGTTCTCAACGGGGGCGTTCAGAGAACACCGGGGTGGGGGGGGGCGTTGGAAGCAAGATTTTTGAAAGGGGGGCGTTCAGGTGTAAATGGGGGGCGTTCACGAGTTTAAATGTATAACGCAAATTTTTGTTCATTTACTTTTATTCATTTTAAGCATTTAGTAATTTATTTGTAATAAACACTTTAAGTGGGCTATTTAAAAAGTGTTAGGACTGTGTATATGTTTAATTATGTTGTAAAACATGCACAGAGTGTGATGTCATATTGTGTGTGCATGCGCGTCTATGGTGCACGTAAAAGAATACGCACAGAATACCGTCAGTGTTGTAGGTAGGCACTAGGCAGGTTTTTTTGTGTTAATTTCTATTGCATTACGATTGAAAGCAGTATAAAAAATGTCAAAAATATGATGTGCAGTCAAGTTCGGGTGTGTGTATGCTGTTTAAATGAGTGTTCTCACCGATACGCTTGTTGTGATTCACGGAGTTCTGACGAGTTGTATTTTGACGACTTGATATTTCTTATTCAAAAGTTTAGAATGCCTAACATTCTAAAATCTTTCAGTTTATTGCGACATGTAGCTTAAGCTATGTATTGTTACATTTGCAACGACTCTATTATTTTTCCAGTAGACCAGTGCTCAAGCAATCCAGCTGACTAGAATCACGCAGCGGAGGAATGGAAAGTTGACAAGCCATTAAAAAGTATTGACTTAAGAAACACTTATATTTTTTCAAATATTTTAAATAAATCATGTTCCCATTCACTCCGGCGACGAATTTTAAAATTAATTAAACTAAATTCTATTTATAAGGTTTTACATTTTTAGGCATTAACTAATTCCAATCCCTAATGCCAAAATGTTTATATTTACTGGTCAGGCATTATTGTTAAACTCGCAAGACAGTAAAGAGAAAATGACAATTTAATGGATAATTTAAATATATTCTGCAATCACATTTTGGTAATGTATTCATTCTGCCGTCACATCTGAGCACGAAACGCTGCTTGGGTAGTTTCAAGATATAAAAATAATTAATAATACAATAATAATTTAATTGTTTAATCTTGTTAGAAGATTATTTTATTTTTTTTACTGATTATGAACACAAATTAATCATGACAAACCAAATTAATACTATTAATTAATTAATACCATACCATTGATGAAAACAAGCTGATACCAAGGTATTTTAGGCCTACAATTCTAACATAATTTTTCATGAAAAATCATGATTGTATTTATTTATTTTTCGAAAGTAAGGTTAATGTAAGCAGCTTCTTGCAATACTCTCCTAAATGCGTAATAAAACCTAAGTGCAAACATTACCGCTTTAATGACCGTCCTTTATTTTTCAGTGCATTTGTTTTACAATATATGGCTATTACTGTTATGGAATTAATATTATAACTATTATTATGTAGTAGTGTAATGTAGACAGACACAACTAAAAGAGGTTTGAATTTTTCTTTGTTTAATTTGCACACTGAATATGGGTTGGAGCTTTTAATTTTGAACTCTCAAAGTGCACCAGATTGATGAATTTAACATTAAAATGCACAAAATTTTCTTCCGGGGGAGCATGCCCCCGAACCCCCCTAGAAGGCCACAGGTCCACTCACCACTGATTTAACACAAAAACTGTGAGAAACACTTGTATTGCTATTTTGAACAACGCAAACTGATGATTTGATCCAGATCAAAACCAAGATTGGATTTTGTGATCTAATCTGATTTCAGAATCTTTTTTTTTTCTTCTTTTGAACAACCCATTTTTGAGATTTGATCCAATCCGATAGCCAAACTCATAACAGATTACTTATGAACAACTGGCCCCAGGAGATTAATTTAAGGTGGTGCAGAAAGAAAGAAAGAAAGAAAGAAAGAAAGAAAGAAAGAAAGAAAGAAAGAAAGAAAGAAAGAAAGAAAGACATCTGACTGCAGATAATCGGGACAACACGTTTTTCTCAGGCACTCTAACTGCGTCAGAAAAGAGTCAACAGCTTTCTCAAACAAGTCTCACATCATTTAAAATTTACGTTGTTGTTGTTGTTTTTTTTTTATGTCGTTTCTTTGATCGCACACTCCACGTCCCACTAAGAATGGTCTTGCGACCCACTTTTGGGTTGCAAACCACTAGTTGAGAAACAACCAGTTGGTTTAAAGCACTTAATTAATGACATTTTTTCCATTACTTTTCAAGATGTACCTTTTGGAAAAAGACATTTTAAAGACCAAATATTGTCTTTTGTAAAGAAAATTATTTTATTTAAAAATAATTTTCATATTGCATATTTTTCATATTTTATTGTACCAACAAATGTACCAACAATCACATTTAACAATAAACATTTCAGGGTATACCATAAAAATAACCTGTAGTTCTCATTTGATAAGTGATTTCTCACCTTTTTTTTCATGTCAATAAACACACACAAAAAAATATTTTTATATACTGACGCTTTTGACATTTCGTCTACATCCAACGCACATGGCACCCTTTAGCGTCAATATGAGATGCAGATAGATATGGGCCAGAAGGCGCCTCCTAGCGGTCTAACCCTAACCCTACCCCAGACCTAAACCTAACCATAACCGAACAAAGCTCTGTGCGTGTCATATTGACGCTAAAGGGTGCCATGTGCGTTGGATGTAGACGAAATGTCAAAAGCGTCAGTATATGACGCCCTAGGATGAGAATACGTTGGCATTACCTATCTGATCAAGGGATATACATATTTTTGCACCGCTCTGTTCTGGACGGTCACTTGCCATCATGCAGTCCCCTGGCAATGAAAACTTCCGGTAGTTTACAGGGGCTTGTCGCATCAGTCCTGGGAGGCACACTCATTATACAGTTATTTGGTGCTCCCTATTGTTGCCGGTATATTATTGACATGTAAAAGTCAAGCGGCAACATTCCTGTCTCTCTTTAGAAGCCAACACGAAAGTGACTTAAACTGCAATTCATCGACTGGCCGCTAGAGACAGGCTGCAAAAGAGAGTCAATCCAATTTACCATATTAGTCTATCTAATTTTGCCCTTCATGACAACTGTGAGGAGGGAATTTTTTTATAACTCATCTGTTTAAATTATATTAAGCCTTAAAGTTCTGCATAACTAAGGGCGTGGTCACTTGAGTGACAGGTGGATTGCCGCTGCTGTCACTACTAGCCGTTTGTCTGCTGTCTGTTAACAATCACGTCTCACCAGCTAATACCGCCTTTTTGCCCATTTTCATTTATCCAGGAGTGACGCGTGACCAAGATGATGATGGCCGGCTCTGCCCACTTTGGGCTTCAAAAATGCTCTTCAGAAACCTACGGGTGACGTCACGTACGCTACATCCATATTTGTTTTACAGTCTATGGTAAAAGTCTAGACCCAAAATATAAGACAACCCCATTTTTTTCAGATGTATTTCAGATAAAAAACACAGTCTTATATTCATAAAAATATGGGTATTAACAATGTAGAGACTACAATATATTAACTATAAACAAATAGTTTGCGAATGATTTGTAAGTACTTTATTACTGTATACATATTATAAAGTGTTATATGACAACATAAACACCATAATTGTAAAGACTGTCATAAAAAGTAGATCAAAAGCAGATAATTAGCAATTGACTGGGTATTCATTGATTGCAAACTGTTATTTATTGGAATGTTATTTTTTATTATTTGGCCCGCCCGACCCGCGGATTATCAACCGTGTCTACCGATATAACCGCATCACTACTGCTCATGAAACTCTCTTCTACTGTATATATTTGTAACACTCCTCTCTGGAATACGTATTCCTATTGGTCAATTATGGTTTTCTGAGGTCAAATATCTTTGTAAAACTCTATTGTCTCTTTGTTCTAACATAATGAAATAACTTAATATTTCAATTTACTTATTTATAGGGTAAGCAGCCGGTCATTACCTCAAAATCAGCTTCAGTATGATAAAAGATCCCTCCACGGGGTTTAATTTGCAATAATGAGTGGATAACTGCACATGATGCCTTATTGATATACAGTGAGGAAAATAAGTATTTGAACACCCTGCTATTTTGCAAGTTCTCCCACTTGGAAATCATGGAGGGGTCTGAAATTGTCATCGTAGGTGCATGTCCACTGTGAGAGACATAATCTAAAAAAAAAATCCAGAAATCACAATATATGATTTTTTAACTATTTATTTGTATGATACAGCTGCAAATAAGTATTTGAACACCTGTCTATCAGCTAGAATTCTGACCCTCAAAGACCTGTTAGTCTGCCTTTAAAATGTCCACCTCCACTCCATTTATTATCTTAAATTAGATGCACCTGTTTGAGGTCGTTAGCTGCATAAAGACACCTGTCCACCCCATACAATCAGTAAGAATCCAACTACTAACATGGCCAAGACCAAAGAGCTGTCCAAAGACACTAGAGACAAAATTGTACACCTCCACAAGGCTGGAACGGGCTACGGGGAAATTGCCAAGCAGCTTGGTGAAAAAAGGTCCACTGTTGGAGCAATCATTAGAAAATGGAAGAAGCTAAACATGACTGTCAATCTCCCTTGGACTGGGACTCCATGCAAGATCTCACCTCGTGGGGGCTCAATGATCCTAAGAAAGGTGAGAAATCAGCCCAGAACTACACGGGAGGAGCTGGTCAATGACCTGAAAAGAGCTGGGACCACCGTTTCCAAGGTTACTGTTGGTAATACACTAAGACGTCATGGTTTGAAATCATGCATGGCACGGAAGGTTCCCCTGCTTAAACCAGCACATGTCAAGGCCTGTCTTAAGTTGTGCCAAAAGTGCCAATGACCATTTGGATGATCCAGAGGAGTCATGGGAGAAAGTCATGTGGTCAGATGAGACCAAAATAGAACTTTTTGGTCATAATTCCACTAAACGTGTTTGGAGGAAGAAGAATGATGAGTACCATCCCAAGAACACCATCCCTACTGTGAAGCATGGGGGTGGTAGCATCATGCTTTGGGGGTGTTTTTCTGCACATGGGACAGGGCGACTGCACTGTATTAAGGAGAGGATGACCGGGGCCATGTATTGCAAGATTTTGGGGAACAACCTCCTTCCCTCAGTTAGAGCATTGAAGATGGGTCGAGGCTGGGTCTTCCAACATGACAATGACCCGAAGCACACAGCCAGGATAACCAAGGAGTGGCTCTGTAAGAAGCATATCAAGGTTCTGGCGTGGCCTAGCCAGTCTCCAGACCTAAACCCAATAGAGAATCTTTGGAGGGAGCTCAAACTCCGTGTTTCTCAGCGACAGCCCAGAAACCTGACTGATCTAGAGAAGATCTGTGTGGAGGAGTGGGCCAAAATCCCTCCTGCAGTGTGTGCAAACCTGGTGAAAAACTACAGGAAACGTTTGACCTCTGTAATTGCAAACAAAGGCTACTGTACCAAATATTAACATTGATTTTCTCAGGTGTTCAAATACTTATTTGCAGCTGTATCATACAAATAAATAGTTAAAAAATCATACATTGTGATTTCTGGATTTTTTTTTTTAGATTATGTCTCTCACAGTGGACATGCACCTACGATGACAATTTCAGACCCCTCCATGATTTCTAAGTGGGAGAACTTGCAAAATAGCAGGGTGTTCAAATACTTATTTTCCTCACTGTATATATAATGAGGGACTACACTGAATATTTAACCTCCATTAGCTAATACGGTTACTTTGTAGAGCAAAGAGCAAAGGTCAAAAGAAAAGTGAGTTAAAAAAACAGAGCAATAGGGTTATTCTGAACAAAATCCTTGGCTTGAGTAGCTCACCATTCAGGTTTTACATGTACAGTAGGTATATGAGTGAATGCAACTGCATGTGTGTGTAATCAGTGTATCTCACCAACGTAAGGCGATTTTGATTGGTGTAGTGAGGCAGGAGGTGAAGAGGTCAGCAGGGAGGTCAGGGTTCATGGGCAGGAGCTCACTGGCCTCACAGGCAGCCAACTGAATGCAGTTCTTCATGGAAGGAGGCAGGGGCATCTGAGCCAGCGGGTGATTTGGGTTTATTGCTGCCACCTAGTAAAAGATAATGAGAACAAGTGAGCAGAATTAAATCAGGTCCCCCAGGAATATGGAAGTATGTTGTGTCGATGTCAACATTCAATGTTGTTTTCCCTTACTGATGACTCTGATGTCTGAATGTGTTCAACAGACTTGAGTGACACAAACACCAGCTTGTGATCATTGGCTTTGTTTTTTGTTTTTTAGACTCTTTTCCCTGACAGAACATAACACTTTTTGGACAAGTTAGAAAAATATATATTTGTTAAATTGTTTATTGCTTTATTTTTTTCCAAGTGAAAATGTGTGGTTGAAAATTACTCATATTGTGGTAAAGATTTTGGTCATATCATGTACAGGAAGCTGCTAGAAGTCACTTCATAATGCTAAATGCACAATGCTAAGATAGGGCTGTGCTCAGATGGCCAGCAAAAAAATAAAAATAATAATAATAATTATATAGTCTGTATATGTGTGTATATATATAACTAAATAATAATACAAAAATAATAATAATAATAATAAATAATAATAATAATAATAATAATAATAATAATGTGTGTAACAAGATGGTTAAGATATTTAGAAGTGTATATTTTTGTTTTTTATCTTCTGGAATGCAATGTGTACATAACATCACACAAAAGGTGCAATACTGTATGGAGCTGTGACCAAATAATATAAAAATTGTAGCTTAACCTTTCCTTATATAGTCAACAACATGACATTCATTGTGTAGTGAATGGTAAATGAGTAAGCAGGGTAGACACAGTACAGTATTTGCATGAATATGTAAAAAGCCTTGGTCACATACAGTTTTATATATATACATTTCATATACTGTGTGTGTTCTCATGTATGTGTTGTTCAGCACTGAGATGTCATGACTAAGTCATGAGTAGAGGTCTTTTTTTTTTTTTTTCAGTTTTCCATCTCTTTCCCCTTCCATTTCTACACCAACCAATGTAGATTTACCAAATAATGGTTACACTATCTGAACCAACAAATAGTGAAAAAACAAAACAAAAAAAACAAGCCAGAAATAAGCTGCATGTTATATTATCTATTATAATAGACTCAAAACAAGCTGATTGATCCTGTGACCCTCCAAACACGTGAGATGGTCATAGCATTACAAAGCAAGAACAGATTTTCTCCCCCTGAAGACTGGATAAATTGAGATTTATCCATTCAGAGTAGGCGTCGATAGAGCATAGTATTGTGATCTTTTGCGTGGGGATATTGGGCTCATTTGAGATGAGAAAAATCTGCGCAGAACCGATCACCACTGATCACCGTTGAAAGGCATGCCAGTTAGAAATGTGTCCGAGCGTGGGCCGCCTTGCACTGAAGTCATGCTGACGTGTGCCAAAAAACACTCGCTACAGCGAGGCAGCCGCGTCGGATTCTGCAGTCAGGCACAGTTGTACTCACCCGACTGTGCTGGTCAATAGCACAATGGGAAACGACTCGCTGACGACACAGCTTAATGCTTATTGATTTAATTAATCATGAGGTATTGTTCTCTTTTAAAATGTTTGATTTTGAAACTGTAATATGTTTTAATATGTATAAATTATTTGTGAATATTCCCAAACTTCCAGACAGTGCTATATCTCTATGGGATATGTGATTGTCATATTTATATATATATGTGATTGTCATCACATATATTTTTTCCGTCAGGAAAAATTCATCTTTTGGATGAAATTCAATAAATAAGTCTTTTTCATCATATTTATTATAAAAGCAACAGAACCTAAATTACATCCAGTTTATTAGCAGTTTATTTATTACAGTGCATGAGTGTGAATCCTGTGATATCCGCCTTTGATCTGGTTGGTGTCTGAGCCACTACGAGAAGAGAGAACTGTCCATCTTGGCAGCACTTTTTTCACTCCTCCCCTCACTGCAACCACCTCTACTCTGGCCTAAATTTCAGGCGAGGCGATGCACATCTCAAACGAGCCTATTGATCCACTAAGAGGAGAGAGAACTGTCCGTCTTGGCAGCACTTTTTTCACTCCTCCCCTCACTGCAGCCGCCTACTCTCGCCTAAATTTCAGGCGAGGAGCATCTCAAATGAGCCTATAGGCCTTTATTACATTTGCACGTTCGATATGTGGTAGCATAATATTCAGACACATATTTTTTTTATTTAAAGGGAAGAGCACAAATCAAAAGTGTGTGTGTGAGTTTGTATGCGCAAAAGAGTGTCTGATCATTTTATTTTTTTTACAGAACTGCAAGAGAACAATACAAACAACATATTACATTAAAGAACATCAGAATTAGATAAAGCTTAAAATAGTAATGATGACTATTTTGGGAGGATTAAAGGTTTGGGGGAAACTTATTGCATTAAACATTAATGTTGCCATTTTTATCATGCACTTACTTTACAAAGCAATCATCAATAATTAGATCAAATTGAAGTTGTTTTAAATAAAGGAATATTTCCAGCCCATATATGATTTTTCAAAAATAACCGGTTTGATCATCTTAAGTCATATCCTACGTGTTTAAGGACAATGATTAGATAGCATTATACTGTAGACAAAAATGGGCGGTTATTCATAATAAATATAATGCAAAAATAAAACAAATTAATATTAAAAAATAAAATGAAAGCAGTCCGATTATTCCTCTGGTAGTAACTTGAGCTGCTTGCTAATTGCTTGTTAATACCATGACTGGCAACACCAGCAGCACTGACAATTGTGTCTATCAGATAATGCAAAATAATAACAATAATTTCACAAGCAGCGCATCTTGCACACCCTGTAGTGGAAGCATGTTTTTGCATTTCTCTGCCCATGTTTACATATTAATTAAATGTGTTAATTCGACACGCAAATGCAAGCCAGTGGTGGGCTGAGAAACAATTAGAATCAAAGAAGCTGCCTATAAATAATGTGCAGCATCTGGACCCATCAGACACAAAAATATTATTAAAATTGAACATGCCAAAAAGGCAGAACAGGACTCTGGTTACCATCTGATAAGATGGAAAAGGAAAGACTAGGAAAGAATGCAGAGCCAGAATGCCTATTACCGCCACGGCAAAGCCAGCACAGCAAAAATAAACCAGTCGCATTTCAAAGTATTTTGCTAAATGTCCACCAGGTGGCACAAAGGGACATTTTCCAAAAACAGTTGAAATTGCCACATTTTGAAATTTATGTGGAGCAGATGTCAATTAACAGTAAGCATGAAATAGGACAATTATGGTAATTTCCAAATAAGCCTACAACAAACATGAAAAATCAAAACAAGAGCTATTGACATTTGCTGTACAATAATGAAACAAACAAAGATTTGGTGGATACAATATTCCATATTGTAGACGTTGGTGGGCAACAGTAACCTATTCCTTGGAGGAGCAGCGCAATAAAAAAATAAAATAAACATTTTTTTTGCAGGCAAAGAAGAGAAAGGGGAGGTGACCTTTCCCCTTATGACGACATAAGGGGAAGATTTCTAGATTCGCCCGTCTGAGCTTTCATTTTCTCAAAAATACGCAGGGCTTGGTTTACACCAAGCAGCAACATTCTAATCTGAAAAATGAAGCCTACCCGGAAGTGCGAAAAACTGCAATACATCGAAAATCCGCTAGAGGGAGGTCCCAAAAGGGAGCAAATGTCCATAGACCCCATGTTAAAATGTCCGTTTTCACAGCATAAATTCATGTTTTTACAGGTTGGTCCCATGGACTTTTATTGTATTTTTCGATAGGTTCCGAGTGCCTGACAACTGTGAGGGGGGTGAATTTTTTTCGAACTCGTTAGATCGTATTTAGATATAAAATGTATGACAAATAAGGGCGTGGTTAACTTTGATTGACAGCTTGATTGACAGCTGATAAGGCAGCGCCAAGGAGAATGACAACATAAGAAGCGCCATTTTTTAACACAGTTGAAATATAATACTACTGTTTTTGAATCATGAAATGTAGTTTTAAAGGGGACCTATTATGCAAAATTCACTTTTGTATGGTGTTTGGACATAAATGTGTGTTGGCAGTGTGTGTACACAACCACCCTACAGTGATAAAAATCCACTCACTCCTTTTTTTTTTAATTACTGGAACGTTTGAGTGGAAAAACAAACACTGATGAATGATACACCACAAACATTTAAAAAAGCTTTTAGTTTTATTGTACGTAAAAAAAAATATATATATAATAAAAAAGGGTAAATAGTGTCAAATGAATCTAAATTAATTCTAATTTTAAATTTTAGATACACTTTCTAATTTTAATAAATTTTAATAAACTTTACATAAAATAAACATAAAATTACTTAAAAAGCATTGGACTACTGCAACAACAACAACAACAACAAAAAAACTCAGAAGAGTTTGAAATTCAGTGTATGCTGTGGAATCAAAACTGATATTGAGAATTGTGAAACCATGATATTGTTACTGTGAAGTAAAATGAGATTTTGGTCATATCGTCCATCCATATTCTTTGCTAGATAGCAGAAAAGGTTCCCACAGTTTTACATACAGTATGAATTTTTTAATAGTGTTCACCACAAGTAATAGACTACATTGTAACCAGAAATAAGTATATAAATGGCTGCTATTTTGCATATGTTTATTTGTAATTGCCAGAAAGAAAGAAAGAAAGAAAGAAAGACAGACAGAGAGGGCAGAGATGAGGTTAGAAATGATAAGTCAGTAGAAATGTAGTTTCTTCATTCACTGTGACCTATTCCTGCACTGGATGGCCAATTTCACATGTATTTTGTGCATTTTCAAAATACAAAATACTGTATTTGTATTTAAATACATTTTTTCACACAGTATTTTGTATTTGTATTTAAATACATTTTTCCACACAGTATTTTGTATTTGTATTTGAAATACATTTCCATGTATTTATGCCCATCTCTGGTAACACACATGAAATAAAAAAAATTCAATAAACATTCATTTAACATAAATGTAACATAAAACCCTAATGTCATAACTGATTAGAAAAAACTAAGAAAACTATGAAGAAAGGAGTGTCAATTTAAAGGGCATATTGCAGGTTAAAAAAAAAATCAAAATGAATATATAACCGTGTATGAAAATATCATATGAAAAGATAATGCAGGATTTAAAATGTTTTAAAACGACATAAGGACACCAATTTAGTAGATAAAGTGAGCGTTTCTTTGACTGCTTGTAAAAAACGCTTTTTTTCAACATCGCGTCATTTTACGTCACATGAGGGAGATGTGTGCTGTGCTCTGCCGGCCGCAGCTCAGTGCAGAGTAGGTTGGTATTCAGTAAGAGCGGTCGTGAGTCAGTGTGTTTTCAGTAGTTTTTGTATTTCAATTTATCATCGTCATGGTAAATTATTGTGTTTGTGGAGCTTGCAAAAACTCCAGCCTGTCAGGACATCGAGTCCACCGGTTTCCTAACAAGAAAAGGGACGGTGCTATCTTTCGTGCCTGGGCGCAGTTTGTGCAGGTGAAGAGACGGGATTTCTCTTCCGCGTCGGCTTCGGAAAACGAAAACTGAGCTACTCGTTATTGTGTTTGTGTGGACCGTTTATCAGTTTGGACCAGTGCAGCGCGAGCCTGATCAAGCAACAGTGTTACTGCGAGATCCAGTAAATAAAGCATTTGAATTCGCCACTGAAGTAATAACATCGCTGCGAGATCTAGTGAGAAATATTCACATTTCTCCGTTATTAACGGATCAAACAGCGCTGACGTGGAAACCAGGAATAAACTGTGCAATGAATGAACTATCCAGTGTCCACAGATCAGCAACATTCACCATGGATTTACTGTAACACTACTGTCTGCAACCATGGACGTTTGGCAGGAATAGTAGGATAAAATGCTTTCAATTTACATTACGTCGGTTTTATTTTGACATTATGAATACAATTGCTGCCCTCAAATGTTATTCTGAACTAAAATAAACCTTTGTTTATAGCCTACTACCAATATTACCAGGGCCGTGCACAGGGGGGTGGCCCGGTGGCTAGAGCCACTGCCCCTATGCCCTCATCGACTGAGGTGCCCCTCTTCCCCATCCCCACCGCTCCGCTCAAAGCATTCCGCTGATTCCGCTAATCCGCTCCAGGTTTTCCCGCTCGCTCCGCAGCATCACTCACAGTATACGACAGTTCACGAAAGCTGTCGCATTAACAGGTAGGCTATGCAAGACAGTGGTTGAATCTGCGAAATTAGTCATTTGTTTTTGTTGTATTTATGTCGGTAATGTTTTGCTCTTGGTCTTCTGGCTTCTGGCTCTTTCTTTGATTTATATCAACCAGGGCTGGACTGGCCATCGGGCATACCGCGCACTTTCCCGGTGGGCCGACGTGCTTTTTGGGCCAACACATCTCATACTCATGGGCCGATACATCTCATACTCATAAAAATTATTAGGCTTATTATTTTTTCTTTTTCTTTTTAACGGCCTATAAAATTTGTACATCGGCGGCCCATTCATTTTGTTTTGTTTTGTTTTGCTTAATTGGCGGTGCCGGGTTTGTGCCAGTGTAATGCATTGGTCAGAAAAAGTCAGCGTTAGGTTTTTTTTTTTTTTTTTTCTGACAGACCAGCCCATGAAACACGTAGATCAGCGGCCCATTGGTTATTTTCTTGATTGACACTGGGCTGGGCCAATCACATCTTTAAACGAGTGAGCGAGAGTGCAGCAGTGTCAGTGTGTATCTGTCAAAATAGTCAGCGAGATGGAGAAGAAACGGAAGGAATGTGCAGAAAAACAGCTTGAAAAAATGGAAACAGGCCCTTGAAGCAGACACTGTAAAATGTGTCAAAATAGACACTACCGTTCAAAAGTTTGGGGTCAGTAAGATTTTTTAATGTTTTTAAAAGAAGTAGCCTATCTTCTGCTCACCAAGGCTGCATTATTTGATAAAAAACAAACAGTAATATTGTGAAATATTATGACAATTTAAAATGACTGTTTTCTATTTTAATATATTTTAAATTGTAATTTATTCCTGTGATCAAAGCTGAATGTTCAGCATCATTACTCCAGTCTTCAGTGTCACATGATCCTTCAGAAATCACTCTAATATGATGATTTGATGCTCAAGAAAAAAGCATTATTATTATCAATGTTGAAAACAGTTGTGTACATTTTTTTTTTCAAAATTCTTTGATAAATAGAAAGTTCAAAAGAACAGCATTACTGTATATTCACATAGAAAACAGCTGTTTTAAATTGGAATAATATTTCAGAATATTACTGTTTTTGTTTGCATTTTTAATCAAATAAATGCAGCCTTGGTGAGCAGAAGATACTTCTTTTAAAAACATTAAAAATCTTACTGACCCCAAACTTTTGAATGGTAGTGTATATTTTCTGACCTTCACAGCTCCAGTGGCAGATGATGATAGTGAGGAGGATCAGGAGAGAGACGAGAGAGTGTAGAGCCTGCGGTATTAAAGCAGAACTACTTTCAAAACACTTTGGCTATGTCATGAGTGTAGGAACCCATAACCCAGTTACAGATTATTTAGCACATCTGCATAGTTGACGATTACCGCAATTCACTAGAAATCTAATGAGAGGCGTTTGTAAACCATGTTTTCCGCCAAAATAAAAGCTTGAAGCAGTTTGCGTCAAAATAAAATATCATGTGCTTATCTCTTTCAAGTATAGAAATTGGTACAAAACTAATTATGAAAGTTTCCTTTATTGTTTTACAAAATATGGCTATTACTGTCATTGGATTAATATTATAACTATTATTATGTTTTACCACTAAAATAGGTTTGAATTTTTCTTTGTTTAATTTGCACACTGAATATGGGTTGGAGCTTTTAATTTTGAACTCTCAAAGTGCACCAGATTGATGAATTTAACATTAAAATGCACAAAATTTTCTTACAGGGGGGGCATGCCCCCAACCCCCCCTAGAAGGACAGAGGTCCCACCACAGTTTTACCAAAAATCCTGTGAGAAACACTGGTATTGCTATGCCAGTGCAGCTTATAGCTTGTTTTAGGATTCATCACTAGTATTAATAAATGTCAAATTTTTACTTATTTCATCTGTTAACTCTCACTTGTTCATATACTCACTCATTACATGGCATTAGTGGTTTTAAGGAATTGGAGTTGGTATGCATATATTTAAGGGCGTGCAAAGATGGGTGCTGTTTATGATCATATAGTGGGCCAGTCTGGGCCAAAATGCCAGGGCCGATTTATTTTATTTTTTTGCCCCAGTCCAGCCCTGTGTACAACATATCCACGTTCTTAGAATTAGCTGCTTGTCTAATCAAATTATTGTACTCTTGATCAGATCTAATAAAAGTAACTAAATTTTGGCACACTAGTGTGCCACCACCCACCCCCCCCCCCCCCCCCCCAAAAAAACAAAATAGTGCCCCTTTTTTGGTTTAGGCCACTGCCCCTTAAAATGTCTGTGCACGGCCCTGAATATTACATTTCATTTTGTCCAAGCTTTCTTGGCTGCCTAGCAGGCTCATAATTGTATAGCTGTGCTCCGTCATACGAGTAAGTATGAACAATTTCCTCAGCGTCTGAAACGTCTTGCGATCCATTATTTCCCTGTTGTTTGAATCGACCGCTCTCCCTCGTGCTCAGTGTTGCCAGATCGGGACGGTGATTTCCAGCCCAAAAGCTCACCAAAACCCGCCCACTACAAGAAAAAACCGCCCAAATTTTTACTGCCAAAATAATGTGCTATAATTTCATTACCATGACATTCAAGGTTGATAAGCACAATTTGTATCTCCTTAAAACAAAATAACGATGATTAAAAAAAAATTAAAAAAAAATGTTTCCAGGAAAACAGATCAAAACAGGGCAATAATTAAGGAGAATTAGCCAATATGACTAAAATGTCCAGGTGGACACTGTCAAAACGGCAATCAAGAAATGAACATATGACTTTAACCCTCGGAAGTAGCCTACACATTGCAGAACATAACGCAGAATTTAGCAGTCAAAACGGATTCATCGTTGATTCAAACCTTTTTCAGCAGCTGTCAGGGTCGAGTAGACTAGAGTGCATGCAGTCTGGATGGTGTAAAAGTTGCTGGGGGCTGCCAACTCAATCATCCATTTTCTCACGCACAGAAAAATTGCGGAGCAAAGAGGTACTTTTACTATTAAACTAATTCTCAGCTCTTAGATTCCGTCAATTTTATTACGAAATTAAGACAAAAATACGTTTGGCGCTTGTAAATGTGACGTGACAGATCGCTGAGCGCCTCAGTTCAAGTGCACGTGAACCGATCATCTGTTACTTTTTTATTTAAGATGCAGTAACGTTAGGCTACAACTTACCGAAAGTATACATAATATCGACCAATTAGTGTTTTTCAATCACGGAAAGAGGTCAATATAACAGCAGGAGAACAATTATGTCACATAACGTTACATTTACCTCAGGAAAGCCATTTAATGACCATGTTAATTGAATAGAAAAAATAGCTAGAGAGGAGATTTTGCTGAGCACTATATTACTTATTTATTATATTTTTACTTATGTCATTAAATTATTGTTAAATTATTGTTATTATAACAAAAACTGCATTATATTTAATTTAATTTGTTATTTTTAACCTTTAATAATACCAGCAGATTGGGCCCTCTATGTTTACAGCATTAGGTGAGATTATTTTTTTAAATAAAATTTAAAATAAACATGTATCCAAATTCAACGAATTCAAAGTCAATATTGAATCAAAATCGGAATCATCACAAGAATGGAATTGAAATTTTTGTCAAGCAATAATAAAAACTGTATCCTACCAGTTATTGTACAATGTAAAGAAAAGTTGGCAGCCCTGGGCTAGTGTGCACATGACCATGGACAGGAGTCGTCCCATATTTGATTTCAATTCAAGTCATTCAACTGTGCTCTCCTCTAGAGTTAAATTCACCATCGATTGATCTCCCTCCACATGTGTACGTTTTTAGAGTTGCTCACTATCTCACTCTTTGCTGTAGATACAACTTAACTTACTGTAGGCTATAGTAGGCTATGTCACTTTGCTTAGCGATCACTTGAATATACAGCTACTACAACTTCTCGCGCTCAATCGCGTCTGCCTGCGGATCGCTGATTGGCTAAAAGTGCGTGCTCGTCGGTGATGTCAACACTAACGCCAGCTGACTCTGCATGGGTGTGTGTACAGAAATGTCATGATGACTGATTTTATGGACTACATGCACACTTTAGTTTCGTTTTTTAACCAATTAGACTTTAAAATGTAGATGTTTGAAAACCGCCGAACTGACCCCAAACCAGCCCAAATTTTGACCACCCGCCCAAACCCTTTTTTACCCGCACAATCAAATTCAAAACCGCCCAATCTGGCAACACTGCTCGTGCTACGTCACGCCCGCCACGCCCATTTTCAGATGCGGAAGTAAAATTTTCTCACAAAAACGACTCCAGAAGCCACTGTAGCGCATTTAGAATTTTTTTTTAAAGAAAATCTAGTTCCTACAAATTTTTTCTATACATTGACTCATTGGGTCTTCTAACCTGCAATATGCCCTTTAAGTTTTTTTCACTGTAAATTATACAATGACTTGTTCTTTTTCACTTTATGAAAAAAAAATACTTAAAAAAATTCTTAAAAACGTAACTTAAAAAATAAATAAATTTACACTTAAATTTAACGGTATATTACAGTAAAATTACATTAAATGTACCGTTAGATCTATCACAGTTGTTTACCGTATATAGTAAGGAAACTTTCTGTTATCCAATTAGCCAATCTTTGACCGTTAAAATCACGATCATTTTTTACAGTGTATGTTTTGGTGTGGTTATTCTGTTTCCTCGTTCTCCGGTCTTCATGTTGAAGTTATAAGTATGTTATTCTGGTAATAAAACTCACTGCATAGATCAATCTCTCCCTTGGTATTTTTTTTTTTTTTTTTTTTTCACCCTGTGTTAGAACTACATTACAAAAATTGTATGACCACTATACGTTATGCATGATAAAACATTTTAGTCTGATGTAAATAACACATTGAATTGACATTTGACCATAATGGTGTGTGCACATGAGAGTGTGTGTGCGTGTGTAAAATCACACACCTCCAGCTCCTGCTCCCTCTGCAATGCAAACTGTTTGAATGACTTGACAATGATCCCAGCGTTAGAGCAGTCATACACAAAGATGGAGGGACTTCCCATCCATGTCTGTAGGTCATAGATGGACAGAGGGATGTACTGGGTGTAGTTCTGAGAGAGAGAGAGAGAGAGAGAGAGAGAGAGAGAGAGAGAGAGAGAGAGAGAGAGAGAGAGAGAGAGAGAGAATTTTTGACAACTCAAGTCCAAAACAAATTAACTTTAAAAACTTCAATAAGTACAAGAGAAACAAACTACTGCTAATGACTGCTGTGGGGAGACACTGAAATACGATTTTTAGGTAACACTTTATAATTACTTTCATTAATAAATCATTAACAAATGTTAATGTTTAACAGCTTATTAGTTAATATATATTCCCATAGCTAGAAATATGAGATAATGTGCTTCTTAACGGTTACTAATTAACTTAAACATTATGTAATGATTAACAGATCATTATTTAATGTAAAATAAAATGCTTACAAATGTTATTAAACTTTCAAAACACTTGCTGCTATTGAGGTGTGATAAGTTAGGGACAGGTTTGGTGGAATGGGTAGGTTTTAGTGTTGGTTAAGGGGTCAACAGTGTACAGGGGTCAATTTGATTATTATATAAGGGTACATGGTTCAAACTGTTTATATTACATTGTTTTAATTAATTGAACAAGTATTTTCTTGAAAATTATATTGGTTTTCTCCTGTTGATGCATGATTCAAGGAATATCCTGTTTAAAGGAATAGTTTACTTAAAAATGAAAATTCTGTCATCATTTACTCACCCTCAAGTTGTTTCAAACCTGTATGAATTAATTTCTTCTGCTGAACACAAAACGATATTTTGAAGAATGTCGGTAACCAAACAGTTGTTGTACCCTATTGACTACGATTATTTTCCTACTATGGAAGTCAATGGGGTCCATCAACTGTCAACATCAACTCATTGTTTCACAACATTTGTACATGACCCACTGAATTGAAGTTTAATGACATTTGTTAGCATTTTATTTAGATTACATAATGATTAGCAGATAATTTAAACAAAGCATAAAGCATATTATCTCATAGCTATTTGAATATATATTAACTAATACGATTTATGTCATGTTTCTTAATGATTTATTAAGGAAGCTTTTAATCATTGTAAACCATCTGTCAAAATAATTTATAGATTTTTAAAAAAAGTGCATGATCACATAAATTGAAAGTTAAATGACATTTGTACGCATTTTAATTTGTTAAATAATGATCTGCTAATCATTCTAATCAAGTTCATTAGTACACATTAACAAGCACATCATCTAATTTTTTAGCTGTGTGAATATATATTAACTAATGATCTGTTAAGCATTATGTAATGTTTGTTAATAATTTATTAATGAAAGTTATTATAAAGTGTTACCAGTTTTTTATTTTTTTTTATTTGCCCATTTGTCCTGATACTTTTTGCCTTACCTTATTGAAGACCCAAATCTCTCCATTGACGGTGGGTCGAGGCACCCCATGGCCATTATAATGAAAGAGAACACGTTCCTCTTTGGCATTTCTCCGTAGTGAAGTGCACAACTTCTTCACCTCATCAACTGTAGGGTCCAAACTCTGCTTATAGCGGGCCTGGAAGAGAGAGGATGTTAGATGACAATGACAACCAGAAAGAACATTAATAAATCAGAATGTGTCAGCACAGATCTAAAAACATCTGAGAACTATACTTATAATATAAAATGTATCACCGACAGGGGCGGGTGTTGTGAGGTTTTGCGCTCGTGCACGGCTGCCTATGACGGCTGCACACAAAAACCTTGCAACACCCGCCCCTGTCGGTGATTGGTTGGAACACTATTTATTTTGGTTTTGAGTGTTTGGCTAAACCGGGTGAAAACAACTGTTTTTGTGTGCAGATCTCAGAGCCTAGGCTGCCTACAGAGACACGTTTTTTTGACGGCATGCTTATGGGGAGGGCAGCTAGCGGATCGTTAGGTAAGATTAGATGAATGTGAACATTTATGTTTGGGCCTGAAATCACTGATACCACCTTTAAAGGTAAAAATGCAAATTGCCGGGAAATTGCCAGAACGCCTTCTGTGTGAACGCAAACACCGGGATTGATGCCGGTGTTGTGCCGAATTTCGACCCCCGCCAAATTAATTACCCCCCTAGTATTGGTAGGTTTAGGATTAGTTGTGGGGGAGGGGTTAGGATTAGGCAATCAGGTACTGATTTCAACGAGGGGGGTAATAATTTGACAGGGGGTCGAAATTCGGCACAACACCGGCATCGATGCCAGGTTGGGGACCTAGTAACATTGCTGTGTTCAGTCCCAGAACGCGCTGTGTGAACAAAAGCCGTCATCAATGCCGTGTCGTAATGATGACGCTGAAGCCGGGATTGTTCGCCAGCTGTGAAACGGTACGTAATGCGCTAGCGGCTAGTTTATGATCGAATCAGAGAAAAAATTTTTACAAGCGTGGTTTCTCGAGAGAGAGTAATCACAGCTCATAAGAAATCTGAATCATTCCCTTCCGAAACTTGCAGAGACGGAGAGTGTGAGTAGGAGGTTTCCATGAGCTAGGAGCAGGAGCAACTTTTGCTAAGTATTCTGATTAATTACTTTGTCATTTTGCCTCCACGTCCCCCCGATTGCGCTTGAGCTTCTCCTCCTGTCCATACGGTAATCTCTCTACTGTGCGACAGAGAGTCGCGTGGTTATGGCACAATCGTTAGCCTATTTTTACAAAAACTGCATCTATGGGGCCATAACTTATACAAGGTAATGGAGCCTTTTATACATTTTCGTGTTTCTTTAGAAATAAATAATGGACAAATGGAGTCTTTAAACACCTCAGATGTAAAGTTATTCGCTGTCAAAGTGACGCCAAAATGAATGGGAGTCAATGGGATGCTAACAGCAGGTGATGGTCCGCTAGCCAATGGCGGCACCCGGGGAAACTTCAAAATAATATGAAACCCTGTCCCCCTGGTGTGAACGCACTCTCTGATTCCGGAAAATCACTGGCAGTGTGAATGAACCAAAATCAACGAACCCGGGTCAAATCCCGGGTCACTTTATCCGTGTATTTTCCGGAATCTCTGTGTGAAAGGGGCTATAGACACTGGCTATGTAAATCCCCATATGAGTCAAAAACCATGTCTAAATATCGTACCACTTAAAACAAGCTCACTAAAATCTCCCATCAGGGCACAGTAGACAGACACATGATGAGACAGACCAGCAGTAATAGCCATCTAATTCTAGATAGATAGATCGAGAAGAGAGAAGGTCAGAAAATATGGGTTTGAATATTGAATATGAGTTTCCTGACTGAGCATTTGTACCAGGGCTTTAATAATGCATTCAGAGCTATCTTTTCTCACCATCCATGGCTGTTTATGGTGCTGAGTGTGTGTGTGTGTGTGTGTGTGTGTGTGTGTGTGTGTGTGTGTGTGTGTGTGTGTGTGTGTGTGTGTGTGTGTGTGTGTGTGTGGTGTGTGTGTTGTGTGTGTTGTGTGTGTGTGTGTGTGTGTCTGACTGTTAACAGAGCTTAGATAATAAGAGAAGGGTCTTGGGAGTGAATGTGAATCAGGACAGAAAACGGTTGAAACAAATCAAACAAGTATATGACCATTATTCACTGCACTGACATAAACTAATCTCTCTATCATTTTTCTAATTTTGCCCCAAAACAATTATTTAATATGAGGTTTATGCTTCAATTGTCTGGCTCAAAATCTCAGCTCAACAAGCTTTATAACAATGTAATAAAACAATGGAAATCTGGCAGGAGGCAAGAAACATATCTTTAATGATACAGTGTTAAACATGCCTCATTCTTTCTGGTGTGTGTGTGTGTGTGTGTGTGTGTGTGTGTGTGTGTGTGTGTGTGTGTGTGTGTGTGTGTGTGTGTGTGTGTGTGTGTGTGTGTGTGTGTGTGTGTGTGTGTGGTATTGCATAACTCTTGAGTGAGAGGTTGGTGTTTGAAGAAATAGTTTAGAGCTGTTTATAACAGCCTAATTTCCCTGACATACACTACAGGTCAGTGGACTAGTGTGTGTGTGTAGATTTTGCCACAATTATGAGGACCAAATGCCTCCACAAGGACAACAAATCGTGAAAATCACCTACATTGTTGGTACCGGCGAGAAAAACTGTCCTACAATAATGTCCTAATGAAAATGTAAAAGTATTTGTGTGAGGGTTAGGTAAGAATAGGTTTAGGGTAGAAAATAAAATTAGCTCAGCATAAAAAAAACACATCAGATATTAATGGAAAGCCCCTACCATGACAGGACAAAAGTGTGTGCAGAATATCTCATGATCAAGCTGAGTTAATGTCTTAGATAAAGATATTACAATTGTGGACCAGGGACCAGTTGCATTAACACATCCACTATGTTAAGACTAGTCTGACAAGCTAGCAGTTAGCCAAGGGGTATAATCAGTCAAACTTTTTGGATTCAAATTACATCAAAGTCATGTAATTAGCCATGTTTCCAGCCAAAATTGAGAATTTAATTTATTGTTTAAGAGAACAAAATGGTCACTTCCTGATAAACTGAAAAATGGAAGTTGCTGCAGTAGGAGAAGCCACTGTAAATAATAATTTTCATATTGCCCATAATAAATTACTTGCGTTTTGTCTGCACGCTCTGAGGTGCAGTAAACACAGTCATGTTATCTTGCTTTTGGAGGCGGATGGCATGATGCTCATTTTATTATGGGGATGAGGATATATAAAATGGATGTAACAGTGAACTATTCCACCTTTTTCTGCCTCAAGCTCTGAGTAACCTACTGATGATTGGTTACTATAATATATATATATATATATATATATATATATATATTTTTTTTTATTATTATTATTATTATTATTATTATTATTAATAATAATAATAATTAGTGTAGTACATTTTCTTTACAATATTATTTATAAATCACAATAAAAACAACAGTAGTTGACCACTGTGTTGTACAAAACCTTGCTAAAAAGATATAAAGATAAACAATTTAGACTGCAATGCTTTGAGAAGGAGAAGAGTATCAAAACACTAAGTGATGGATCCTTATACTCTAGGGACAGTTATAAGCCTGAGTAAAAAGAAAGGTTTTTAACTTGGATTTAAATTCAGATTCTGAAGAAACTAATCTGAGGGAAACCGGAAGACTATTCCACGGTTCTGGCCCAACAATAGAAAAAGCAAACAATCTGTGTATTTGGATTTAAAAGATCACAGAGATATTTAGGAGCCGATCCACTCAGAGCTTTAAAAACAAGTAGTAAAATTTTAAACTCAATTCATGACAGACTGGCAGCCAGTGCAAAAAGAATAATACAGGGGAGATATGATCAGATTTCCAGGTGCCAGTAAGACATCTTAAGCTTCTATAACTGGTTTGAATTTACTTATATTGCTGCTTTCTTTCACTTTGACAAAGTAGCAAAAAAAAAAAAAAAGAACAAAAAAAAAAGATCTGAAACCACAGATCCTTGATTATTTTGCAAAAAAAAGTTCATGCCAAACGTGAATGGCACTAACAGTTGCACTTGTGTGTGCCGGTATGACTTGAGATTCTGTCTGTTTGTTTTGTGTTTAGTTCTTGTATACATTTTCAGAAGGTAATTTGGAATAGGTTGTTTGTAAATTCTTTTTTTTTGTTTTGTTTTGTTTTTTTGAGTTGGGGATATTTTTACTGTGTAAAAATAATGACAATAACTCAATGGTTCATCACACAAATTTACCCAATTCGTGCCTGATATAGACCTGCCTAAAGTATCTACAATCCATTCTCACTTATTGTTCACACCCTCTGACACTTTGGCTACATTCACACTGCAAGCATTAGTGCTCAATTCCTATTTATTGCTCAGATTAGATTTTTTTGTATAGCTGTTCACATTGTTGTTTTAAATTTGGCCAATATCAGATTCCAGTGCGAACAGGTCATGGTCCTGAACAAACCCGCATGCGGAAAAAAAAAACGCTAAAAAGATGTTGCGCAGCACATTGTCACACTGAAGTAAAAACGGAGAACATTAAAGTAAGTGATTACAAGTTTATTTTTTGTGTGATCTGCCGCGGAAGCTAGCGAATTGATGCACAGGCAATTTGGAAAAAAGACGAGGATATGAAAAAAGAGCAGTAATTAAACATTTATTATAAGAGCCCTCGTCTTTTGTTTGTATATAGAACTGTCAATAATACTTAGAGGTTGGCTACTTAATACTTACACTGACTACATTTCGCAACTGTTTTGATAACGTCGTCTACGTACAATCTTTAAAGTGACTCCCATGATCGAAGAATTGCGACGAATGTTGCTCTAGACTAGTGAAGTAAAAGTCACATGAATTCCGATATGACTGTTCAGACTGCGGTCGCATTGCAAAACATCTGACCTGACTGTATTATATATAGTACCACATACGGAAGTGGCACATATGGCATATATCATATGGCACATAATCACATATCATGTGCTTTTTAAACCATGGGTCCTGGTCCTGCATACATTGCAATATTGATGCTAAAACAATATATTTTGCAGCCCTACTAATAGTAGTCAATGAATAATAAAAATGGGTTAGGGACTGTTCGTTTTTTATTTAAGCGGCTACCGGAGGAGTTTTGAGATCTATAGTCAAAATAGACTTGACCCTCCCTTCGCCAGCAATACATTTTTCTATGACCTTCCAAAATGATTGTGAAAAAGGCATGACCCTCCCCGATAATTTATTGATTACTTCTGTACTGGTTTGCGATTGGCAAAGATGTTCAGATAGCCATTGTTTTTTTTACAAGCATGACAAACGACTTAACCTCATCTTACACATCACACTCCACTGTTATGGTGGCCATTTCAGTAGATTTACTCACTAACATTGTTGTGGAAACACAATAAGCATGAAAACTAAAATACGGTAGTATCGTGCTACAGCGCACATTCTATCAGCTGCAGTTCTGGCGCCTCAGTCCCAATACTGTAAAACTCGGTGTACATTCACATCACATGTTAATGCAGTGGTAGAGTTACACTCACAGGACACTGCACTTATTCGCAATCACAAAAGTTTATTATTTGCTCGTGCTTTAAAGCTTTGCTGGGTAAACATTTCATTGGCGTTCTGTTCTGACATGATGCACTTTTTCTGAGCGTGTATACCCGAAGCGCACACACACTGTCAAACAGCGCCAAACTGGATTTTTGTTGGGTCAGACCCATCTGCTAGCGATGGGGGGCCGAGACTGAGAAAGCTACATGGAGCTACATGGAAAAATATGCACCAAACAAGCTACTTTGAAATTTTGCTGTTTTCATGAATACAAAAGTTGGGTGACCTTCCCCCTAAAAAACGTTGGATGACCCTCCCCTCAACAAAGAATAAAAAGACATGACCCTCCCCTATTTTCCTCCGGTGGTCCATTCCATAAATACCAAACGGTCCCTTAAGAATGTATTTTTTTAAAAATCGTACACATTTCACCTTTAAAAATTTCGTCAAATTTGATTATGCATTCAACTGTGAATATGAGTAGTACTAGTTAGAGCAAAAGTCAGAGCAAAAAAAAAAGGAAATAAATCTGCAGATTCTGTATGGGTCTGCTAAGCACGTTTTCTGCTTCTGAATGAGAGATGTAGCCACTCCATTTCAATTGTGGAAATTTTCAAAGATCACTGTGGGTTAGAATGTTCCACTCTGGCACTTGAGTCACTTTAATCACTCTCATTAAAGCACTTCAGCAGAATTGTGACCATGCTGCCACTTCACAAGGCATGTAATTGGCTGAACAGTTAGTCCAAGTGTGTGAGAGTGAGTCAGAAGCAGGTCTGAACCAGATGAGGATCAGGATTGAGAGACACATCACGTCATCTTGTCCTCCTGTCCAAATCTGTGAGGAGTCACACTTCCTCACACATACATAAACAAGAGCTATTGGAAGCTAAATAATGTTTTGTGAGTAAGTGACATTATTATGGAACTGGATGGAGTCTGAAAGCAGTCAGTGTGTGAGGTGACGAGAGCCAGAGAAATGAAAGTGTAATTCACAACACACACACACACACACACACACTATGCTTATCAGATGATTGTGTAACACCACAGCAGGACGGATGCTCAACTGAAGAGGATGTGATATGAACATGAGCTTTCTACATTGGAAGAGATTTAGCACATATAGGTGCACAGCTGTGTTAAACATAGATATATCCTATTAAGAACATTCTAGTTCATAAAAAAAAAAAAAAAAAAAAAAAATGAAAGTGTCTGTCATTTAAAATGTATTAAATGCAAATTGACTTAGGGGCCACAGAAGCACTTCCAACTACATCTGCAGGGCTGAATTAGGCATGCTGAACATTGATATTCAGAAGAGATGTGTTCAATTCTGGCATCAACTCCATCAGTCTGATCCTGATTCATTTCAATACAAAGCTCTCCTTGTCAATGAAACCTCACATAATCTCATGTTCTAAACACACTCGCTCTTCAACTAGTTCATGAAAATCAATTCCAGACCAAAAACCTAAAAACCATTATTAAAGAAATTGATAAAAATCTAAAACACACTTCAATGTAACGCGACCCTTAATGAAACCACTAAATTGGCAATTTATCTATTAATTTAAAAAAGAAATTAGAGGACAAATCATCTCAGAATACAGATAAAGAGACCATGATCTAGAAATAGAGAGAGGAAGATGTAAACAAACATGGACACAGAGAGAGCAGAGCATCTGAAGAGGATGACTGAAAAGCTGCACTAGTTGCAAAATTTGTTCGATATGGATTTTATTTCTTAATTTACTATGCTAGATATGACAATCTATATGTATGTTTTTTTTTATTATTATTACTTATGATATATTATTAAATATTATTACATAATATGTTAATGCTTCATCAACATTGTGCTACACAGTCATGCTAATAAAGCTAATTTGAAACTGAAAATTTAAATTGAAAATCTTAAACTGAATAATACAAAATTGAGACAACAGAGGATTACTAGATTGTGTTTTCATGTGTGTAAAATCTTTTAACAATGGCTTCACATGTGGCAATCCGAATTTACAGTAGAAACTGTCTGTTTTAAAGCCATTTTATACTGGACTGACTATTTATATTCAATAGTATTAATCCTAAGATTAATGTGTCAGGTACAGCAGTATTTCATTGAGCAGTGAGCCCACACAACACGTGCACATCACAACATTCAAGAACATTTGCAGTAAGATGTCAAATGTTCTGCTTCAGCAGATAAACAACAATAAAAAATATAGCTGCAAGCAACAATTAACGGGGTTCAAGCATTTAAGACCTTCATGCCAGCTATGCTGTTGTGATCTAGGTTGAACCGAAATGTAGGCCTGAAACCATAAAATATCCATGATGGAGAGTGCGCAAATGATATAAATCTATAGTACCAGTGCACCCTAAAAAAAGTATGTTTTTTAACATTTGTTTATCAGCCAATGCTGGATAATGATAAAGATTAGATTAAAAATATTTAGTGTCCCTCTTGTGGAAAACAGTGGTATTTAAGGCTTCATCTTCAGTTTAAATGTTTGATAGAATGTACTGTGAGCCCTCTGAGCATCAGAAATCCTTGAAACCTGGCATGTTTCTTCAAAATCAGTTGTTCCATATCTACACAGTTTTGTGAAGTTTCTACTTTGTGCACACAATATATAGACATGTTACTCACAATGGGCCATACCAGAAATATATAAAAAATTATATCTGCTAAACGGTTTCATCGATCAAAATTCTTTTGACAACTTTTTGCCATGAGGGTCCCTAGATGATGCATGTGAAGTTTCGAGCAAATCGGACAAACGGTCTATGAGGAGTTCGAAAAAGTAGAGGTTTCAAATAATCTCAAATAATTAACAGATGATTTGATTGACAGCAGTGGTTCTTGAGGCAAAGTTGTCCAGAATGAGGAGATCTATCAAATGATATGCATATTGTGTGGATGTGAGAAACACTACGTGATTAGAGACATAAAACTCGTTAGCGCCATCTAGTGGTCGATTTCTTTCAAAATTATTACAGACCTCTAGGGCCATGAGTTGAACATGCCCACCGTGTTTTGTTCCGATCAACCTTCGTTAACCTTGTCTAATAGGTGCTCAAACTTCACTGGCTAATGGCGGCCATGTTTTTCGAGATACGCCAATGTCCTCATAGAAAGGCATGGCACCCTGGACAAAGACACTGCATGCCCATTTTCAAGTCAATCGGACTAACGGTAGCGTAGTTATAAGCCATTTTATGCCTTTTTTGTATTATAGCGCCACCAAGTGGTGAATCGCTGCAGATTTTTTTGTGTGACCACAAAATGAGTTCGTACATGAGTATAACAAGTTTGGTGAAAATATTTCAATGCTTTCAAGAGTTAAAGCCATTTTAGTGAAAGTGGCCCCGCCTACTTCGAACGTTTTGGCGTCCCATGGCGAGCGTGAATCACCGATCGTAATTCTTTTGACAACATTTTGCCATGAGGGTCTCTTGATGATGCATGACAAGTTTCAAGTGAATTTGACAAACGGACTATGAGGAAAATTCAAAATGGCAGGAAAATTTGCATACTGGAAATGGTATGCAAATGGTATGGTATGCACTTCGTGCTTGAACCCATAATAATAATAATAAAAATCCTAACAATTACAATAGGTGTTCAGCACTTCGTGCTTGAACCCCTAAAAATCCTAACAATTACAATAGGTGTTCAGCACTTCGTGTTTGAACCCCTAAAAATAATAAAAAAAAGCTTAAAGGATGTAGTGCAAGATAATGCAGTTACAAGTGTATCTCCTCTTTGCAGCTCTATTGATCTCGGCAGACTGGATGTGATGCCACTGAAGTCTATTAGGAGCTAAGGAGCAATGTTTATATGTATGGTCACATTAATATCTCTGTAAATCTACATCTGAATCTACTCTAGAGTTTGTGTGTCATTTGGGACATTTGGATCTGGACGTACACGTGTGCACCATCTAAATGTGCTGATAAGTTGATTTCTGTATGCAACTGTATCCAAATAATTAAATCAGTTGTATTTGTATAATTCAACTACAAAGAGTGCAATAATAAAATTAGTTCAGAAAAAAAAATTACTGAATGTACTGTACATGTACATACACATAACAGTCCTAATATATTTCACTGCCCATTACAAACAATACACATTCACACTCCAGATCCATTCAAACTAGAACTTGAATGCACCATATGGTCCTAACACTGATATTGAATGAACAAAAGTGGTCTAACTGCACAATAGGGGTTTTCGCACCGGATAGTTCTAGGAACTTAGTTCTAGGAACTAGCCACTAGGATGGTTCCCGAGAACTAATGATTCCCCTAGGAACGTTTTGCTGGTAGCATTCGCACCGCCAGTAGGAACTCTGAAGTGACGTAAGCCATGCTTGTTGTGACTTTTATTTTGACGGCACGTCAGACCTTTATTTTGACGGCGTTGAGAACGTCAGAGCCTTAAAACACAGTGCTTGCATTCTCTGTGTTCATTAGTTTATGATCTGTCTAACAGTCCTGTCTAATACGTTATTAGATAGAACTGTTATACATAGAAAGACAGTATATGAAAAGGTATTAGCGAATGCCGTGAGGTTGATGTCCAGTCTTGCTAGCTGAGCAGAAATACATAATCATGTTTCTCTTGGTCCCCTCAAAAGTTGCGTTGGATTTTCTCCTCAAAGTAAAGGTTAATAGGCCCATCTATCACTGTTTTCCATGTTCGTAGAGTTAGTTTCTGGAGTAAATATATAGGCTATAATCTGTGTGTTTACTAGTTTTTTTTAAATGGCGGGTGCTGGTGTTTCGTGTGCATTCGGTCAATCCGCGTACACTAAAGTCACGTCACTGGTAGTTCCTATAGTAGGCGGCTGCATATATGAAAGAAAAAAAAACACCTAACCCTAAAAAAATTCTAACAAAAGGTTTCTCAGCTGTTTTTTGTAGTATTAGGTGTCCTTAATAACATACTAAAAGTTTACCAAAGTTTGACCACTAGAAAGGTGTAATTTTCAAGATGGTGTCCAAGATGGGCAGGAAGCCCTTAAAATGTCCTAACTCCTTCATTATTTGACCTAGTCAAGTCATCTTGGTGCCTTACTCCATGTTTTCTGGGTCTATGATTCCATTGGACTTGTCTAAATTGCACTGACATGATTACATACTTATGGAATACATGATTTTATTACTGTGAGGTTTTATCTTTGTTTGGGGTGAACCAGAGATGTAAACGATTTAGCCTATGTCATGTAACTCCTACTCAGTACGTGTTTTTGGACACATACCCTTTTTTTGCTAAAACAAAGACTTGGCATTCAATGTAAAAGTTATTGCACCCAGAAGTAACTTAAATTGGAGTTGTATAACTTTGATCATAAACAACTCTGAATTAGCCCCGAAAAGAGGCCTGTGTGTGAACCCTCTAAAATGGTCACTCATTTCAATTTGAATAAGGTAATACATATGTAATGCATCCTCTATAGATGTTTTAGAGTATAAAGGTGGCATTACACTAAACCTCAGGTTTAGTAAAATTCAGGTAAACCTTCAGACTTGAACCGCAGTATCTTCAGCTGCTACTTCCTCGTCCCAAAGAAGGATGGGGTCTGCGCCCCATTTTGGACCTGCGTCGTCTCAATTTTTCCCTTTACAAAGGGAAGTTCAAGATGCTGACGTTGAAAACTATCCTGGCACAGATTCGAACAGCGGACTGGTTCGTCATCATGGACCTGAAGGACGCCTATCACCACATCCAGGTCATTCCAAGGCACAGGAAGTTCCTCCGGTTCGCCTTTGGGGTAAAGACCCTCCGCGTATGTTCTCCAAGTGCATGGATGCAGCTCTGGCCCCCTTGAGGCTCCAGGGCATCCGTGTGCTAAATTATCAAAACGACTGGCTCATTCTGGCTCATTCCAGAGAGTTGGTGTGTAGTCAACAGGGGCGTCCTTCTCCACCACCTCTGGTCTCTTGGTCTCAGGTTGAATGCTCAGAAGTCTTAACTCCTTCTCAGCAGACCACTTTCCTGGGTGTCTAACTCAATTATCTCTCGATGCAGGCCTGTCTGGTCCCTTCTCGAGTTTCCAGTCTCCGTGCGTGCTTGGCCCGTTTCACGCTCGGCCATCATGTAGCAGTGGGCAAATGTTGCAGGTTTCTGGGGCTCATGGCAGCAGCCTCTCCTGTGCTGCCCTTGGGTCTCTTTCATATGAGACCATTCCTGTGGTGGATGAAACTCAGGGGCATCCGCCCTTCTTGGTCTGCCTTCCGCCTGCTGAGAGTGTTGCGCAGTTGCCTTTGCGCTCTTTGGAGGTGGAAAGACTCCCCCTTTTTACTTCAGGGGGTCAAGATGGGTGTAGTTTGCCATCGCCAGGTTGTCACGACGGACACCTCTTTGAATGGTTGGGGTGCAGTCTTCGAGGGCAGACCGGCGTGCGGTGTTTGGACGGGCGAGCTTCTCTCGTGGCACATAAATTGCCTCGAGTTGCAAGCCGTCTCTCTGGCCCTGAATCATTTTCTCCCAGCCCTGATGGGCTGTCATGTCATTGTCAGGACAGACAACATGGCAGTGGTGTTCCATGTAAATCGGCAGGGAGGCTCGCGGTCGCGCAACCTTGACAGGCATGCGCACCGCCTCCTCCTTTGGGCTCAAGACAGGTTTCTTTCGCTGAGAGCAGTTCACGTTCCAGGGGACCTGAACGTCGCAGCGGACTTTCTGTCAAGACAGAAGTTCAAGTCGGGGGAATGGATGTTGCACTGCCAAACAGTGGCTCAAATTTGGAGCATGTTCGGCGAGGCGGAGGTGGACGTCTTTGCATCGCAGAGCTCGACACAGTCAAGTCAAGTCATCTTCATTTATATAGCGAAGATGTACATCTAACAATGTAGATTGTTTCAAAGCAGCTTTACAGAGATAAACATATAATTTAAGGTAAGATTGTTTTGGCTTTATGGTTCTTAAAGTTACTTTCCAGCTAAAGTTAGTTTTGATTGATTCGCTTCCGTCGTAACGATCATTTGTTATTAAATTAGGGGCCGCTAAGACGACACCATTCTCTCTACACAAACTTTAAACACGAACCTGTGAGAAATGCTGATGGCGTTCACATGCGCATTAAGAATTGGTTCTATAGTTATGTGCGTTTGAATATATGTGCGCAGGTTTGTAATTCCCTACAGACCAAGCCTAAACAAAGTACTGGTGTTTCCTTATAATTTTTGATACAGAATTTTATTTTATCTTATCAATTCGGGGTAGGTACGCGAATTGAGTTTCCCGACGACGCTTTATCTGTAGAGTGGTAAAGGGATCATCCATAGGGAGAGACTAGTTGGCACTTCAGCACTGCGTTGACATCGGGTTCAGGCGAAGGTCCTTTGTCAGATCTGGATACGGCCTGGATGCGGCAGGCTGCGGGAAAACCTCGGGATAAACAAAGACACTAAAATTAGCGTAGATGCCATTCTTCTTATGATGTAACAAGTACATCAGGATTTATGGGAAGTGTTCCCGGTTCCATCTGACCTAATCTATGCAGCCTAACATTGAATTATAGAAGTCTATAATGTATTATGTGAATGCTAGGTCAAAGAGATGTGTCTTTAATCTAGCTTTGAACTGACAGAGTGTGTCTGCTTCCCGGACAATGGTAGGAAGTTTTGGTGCTAAATAGGAAAACGATCTACCGCCAGCAGTCGATTTTGATATTCTAGGTATTATCAACTGGCCGGAATTTTGAGATCGCAATAGACATGAAGGACTATAATGCGTTAAGAGCTCACTCAAGTACTGTGGAGCTAAACCATTTAGTGCTTTGTAAGTAATCAGCAAAATTTTAAAATTGATGCGATGTTTAATAGGGAGCCAATGCAGTTTTGACAGAACTGGGCTAATATGGTCATACTTCCTGGTTCTGGTAAGAACTCGAGCTGCTGCGTTTTGAACTAGCTGTAGTTTGTTTATTAAGCGTGCAGGGCAACCACCCAGTAGAGCATTACAATAATCTAGCCTTGAGGTCATGAACGCATGAACTAATTGTTCCGCATTTGTCAATGAGAGCATATGGCGAAACTTAGATATATTTTTAAGATGGAAAAATGCGGTTTTACAGATACTAGACACGTGACTTTCAAATGA
The DNA here is from genome assembly GCF_963993115.1 of Abramis brama. Taxonomy (NCBI): domain Eukaryota; kingdom Metazoa; phylum Chordata; class Actinopteri; order Cypriniformes; family Leuciscidae; genus Abramis; species Abramis brama. The sequence continues at coordinate 22,627,356 of NC_139973.1, forward strand.
AAGATTGGTATCACAGTGCCCTCTGTGGTTTACCCTGTCTCATCTGACGCCTCTGGGGATAGATGCCCTCGCTCATCCATGGCCTGAGTTGAGACTGTATGCATTCCCTCCGGTCAAGCTAATCCTTTGCAGAGTGAGGGAGTGTGGAATCCGCCTCCTTCTGGTAGCCCCATTCTGGCCATCCCAGACGTGGTTCTCGGAACTGAGCTCCCTGGTGGAGGGGTCCCCTTGGCAGATTCCTATCAGGAGAGATCTGCTGTCTCAGCTCCAGGGAGGATTTGGCATCCTCGACCCGAGATATGGAGGCTGTGGGTGTGGCCGATAAAAGGCAATCGCTAGCGACAGTGGCGTCTGGTCTTCCCGCTGATGTTCAGGAGACCATTGATAATGCTCGTGCGCCTTCTACTAGACGGCTGTATTACTCTAAGTGGAAGGTTTTTGAGTCTTGGTGTTTGGCTCATGCAGTGGACCCAGTCAGCTGCCCTTGGTACATTCGTGCCGCGAATATTGAATATTGCTGTATTGGTACATTCGTGCCGCGAGATAATGTTAATGTGCTCTGTGTGAGGCAGGATTCTCAAAAATGAACCCAACTGCAATGAACCAGCTTTGGGGGGGCACAGCTTGCAAAAGGTTGAGAACCCCTGCTTTAGAGGATATTTGTGTGGTGGCAGGTTGGTCCTCTCCGCACACTTTTATTAGGTTTTACAACTTGGATTTAGATGCGGCCCCCTGGTTCCCGGGTTCTTTCTGTATGAACTGGTCGCCTAGGTCCTAGTTGAGTCTGGTCTGGCAAAAAAATATATATATATATATATATATATATATATATATATATATATATATATATATATATATATATATATATATATATATATATATATATATATATATATATATATATAGGAAAGTTCCTTGTTGGACCAGATCCAGCAGCACTAAGCTTGGCGTGTGTGGTATATCGTTCCCATTGCGTCATCGCTACGCAGCGTTGAGTGAACCTATGAAAGAGAACGTCTCAGGTTACATGCGTAACCCATGTTCTCTGAATAGGGAACGAGACGCTGCGTTCGCTGCCAAGCTCCTCTTGCTGCCGAAGGAGCTTCTTCTTCATCGGTGGAAAATCTGAGGAGCAGATGGCGCATTCACTGTATAAGAGTGAGTGACGTAGTCCCGCTGAGGAGGCGCCCGCACCATCAGCCAATGAATTGGCGTGATTCTATACGGGTTCAGACCAGGGTGGGAATTATACCGCGGCCACGCGGCCATGGCCGCCGTTGCCCTACACTTTGGCCTTCATGCCCCGTGAAAAAAAATATCATCGTACGGCCACAGTGGCCTGTGTGCCCTGGCCCTGTCCAAGTTCCACCCAAGTAGTCTCTGAACTTCAATTAGTTTGTGGATTCGCGCAGGTGCAGTGTCATAATCACATCGATGATCTCACGCATCAAAACAGCAGTGCAAGAAGCATGTAACGTCAGCACCAACAGAAGAACGACACTCTGTTGTCTACACTGGTGCATAGATATATACACTAGATTTCACCTTGGCTACGGCATTCGTTCATGAACTGCCGTAGCCAAGGCAAAATCTATATGTCTATCTATGCACCAGTCTGCGCACACGTCACACAGCAGGAAGCGCGGGCGCCCTCAGATCACTTGGACGTCGCTGTGTTATAAGAGGTAAAAACGATATAAATACTGTTCGTTTTCTCACACAAACCGCTCGTTTCGTGTCTTAGGCCATCAATGTGTACTTACGATGGGGAATTGTTTTAATTTGGACTCTGTGGATGGCTGCTCTTTGAGATCGTGACCATAGACCTGCATTATATGACTGACAGACAAGAACGGTTTGACCTAAAAATATCAAAATCTATTTGCTAGTAACTTAGATAAGTGCCCTTTTCAGAAAAGGGCCCTATGCAAGGTTCCAGAGGTAACGGCGTCGGCGCACTGAAGCGTTTTTTTTTTTTAATAGTTCAAAGTTACTATAAGATATAATGTTATTACCTTGACAAACTATAACTTACATCATTAAAAAGATATAAGACTCACGTTTCAGTATTTGACCACTATTGTATTCTGAGAAATTTATATTGACAGTTATGTCTTAATTTGTGTCAGGAGTTATGAAATGCAAAAATGAGTCGATACCTTTAATATGAATTATGAGCGTCAGACGCTCCCATTCATAAAAAACTCCTGTGCTGTCGTCATGAAAGCGATTCACAAAACAACGTCCCTCACGGCTCTTAGCTCAAAAGTGTGCAGATTTGGAGAAATATTTATATATTCTCAGTTTACATCAGATTTCTATTGACAGGAATAATATTTTATTGAATTTATAGCCAAATGCGTCGATGTAATCATTATGAGCGCTGTATACTGATGTGCTGTTTCAATTCATACCAGCAGCCTGAGGGCGCTCTACTGAACATTATAGTCCATATTTGAAACGCATGAAGAAGAGCGTTCGACAATGCAGGAAATTATTAATTTATTGGCATTTGTGTTGTTTCTGAATGCTTTTATTGGCATTTGTGTTGTTTCTGAATGCTTTTATTGGCATTTGTGGTGTTTCTGAATGCTTTTATTGGCATTTATGTTGTTTCTATTGTTGTGTGAGGGTGTATACCTTCTGGATGTAATTGCGCTCTCTCTCTCTCATTAAAAAATGTTTTTTTTTTTATTAAAAAAGTCATAATCCATGTCTTATTCCAAATTAGGATGTTATGGTATCAATCTGAATGGGAAAACCATCGAATTGTACGATGGCCTTTGTGCCCTGTCATATGGCCTTGGTGCCCCTAAAAAAAAAAAAAAGGTGGAGGCCAAATGGCCTTGCCCCTAAAATTACATAATTCCCACCCTGGTTCAGACAATCAGCACATGCCTTGATGTGGCATTTTACAGTACCACACATGTTCTAATGAATTTATTCTTTATTGGAATCAAAAGAATGGTTATGAACCACAGAAACCACCAACACTAGGCAAAACGATATGAGAAAGGAGAAATATGCAATTACATAAGGGAAATTGTACTTATTTTTCACATAAATATGCTTGTAACCATTTGCTTTAATATATAATTGTACTTGTAATCACTTATCCATCATGCAAATATGCTAATTAGAATATTACATGGCCCAAATAAGTATCAGGCACCAGTATTCCTGGGCTAGGAGGAATACAAAGGAGTAATGGCCATTTTAAGGACCTGACGGCAGCCATTTTCAAAATGGGGCCTTTCTTGGAGTCAAACTTTGGTAAACTTTTAGTATGTTTTTAAGTACATCTGATACTACTGTAAACCTCTGAGAAACCTTTTTTTAGAATTTTTTTGGGGTCAAGCCATATTTGCAGCTGACTATAGTGCTGGTTTAGACCCTACTCTGAAGTAGGTGCTAAATTAGTTCCTCCAAAAGGAGTTCCAAGAACTAAAATCGTTCCTAGTTCCTGTGGCGCAAACACACCGACATCCGGGTACTTTCGCCAATAGTTCTAGGAACTATGAAAAGGTTCCTCTGGTGCGAAAGCCCCTAAACACTTGAGGGGGCAGGACGGGAACTGTGGGAACACAATCCTTAAGGAAGAAAATCATAAAAGTAGGAAAATTTGTTTGCCGACACGATCCAAATTCTACCATCTAATGGCGGAGATTGGTGGCTCTGCGTATTTTCTGGTGGTTGTTTCAAAATTTTACAAAAATGTTTCTTACCTGTATAACTTTTAAATTAAAATTTTAATTTTATGTTCTAGTAACATGCTTTCTACATTTATTTAGCTCACTTAAGCTGCTTTATAATTTAATTTCTCGATATATATGTATATAAGACAAATAAAAAAAAAAAAAATGGACTACCACACTTTCTATCTATAAATGTCCTTACATTTAAACAAATCCGTTCTAAACAGAAAACAAAAGAAAACAGATGCACACAAAAAAACTGCACTGCACAAGCTTGTCACTGTCTGACAACTTCTTGCCCTGTTTTAATTAAGACATACTGTCTGATCTGATGATTGGTCAAAACATTGGTGGTGCATTGACATTTGAGGATTTATTTTCACCACACATGAACCTATTTCCTCACTATCAGGTTGACAAACTACATTAGCTAAGGAACAACAGAATCACCCGAGAGCTGCTGTTCTAAATCAGTGTGACATAATGAAGTGTTTTAAGCTGCCCTAATTAGATCAACTTCAGACAAGAGAAATTAAAAATAACTTAAGCTGAATTCTGTCCATCACCAATGACAGAGCGACAGATGGATAAATGGTACGTATGTGCAAGTATTAATGATCCAATTACTACTGCTGTCTAAGTCTTTTCTCAAAAAAAAAAAAAAAAAAAAAAAAACATAATAATAATAAACAAATAAAGATTTAGGTCAGAGCTGTCACCAGAGTCACATTGCAAAACTGAAATGAGAAGGACAGCTTGAGCAGTATCAAGCAGGAACTAGGAAGCACCTAAGTTCAATAGTACTGTAAGCTCCATTCTCATATTATCAATACATTATTGTATGCTATATTATTAGTCTGTCCCAAGGTATAGCATGTTGCAAACGGTATGTCAGACAGCATATGTTTTGGTTGATCGATAAAGAACACATCTTTATGCATACAATTGCCATTAACCCTTTTCACAATGCGCTTAACCCTGGGTTATCGACATTCTAAACCTAGCTTTTAACCCCAGGAAGAGGAATGTTTCACACTTGTAATTTAGAAGCGGGGTTAGCACTACTTTTTACACAGGGTTATGAAACCCTGTTCCAGAGTAGGACTAGCACCGCTTTTGCGGTGTTATCCCCGCATTGCAGTTCCAAACTAGTACAGTGTGAAACAATGCTGCGTTAGAATGTTACGGCTAGATGCTTAGCCCAATCGTGTGCCCATGTACTTTCGACAGTCAATGAAACACAGCGTGTTGAATAAACAGTAGTTTTAGTGTTTGAGGGAAAAAATTCAAATGGAAACGCAGAAAACGCATCAGTTGGAGTGAAAAGGTTATAAGCAGTGTAAAACATGAAGCAAGATGACCAAGATTGTATCTCATAGTTTCAGCATTCTGTGGAACTCATTCTCACCTCAGGACTGTCTTTTTCCCCAGACTATTTAATGGCATGTCGTTGACACAACTCAAAATGCAGCTAATATTTACACTAAGTAATGAAGTCTAGAAGAACAACTGACAACTTTCATACTAGAAGAGTATGTGCTGCCCATATGGCTTAATTAAGAAGGAAACTCATCTCTTTTGACAAATTATCTTCCCTATATCCCCACATACTTGGTTATTACCATGGGGCACTGCAATGTGTGTGAAATAATGAGGTGATAAGAAAGGTGTGCATCACTACAGATGTGTGTGTGTTTGGGTAATAATGCTGTTGACACTGCTTGTCTGGTGACACACAGTGCAACATTTGTGCTTTGAGTGTGTGTATGTGTGCTCAGTGTTTCCCACAGATTAGAAAGCAATTTGTGGTGGTGGTGGTGGTGGTGGGGAGGGGGATTGGGTGGGGGGTGTTGTTCCATGTCAGACGGGGGGGTATTAAGCTAACTAACATGAACTATGAGCAATACATTTGTTACTGTATTTATTCATCTTTATTAATCTTAGTTAATAAAAATACAGTTGTTCATTGTTTGTTCATGTTACTTCACAGTGCATTAGGCTAACTAATGTTAACAAATACAACTTTTGATTTCAATAATGTAGGCTAATAGTAAATGGTGAAATTAACATTAATAAAGATTAATAAATGCTGTAGAAGTGCAGTTTATTAATAGTTAATGTTAACTAATGTAGTTAACTAGAGTTTAATAAATGGAATCTTATTGTAAAGTGTTACCGATTTGTTATACACGGATTCAGACGTCTCGTGAGCTCAGTGTTGGACAGATCAGTTGTTTTAACCATTCATTAAATGGAATCGGTTCAAAGGAGTCATTAGTTCGCAAATGCTCCCTGAATGCTCCACGTGAACTTCGGTCTTCCGATCTTTTACCATTGTGTCAATTCTCAATTGATTTTGATAAATATGCACGAGGGAGCGAGAGAGAGCAAGACAGTTTGAAGACGATGAGAGTACACCGGGGCTCTCTCTTTGCTCGTTCTATCAGTAACATGCGCCCTATCGCAAGCGCAATCATCTACATCACTCACCGATCAAATAAGGCTTTGGCGGGACAAAAATTCGCTTTGGTGGCCGAGAGAGACGGAGGGAGAGCAGGGAAAGGAAATGCAGCTGAACGAATACGCTGCGTGTTTTAAATAGCGTTAAAAAAAAAAGAATAACGAAAAGCAATATGTGGAGGACGGTGTTGATTCTGTGGCACACCGCCACAAATTAGTCTATGTGTGGGAAACACTGGTGCTTGTAGGGCTGGGTATCGAGCTTGATACTTTTTAAGCACAGACCGAATTGCCTCGATACCATTGAGTATCAAAAAAGAAATTGTCGTTCGGTACCAAATTTCGATGGAACAAAACCTTGTCTGAGCCGTGATGCGCTGCAGATGTGTGCAGTGTAAATAGGGGTAAGCGTTTAAACCCCCATAGATGTAAAATAGGTGGAAAGGATCTAAAGTGTGGCTACATTTCCCAGGCTCGATGCCAACAGCACGCGATGCAATATTTGCAACAAGATAATTACTGCCAAGACAAGACCGGCAACACGACAAATCTGATGAAGCACTTGACACGGAATAACTTAAACTTGATGTAAATGAACCGAAACTCAGCGTATAGGATTTTTGCCTCACATACATGATAAATAGGCCTATAGAAAGCTTGAAATGTCTACATTTAAACTAACCAATTCAAATCTAATACAAATACTCTGAATTATGTAATCCAAATGAAAGGTGCATTTCTCTCCAGAGATGTTCACAAGTCTTTAAGTTCTTTTAAAATGAACCATACTGTATGTGAAAACACCCTAAAGCAAAAATGCTGTGTGATGCAACAAAACTGGGGCAAGCCAGTCAGAACAATGTGTGGACAAGTTCTCTCCTTTTGTGTTATTTTGTAATGTACTGCAATCTAAAGAGCATGAAACATATTTTCAGACTTCCATACAGCATCCTATTTACAGTATGTACACATTTTCTTGTAGAACTTGAAGGATTTGTCAATATCTGAATTTTCATAATCAATCCCTCATTGCCTTATGCTTAATAATCATGAGAAATGTTTTGTCCAATGAGTAGAGATAGAGAGAAACAGAGATGGGCACTCGAGTTAGATACTCAGACTCGAGTCGCATTTTAATAGACTTCAGACTTGACTCGGACTCGACCTGAAATGACTTCAGACTCGACTCGGACTCGACAAAAAGACTTGTGAATATTTTAAAAACTCAAGCCTTTAATTTTTTTTTGTTTTTTTGTTTTTTAATGCATGAAATGACTCTAGACTCGACTCGGACTCGTGACAAAAGACTCCAGACTCGACTCGGACTCCAGCGATAAAGACTCCAGACTTGACTCGGACTCCAGCTTAAAGTGAACCAGAAAGGGAACCAGCCGAAAGTGGCCTCAGTCCTTTTGGTGTTCACAATATAGTGGACTCAAAAGAGAACCCGTTTCTTTTTTTGGTCCTCTTCAGCACTGAAGTGATCTCATACCCTTTCTCAACATGCAAAAGCAAATAAGGAAATAGCTTATAGAAACAGAAACCAGTACATGAGACACGGCTTAGCAGTTAGTGCATGTTCTCGAACACTGCGTCATGGTGATCTCAAGTCTGGCACAGATTTGAATCCATATTGTGATTGTCCCAGTTCCATTCTACTGTCTCCTAATCTTTTTCTGCCATCCCTAATATATATTTATACATTTAAGCAGCAGAAAGGACAAACATTTCTATTTTTTGACAGCGACAAACTACTAGACCTCTATAAATGAAAGGTGGAAAAGATCACGCTCTACAGACTAAAGGAAAACCAGACTGTTACTTTTTCAAGTAATTCATCTTTTTTAGCAACAAACCTGTTGAGCATTCTTCTAAAGAAATCCTGAGTGATGATTTAAACATGAAGATTTCACAACTGTCATATTCAAAGTTTTTGTTATGTTATTATTAGGTATTATTTACCTCTCTTTTCCTGCAGAAAGGTAAGCACTCTTAGGGCATTAAAAGATAACCCTCTTCTCCATCTGAGGTGCTTAAGATGTTATCATTATCACTTTATAAAACATTTTATTTAATACTTTATTTGAACATGTAGTGCATGTTAATAGATAACATTAAGTTGTAAGTCAAAGGTCGTTAAATATTTTGAATGTTAAAGGGGTCCTATTATGCCATTTTATGAAGTCTTGATTTGCTTGCTTTCTGCCTTTCAGTGTCCGTGATTTTTTTTTGTCTTTTTTTTTTCTGGAGCACATCTCTAAACTGAAACAAAACTCAGCGAATACTTGTCACAAAGGCATGAACAATATATCTTTATAAACCTTTAAGTGTCTACTTTTAAATTATCTAATTATCTAAAACAAATATTCTCCGTTTAAGTAATCTGCATGAATTCAACCAGAGGTACAGTTTCTCAAGTCTCTGCTCATTATTTCTAATGTGACCACACCCACGCATACACAAGTGATTCACATGCTAATCGTCCATGTGAAGGAACGCAAACCTGCAAACGCCCCCATTACCTTAAAACAAAGAATCAAACTTCAGTCCTCTGCTTTTCATCGAGTTTGGAAGACACGCAGTGAGTGTACCTTGGATTTACCTCAGAAGAAGAAGAATGTGATTTTGAAGATAAGAAAGATTTAAGGTAAGACATTTACTCTCACTTTGACTATAATATATTGTGATATTGTTGCATAAACTTCCCATTGTACTAGTTGAACTGGTGCCAGACTAAAATGTATGAAATCGACGGAAACATGTTGAAATATGAACTATAGACAGGTAACCAACCTTTAAATGCTAAATAAATATACATGTACGACATGAGAATGTTTTTATGCTCTATAATCTAAAACACAGCATGATATAAAAGTAGGCAAGTAAGACTGTTTACACTAACATGAAACATTTGAATATTATAATGTTTAGACCAGTGTTTACTATAAAATACTGTGTTTGTGGATATCTGCTCAAACATAGATGTTTTTTATGTGGTAACAATAATGTTTCATATGAGGAGCGGCTCGATCGTTTCAGTAAACGGTCTCTGCGAGCGCTGTGAGTTTGGGTCACTCGCACTGTGGATTTGAAAAGCAAAAAGCGCCAAACATTAGGCTAAGTTTTTACGTCATAATGTCTGAAAACATTTGAAGTAACATGATAATTCATATATTTTCCTCTATTACTTGTGTTCTTTTCTAATGATTTACAGTTATATGCCGCCTGCATTTCTCCCCCCAAAACATAAAAGTTCTTTTTTTGTCCTTCGTGATGTATCTTTGGATTATGTTGTGTTGTAAATAAATCCATACAATCAAAAGCCATTATTTTACTCTCCTCACATTCTTTGTTCAATTTACCTCACAGTCCCACCTGATAGGGCCATTATGGTAGGGTCTTTGTCTCCCCAGGTGTGAAATACATCAATATTCATGATGATTCACACCCTCCCCGCATACAGCTTTCTTACACAAAACATGTCTTACAAATTTTAAATCATTATATTGTTTTATGTTAATGAGTGGGCAGGATGATTTTCACATAGTTTTGAAGCAAATATTCTAGGCTATGTGACTCAGATTTCAAAAGTCTTGTGAACAAATAATCAGTATAAGTTTTATGGCCTTATTTCAGTGACTTAAATATATATATTTGCAAGCATAACCAAGCCATATGCTTGACGTTTAACCAAGCATAAACGTCATTTTCTCAAAACTAAAAACTTTACATACATGCTGCTCACATATTATTGGTAATACAATGGTAATAGAAACAGTAATCGGTCACTAAACCATGGTACATTTTCTTAAGGGACGGTGAACAGTCTTACAAAAGCGAGAGCTTACAAACACTGCAGTAAACACTAAATCAATACAGTAATGTTAGCTAGAAGGCTAGTGGAGGCAAAGCTTTGCTCTTTGTTTACACTGTAGCAACACCATAAAACTTATAATTGGAACTGTTAAAGGGTTAGTTCACCCAAAAATGAAAATTCTGTCAGTAATTACTCACCCTCATGTTGTTCCAACCCCGTAAGACCTTCGTTCATCTTCGGAACACAAATTAAGATATTTTTTATTAAATCTGAGAGCTGGATCACTTCTCCATAGGCTTCTAAGACATTATAACTTGCTGGCCCAGAAAATGTATTAAAGATATCTTTAATATAGTCCAAGTGACTACAGTTGCTCAATCTTAAGTTTATAAAGCGACGAGAATACTTTTTGTGCGCAAAAAAATAAAAAAAATAACGACTTTATTCCACTTTTCATTTTTTTCTCTCTGGGCCTCGAGTTTTTTCACGTAGTGTTTTAGCGCAGCGCGTCTGGGTTGTATGTCACACGTAGGCTCACTATTGGCCGACGCTGGTCATGTGTGTGATGCGTGTGACGTACAACACAGACGCGCTGCGCTAAAACACTACGTGAAAAAACTCGAGGCACAGAGAGAAGGAAATGAAAAGTGGAATAAAGTCGTTATTTTTGGGGGGTTTTGCGCACAAAAAGTATTCTCGTCGCTTTATAAACTTAAGATTGAGCCACTGTACTGCCCTACAAAGGCAAAAGACCTTAAGTCGCTAGAGTGTGGAACTGAGAAAAATGACTTTAAAGATTTTTAGTTGTCCCGTCAAATTAATTATAGGTAGGACACTGGAAATCTGGCAAATAGATGTTTTAGTAATGAAAATTATATGCATAAAAAAATCTTGAGCTCAAACTTGACTTTTGACCACTATTTTAAAGTTACTGTACTCTGCCTTTGTATTGTCAGCAAAAAGTGAGAAGTCATGCCAAGGCAAAAGGCAGTAACTTCCACATTATCAATATTTGGTTGCTGATCACCATTAACAAAATCATTATAGTAACACCTGTATAAAATCTAGTGATCATGGCATTTATTTTGTATGATTTACAATTATTTATAGCCATCTACTTATTGCTATCCTGTGCTTTGGTTGCATTCTGATGGCATTATTAATACATTTGACATGACAAAATACCTCCATAGATATATTAGTCCAGCGTTGGCTCGACCGCGTTTAGGGCGGGGCTGAAGGTGCCAGCGAAGTTTTGGCACTCTGCCAGCTAGATGCATGAGTGTTTCAACCAGGTCCAGTACCCGAACTGAGTGAGGCGGGGCTTTAATTCTTGGTTGTATTCATCTGATACGGCAATGTGTAACGTTTTTCTGTCAACTCTGCATAATCCTTCGCGATCGCTATCGCACGTTTGTCGACGGCGGGTTCAGACCATATACTAAATGTTCTGACCGCAGGACAAAGCTCTGAGGACATCAGAAGTTAGAGGGACTGATGGCAGCTGTACAAAGTACACAGGCTACACCGTAATTTTAATTTTAATGGACATTAAAACAAAGGCAGAACCGTACAATCTGTTAGGTAGCATTATTTGATAGAACACCGGCACAGTAACTTCATATTGACGCTCAGCTAAACAAAGGCAGAGTACCGTAACTCAATTTTGAGCGTTCCAAAACAAAGCCAAAGAACGGTAACTGATGTTACGGTGTTCTGCCTTTGTTTCTCATGGGCTTTTGGAAGTTACTGTTAAGACAACTCATTATTTTCTCAAAAAAACAACGGAATTGATTCAAGATACTTATCCACATGATAAAGGAGGTCTTGAATGTGCCAAAAATATAAATAACTCATTTTCGACCAAAAACGAAGTTACGGTCTTTTGCCTTTGCACGGCAGTGTAGTCACTTGGACTATATTAACGATGTCTTTAATACATTTTCTGGGCCAGCAAGTTATAATGTCTTAGAAGCCTATGGAGGAGTGAGACAGCTCTCAGATTTAATCAAAAATATCTTAATTTGTGTTCCGAAGATGAACGAAGGTCTTACGGGGTTGGAACAACATGAGGGTGAGTAATTACTGACAGAATTTTCATTTTTGGGTGAACTAACCCTTTAATAGAAAACGCAACCAAAAAAAGTTGTGATCCAAAAACAACAGATTGTCCCGACAAAGTGGGAACTGCTTCATTTCAAGATAAGCTTTTGTGCATAGCCTGCATTGTACTCTTAGTTTCTGGAAGCTGTTCTCCGTAAAATGAGTAGTACACAGATAAACGTTGGGGTTATAATGTTGAGGAACGGTGTTTAAAATACATTAACCACTCTAAGTTCATCAGCTTAAGGAAGGTCTAACAAATAAGATTTGGAAAAGGGGTGGACAAAACAGCATTTCTTTGACATAGCGACAACACTGTATTCTCTAATGCAGCTCAACCAGGCCTTGCACCTTTATTTGCAAATTCCATGGGCGGAGATTATTTAAATGACTTCACAAAGCCCAGAAAAAAAGTGTTGTAGTACAAACAAACTGTTCGTTAGAGTTTTTGGAAAGTGGATTCTGTTAAATAACATATCTCCCTTTGGAGTGGACTTTGAGCTTTGTAAACTTGCAGATCTTTTTTATGCTCAAACAGCAACAATACATATTAACTAAAGTAAAAAAAAAATTAAAAAGCATAATAGGACCCCTTTAAATTAGGGGTCTCCTGGAAAAAAAAAGGTTGGAACGTCAGTTGCCAAAACCTATCCACATTCTCAGATCTGGTCCTTGTCAGTGATCTAAATTATTATTCATCTCCAGTGTTTGATTTGATTACTAAATGTGCTACATGTTTCACTTTATTGACTTGAAATGTGTGACTTTTCTGCATGTCCCTTCTCTCAGATCCTTTTAGGATGCTTATTTTGGCAGAGATTCAGCACTTCCGCTCCAGAGGGGGGAGGAAATGAGGAGTGACACAGCCTGTTGAGTTGGCAGAGCTACACATTACAGGGCCAAAAGAACAACTAAACACCTGCTGTTTCTCTACAGCCCAAAGTAAAACAACAAGAAACAAGTATGACCCCAGCATATTAAGGCTGATATACTATATCTCTATAGATTATATACCCATTGCAGCTGTTTGAAAGTGAAGTGTGCCACTTTTTTAGCTATATGAAATACTTAATCTTATTACAGATTAATGAGGAGAGACGAACATTAATAATCTATTCAAAACCCATGTATAAACAAGCGTTACAGTAAACAACATAAAAAACAAAATTGCCGCCTGTGTGTCGTTTGTGATAAGGCAATATAATACTGCACCCAGACTCAACAAACCGATGAGTCGGGCATGGTCATAAAATGGAGCTCCCCTTTGGATTAATTGATTGCTTTTTAAATTAAATGACAAAGATTATTATAAGATAAGACTTGGCTAAAATTGTTACTGTTTGTTGTTCATTTATATAACAGCATTTTTCCTAATTCTGATGCACAGAAGCTGATAAAGTTGCTATCCAATTTCAGTCCCTCGCATTTTAATGCTCTGCAGTCATGAGCTTTTGTGAACATACTTGGCAAGGTCCCTACTAGCTGAAAATGAACCTGTCACCTGATCCAGCTTGATATATCATCCACAGCATCGGTTTAGTGGTCAGTGATAAGTCTTTCTCCACAGCCAGCATGTGTAACAGACTCTAATGACTTCATCTGCTCCCCTGGGAGGGAAGCAATCCCTCCAAGAGGAAGCTATGAGAAAAACAGTTTGTGGAGTTAGGTGCCATTTAAGAGCCTGTCTACTTTGTTTATTAATAATAAATGGACATTAAATGGATATGTAGTGTTCATTTTTACAGTTTTTCTCTTATCTAAGGTGTCCTTTGAAATTAGTCAATATTGTATGTCATAGTCATTATTTTTTCATCCACTTTACTGATGAAATGATGAAAACAAGTAGCCTAGTTGATGAAAACAAGTAGTAGTCTAATGTAGTTGACAACATTGGTGTAAAAACTGTAACATCAACATTTAACAAACTTTTCCAACATTCAGAAATGTTTTATTAATTTAAATGTCAAACATATAAAACATCTTTGTTCTGACTAACAAGTAATTTAGTTCAAGTAACTGTGAAAATCGTTTACTGTCTGTGCATATTTGTATTTAGTGATTTATTGTCTCATTTATACGGATTGCTTTTGAATGAGTAAATAAAACTGCTAAAAAAAAGTTACGTTTGCCAGCGTTCAGCTCTATCAGCTCAAGATTCCTAACCTACTATGATTAGATTATTTTAATAAATCCTTTCTACAAATTCACATTTAAAAGATATATGCATTCAAAATACCACCAATACAGATCAACAATTTTGAAGATATCATTCTGTACTTCAGCTTCTCATCAGACTTTCGGTCCAATCAAATGCTCTCTAGAATCTGAAGCATCCTGCTTCCTACACTATAAAAGACACTAAAGCAGGAAAAGCACTTAATGTTGAATTCAGCCCTAATCCACTGATGGTTCTTTTTGGTATTTCCATACACTGGTTCTTCTAGCCCCGTCGTTCATGTGGTCGCTTTTACCACTCTATTAGCCAGAAGGAATATCGCCTTAAATGGAGGTGTGCTACTTCCCCTACTCACAATAGATGGTTACAAGACATTTTTTTCTACATTAAATTATAGAAATTAGGGTTCATGCTTTGAGGTTCCCTTAAACCCTTCAGTAACCCCTGGGATCATTTCTTGAATTGTATTAAAGGCTTGCTCTGTCCCTCTGATCCTGACTCGGATAATATTTAACACGCAATGTCTCTTTCAGGACATCACTGAATGTTATTCATGAGAGAATAACTTGTATATCTGTTTTTCTCTATCTTTATTTTTAATTTTTATTATTATTACTTATTTATTTATTCATTCATCCTTGTTTTCCCCTTTCCCTTTGTGTGTGGGGGTGGTAAAAATTTGGGGCTTGATGCGTTTATGGTAAAGGACATTATTGTCAGCAACAGAAGAGGACAATGCAGGTATCAGTGAAACACAAAGGTACGTTTATTTGCATGAGTGGACAATAGCAGCTGGCGAGGATAAGAGGTTAAGAGGTGAAGCAGTCAGATAGTTTTCATAGACTTAGCTAAATGGTAACTGGTTATGGGAAACAGATGACTGAAGACAGATGACTGGTGAAGGCAATCTAGCATCAGGCTGCGGATAGTCCAACAGGTAAGTGGTTAGGTAAAGGCGGGCATACATTGTGAGATTTCTGTGAGATTTCAGCAAGGTTACCAACTCACACTGAATGAGTAGATCTCATGTGATGTAAAGCCAAAGCTCGCGTTTTATGTTCTCACACTATACGATCGGAACTTCGAGCTGTGACTTGCCTGCTCACACTATACGTGTAAAATATGCATAATAAACCCCCGTGCCGAGTTGCGCCAACAGACCATGATATTGTGTATCCAGAGATAGTCAAAACAAGCATCAGCTATCAATATCAAGAGGATTTATCATTTATAATTTATGTATTCAATTATTTTTAGTATTATTGTATTTTTATTATTAGGGAAAGCCTACTTTTATTATTAAATCTGCAGTCTGTAACTTTTTTGGGTTAAAAATTAAGTAAATAACCAGCCAGTGATCAAAACTATCTGCTTGTCTTAGCTCAATTCAAAACGGTAAGCTTGTAATAATGTTTTTAATTCCAGTGGTACTGGTGGATTTCCGCGGGAAATTTCGAGCATGTCTTTGTGTCATTATGTCACATCTGTACACATAAAGAAGGTGCCTCGGCTAGTAGGCTATATTGCGAGTGAGGATGTTGGAGGTGGAGATTTATAGCCTTTTCTCACAGCACTTGATATAATTAAACTTATCAATTTAATGGCGGATCCAGAAGGTTCAAACGACAATCACCAGTGACAACTGGAGATTCACCCGTTGTAAAATGCAAAAGACTTCGGACTTTGGAGTGGCTACAGAAAAAAAGAGAATGCAACTGGGCCCATGCAAAAACAAGGATAAAAATCAGAAGGGCTTTTGAAAGATAAAAATTAGATTGCATTCCAGTTTTAAATATGCATCTGATTACAGATACGTGTGTTTGTATTTCAAAGAGAACCAGTTCTAAGGAACATTCATTTGTTGGTATGACAGTTAGAAATTAGACTGCACAGAAATGGAAACTGAACTACAGCTAGCCCTAATACACGTTAAATGTAGTCACGCAATGCTGATGGTGTTAACATTAACAATTTGAGAACAAAGTATAATTTGCACGATTTGACGTGATATGATAAGCGATCGTTAGATTTAATCAGCGCGATTTACTGCAATGCTTTTTTCCCCTTAGTCGGTCAGAACGAAAGTGGATGTTACTAACTTGTTCAGATGACATTTTCCGGTGAAAATTATTATGTTGGTCATACTTCCAAAAAGTAGAGTCTGTGATTCCGAATGACAGTATCCACACCGGCGCTGTGACTGACAGCCGCACATTCTCCTCAAAACATTGGATTCATCTGCGATGTGCCGTGCCGAGGCACAACCCACGTAAAGTTGATAATTCCGCGAATAACTGCAATTGCAGATTTCAAACAGAGATGGCGACAAAGAGGAAAAACTACGGACTGCAGCTTTAAATTGATAGGCTATTATAATTAATTTGACGCAATAATTTCATAGCGTATCACTACATAACCGACGTGCTGCAAGGATAATAAAAGATTACATAGAAGCTTACTCCTCTTCATTGATCAAAAATCATTTAGGTCAATTACAATAAATTATAGGCCTATAATTAAAATTAGTAACAGTCTATAATATATGTCCGAACACTGCAATCATCAGTCATCAATAAAAATTATAAACAGTGTAGCAACAATGACATCTGCTTTTTGCATTAAGTGATCATATGATGGTAAGACACATCGTCTTGTGTCCTACTGGTTAATAATTGCCCCACGAGGAGCAATTTGCCAGCGCCAGTTTGGCTGGCCTCGTGACATTCCACACACACACACGCACACAAAAGCCCTTTGAGTGCAACTCCATATAGAAAGATGGCTCTTGAATGTATACCTTCCGATATATATGTGTGATTAACTTTACCTTATAATAGAAGTGTGGTTTGCTAGAGTATAGGTTTGAATCCTAAATGTTCATTGAAAGGAATTTCTCAAATAGAATCATGGTTTTGTAACCCTACCTGAAAGCAGACATTCCAACGCACACACACACAAACACACTCGTGGACTTTGAAACATACACTTCCACACATGCGATCCAATAGCCATGTTTTTGATATGTATTTTTATGTGTGTATAATTTCCATGGCAGATTGAGATTTTCTATGTTCTATCATAGAAATCAATGGACTCTTAAGATGCTCAGAATCCTACATTAGAAATGCATATCTGTATTTCCCATATTCTGTACATATCCATGTCTAGTATCATTCTAATCGTAGTGATCCCACGGAATTGCATATATGTATGAGATTACAATGAAATGTATTCTTATGGGTATTATCTTTTCTGAAAGAGAAAATACGAATTCCATCTCTCACATGACAAAGTCAAAGTAGGCGTTTCTTCTTCACACAAAGAAAATGTTCCCGCTGTCAGATAAGGAGATCTGATTGGATGTTGTCCCCAACAGGAGGGTGTAAACAAGTGTCTTTAAAAAGCAAGAGACCCTGTTTCCCCTCTCTCTCTCTTCTCTCATCGATCCCGCTGATCCCACTTCCTCGCTTCTCCGGTCCCTGACCTCCTCCTTCTCCACGTGCAGCGCTGCTCCAGCTGGACAGGCCTCGCCTTGACCTCTGGGACACATGGCCCGCGTCATGTAAAAGCCTGCCGTCTTTGCAACCAAGATTTGCAACCTCTCCCGTCCCGGGAGACAAACTTTCTCGGTAACATTACAGTCAGTAAGCCTTTTAAACTTCTGCGGCACTGGAAGACGCAGCGGAAAACAGGACACACCCTCGCTTCCTGCCTCAGCCTCGCCCGAACAGAGAACGAACGTGCAAGTAACTTTAAAACCCTCTCTGAAAGCTGCTTTCCAGGAGTCTCGTGAACTTAGGTTTCTGTATGTAATAATTACTAATTTTCTCTTCTCTTTCTTTCTTTCTTTCTTTCATTTCATTTCAGTCTGATCACTTATGTTATTGTTTGGTTATATGTGTGTTTGTTTTATTGTTTGCATTTTTACGTACGTTTATATTCGTAGCTCATATAATCTCTAGTTTTGCATTTATTAAAATTCATAAATACTTTTCACTGTCTCTGTGTTTGAAAATCCACCTTATAAGTCAATGAAACTTAAAAGATCCAATTATAAGCTACAAGCTCGATATGTATAGACTACATTGAGTAGTTTTAATTAATAAACTCAGAAAGTTTGATGTTCGTGGCCAGAAGATAAAACTTTCTTGGAGTTTGTAAAGAGATACCCCTTCTTAACTGTGATAATCTCACCTTTATTCGCTGGACGAATAACGATTAGACCAGTTACAGAACAAGGTAATCTCTATAATTGATAAAATAAATGTACATGCGACTTATGAATTATGACCATGAGTCATGATTATTAATATTTCCAAAATTCCCTATATTCTTGAGCTAATTCAAATTAACCCAGAGTCGTATTCGTTACATTAGCTTTATTTCAAAAACAGCTTGTTTAACATGAACATTGTTTAACAAATTAATAAAAGAGGCACGGTGTAGCAACATCGCAGGTGGCTTGGAAGACTTGGGTAATATATGGTTTATCCATTTTGCAACACGAACTGAAGGTGAGCAACAGTAATTTGTAGCTAGTTTGATAGCTACAGAAATTAAAGAATCGCTCTTTTCGTTTTCTTTCTTGCTGAATTAAAGATGAAATGGTTTATTTTCTGTTTTCGTGGAGGTGCAGTGAGGGAAAAAACACTGAGTTTAGGGCAATTGGTTCGTAGCTCTGCCTCAACTGTGCGATACCTCGCGAGGGGCGACCAAAATTTCTGACATGCCAGAAATTCATCCGACCATCCAATTGCCGGTCGGGAGAGGTTAATCGCCTCTCGTTTCCCCCTGTACACTGCACGACAAACAACGCACGGAAATTTAAATTACACTAAAGCTACAGTTTAACAGAAAGTTTAAACATGCTTTTCATTATATGAAGTCTTGTTCAGTGTCACAGGGCCCTCCACAGTGCACACACAGTGGACTCTGGTCAAGAAACATGATAGAACAGAGTGGATCGTATGCATGAGTCGCCGCGGACCACAAAAAACAACAATTCTACACAGAATGCTGTATTTTAAAACGGGATGGAGGTCAAACATCACAAAAGGTTAGACATCATCTTCCATTGCAAAAAATTATCACTTTTTTTTTCCAAATAGTAACAGTTCAATATTAAATTTAAAGGGGGGATATTTTAATACTTAATTTAACGCAACTGTGGCTGTCACAAGTTGTGAAATGCTACTTTGCCAGGCTGCGACGTAAACAATGGTATTGGCTGGCTATTCTTTAAAAAAAAGGGTTGACCCACTCTAAATGTCCTGCCCTGATTTCCTGTTTCAGTGGAAATTACATCAAAACACTGAACAAGTTATGCATCTCAAGGAATTTCAGTAGGATTTTATATAAACCAGGATATTCAAAAAATGTTAAATAAAGAGAAAAGTTTTCTTCCTCTGATTTACACATGGTTTTTTGAGGATGAACTTGAGCACTATTAAGCTATTATACTATAAATCTATTCATAATACACAGAAGAATTTGACAGCATTACTGGGACCAGAGCACACTAAGACAGAAACAACTCTTTGGCCACAGGGATCTTTAAAGAGTTATAACAGTGAGGCTGACTCAAAGTAAGTAACATAGAAAGAGTACTATTAGATTAGACATGGCTTAGAAAATGAAAATGGTTAGAAAAATTATTTATAGATTTACATTTTTCCATTGTAAACTATGGTAGAACTGGGTTTTTTTTTTTTTCTACATGTGGCACATAGCTGAAATTCTCAATCCTTTAGAACTGTGAAGAAGAAAAATATTTAAAAAATAATAATTTGGGCCATCATCACCTGCCACAATACCATAATTTGAACTGTTGGAACAATTAGGTGTTTTGCCGACATGTTCACACATCACTGTGCAAATCAGTGTTTAAGAAATGTCAGTAAAAAAAAGAAAAAAAGAAACGTCCTCTCACTTTCAACCACATAAATTTTTCTATCAGAGAAACCAAACAGCCACTAAACACTGTAAAATGATCAAGGCCTGCTTTCCACATGGTTATTCACAAAATGAACAATAAACTGAATATTTAATCAATTGTATTTGTGTGTAAAATGTATACATGTGCCGCTTTTTGGTAATATGATATACTACGATAATGCACAATATTGTTATCGTAGTAAAAGCGGAAACCAGGGATAACGCGGATATTACGTCATTGACAGGCAACAAGGGACGGGCACTATTTAAAATTGTGAATTTCTCTGAATTTACAATTTCCTGGAAACATTTAGGATAATGTACACAACTGAAAGAAATATATAACACTGTGCAAGTGGTTTTTAGATATTTTGATACAAAATTCTTACATATTGTACCTTTAACACTAGACTTATGTTGCATAAAACAAGAATGCACACACTGATGTAAACTACCCCAACATTGATGAGAAGCAATTTCACTCTCTGACAGTAGGTGGCGCTTAGTAGAAAGGCAGAAATAATGTGATTATCCCGGTGAGCCCAAAATGGGCTGTGCAAGAAAGTAAATCTAAAATGTTTTTAAACAGCCGTTCAAATGCTTGTATTCGCTATGCTGTTATTCAAAGACCACCAAATACTTAAATACTTAAAGACTTACTATATATTCATCACTATATGTGATAAACATTTTTACATTTTAATCTGAACTTAAAGGAACACTTCGACTTTTTGGGACTTTAGCTTATTCACCGTATCCCGCCCAGAGTTAGATAAGTCCATACATACCTTTTTCATCTCCGTGCGTGCTGTAAGTCTGTTTGACGCACCCACCGCTAGCCTAGCTTAGCACAAAGACTGGATGTAAATGGCTACAGCTAGCATACTAATCCCAGGGGCAGTTTCACAAAGCTATTTTAGTCCGGTCTATAGTGTTAGACAAGTCTAAAATTTGCTCATAGACTAGTCTAATGCAAGTTAGACTGTTTCACAATAATAAAGACTGACTTAATTTAGACCAAAAAAATTAGACACCTTACCCCCAGGCTAACTTAGGTCTAAGACTCTCTGTTACCTTGGCAACCAGCAGTAACAATCAGTTACATTACAAACTGCCAAAAGAAAAGGGAAAATGGCTCATAATTTAAACATTTCTTCTTGTTACTACATTCCCAAGTAAAATGTCCTTGTAACTGTTAGGGCCGTTACATATTCAACGCGAGCAACGATCGACGCGCTCCCTTTCATAGTCTAAACAGTGGACGCAAGCAGACGCAAGCGTCACGGGCGATGCGTGAAATGCAATACACCGCTCAAACAAGGGGTAGTAGAGTCATAGTGGAGTCATAGCTCTGAACGCCCGTCTATTTCGCTTCAAACGCTCGCTTTATACGTGCATCCTATTGCCTATACGCGCAAATAGATGTTCAAGCGTCGAACTAGACGCGATAGATGCGAATTTGACGCTCTATTCGCGTTTGGTGTGAACACTGCATAATAACAGGCTGCGATGTCAAGATTGCAATGCTGGAATGTGTGTGTGTGTGTGTGTGTGTGTGTGTGTGTGTGTGTGTGTGTGTGTGTGTGTGTCAGAGAGAGAGAGGCACGGGCGCGATCGAACAGTGGAAACAAAAACATACTCCGTCATTTATACTCCTCCAACAAACACATATTTTCCGCTGGGGTAAACGGCACTGAGCAGTTGAATGCGCTTACTCGATCCGCCATGTTTTTTGTTTTGAAAAGTGTCTTATTTTACCCAGAATGCATTGCAGTGTAGTTGCAGTCTTAAGTGCTTTGTGCAACGGTCTGATTTAGATGTCTATCTGAAGTCTGACTATCTACTATATCTAAGCCATAGTCAAAAGTCTATCTTTGTGAAACCGGCCCCAGTAAGTGACAAAATAATGCCAACATTTTCCTATTTACATGTTGTGATTTGTATAGTCACAGTGTGTACAAATAACAAGGTCATATGAGACCCAGTCCCAATCCCAGTCCCAATCCCAATAAGTGACACATTTTGTCACTTATTGGGATTAGTATGCTAGCTGTAGCCATTTACATTCAGTCTTTGTGCTAAGCTAGGCTAGCGGTGGGTGCGTCAAACAGACTTACAGCACGCACGGAGATGAAAAAGGTATGTATAGACTTATCTAACTCTGGGGGATACGGTGAATAAGCTAAAGTCCCAACAAGTCGAAGTGTTCCTTTAAACAAGCCACATAAGATGCACTGATACATTGATAGAAATAACATCAAAACATTTATTTCAATCAAGAGGTGCATCAACTTTTGGTCAAGATCTTGTATTGAAAATGCAAGAGTCAGGCACATCTCAAAGACTTTCAAATCAATTTAAGATTCATGTGTGAAGATGACTCCCAATCATTCTTTCACAATTTGAGCCTGACGTATCTTTACATTGTCGTCTTGGAATATGGCCATGATGTCTCTACCTACATGGTTGTTTAAGAAATGAAAAGCTACACATATTATAAAATTTGAATATGCACAGCTACATATATCTTTGCAAAACGAAATGGATGAATATTTCTATGCTATCCGAATTCTGATTTTTGCAACCTGAATCATAATCACACCGCATTTGTTCGTTGGCCCGAACGACTGAGCCTGGTTTCTCCCAAGGTTTTTTTTCTCCATTTGGTCACCTGATGGAGATTAGGTTCCTTGCCTCTGGCTTGCCTAGTTGAGGACACTTAATATTCAACAATATTATTGATCTGACTGTAATGACGCTGTTGAATGAGAACTGAACTGAGTTGGACTATGACATGACATTTTTTGCAAAACAGCTGTATACATGAAATGAAATAATTTACAGTTTTTCTCAATTGCTAAAACACTAAAACCCATTGGCTGAACAAAGTTCTCAGTTGCCTGAACTCATTTAGCTAATTGTGCAGTCTGTTGCCAATACCTTAAACCATTTCACATGGTAAAACAATTTGCAGATCTCACTTAGACTTTTATAGCACAACTCTAAACACATTCTCATTCTCAAAACACATTCTGCACTCTAATGCACATGTCATCCATACTGGTAAACACATTTGGCAACAATCAAATACAAATAGAGAACACATGTCATTGATTGAACACAACCACTCAAAACTGATTTAACCTGTTTCAAAAGATGCCCAAAAACAAGCAGCAGCACACTGATCACGTTTACTCCTTTGATTTTTGTCCCTTTTAGTATCGTGTACTGTAGTACAGTGCATTGTAGGCTGTATACTGTACAATGAACAAATTGTATGGCCCTGAACATTGTGCTTTCCATTTGTTAACAGTATTGACTGCTCAATAGATTTTGACTGGTTGCAGGTTCATATCAACAAAGAACAAGAATTACAGTATCACAGAGACAAAGGACAAGTTTGTGAGATGCAGGGTACAGTACTGTAAAAATAGGGGTAAAAGGAGGAGGAAGAAAAAAAATGCAAAGAGCAAAGCAGAGTAATTTCTGATAAATTTTGAGCTACTATGATAGAACATGTTTCCATTCATCAAAAGACAATGATGGAAAAATATGAAATTTGTTTTGAGATTAAAAATGTACTTCTCCCTGAGAACTATACGTCTTGAACAACTTGTTTTCTATTTTTTGGTGTATTGTTTACTGAATGCTTGATAGTGTATATAATTTTGATCACTTTGTTTTGAACACAACTGTTTTGAGGCGAAAGTTTCATTTTGCAAGAGGAGTCAGAGGTTTTGTAAATAGTGCTTGAAGATGAGGTTTTGTGTTTAATGTTTTCAGAAAATGGAGCAAGGTTTCAGAAATTGTGTTTTAGCAATTGAGAAAAACTGTAATAATTGATGATCTTAACAACAGAACTGCATCAACACTGAACTGACTGAAATGCATAATTTTCCTGTTATCACTGTAAAGCTGCCTTGAAACAATCTGTATTGTATAAAGTGCTATATAAAAATAAAGGTGACTTGACTACTAAAACTATGGTAAAAATATTTAAGTACAGTTATAATATTAAAATTTATTAATGGAACAATTGAATTTACCAACTCTAACACCATTTTTGCAACTAACGTTTAAAACAATGATGCTATAATTAGGCAAATTCACAGCCAGATAAAAAGTGTATTGAAATCATTGCTATTGTTAATAAAGTTATTGTGTACGCATAACATATATATATATATATATATATATATATATATATATATATATATATATATATATATATATATATATATATATATATATACATACATACATACATACATACATACATACATACATACATATATATATATATATATATATATATATATATATATATATACACACACACATATACATATACAGTGCAATGCATAAGTGAATACACCCATGCTAAAGTTGACTAAAAAGAGGAATAAAAAATCTTATTTTGGAAATTGAACTTAATGCCTTAATTTAAAAAATTAGGAAAAATCCAACCTTTAAGGACAACAATTTTCTTTGTGAATGAATAATGTATCGTAAATAAATAAATGTTCTTCCTTAAAATACATGGTGCATAAGTGAGTACACCCCTATGTTAAATTCCCATAGAGGCAGGCAGATTTTTATTTTTAAGTATTTTTTTAAAAAAAAATTTTAGGATACTATGCATCCTGATAAAGTTCCCTTGGCCTTTGGAATTAAAATAGCCCCACATCATCACATAGCCTTCACCATACCTAGAGATTGGCATGGGGTACTTTCCATAAGATCATCTCTCAATGCAAATCAAACTAGCTTTTAGGCTAACTGAAATAAAATCATGCCAATCTCTAGGTATGGTGAAGGCTATGTGATGATGTGGGGCTATTTTAATTCCAAAGGCCAAGGGAACTTTATCAGGATGCATAGTATCCTAAAATAAAATAAAAAATAAAAAAATAAAAAAAAATCTGCCTGCCTCTATGGTAATTTAACATAGGGGTGTACTCACTTATGCACCATGTATTTTAAGGAAGAACATTTATTTATTTACGATACATTATTCATTCACAAAGAAAATTGGTGTCCTTAAAGGTTGGATTTTTCCTAATTTTTTTAATTAAGGCATTAAGTTCAATTTCCAAAATATGATTTTTTATTCCTCTTTTTAGTCAACTTTAGCATGGGTGTATTCACTTATGCATTGCACTGTATGTATATGTATATGTATATGTATATATATATATATATATATATATATATATATATATATATATATATATATATACAGGGATTAAAGTGAAAAAAATTATTCTGACTGAAATTTTTTTTTAGGCCAAGTCATATTCCTTTAACTTTTTACATAGTCGAGACCAATAGCGTTTTAAGGGGAGACGTTTTAAACCGCTTTAATATTGCCAGTAGGCATATTTTAAAAGCTATTTTAATCTATGAAAACGAGGCAGGGAGCATGTGTAGGCTACTGTAGAGCACGAACGGCAGCATTGTGACTAGCTTCTGATTGATGGTGACCTAGCACTTTTTTGCCATTATTGCCATATTGAAGTCTCCTGTGACATACTGTGCAAAGACACGTACCTGGCTGTTTGATTTTTTTAGTCCACAAACTAAAAGGCTTGCCATTCTCCCCCCATTTCGCTAAGCCTTTCCCTTTACTTAAACTTTCGTTAAGTAAAGGGGAAAATATTATATATAGGCAAATTATAACACGTTAACACAAAATTTGTTAACACACACAAGTACTTTTCCCCTTTACTTAACATAAATTGTAAGAATATAAAGACTAGTAATAAATAAACATTAGGCCTATGCTAAAGCTATTAAATAGCAGTCCCAAACTAGTTTTTGTTAATACAAAGTTGGTATGAGCCACTACAGTCATTTAAAAATATAAAAAATAATACAAAGAAAAATAGTGGCATTTTGGGGTTAATATGGAAACGACAGTTACCATGGCGAATACACAATATTAACAATAACTGTTAATGAAACATGGAAACTGCTCCTGGTGAATAGAATGAAAATCATCCCTGCATTACTTTTATTTCGGGTAATTTACAACGTAACGGCGTTGCATGCTCGTAGTTTCTTTTGCACTAGCTTGATCAGTGAGGCGATACAGCGCGCGCCGCTGCATTTGCGCGTGCAATTGAGTGTGCGCTACGAGAACAGTATAACGGCTGACAGGACAAGAAAGTCCGTTTTTCTGAGGTGAAAAACTATATTTCAGCGTATACTCATGTCACTGCCTGGTAGTTCCTATTGTGCTGGGTTTTCTGAAGTAGTCATGATTCGCCTCTAACATGCTCTAATAAACACGCATGCAGAGTGGAAAAGGAGGAGCGGAGGCGCGGGGAGCAAGGATTACAGCGCAAACTATATCGATATATGCGATATGGTCTAATTCCATATCGCATTTCAAAAATATATCGATATATTTTTTACATCGATATATCGCCTAGCCCTACCTGCATTATAAGTGTGTCCATGGTAACTGAAATATAGTTATTCTAACTCAGCGCACAACTGTAGCCTGACATGCACTTTCCGTGAGCGGTAATTGAAAACCCGGAGTGGACCATGAGCGAAGTGATTACAGAACGCTTAGAATGGAGAGAGGAACGTGCTTTTGCTCCACTCCAGGCTTTGATCACATCCCCCTCAGTAGGGTGAATACACCTCGTCTTTCCTTAATTTAAGACCTATTCAAACTAAAATTAAGACATTTATTACACTTTTTGAGAAATGAAATCCTATTTACGGCCTTAAAATTATTAAAAGTGAATTTAAGACATTAAGGACAGACTGGAACCATATTGACGGAAATCCGTCATAGACCTGCTGCAATTAACGGAAATCCGTCGTAGCGACGGAGAACTTTAATCCCTGTATATATATATATATATATATATATATATATATATATATATAAATACATTTCATTCTACCAGTAAAACGTTGTGAATCTGCTGTGAATATATTAATATACTGTCCAGCTCCCATTTGAACAGGGAAGGACAAAGGTCTGATCTAATAAAAAGTGGCACTAAACAAGTAGACAGCAAACAAATTTTATTATTTATTATTATTATTTTTTTATTATTATTATTATTATTTTTTATTAAAGTAATACAGCTATTTGTTTTTCATACATTGTGGCCAGGAATATGAACTTCTTTAAACTGAACTATAACAGCCTCTGCTGAAAACTGCAAACACAGATAAAGTCATCATTCATGAGGACAGCTTTGGGTGCTTTTTGCTTCTTAGAAGCAACTTACAGGAAGGAAGAATGCAAAACAGGGAAATGTATGAGTGAGCGATATCAAATATTGAAGAGGAGCACATTAGTTGAGTGAGAGCAGAGCATACAGTAAAACACTGGCATTCATACAACTGCAGTGCTTACTGCGCAATTTACACTAGACTCATGGTCCATCATTAAAGCTGGTCTTTTCCAACCACTCATGTGGCACAAACAACCACAGTTGATTTTAATGTCACATTAGCTGTACACACAGAAACTGCTTTTTATAGTAAAATATTTTACCCTGGTAAGATTTACAACATACATATGATTACGTAACATGTTTTGACCTGCTTAGAGCTTAAAATCTAAATTTAATTAAACTATTAAAAACAAAACAAAAACAAACAAAAAAACTATTTAACAATTTTACTGTTTTATTTTACAGATTTTAATAGACTGTAAATGTGTATGTCCAATGTAAAATAACATGAAAAACATGTAACTGAAAACAAAATTTCCATTTTAATAAAAGAATCAGACTTCCCATCACTACTCTGACTGACCTTGCTTCACTTGTCAAAAAATTTCGCTGTGGTGTTTCCTTACAAGTTTATTCTCATAATATTATATCATAACATTGTATCATCATATCATATCATATAATCATACATTCTTTGTTGTAATACGCGGACATTTAAATGACAACTATGAATGTATTTTAAATATTTTAACTGAAGGAATTCCTGCAAGGAAAAGGAAGGGGCTAATGAAAATTAAGTCTTGTGTCGCTCATACATAGAAAAATTATTGCTTCCGTGTTAAAAAATAAGGTCTTTCTTTCCATCAAAACTTTACTTTTTTTTTTATTTTTTTATCCAGAATACAGGGCCTCATATATTAAAACAAATTGGGTTAAATATTTCAAGAGTGTTACCAACCATTGTGTTTAGGGTTAGGGGTTGATTAGGACAATATATAAATTAAATTTAAATAATTCAACAACTAAATTATTCCTTAAAATGAATAATAAAAATGCAGAATTGAATGGTAAGTGCTCTAAAATGGTATAAATTGCTAATACATGAATAAATAAAAAAGTGGGTCATAGAAATGGGGTCCTGAAACTGCAGTCTGTGTTCAAACAGCTAATTGTACTGGTAGTTCCAGTCAGTTGAATCACTGTTCTAAATTAATGTGCTGTAGTTAACAACGCTGTAGTTCTTGCAGAGTTAAGAAAGCAGCAGTCAGTTTCATAAATCAAAACAGTTATGACATTCTCTCTGACTACGTCTACACTAATCCGGACATTCATTTCAAAATGCTCTCTGTCTACACTCAAGCGTCGCAAGATGCTTAAATCATCATACTGCACATGTAAATAAAATTGCGCGTAATAAATGCTCACTAAGATGACCGAGAAACCAGACATTATAAAGTTATCACATTATTCTTCA
This sequence comes from Abramis brama, assembly GCF_963993115.1. Classification (NCBI taxonomy): domain Eukaryota; kingdom Metazoa; phylum Chordata; class Actinopteri; order Cypriniformes; family Leuciscidae; genus Abramis; species Abramis brama. The sequence continues at coordinate 22,656,217 of NC_139973.1, forward strand.
TTTAATTAGCAAAATATCTCTACCACTTACTGGTGCGTTCAGGTCGCACTCAATCGCCACTCCTTATGTTGTCTACGACGTGTAAACGTTATTCTCTCAAAAATACAAATATGTACATACATGTTGCTCACATATGGTAGCCCAGTTCGCGTTGAATACAGTGTAATGACAGTTTTTCCATTAATATGTTTATAAGCAACTGAAAAAAACACAAATGTCAGGGCATGTCACTCCTCCAGGGCCCCAAAACCCCCTGAGACCCGAGAGGGTTAATGTTTGATTTGGGGGTGGGGTGAAAAATCTTACCGATCCAAAACTTTTGACTGGAAGTGTACCTATGGCATCCCAATACGTTACAACCATGATGATCAAAAAGTGTGGAAAAAAATTTCACTCTTTGTCAACTTTGTTCAATATGAGTGCCGTATGTTCTTATGACCAGCCCTTTACGCCGTCACCACCCGGGTGTTGATAATACACGAGAGCAGGTGAGACTTGAACAGCACACATTGCTATCTGTGTTTACACTAAACTTGTTTAAGCCTTGCTATTGCTTATTTAAACTTTCAAGAGCAAGATGCAAAATATATAGCTTGCACATGGTGTGAGAAGATTTGTGTGCACACACTGAAAGCATGTGTATAGTGCTTAAACAGACAAATTCACACAAAAAATTATGTCCACATGCCCGTCTGTATCCTAGCAAACATAGTCGGTTAAATAAGTCTAAGATGTAAATAAGTCTCTGATTTCCCCAGAGTGTGTAAGTGAAGTTTTAGCTCAAAATACCCCACAGATATTTTTATATAGCATGTTAAAATTATCACTTTTTGAGGGTGAGCAAAAAAATGCACCGTTTTTGTGTCTGTCCCTTTAAATGCAAATGAGCTGCTGCTCCCAGCACAGAGGTCAGAGCTACAACAGCTTGTGTCCTTTTACCTCACACAGACATGCACTGAAAATTTCAAAAACGTTTAGCCTTTTATGTTCAAACCAGAGTCAGACAAAGATGGAGAGACTCCAGAAGAAGTGACAACTTGTAGACAACATTTCTGAATGGTTAGTTGATGAATTTATGTTGCTTGTGTGTAGATATCTTCTAGTCATTGATTAGTGTATTCTGTCATGATAATCTATAAATCTTGTTCTGGGGGCAGGGTTTATGTCAATTTTAGGGTTCGTGATGTCACTAACCCGGGAGGAATGTTGTGTAGTCCCTACCAGCCGTTTGTTGTAGTCCTTAAAAAGCAATTTCTTTAAAAGAAAATATCTCCCTTTGCTTTGAACTTTGAGAGTCGTGACTTTGCAGATGTTGTTTATGCTCAAACAGCAACTTTACATACTACTTAAAGTTAAAAAAGTGAAATCATAATCAACCACCCCTTTAAATTCTGTTGCCATGGCAACACATCATACTTTAATAATATTCTTAGGCGTTTTTGAGGCTCTTAGCATGCTTCAAATTGCATGAAACACAACACACATATCAGAGCTGATATAGGGTTTACAGTAGCTTTTGTAAGCTCTTGCTTTTGTAAGACTGTTCACTGCCCCTTAGGAAAATGAACAATGGTTTTGTGACCAATTACTGTTCGTATTACCATAGTTTTCCGACAAGTATCATGATTAAATGGTGTTTAACTCTGTATCTAAAATGTTTAAGACAATTATTTAAAAAAAAACATACCACTCTGAAATGTCCTCTGAAATCAGTGCTTGCAAAGTCCATGCATGAAATCCGTTTTGCATGATCTTCTTGTTTGTTAACATTCTTAAGTCTGAATCAGGCTTGAAATGATTTGAAATTGACCCCATCCTTAATATATACATCTGAGTACAGTTTGAATTTATGGCAAGGGGTGTGACACTTCCCGAACATGCATTAAGTGCTGGGCAAGCTAACCAATCACAGCGTATTTCGGAAGGAGGGGCTTCATCGAAACAGGAAATACATGGCGAGTTCAGGCCAGGCTGGGGAGAGAGGTGCTGTAATAATGTAACATGTGAAAAATAATGTGTTTTTGAACAAATCAAGCATGAAAGCATATTCTAGTACACCCCAAAAAACAGGTGTGAGTATTATAGATTTCCATTAAATAGTTTCAAGTTTCATTTCGCTTGCAACAACCTACACGTCCCTGCATAAACACTCCAGATATTATTATTTTTTTGTTATTTAAAGCATCTATGTCCGGCCAGTTGATAATACCTAGAATATCAAGATCGACTGCTGGTGGTAGATCCTTTTCCTAGCACCAAAACTTTGGAACAGTCTTCCTAACATTGTCCAGGAAGCAGACACACTCTGTCAGTTCAAATCTAGAATAAAAACACATCTCTTGATCTAGTATACACAACACATTATAGACTTCTATAATTCAATGTTGGGCAGCATAGATTAGGTCAGCCGGAACCGTGAACACTTCCCATTAATCCTGTTGTACTTGTTACATCATAAGAAGAATGGCATCTACGCTAATATTAGTCTCTCTGTTTATCCCGAGGTTTACTGCAGTCCACGGGATCTAGGCCGTATCCAGATCTGATGAAGGACCTGCGCCTGGACACGACGACAACGCAGTCCTGAAGTGTCAACTAATCTCTCCCCTGTGAAGGCCTCCTTCCCTTCCCTGTACCTCTGTACAGATAAAACGTTGTCGGGATAATTCCGGTTCACGTGGCTATGGGGAAGCGATAAAAATTCTGTATTATAAATTTTAAGGCCAGACAAGTAGTTTTGTTGAGGGTTGGTTAAAAGAAGGACTACACGCCTGTGCACATATATATTCAAACGCGCATACCTATAGTATAAACACGTAATACGCATGTGCACGCCATCAGCGTTCTCACAGGTTCAAGTTTTTAAAGTTTGCGCAGAGAGAACTTAAGGGTTTTCTGTTATAATGGTGTTGTGTTAGCGGCCCCTAAGTTAATAACTAATGATCATTGCGACAGAAGTGAATCAATCAAAACTAACTTTAGCTGGACAATAACTTTATTCTAGAGCTGCTGTAAAGCCAAAACAATCTCTGTTACTTTAATTTCCTATTATCACTGTAAAGCTGCTTTGAAACAATCAATGTTATTAAAAGCTCTATATAAATGAAGGTGACTTGACTACGTTCAAAAACCACTGTTAATTTGAACAGAAAAGCAAGTATATTGTAAGGGTGATATGGCATGGCAGCCAATACAAATAATAAATAACAATTGCCTTATATAATGCAGCATTATACGTTTGGACCAGACCCAGGCTGGGGGCAGGCCAACTCTGGCACTGGGCTAAAGTAGCTGCTTGAATATGTTCATTCAGCTGTATGATCTGAATGAATAAATTGTTTAAAATGAACTGATTGTTTATGAATAAAACGAAATATGTTATAAAACACCACTCTGCCTCTTTTCATTTAAAAAAAAACTTAAACATATTAATAGCAACACAAATGTGGTTCAGGCAACAACACTGATCATCTTCACAGCATGTATTTATAACAAAACGAAATATCAAACACAACCCTACCTCTTTTCGTTTACATTTTAAAAATATTAAACATGTTAATATGTGGTTCAATTGGCATTGTTATGGGTGTGGGTGTGTGTTTGTATTCTTTGTATTTTTTTGGCTTTGTATTTCTCTTGGTTTTGTAAGTGGCAGCAGAGATGATGAACACCTGATTTAAATTAGGAGGTGGAGATATGTGTGTTTCGGTTCTGTGCATGGGGCTGGAGAACAGAAAGGTGACATCTACGGCTAGCCTCTTGTTTCCTCGCTAAAACGGGATCTAGCGTCTGTCTGGATTTTGGGACATTTCAGATGGTATAAAATGTATTATTGCACTTTGTGAAACCCCTAGAATTATGTAATAAACCTTATTACATTGATTTTGTATTCGTGTTGTAAGACGCATGAGTAATTAGAAACACCTGGTGTTTTCAGCAGCTCAGCTGTTTGCAGGTGAATGTGCTGACAGATCAATGTGTAAGTTGGATAGTCACTGTTTTTTTTTTGTTTTTTTTTCAGTAGTTGATCACAAATGTTCGTCACTTATCCATGTGATATGAGAGGAAAGTGAGGTAGGGGAGTTAAACTTTAAATTGACCTACATTTGGAAAGTGATATAGAAATGCTGTTGAGGTAAACATATGTTTTACTCTTGTTTTGCATTTGTTTGGTAGACTGATAAGGGCAGTTGAGATCTGGTGTTGCTGTTGCTGTATTAAAGGATTGGTTCACTTTCAAAAAAAAATTTGCTGATAATTTACTCACCCCGATGTCATCCAAGATATCCATGTCTTTCTTTCCTCAGTCGAAAAGAAATTAAGGTTTTTATTCTAGTTAATAATTTGGCTGGAGGGCGTGTTTGGGCCCTCCCATTGTACCAGATTCTCCTTCCTTACCAAAACAAGCTGATGCTGATAAACAGTTTCCTGATATGTTTGTGACTTGTGCTGTTACTCGTGCAATGAGTAAAAAATGTGTCTGAAATTCAGAGCATAGAGCTTAAGTCTGATTGTAGAAAAAAGAAAATGATTCCTGGTCTTTCGTATCTCTTCCCTTCTGTTTCTCACCAGGAGTTGGTCGTGGCGCAACAGGAGGATTCCACCCTGAAGAAAATGTTTTCTGTCACATTGTCCATTGAAGAGGTAGCTAGTGCAGCAAGTGGCTGTTTTATTGAGGATGGGATCCTGCTAAGGAAATGGCTATCTGGTAGTGAAGTACCCTTGGGTGAGGCCTGTATTCAGGTGGTTGTGCCAATGTCTCTTCGAGATACTGTTTTACATACTGCACATGGAGACATTGTGGGTCATTTTGGGGTCAACAAGACTTAAGGTTAACAGATAATATCTGTTGCGTTATTTTTATTGACCTTGTATAAAAAAAAAATGTTGAGGGAGTATATTAAAACCTGTACAACCTGTCAGCTTACAGGAAAGGGTCTAAAATTGCCCTGGTTATTGTTGGTGGCTCGTGAGGTGGTTCAGGACAGTCTTGGTTTTAGTCCAAATGAGTTGGTCTTTGGTCATAAAGTGCGTGGACCACTGGCTGTTCTCCATGATGGATGCACCTCAGAGTTTTAGACGTTGTTTATTCTTAGCTGGTCAAATGGCTAAGGACAATTTGTTGAATAAACAAATAAAGGTGAAGCATTGTTTGATCGAGAAACAGAGTTTTGTGTGTTTTGTCCAGGTGATCAGGTGTTGGCCCTGTTGCCTCTTCCGGCTTCTGTTCTGTGCAAAGTTTTCAGGTCCATATACGGTGGTACGTCAAGTTTCCGACCAAAATTACTTGATTTCAACACCTGAGCGGAAAAGATGCACACAGTTGTGCAATGTTAACTTGTTAAAACCCTTTTATTCCCATTCTTTGGTGTCAGAGAAGGCTCCTGTGGCAGTTGCTGTAGCTTCATCTGTAATGGAAGTTGCTGAGGATGTTAAAGTACCTGAAGATTGCATGTTGCAGCCCCGTCTTAACTCTGAAACACTTAATAACTTGGAGGATTTTGTATAACATTTGCCTCTTCATCAGAGAGCTGAATTGTTAGCTTTGATTTCAGATTCCATATGTTGTTTTCAGATTCACCTTCATGCACTCATTTGATAGAGCACGATATAGATGTCGGCGACGCAAAACCAATATGCCAGTGTTTTTATCATGTTTCTTTGGATAAACAACGTCATCTTGAGTTTGAAATTAAATATGTGGTCGAAAATAACATCGCTAAACCTTCCTTTTGAAGCTGGGCATCACCTTGTTTACTGGTGGGAAAGCCAGATGATGAAAGGTGGTGCGCCCGCTACTTTTCAACACTTGATGAACCATGTAACCTCTGGGTTGAATGGTTGTGCTGTTTATTTAGATGATGTGGTTGAATATAGTGACACGTGGGAGCTGCATCTTTTACGTGTCCACGCATTGGACAGCCTTTTTAGATCCAGGTTGACGCCAGTCAAGTTGGGGCTGGAGCTGTACTGTTGCAAACTGATGAACAGGGTATAGAAAGACCAGTTTCCTATTTTTCCAGAAAGTTTAAGTCTCACCAGTTGCATTATTCCACTATTGAAAAGGAGGCATTGGCGTTGATTTAGACTTCAAAATACTGCAAAGCCCATGTAACAAGTGGTATTTTTCCAATTGTGGTATTTTCAGATCACAATCCACTTTACCTTTTTGCAATCGTTGCAGAGCCCAAACCAGCGTCTTATTCGATGGTCTCTCTTTTTGCAACCATATCCTTTGGAGATTCGACACATAAGGGGTGTGGAAAATGTACTGGCTGATGCCTTATCTCGTGACCCATGTGAGAGTTTTTGCGACTGATTCAGTTGATGTTTTTTTTTTTTTTTTTCTCATTGTGACCATGGCTTTTCCTAGGCGCCGGGAGTTGCTGTATTCAAGTTGCAAGGGGAATCAGATTAAGAAGGTACCATACTGGGTTTGCAATCTGTTATAATGATTTTGGGTTAAGTAGTAATATTTTTTCGTTAATTAAGAAATAATAATAATTTTCTCATTTGTTTCAGAGATCCTTTGCAAGGATCCTATCTCTTAAGAGGGGAGGTGTTATGGGTGTGTTTTGTTTTCTTTGTATTTTTTGGTTTTGTATTTCTCTTGGTTTTGTAGGTGGCAGCAGAGATGAGAAACACCTGATTCAAATTAGGAGGTGGAGATTTACGTGTTTCGGTTCCATGCATGGGGAGGGAGTAAGGAGAGGTGACATCATCTACGGCTGGCCTCTTGTTTCCTCGCTAAAACCTGATCAAGCGTCTGTCGGCATTTTGGGACATTTCAGATGGCATTACAATTATTATTGCACTTTGTGAAACCCCTAGAATTATGTAATAAACCTTATTCATTATATCAAGCTTTAGTTTTGATTTCCCTATATTGTTGCGGCCACGAGTCGGCCGTAACAGTATCTTCACTGTAATAAAATTAAATATGACAAAACACAACCCTGTCTCTTTTTGTTAAATGTCAGTTTTAATTTAATGATCAATAATAGCCATTATAAAAGTATAAGTAAAAGTTATAAGAAGCTATACAATAAGAAATAAAGCAATCAATTCGGTCAAACATACAATGTCAATGCTCTAGTAGGCTACAAAGGTAAAGTTAAATAGCCTAAAATAAAGTTATGAAACTTCAATTTGCCCTCAGTCAAAACAATTTGCCAGGGAACAAATTATAGATTCATGAGACCAAAGATTGCCCGTTAGATACACACGAGACAAATTACATCTCATGTTTAACCACTACAGAGACATCAGAGCCAGCAGCAAACTTCAGAAGGACTAGCCAAGATAAGGCTGTTCCTGGCGGGGTACATAACGCTGAGCACCCGCTGATCGCCTGGATAACGCAACTCCGAAAACATCAGATCAAATTTTCAAATAGGCGCTAACTTCATAAATAAACCACAGATTTGAGCTTTAAACAACTACATCCTCACCTGAAAAACTCTTAAAACTAGGGCTGGGTAAAAATATCGATTCATCAATGCATTGCAATTATTTGTTTCTCAATTCAATATCGATTCATCAAATCCTATGAATCGATTCAGCCCACCGGCCAGTGGCGGCGCTGTGGGCAACACTCTAGTGAGAGCGTTCAGCGTAGTACAAGACGCGCTTTACCAAAACAGCAAGATGACGGACAGCAGCTGCACTCCGTTCAAGCCTGCACCACCAATGTTAAAAGCCGACGTTTGGGCTCATTTTGGATTCCACTGTAAGCCGGGAACAAATGAAGAGGTGGATAAAACCAAAGTGGTCTGTAAGCATTGCCACACCGTTCTTAAATATTGTAACAACACAACTAACTTGCGCAACCACCTAGCTCGACACCATGCAGATCTAATGCAACAAAAACAATCCAGCATGGCTAAGCCGGATGATTCTAAACAGAACACAACTCGACAAAGCCTTTCACTGCAAATTTCCTTCAGGCTCCGTTCGTGCACAGAAGATAACGGGATCCGTGGCCGTCTACATCTGTAAAGACTTACGCCCATATAGTGTTGTTGAAAACGTGGGCTTTAAATACATGGTCAACACACTTGAGCCACGGTACGCCATACCTACGCGTAAACACATCACAGAAGTGGCCATGCCAAAGCTTTACATGGAGGTTAAGACGGAGGTTTTGGATTCCTTATGTTGGCGGAAAAAGTGGCGCTTACCTGCGATGGCTGGACCTCCAGAGCGACCGACCCGTACGTAACCATCACTTCTCATTTTATTTCAACTGATTGGGTCCTTGTGTCAAACATCCTGCAGACCAGAGCGCTCTTTGAAAGCCACACAGGGAACAATATTGCTAAATTGCTCACCGAGGTAATGAATGAATGGGGCTTGAGTGACAAAGTGCCAGCAATTGTAACAGATAACGCAGCTAACATGCTACGAGCAGTTGGACTGACAGAGACATTGCACATTGGCTGTTTTGCACATGTCCTAAACTTGGCATCACAGGCTGCTCTCAAGATGCCTGCAGTATCAAGGCTTCTAGGCAGACTGAGGCGGATCTCCGCATTTTTCCACCGGAGCACCATAGCCAACCACGAACTAAAAAAAAACTGCTGGACCTGCCACAGCACAAGTTAGTGACCGATGTACCAACGCGTTGGAATAGTGCATTTGAAATGGTGGAAAGATTTTTAAAACAGCAAGCTGCTATCTCTGCTGCACTACTTGCCCCTGAGATAAGAAAACAAGAGAAAGATCTGAGCTCCCTTACAGAGGCAGACATAACAGCAGCAGAGGCTGTTGCACTGGCTTTGAAGCCAATGAAGAAAGCCACCTTAGTCATATCTCAAGAAGGAACCCCAACTCTCTCTGTCATCGCCCCTCTGAGAGCAAGACTTCTGGAAGAGATGCATCCGGCCCCGAGTGATCCTGTGATGGTGAAGGAGATGAAATCTGCTGTGCATCAGGATCTCCAGAAAAGGTATTTATTATCATTATGACACTTTATTCTAAGACAGTTGTTTTGTATTATACTAATTTCATAATGATAATTTTTATATTTTTTTGTAATAGAAATGTATTATATTTATTTTAAGGTACACAGGGGAACAATTTAAAGGAACAACTCTACTTAGCTTCTGCCCTGGACCCACGCTTTAAGGCCCTGCCTTTTTTGACTGATGATGAGCGTGAGGAAGTCTTCGCCCAACTCACTGATAACACTAAGACACTGGCAACTGAAAAAATCTCAGTAAGTACTGTATAGTGTGAATAAAAACATTATGTATTTTTATTATTAATCATACACTGCAATTATGAATTTAAACCTAACTATATTGTTATATACACTATTTCGAAAAGGGTGATAACTATTTACAATACAATTCCTTTGCTTTCTCAACAGAGTGGACCAATAAGTGCAGAGGCCAATGAAGCAGAACCAGCTGAGGACTCTGGACCCCATCCAAGAAGAAAAGAGACTCTTGTGCATTGGCAGATCTCCTTGGGCAGACATATTACTCCAGAAGCAGACTCCATAAAAACAAGAGATGATGCAGTAGATGAGGTGATGAAGTACAAAGAGGTAAAACCAGTACCACTCAGCACTAATCCACTCAGCTGGTGGAAGGAACATGAGCTGGAATTCCCTCTTTTGTCATGCCAAGCTAAGCGATACCTCTGTATTCCTGGTAGTAGTGTACCAGCTGAGAGAGTCTTCTCTCATTGTCACAGCCCAGAGAAGTGCACTGACGCCTGAGCATGTAGACCAGCTGCTTTTTTTGAACAAAAACCTGCATGTGCACTAGTTTGATAACAAATGCTTCAGAGTTAACATGTTATTGTACTAAAATGTTATGAGTTATATGATGGAAATGTCTGTAATGTCCTACATATAGGCACAGTAAATAAGCCAAAGGTTCTCTGATCAGCTGTTCAGAGTGTTATTTATTGTGTTGACAAAATAGCACTTTGTAATGTTATAATATCTATGGTTGCACTTTTTTTTATGAGTATGCACATTTTGTGCTTCTGTTTACATTTATTTTATAACTTGAATGTATAGGAAGAAAGACATATACTTTCTACTACTTACAGTTACATGCACTTTAGAGGTGTTAATAAAGCACCTGTTTGTTACAGTTGTGGTTTGTATTCAACACATGTACAATATTGTACAGTTTGTTCTGCTAAATAAACCATGACAGGAAACTGGGGTCAATTTGTTCTTAAACATTGGTAATACTGCACACATTATTTAAAAATATACTCAGGTACTTAATTACTTGTGTATTTACTTATTATTGAATCGATATCGAAGCTAATAAATCAATATCGAAATCGAATCGAAGCCTCAAGAATCGAAATCGAATCGAATTGTAAAATTCCTAACAATACCCAGCCCTACTTAAAACTACATTTTGTGACGCAAAAACAGTTCTGTCATGACATTGGCATGGTAATGGATATGACAATGTTGATATGTTAGGTCTTGGCGGAATTGATCTGCTGCTGCTTTAATTTAATTTAATTTAATTTAATTTAATTTAATTTAATTTAATTTAATTTAATTTAATTTAATTTAATTTAATTTAATTTAATTTAATTTAATTTAATTTAATTTAATTTAATTTAATTTAATGCATTCTGGGATACCTGGCTGTCTCAAATCCGCACAAGTCACCTCTCGATGCATCCTCGATAAAAGGGGAGGATCAAGAACACATCCGGGGATTTTAACTGTTCTTGGCTAGATGTGAACTTTGAATTGGAACAGTACTTGGTTGCTGCGACTGATGACATTTCACAAGTCCACAAGAACACAAGTACAGATAGAACGCATATTGAGAAACAGCCTGTGTTATATCAGGTAACAGCAAGGTAGACCGCTCTTACCCTGGGCTGCCAGTTCTCATACTGTTTCTGCAGGTTGGCCCCTATCGTCTCCAGGGCTTTCTGTGGACTCATAGACAGAGGGTCTAGAAGATAAAAAAAGAGAAAACACACATTACAGTATTACTGTAAATTCAGACACTTTTATATGCTATACTACATACTAATACACTATTATGCAGAAGAATGCCAGATGATATACATTTTATCTAAGGAGTCTTATAGAAGTACAAAAGTCATCCCAGAATAAAACCTGTCTGAAACACAAGTGAAACACAGAAAATGGGAAAGCGCTTAAGTTGGAAGCTGAAACACAAAGACAAAAAAATAAATTCTGTTGGGATTATGAAACATATTTCTGCTCTGCACACGTCATAACTACTAAAATACAAAAAAAAAAAAAGATCAAAGTTTTCTATGAGGAAAGTGTTCATTAAATTGGTTTATAGCTGAATTCTTAAAAGAAAAGGGACAAAAAAACAATGTTTATTAAATCAAACTGCACACTGCGCTGTAAACATTTATTAATTGACAGGCATTCAACATATTGCTTATTTCTCAAATTTTTCAGACACATGTACAAAGTAATGTCCTTCTTTATTACACACAGGGGCGTCAGACAAGAGGTAATGGTGGAACAGAGTTACAACCGAGGGGGAAACCATTGTATGGTTATTTGGTGGATATATGGGCAAACTCACCTATCCAGCACTCTAGTCTGGCACAGGGTGAAGTCTTGACTACATCAGGAGGGTCCACGCCAACATTGAGACATAAAACTAGAGCCACACTTACAGTTTTCATCTGTATGAACAAATAGGAGAAAAAAAAAACTGTAAGATAATTTAAATAACTGAAATGAAAAGGGTATTTATTTTTATTTTTTTGGATGTACATCATCAGGGTGTTTTGCATGTAGGCCGATGTCACTCTAAGAGTGAGGTGGGATGGGGCAGGGCGGGAATGGCACTAAAGGCAGAATGAAGGAAAGTTAGAATTTAGAATAACTAATGGGGTGATAACTTGATATAAGTACAATAATTCCAAACGAATTCTCCCAGGGCCGGCACCACGAGGCGGCAAACGGGGGCATTGCCCCCTCAGATCTGATTTGTGCCTCATCAGTTTCAATTTGTCCCCCCTCCACCCCCAAAATGGGATTGATTTGAACACTTTGACGAGTACGACTACGATCACACCGGTGTGATTAGAACGTTCAGTGTGTCACTTATAAATTCAAACGTGATTTTGCACTTTGGCTGAGCTCAGTGCTTTTCAAAAAAAATAAATGTATAGTTTGATCAATTCAAATTTTATACACTGATAATAATAATAATAATTATTATTATTATTATTATTTGATACAATATTTTTATAATAATAATAATAATTTGTTACAATATGTTCTGTCATAGTGTGGCTGCATGACGCGTCACCAAGGAAATAATACGCTCTAAAATAACAGTCAACCTTAAAAAACTCACTTATAAATACTTCACTAGTTTCAATACTGGATGAATCAGCATTTTTTAACGAATCACTTGTCGCCACCTGGTGGCGTAACAATGTAATCGATACAATCATTATTTTTAAGCGCTAAGTTACTTTCAAAAGCTGATTTGCTCTATTTTGATAGCTACCGTAGATATCAGTGTTTATATCCGAAAAATAAGTACTTCTACGATAATATGAATATTTGTAACACAGAACACAGATTTAAATGTGCCAGTGTGATTTTGTCGAAGGTTTAATAGACACAGGCGAATAGTTGACATTTAGGATTAGGAATGAGATCGCATGGAAGTTTGAATCGAGATCACAATCTTTTAACGATTAATACGTTATTGCATAATGCATAGTTTAACCAAAAATACAAATTTCTCAATTTTTACCTATGACATTCCAAACTGTGTTTTGCACCATTGCTTTGGCAAAGCATCAGTTGATAATACCTAGAATATCAAAATCAACTGCTGGCGGTAGATCCTTTTCCTATTTAGCACCAAAACTTTGGAACAGTCTTCCTAACATTGTCCGGGAAGCAGACACACTCTGTCAGTTCAAAGCTAGACTAAAAACACATCTCTTTGACCTAGCATACACATAACACATTATAGACTTTTATAATTCAATGTTAGGCTGCACAGATTAGGGCAGCCGGAACTGGGAACACTTCCCATAAATCCTGATGTACTCGTTACATCATAAGAAGAATGGCGTCTACACTAATATTAGTCTCTCTGTTTATCCGAGGTTTACCGCAGTCCGCCGTATCCAGGCTGTATTCAGATCTGATGAAGGACCCGCGCCTGGACGCGACGACAGCGCAGTACTGAAATGTCAACTAGGCTCTTCCCTGTGAAGGCCTCCCTCCCCTGGCCTCCCTCCCCTCCCTTTACCTATCTACAGATAAAGCATTGTCGGGATAATTCCGGTTCGCGTGGCTATGTGGAAGCGATAAAAAATATCTGTATTAATTTTAAGGCCAGACAAGTTGTATGTTAAGGGTTGATTTGTAGGGAAGGACTACACGCCTGCGCACATATATTCAGATGCGCATACCTATAGACTGAACTCGTAATACGCATGTGCACGCCATCAGCGTTCTCACTGGTTCGTGTTTTTGAAGTTTGCGCAGAAAGAACTTAAAGAGTTTTCTGTTAAAACGGTGTTGTGTTAACGGCGGAAGTGAATCAATCAAACTATTTCCTATTATCAATGTAAAGCTGCTTTGGAACAATCTACATTGTTAAAAGCGCTATATAAATGAAGATGACTTGACTTGACTCTTGTGACCTTTTTGTGCTGCGAGTACAGCATGCATTTGGGAATGCAATGTGCGCCAAGTTCACTTGCACATTCTCATAATTTCTAACATTGTTGTGGACAGTTTACAGCATTTCCACATACAGCTATGGTACACCTATGGTACAGTGCAACACCTCAGTAATTCACTGCATGAGATGATTGATGGTCCATGAAAGGAAAAATGTAAAAATCAAATGTCCATAAACCTGCAATGTGAACCAAAGGCGAGTGGGGGGAGGATGAACTTAAGAGTAAGAAAAAGAAAGATGAAATCACTCCATCATGACCATAAGAAAGGATGGGAGGAGCATATGATGACAAGTTGCTGCTGATCAGCATTCTGTTGATGATAGCACAGACCCATTCAAGTCAGCTACAGTTAGAATAAGATCAAGAGCAAATATGAACCACACAACCAAAAATCCAGGGCAAAAAAACGTGAGGATTGCTGTCACTATAATCTGTCTGTGTAAAACTACACCACAACAAACGTACATGACACTATTCACTCTAGACCAACAGTTTATATAAATAAACTCGGGTGTGCAGATCCAATCACAAAAAAAGTGTTGGTAACACTTTATAAGTAGTACACAGTTATACAAATCATTTGCAAACTATCAGTTTATAGTTAATTTATAGTTGATTTATTAGTTAATATACCGTATTGTTCCGAATATGAGACAATGTTTTTTTCGTCTTATATTTAGGGTATAGATTTTACATGTCAATAATACATCTGCAACAATAGGTGGCGCCAAATACGCGTAAAATGAGTGTGCCAAGAAATACAGTGTTTTAGAGAGCAATGTTAGAAGATCGAGAGGCAAAAAGACGCAGAGTCAAAGAAAAGCTTACTGTCAAGAGCCGTGTGAATGTCACGTTTGTGTGCCTCGCTGACGGGACCAAACTTCCCCGTACGTGATTTTAAAACATAAGACGGAACTCAGATTTCAAAACTACAATAAGATTTCATTTCTACTGTAATGAAATTTTTGTAGGCTACATGGTTTTCACTGTGAGATGGATAGCCTAATTGTAAAATAATTCAGATGGGCTACAGGTTATTTTTATGGTATGCCAAAAAGTGTTTATTTTTAAATGTGATCGCTGGTACATTTTACCAGTATTTACCATACTTTCAATACACAAATTTAAATATAAAAAAATATGCAGTATGAAAAATATTTTCAAATAAAAGGATTTGCCTTAATCAAAAAGCCTTTTTCCAAAAGGTAGGCCTACATCTTGAATGTTGTCTTGGGGGTTGTCTTATATTCAGGGTTGTCTTATATTCAGAACAATACAGTACTGTAGTCCCTACATTGTTAATATATTAGTCATCTTCATTTATATAGCGCTTTTAACAATGTAGATTGTTCCAAAGCGGCTTTACATTGATAATAGGAAATTAAAGTAACAGAGATTGTTTTGGTTTTACAGCAGCTCTAGAATAAAGTTATTGTCCAGCTAAAGTTAGTTTTGATTGATTCACTTCCGTCACAGCGATCATTAGTTATTAACTTAGAGGCCGCTAACACAACACCGTTTTAACAGAAAACTCTAAAGTTCTTTCTGTGCAAACTTCAAAAACACGAACCTGTGAGAACGCTGATGGCGTGCACATGCGTATTACGAGTTCAGTCTATAGGTATGCGCGTTTGAATGTGCACAGGCGTGTAGTCCTTCCCTACAAACCAACCCTCAACAAACTACTTGTCTGACCTCATTCATATTTTGGGCGAACGTGAACTGAACTACTGTATTACTGCCTGATGAACGTTACTGTGAACTCGTTCATTCTGGTGTCTGTAAACGGCACGCTCTCTCAGTTTAACTTCGTTCATTAGGGTGCCAGATTTCTATAGAGCTTTCCATGCGAAAACCCAGCTAAAACACACCGTAAACTATGGAGCTCATAATATGACAAAACGATTTGAATTTGAATTTGAATTGTGTAAATTTGAATTATTTGCAAGTGTAATCTAACAAAATTGAATTTTAGGTGGTAGTTTAAATAGTTCTGAATTTGATTTTTTTTTAAACGAATATTGAACATTTGAAATTTAACAAATTGAAATGTTTTTATGGCTGAATTTTATAGACATGTATTTTCAAACAGCTAGTTTTTTTGTTATGAATTCGTATACTGCAAATATTCAGTTAAAAAAAAAATACAGATTCAAGTTTTCAAGATGAAGAAATTCGGAACTTCAAATTCAGTTTTCTAAAATTCAAGTTCAAAAATTCAAGTTCAAAAATTCAGATCTTACAGAAAGTAGGTCACAGGTCATCCACAGGGAAGAGTAAAGGATATCAGATAAGTCGAACAGAGCATTTTGGCTGCACTGCAGTAGTTTTCTGCCGCAAACGCGGTGGTGGTTCAAGAGAATCCGTGTATCTTTCGTTCAGTCGTTTTTTATTTAATATTAAGAGTAGAAAAATGAGAAAACAGCTTGAGTATTAGATTTCTAATATTCTAGAAATAATAGACCGCTGCAGCAGTTGCACGGAGCTTACAAAACTTTGCTACATTTAATTTTCTCATCAAACAACTAGACTAACGAATGGCTCGGTACAACAGAAGAGCTTAGAAAGGGCTTTTTCTCTGTGTAGACCAGCAGTTGGTCTGAATTTGCTATAACCTATAGCCTATTTTCCGGACTGTATAGGCTAAGTCACGTTTTATCATGAAACACGTTAAATAATCTAAATGTTGACTTTCAAAAGTAGGCGCGCCAAGAAGGCTATTCTCTGTATTTTGGTTCATTTTTGGTGAGCGCCAGAAAGATCTAAAGAGACCGAGACGTGCTAAAGCAGCGCATCATGTTGTTTTATTTATTTTTCAATGACATGATATTTTGTAGTCATTTTGAATGTACACAAATAAAAATATACATTTTACTGTTTCGAATGATGTCATATTATCTGTATGACTATAAATAACAGCAGTGGAACAAATCCAAGAGATGGCGCTCGCGCATCGCGCTCTCACACAACATAGTATCAGTTCTGGCGTTGCTTCATATCGCAGACTGCTCATTATCAAAATGAAACACAGTCAACCAAACATATAAAAAGTTATTCTGCCTAATTTAATTGGTCTGTTGTACAATATAAAGGGCAAGCTGTGCCGCACACAGTCCTACTTGTTATTCCAAACATTTCCCTTGCTGTGAAGACGCTGATTTAGCCTATACGTGTATTTTGGGACTCGACTGAAGTATGAAGCCTTCTTTATATTAATAGTTAGCATCCACATGTTACATTGCAAATATGAAAACTTTTGACTGAATGAGAGATGCGCAACCGTTTCGATTTAAATAAATTTGTTTAGGCTTGGCGTTTAAAATAGGCTAAATGTTGTTTGTAATAAAGGGCACAGTATAGGCTATTTTTATAGTCTATGTAGCCTATATTATTTTATTATACATGGCTACTTATTTTTCATTCTTGTTGTTCTCTTACGAGAGTCCTCTCGTACTGCGTTTTTTGTAAAAACGCTACGGGAAAAGTCTCTTTTCACGAAATACTGAAGCAAAAAATTATCCTTAATTTTCCATATATGTAAAGCGCGTTGCAGCAGTACACAGCTATGGCGAGACAGCTTGCTCGCTCATTGGCTGTTCTGCGGCAACTGCATAAGCCTATCGAGCGAGGCCTGAAGTGACATCAGGCCAATGAGGGCGCTTCGCGCCCTCCTTGCCACTTCCCGCCGAGACGGGTGTGGCTAACCTCTATAAAAGGAGCTCGAAAAGGCTGATTCACTTGATTTTTCATCTCTTCAGCGAAGCTCACGCATCGCTGGATCACGAGGAAGCACGCGTCGTCTGATGCAAGCACTTCAGCGGGACGAGCCCTCGAAGCCGCTGGCCAACGCCGCCTTCTACCGCCGTACCTGCTGCGCTTTCCGACGCCATATCCTTTCCATTCTTTGTTCTTGTGTGTGTGTGTGTGTGTTCGCTTTGCAACACTCACCCCTAAAAGAGCTGCATCTTTTTCAAGATGCCTTCTCATGCAGCGCTCGCTGACGGCGAAACGCCTTCACTCCGAGCCAATTGCCTACGGTGACTCTGAGGACTCGCCGGGCATCCTTTCCGAGGCTGCCCTTCCTGGAAGCGGATGGCGGGATTAGTTTTTCTTTACGTTACAAGAAAAGCTACCCTGCCTCTGCACGCGTCATTCACCGGCGAAGGAGAAAAGAGTGTTCTTAGTCCCGCCGTTGGTCGGTCTGACCTCTTTTCTCTCACATTTCTCAGTTCCCTGTTCGGCGACTGGAGCACGTGGTACATGCCTGCAAGCAAACGCCAGTGTGGATAATACTCGCGCTGACTTATGTCTATGTATCTTCACTGTGGTCCAGTGGTAGATTCTTAGGCTTTCGCGCGGGGGATCCGAGTTCGAATCCCGGGTCTGCCGGCAGAAAATATTTATGCCGCCGAATGCAAATCACTCTGTTTGTTCCCCGAGAGGCAACTGCAGACGTGTTTTTTGCAGCCCACGAGCACGTGGTACATGGCCGGACTTCTACCGAAGTCCCGGCCACGGCCGATGATGCTATATGTGTAGAGAAGATGCCCACTGCCTAGTGCCCATCCCTACACACTAGCACAGCCCTTCACACAGGGCCCGCGCTCATATATTCGACTCGGGTCGATCACGCACACAACATAGTGAACGTGCCCACTGCCTAGTGCCCACAAACACTATGTTCTGCATGCCTTGTGGTTTCTGTAAAGACGAAACCTGTGTGCATTCACTCTGCTCAGGCAGACAGTGCACTCATTGCAGTAACTGTGCCCGCTCTCCCGCGCCCACACTTACTCACGGCCATTATATGTCCTACGGGACTCGCCCAGCCCTCCTTTGCTCGGTTAAACACCGCAGCGGGGTCGAGCGCAGGCATTCTGTCCACTGTGATCAGCGCGCTTCCCCCTAGGGCTCGCGCACATAAAATCGACTCAGGTCGATTGCGCTTCCAACATAGTAAAAGTGCCCACTTCCCAGTGCCCACGAACACTATGTCTCACAGATCACAGGCTCTCTGTAAAAACGGGACCTGTGCGCGCTCGCTCTGCTCAGGCAGGCAGCGCGTCCAAAGCAGTGAATGTGCCCGTTTCCCGCCCACATTTACTCGCAGACAGCATGAGTCCCACGAGACTTTCTCAGCCCTCCCTCACTCAGTTAAGCACTGTAGTAGGGTCGAGGACGAGCGTTCTGCCCGCTGTAATAAGCGCGCTCCCCGCCTCGAATGTCACAGGCGTAACGCCTATGTTATTGCGCCCCGAAGCACCTCTGTTGCACGGCGAACAGAGCGCGCTTCGCATCCAACTCTTAGCCAGCCATGCAGAGGCATGGGCAGCGCTTCCAGGGGTTTCGGACTGGGTGCTAGACATTATAAACAGAGGCTTCTCGCTACAGTTTTGTCGACGCCCTCCCCGCTTCACAGCACGCGTCGAAACTACGGTGACTTTAGAAGTAGCACACCTACTTCACGCCGAAATATCAAAACTGATGAGCAAAGGGGCGATAGAGCATGTATCCCAAGCTCAAAGCGAAGGGGGGCTATACAGCAGATACTTTCTTGTCCCCAAAAAGGACGGTGGTATCAGACCCATACTGGATCTAAGACGGCTGAACAGAGCATTAGTGAAACGCAGTTTCAAAATGCTCACGACCAGGAAAATCCTCGCGCATATTCGCCGAGGAGACTGGTTTATGTCGATAGATCTGAAGGACGTGTATTTTCAAATACAGATAGCGTCACATCACAGGCGATACTTGAGATTCGCCTTCGAGGGTCAGACATACCAGTATACAGTCCTGCCGTTCGGCTTGTCCCTGGCACCTCGTACATTTACGAAGTGCATGGACGCAGCGCTCGCCCCTCTCAGACTCAGAGGCATGCGAGTGCTGAACTATTTGGACGACTGGCTGATCCTAGCTCAATCACGATCACTGCTCGTGGAGCACAGAACCATTTTACTCGATCACCTCGAGAATCTTGGTATCACGGTCAATTGGACAAAGAGTTCGCTGAACCCCAGTCAAGCGATTTCGTTTCTGGGTACCATTCTGGACTCACAGTCTATGACAGCGCGGCTGTCGCCACAGCGCGTGCTGCACATTCAGCGCGCGGCAAGATCCTTCCGCTGCGGCGCGACTACCCCGCTCAGGAAGTTTCAAAGGATGCTGGGTCTCATGGCCTCAGCATCGCCAGTTCTTCAGCTGGGCTTGCTCCGCATGCGCCCTCTGCAGTTCTGGTTGAGAGCGCGAGTACCGCGCGGAGCGTGGGGGTCCGGCCGGTTACGTCTCAAGGTCAATCAGAGCTGTGTGACAGCCCCGATACCTTGGTTGGCGGACGACTGGTACCGATCAGGTGTAAGCCTGGGGACTTCCTCGGGAGTGAGGATGGTGTCGACAGACGCATCCACCTCGGGATGGGGAGCGCTGCTCGAGGGCAGACCGTTCTTCGGCCTGTGGTCAGAACGAGAAAAGCTCCAACATATCAACTGCCTGGAAATGCTGGCAGTGCACAATGCGCTGACGCGTTTTTGTCCCCAAATCAAGGACCAACACGTCGTAGTCCGTTCGGACAACACGGCCGTGGTGTCCTACATAAATCGCCAGGGCGGTCTCAGATCCAGATCCCTGTACAGGCTGGCGAAACGCCTCCTAACATGGGCTCAGCACAATTTGCGCTCGCTGAGAGCAGTGCATGTGCCTGGGCTCCAGAATTTGGGCCCAGACAGACTGTCCAGGAACAACATTCCCCTGAGCGAATGGTCTCTACACCCACAAACAGTCCGGCTGTTGTGGGAGAGATTCGGCAGAGCGGAAGTGGACCTATTCGCGTCCCGCGAAAACGCTCATTGCCCCGTGTTCTTTTCCAAGAACGACAGCGCGCTGTCCCGGATGTGGCCGCACTGCCCGCTATACGCTTTTCCCCCCGTCTCCCTCCTGCCTCAGGTGTTAGAGCGGGTCAGGGAAACAAAATGCTCAGTACTGCTTGTAGCACCGTTCTGGAAGAACCAAGCATGGTTTCCAGTCCTGATGCAGTTAGCAGACATCGCTCCATGGCCAGTGCCATTGAGGAAAGATCTCCTCTCGCAGGCCGGGGGCTCGATTTGGCACCTACACCCGGAGTTGTGGTCCCTTCATGTGTGGGCGCTCAACGGATATCCGTTGATCTCGCAGAGGGAGTGATGAATACCATCACTCAGGCTAGAGCACCGTCGACTAGGCGGTTTTATGCCTCGAAGTGGTCGGTTTTCTCCGGCTGGTGTACAGCTCGGGGCCTATCACCCCTCGATTGTGAGGTGACGGAGGTTCTCTCCTTCCTACAGGAGCTGTTGGATAAGATCCCCTTCCACGCTCAAAGTTTATGTGGCGGCTATTGCAGCGTTCTCTGGAACAACGTTAGGTCAGTCACTAGGAAGGAACGATTTAGTCATCCGCTTCCTCAGGGGAGCTAGGAGGCTGAATCCTCCCAGACCTCCTTCAGTCCCTATGTGGGACCTTTCTACGGTTTTGGCGGCCATGAAAGGTGCCCCTTTCGAGCCTATCCAATCTATTAGCCTCAAACATTTGTCTTTTAAAACAGTGTTTTTGATGGCTCTCGCTTCGGTGAAGCACATAGGCGACCTGCACGCGCTCTCCGTGAGCCCAGTGTGCTTAGAGTTTGGACCTAATGACTCTAAAGTCATACTCAAACCTAGGCATGGTTATGTGCCAAAATCCCTCAACACGCCGTTTCGGGCTCAGGTTATCTCCCTGTCTGCCCTGCCGGGATCAAGTGAGGAAGGGGACTCAAGTTTTCTTTGCCCCATTAGGGCTTTAAGAGCTTACGTGTCCCGCTCTGCTGTCTTCAGACAGACTGAGCAGCTCTTTGTCTCGTTCAGTGGACGTTCCAAGGGAATGGCTGTTTCGAAACAGAGCCTATCCAGATGGATAGTTGACGCCATAGCGCTGGCTTACACTGTCAAGGGCCTCCAGTGCCCGTTGGGCGTTAGAGCGCACTTCACGAGAGGCGTCGCCTCTTCGTGGGCTTGGTCTAGCGGGATTTCCTTACAGGACATATGTATGGCGGCAGGCTGGGCCTCGCCGTCTACATTTATTAGGTTTTACAACCTAGAGGTTCCCGCCTTGCAGGCTAAGCTACTATCGGTGTAGTCGAATCAGCTGTCTAACTAGAACACTGAAATCGCATGCGCAGCGCGCTACCGACTGTTATATGGGCGGAATTGTGTAAGACCCACATTTCCCACATTAGTTCAGGTTCCCCACCCTGTCTATGTGATGTCATATTCGCGTCTGCGGACGCGGCCATATAAGGACGGAGGGATTCCCCTTTTGTCTCTAGACTCTCTCTGTGAGGTCATGTTTTGCGTCGGCGGACGCTACAATATAGGGAATTAAGGTCCCCCCCCCCCCCTTATTCCCAGACTCTCTGTGAGTCTATCTGGTGATTATGCACTGTATACCTGGGTTAGCTTCCAGTGATCGGTGTTTTATCCCAGCACGCACAGCGTTTTACAAGGGGTTCCCGTAGCGTTTTTACAAAAAACGCAGTACGAGAGGACTCTCGTAAGAGAACGTACTCGGTTACTAACGTAACCTCGGTTCTCTCTAGAAGAGGGAACGAGTACTGCGTTCTCTGCCGTGCGTACGGTTCACTCTGGTTCGCTTCGGCGATGAAAATCAAGTGAATCAGCCTTTTCGAGCTCCTTTTATAGAGGTTAGCCACACCCGTCTCAGCGGGAAGTGGCAAGGAGGGCGCAAAGCGCCCTCATTGGCCTGATGTCACTTCAGGCCTCGCTCGATAGGCTTATGCAATTGCCGCAGAACAGCCAATGAGCGAGCAAGCTGTCTCGCCATAGCTGTGTACTGCTGCAACGCGCTTTACATATATGGAAAATTAAGGATAATTTTTTGCTTCAGTATTTCGTGAAAAGAGACTTTTCCCGTAGCGTTTTTACAAAAAAACGCAGTACTCGTTCCCTCTTCTAGAGAGAACCGAGGTTACGTTAGTAACCGAGTACGTTTTCTGCATTCATTTGTCATACAGTAGCCTAAGGGAAAGTAAAATAGGCAACACATAGCCTACATATTTACAGTGTTTATCATGTAAATGTTGTATTTTATTTACAGGTCTTTTACACTATTGCTGAATAGGCTAATATTAAAATGTTTTTTTTGTTTTTTTTTTATGACGCGTTTCTCTCTCAACATGATCCGGTGTGACTTGCACTCATGTGCATGCGACTTATTTTCTGGCAAATACGTCAGTTAAAAAAATGTTGCTGTAGCCTATTATTACAAAATGCATTTTGGAATTTTGGAAGTTTAGTTGCCAGAGAAAATAACACACCGTTTTGTTTAACATCAATTGATACTCAATATTAATTAAATAAATAAATATAATGTCAGAGAATGCACAAAGCGCATCCTTTTGAGATGTAAATTATAATACATTTTAACACACATCATAAAACTCAGAAGATTTTGTATTTTAATATATTATATTATAATACAAATAAAAAGGCGTCATACTTCAGTCGAGTCCCAAAATACACGTAGGCATATAGGCTAAATCAGCGTCTTCACAGCAAGGTAAATGTTTGGAATAACAAGTAGGACTGTGTGCGGCACAGCTTGCCCTTTATATTGTACAACAGACAAATTAAATTAGGCAGAATAACTTTTTATATGTTTGGTTGACTGTGTTTCATTTTGATAATGAGCAGTCTGCGATATGAAGCAACGCCAGAACTGATACTATGTTGTGTGAGAGCGCGATGCGCGAGCGCCATCTCTTGGATTTGTTCCACTGCTGTTATTTATAGTCATACAGATAATATGACATCATTCGAAACAGTAAAATGTATATTTTTATTTGTGTACATTCAAAATGACTACAAAATATCATGTCACTGAAAAATAAATAAAACAACATGATGAGCTGCTTTAGCGCGTCTCGGTCTCTTTAGATCTTTCTGGCGCTCACCAAAAATGAACCAAAATACAGAGAATAGCCTTCTTGGCGCGCCTACTTTTGAAAGTCAACATTTAGATTATTTAACGTGTTTCATGATAAAACGTGACTTAGCCTATACAGTCCGGAAAATAGGCTATAGGTTATAGCAAATTCAGACCAACTGCTGGTCTACACAGAGAAAAAGCCCTTTCTAAGCTCTTCTGTTGTACCGAGCCATTCGTTAGTCTAGTTGTTTGATGAGAAAATTAAATGTAGCCTATAGTTCCAATACACGCGTTAGGTTTTGTAAGCTCCGTGCAACTGCTGCAGCGGTCTATTATTTCTAGAATATTAGAAATCTAATACTCAAGCTGTTTTCTCATTTTTCTACTCTTAATATTAAATAAAAAACGACTGAACGAAAGATACACGGATTCTCTTGAACCACCACCGCGTTTGCGGCAGAAAACTACTGCAGTGCAGCCAAAATGCTCTGTTCGACTTATCTGAGATCCTTTAATCTTCCCTGTGGATGACCTGTGACCTACTTTCTGTAAGATCTGAATTTTTGAACTTGAATTTTTGAACTTGAATTTTAGAAAACTGAATTTGAAGTTCCGAATTTCTTCATCTTGAAAACTTGAATCTGTATTTTTTTTAACTGAATATTTGCAGTATACGAATTCAGAACAAAAAAACTAGCTGTTTGAAAATACATGTCTATAAAATTCAGCCATAAATACATTTCAATTTGTTAAATTTCAAATGTTCAATATTCGTTTAAAAAAAATCAAATTCAGAACTATTTAAACTACCACCTAAAATTCAATTTTGTTAGATTACACTTGCAAATAATTCAAATTTACACAATTCAAATTCAAATCGTTTTGTCATATTATGAGCTCCATAGTAAACAGGCCTTAATATGTAGCGGAAAAAACACCCAATCTGGCAACACCAGCCACCAGTGTCACACCGCCGCATGCGTCATCAAAACAAAAAGAAGCATGGAGGCGACAGCAGCATGTATGATCATTTAAACGAGTTTTATGACAAGGTCGGTGAGGAAAAATCTTACATTTCTCTGCAAACTTTGCCCGCCGGCTTTCAAAAAGAAAATCCGCACTTCAGTCACATCCACAGCAAACCTGATAATAATATATAATAATTATTAATAATAATAATTCCTCATTAAAAAAAGACCATTCAAGCAGCACATTTTTCCTCATGTTTTTGAGAATATACTGTAGGGGTGAAAGCTGCAGCTGCTACTAGTGTGGACCAGGGTGGGAATTATACCGCGGCCATGGCCGCCGTTGCCCTACACTTTGGCCTTCATGCCCCGTGAAAAAAAAATCATCGTACGGCCACAGTGGCCTGTGTGCCCTGGCCCTGTCCAAGTTCCACCCAAGTAGTCTCTGAACTTCAATTAGTTTGTGGATTCGCGCAGGTGCAGTGTCATAATCACATTGATGATCTCACGCATCAAAACAGCAGTGCAAGAAGCATGTAACGTCAGCACCAACAGAAGAACGACACTCTGTTGTCGACACTGGTGCATAGATATATACACTAGATTTCGCCTTGGCTACGGCATTCGTTCATGAACTGCCGTAGCCAAGGCGAAATATATATGTCTATCTATGCACCAGTCTGCGCACACGTCACACAGCAGGAAGCGCGGGCGCCCTCAGATCACTTGGACGTCGCTGTGTTACAAGAGGTAAAAACAATATAAATACTGTTCGTTTTCCCACACAAACCGCTCGTTTCGTGTCTTAGGCCATCAATGTGTACTTACGATGGGGAATTGTTTAATTTGGACGATGGGGAATTGTTTTAATTTGGACTCTGTGGATGCTCTTTGAGACCGTGGCCATAGACCTGCATTATATGACTGACAGACAAGAACGGTTTGACCTAAAAATATCAAAATCTATTTGCTAGTAGATAAGTGCCCTTTTCAGAAAAGGGCCCTATGCAAGGTTCCAGAGGTAACGGCGTCGGCGCACTGAAGCGTTTTTTTTTTTAATAGTTCAAAGTTACTATAAGATTTAATGTTATTACCTTGACAAACTATAACTTACATCATTAAAAAGATATAAGACTCACGTTTCAGTATTTGACCACTATTGTATTCTGAGAAATTTATATTGACAGTTATGTCTTAATTTGTGTCAGGAGTTATGAAATGCAAAAATGAGTCGATACCTTTAATATGAATTATGAGCGTCAGACGCTCCCATTCATAAAAAACTCCTGTGCTGTCGTCATGAAAGCGATTCACAAAACAACGTCCCTCACGGCTTTTAGCTCAAAAGTGTGCAGATTTGGAGAAATATTGATATATTCTCAGTTTACATCAGATTTCTATTGACAGGAATAATATTTTATTGAATGTATAGCCAAATGCGTCGATGTAATCATTATGAGCGCTGTATACTGATGTGCTGTGTTTTCAATTCATACCAGCAGCCTGAGGGCGCTCTACTGAACATTATAGTCCATATTTGAAACACGTGAAGAAGAGCGTTCGACAATGCAGGAAATTATTAATTTATTGGCATTTGTGTTGTTTCTGAATGCTTTTATTGGCATTTGTGTTGTTTCTGAATGCTTTTATTGGCATTTGTGGTGTTTCTGAATGCTTTTATTGGCATTTATGTTGTTTCTATTGTTGTGTGAGGGTGTATACCTTCTGGATGTAATGGCGCTCTCTCTCTCTCTCATTAAAAAATGTTTTTTTTATTAAAAAAGTCATAATCCATGTCTTATTCCAAATTAGGATGTTATGCTATCAATCTGAATGGGAAAACCATCGAATTGTATGATGGCCTTTGTGCCCTGTCATATGGCCTTGGTGCCCCTAAAAAAAAAAAAAAAGGTGGAGGCCAAATGGCCTTGCCCCTAAAATTTGGCCCCTGGTGTGGACTGAATGGACCGCAACAAAGCGTTAAAGCAACAATGGGGAAATGCTGTCCCCTCAATGCTAATGTAAACCCTGGTTGGATAAGGATTCAAAATTGGATATGAAATCTGACGCATAGCTTCAGTGTTAAAACTGATAAAATAATTGCTGTCTGTGGTTCTATATGGGTTGTGGCCTGGCGCGGATTAATGCACAGGCTTGCCTAGGCTGCAGCCTAGGGGCCCCACGTGTGCAGGGGCCTCGGATTGGCCAGACAATTATTATTTATTTTTTTTAAATTTACTTAAGCGCAAAGGCACGGCGCCAGGATTCCAGTTTTGGATGGGCCAGACCAATTGTGGGTGGGCCTTAAATTAAAAACCTTATCCAATCACTGTTTAACCTAATAAAAATTACTGACTAATAGGCCTATACTGTTATATTATCTGTGCGTATACATAATATAGATTTTAATAGCTTGATGCTCTTTAAATATTTTGTTGCATTGTAAAAAGTTTCGGTGCATAGGACGGACCTATCCGCGATCGCTCTCCATGGTTCTGACCAAAGAAGAGCGCTTTAGGAATCTCCATTACGCATCATATGCATCATACCTGGGCTGCGTTTCCCGATAACGCTGTCTCTTAGCGCACTACGAAGACTCATAGGTATAACTTATGTGAAAATATGTGACGAAAATATGTGACGTCATTATGTTTTTTAATTTAATCAATGTTGATTATGAAAGTGAGCATGCAGCATGAGAAAGATATTATACATCATGAGATGCGCAATGTCTGGAGACATGGAGTGGGTAAAACATGATTTTGACCACTTCATTGAGTCTTGTTTTGTAGAAAGTCTCTTTTTAAAAGATTTTCGTTTTGTATAAATTGTATCTTAATTTTGATCAATGTTTTATCAACCAATTGCCTGTATTTACTAAATAAGAAGCAAATATATAGCAGACAATGTAATAAGGCGCCGACACGATCACTTGCATTGCACAACTGGAGGGCGCCGAAACTCAGCTTGTGCCTCACAGATTTGAGAAATATAGGCTATCCATTATAGAAAGCTTGAAATGTCTACTTTCAAACAAAAATATTCAAAACCAAAAGAAATAGGCTATTCTCTGAATATGTCATCTGAAATGTGCATTTCTCTCTGTCGTTCATGGCGAATCCGCATCGTCAACTTCATCTTTGCAGCGACACAGAAAACACCAGTATATTAATAAATAATTAAATGTCTCCTTGCTTTTTAGACACATTCATAATCATTACTTTTACCGGTTCTTTGTGGCAAGTTTTATGCGTGCGTTCGTGCGCTTGAATGCGGCTATATGTAAACGCTCTTAGGGTATATAGCCTAAGTAATTAAATTAATATAAAGGGGCGATTTGTCCACGAATGGCTTAAATGAACAACTACTAGTCGACTAGAAAAAAAATTAGTCGGAAGCAGCCCTTATTCCACATATTTTCGAGCCAGGCAGCAGGCCATTCTTCTGGGTTGAGCGAGCGACCCTGCGGATTGAGCGAGCGGAGCGGAATATTCAGAAATGCGCTCTCCACTCACGAGCTCTGATCGGAACAAACCCGAACCACTGTCTGCTGAACTTGCACAGAAACATCAAAATGGACATAACCAGCTTTTTAAAATTGTTCTTAAAACTAAACTTTTAGACTATTTTAGCACAAATTATGAGCTTATTGATGATTTTTTTATAATTCTTGACAAAATTAGAATATATTAAAAGTTTTTTTGTTTTTTTTTAAAGAAAAGTTTTGGGTGGGCCTGTTGAAAAGTGGGTGGGCCACCCATAACCGCGGCGCGAACAAAAAAAGACCCTAATTGGCCCATAAGAAAAAACAAAACAAAAAAACAAGCAGTTGATTGTGTAGATGTGAATTGGCCACCACTTGAAGGAATGTAAAGAAAACAAACACTGTAGTGTTGGCTCTCTCAATGTGTGTTTGCCAGTTCACCATAGTTGCGTGTGGACCATGTATGGCACTAAATCAATTTTTAGGGGGGGCCTCACACAAAGAGCAGCCTAGGGGCCCCTGACCACCTTAATCCACCCCTGGTTGTGGCAATAATTTTGAAAAATAATAGCTCGCAGCAACATATGGCAAAAAAGAACTAGTTCATTTTTGGAACTGTGAACTTAGTTCAAAATTTTGAAGTATGAACTATGAACTATGAACTGAACTAGTTCATTTTAAAATTTGTGAACTGAACTTTGAAAGAGTTCATGTAGAAAGTGAACTATCCCAACACTGGTAACGAGTACATCAGGATTTATGGAAAGTGTTCCCGGTTCCAGCTGACCTAATCTATGCAGCCTAACATTGAATTATAGAAGTCTATAATGTGTTATGTGTATGCACGGTCAAAGAGATGTGTTTTTAGTCTAGCTTTGAACTGACAGAGTGTGTCTGCTTTCTGGACTCATAACTTCAAAACTATAGCAAGGAGAGTCAAAAGGTAGGTATCGTTTGAAAGAACACTTTTCAAATTTTTTGAAAATATAAATTACATTACATTTGGACATTCTCCTGCCGAGAAACTGCTGATAAAAGACAAAATATATATATAATTTTTATAATGATAATGCATATCTTTCTTATTTGACATGGAATAACTCAGGAAGGAAATAATGAGTAAAAGGAGGAAAGGAGGAAAATTATGCATCTGGATAAAATTTTGTGGTGATTGGATAAAGGAATCAAAAGTTACAGCATTTGGAACCAAGATAGCCTTTTTGTTGAGACCTTGATGCCCCCTCATGGGCATTTTTAAAATTGTTTCCTCATGAAGAATATCTTGTCATAAAAGCAATAGATTAAGTTCATTTTGGGCTCATTTTAATTGTATTAATATGCTGTAAAAAAAAAAAGAAAAAAAAGTGCCATTTTCAACGATTTTTGAGTGTTTCATGAGATGTATGTATGATGTTTTTGACACATTGCAGTACATAGTACAAAAAAGTATTTTTTAGATTATGAAAAAAATTATTCTATTTATCAGCAAATAACAATACTTAGGAGTTTTTCAAATAGCGTTAGCCTCATAGCATAATTGCCTAAGTCATTTTTTGGCCAAATTGTGATATCTGCCTAATTTACTGTCCTACCACTGCTGCATCATCCTGCCTTTCTGCCAAAAACATTGAAATATGACTTAGGCAATTATGCTATGAGGCTAACGATAGGCTACATTCACTGTAAAGTTCAGACTCTAAGCTTTCAAATGACACCAATTTTGTTTTAAGGCAATTTTTTTGAAAAATATGATAATGAATATTTTCGCAGCTAGGTGGCGCCCGCGGGCGGTACACTCCGATTTAGAGAGACTAGTCAGCACTCGTTCTGAGTTGATCGAAGTGGTTGGATGCTTTAAAAAGCTGAGATTCTAAGCTTTAAGATGATACATATTTTGTGTTATTCCACGTTTGAAAACGAGCACGGACGGTTCCGGGAAAATTGGAAAACACTTTGCACCCCGGAAGGATGAGAGACTTGTTTTTTAACCAAGTATGCATAACTTCGTGAGGAATATCTCGTGATCAAAGCAATGGATTATGTTGTATGTCGATTACTCTTTGTAATCGTGAGAATCTGCTGTCAATAAAGCTGTTCGATTTTTCACAATCCATGCATGTTTCATTGAGTTATGAGCTGAAACGTCACATCAAAACAACATAGCATCACTGCTATTGCTACTTCATAGGTGCGTCTGTGGTATTTTTTTGTGTTAGAACTCCATGAGGAATATCTTTAGTTCTGAGTGATGGATTATGGTGAGTTTGGGCTCTTTTTAATCTTAACAATCTGCTGTAAATAATGATGTGTCATTTTCCGCAATCGGAGCATGTTTCATGAAGTTACAAGCGGAAATGTGTCTAAAATTCAGCATCCATATATGGTTTACACATGGGTCTCTTGAGGGGCTTATTTTACAAAAGCCTTGCTCAAGTTTAGTAAAAAACCTGAAACAATTATGCTTGTTGGATTCTACTCATTGAGACCTTTCAAATGACATATGACACAGGACTATCTGAGCTGTATGATGTTTTTGACATATTGCAGTATGTAGTACAAAAAAGTAGTTTATAAATTATGAAGAAAAAAAAAATCAATTTATCAGCAAATAACTCAGCACTACTTAGGAGTTTATCAAATTGGCTACATTCATTGTAAATTTCAGACTCTAAGCTTTCTAATGACATCTATTTTAAGTTGATCAAGGTAATATTTCTGAAAAATATTATGATTATTAATTTCGCAGCTAGGTGGCGCCTACGGGGGGTACACTCGGGGAGTTTTAGAGGAATAACTCAGCACTCGTTAGGAGTTGAACAAAGTAATTAGATGCATTAAAAAGCTGAGCTTAATTCTAAGCTTTAAAATGATACATATTCTGTTCCATTCAGTGGTTGCTCAGTAATTTGATTATGATTTTTTTTCACGGGGGGATGTCCCGCCGGCGGGACACTTCAGGGTTAAGGGGTTAATCTTCTTTAAGCGCAACGGAGCAACTGTGTCTAAAGTGCTGGAAAAGAGAAAGTTAAAAGTTTCTGTCGCAATATCGAGTTATTCTAAGCTATCTGGGATGCTGAGATGATGAAACTGATCAGGGGCCTGTACCATGAAGGTAGCTGAACAAACTCGGAGTTACAGGATTAGTTTTGAGTTGACAAAACCAAACCGATGCAATCAGGCTTTATTGGTACCATGATGCAGCTCATCAACTTTCTCTGTCAACTCAGGCTTTGATCCTTAAGCTATGATTACTCCACGCGCGCGTGCACATAAAAGAGTGACGTCGACACTGAACAACCAATCGCGGGTAGAGCGAGAGCGATATATTTTTCCGCGGAGGAGCAAGAGATATTCATTCAGAATTACGATGAATTTAAATATGTATTTCAAGCTTGAAACAATACGTTCTCTGCTGCCAAAGCAAGACAAGACTGTTGGAGAAAGATTGCTGATTGTTAATGCGTAAGTTAAACAAATACGTTCTACATTTATGTAAAATTATGTATGTATATATGTATGTGTAGCCTATGTGTAATATAGCCTATAGCCTATTTTTATAATATATAAAAAATGTGCATGTACGTACTAAGAAAGATTAATATTCATTGATTTTTAGATTTTTAGATGCAACCCCAACTCCAAATGTTCTTGGCAGCAGATAAAGACAAAATATAAAAATATAATTCAAAGTGGTGAGTATTTACCACAACCTTTTATTACATTTGTGAACATTTTATCACAAACACTTGTTTGCAGCAAACAGAAATAAAGAATTAAATTCAGAAAACCAGAATACACTGTGGCGGAGGAGTTTGCTCTGAGTAGGCAATAAGGGATGGACGATTATGGATGGGATTACAGGTGCTGTACAATCTGACCCTGGTGCTGGCTCCTCTAAGCAAGTAACACTGGGTACGTGTGCAATACATTACTACTTTTTTAAGTTTTAAATATAGCTGACTATGTTCTGCAGTAGAGGGAAATACAATGTCTCTGTTGAAGCCAGCACACATACACAGTCTCCCACACAGAGGTCAGTATGCAGCAGACAGAACACCAAACTAACCTGCTTTACAACAGTTATGCTTTACATTGGCCTATTTTTATTTATTAGGGTGGAGGAAATGATGAAGACACTCTGTCTGTGTGTTCTCAGACAGTTGCTGATGTGAATGCACTGGGCTTTTTATTATGGCAAACATTTGAATGTGTGGCATAAAAAAGGGACTGGCCCTTACACATCTCTTTTATTGTAGGATTTTTCACAACCTGACCCAGAAACGGAGGCCTCTACCTCAATGGGCTTCAGAAGAAATGTGTAAGGATTTAAAACCCTTGACATAAATTACAGTCAGTCCTGTGTTTGTAGGAAGTCAAGGAACTTTTTGTGATTTTGATGAGCCTCCAGAAAACTTGTAATGATCATGTTTGTGGTGGAATTATTCAGGTGGAAACAGACTCAGTCAGGGCCCTGTACAAAAGGAGTCTAGACTGCACACTAAAGGAGACTTGAACTAGACTGCACACTAAAGGAGCTGACTGTGAGCTGAGGAGGCTCCAAACAAAATCAAACAACTGGATAAAACTGATCTCAGTATATATATATATATATATATATATATATATAAACTTATTTAACCAAGTAACACTTTAGTATGAATATTTATTAATGCAACTTTCTCTTGCTCTCTTTCTCCCTCCCATCCAACAAAACCAATAAAACAGTTTGAGACCTATCTGCAGTTTCAATGTGCTTTTATTAAGTGTAATATTGTATGGTGATTGCATCTACATCTGCACCAGCTGGGTGGTCAAGTGTGATCGGGTCAGTTTCATCGGGGAGAAGCTGGTTTTGTGGTGTTTCTCGCTCCTTTCTACTGGTGTGGCCCATGCAGCCACTATCTGTGATGCCCGCTCTGATGACTCTGAAGCGCTGAACACAGTTGAAATGTGCCTTTAGGATGCCAAAGGTCATCTCTATCTTCACTCTGGTTTTACTGAGGGCCACATTGAAGCAGTGCTGTGGCCCTGTCTGAGGGTCATGATGGGGTTATTGTGTAGGTTTTTCTAGCTCAGTTCAAATTAACAGTGTTTTGTACTGTACCAAATTTAACTTGATTTCCTCAAAGTGCTGACACAACACAGACTCATGGAAAATTTGTAAGACAAGCACTGGAGCCAGGCCATTTGGCATCCAAACTTAATCATATGTTCATGACCACAAGTCGTCTGCAGATGAAATGTTTAGTAGATCATTGTTATATCTGTTAAAGTTACTATTAATTTAAAGATTCATCTCACAGAAAATAATCATCTCACATATTCACATCATCTCTACCTGAACATTATGGCTGTGATAGGACTTCCTATTAACATAATCTGCCTCATGTTCCCTAGAGCAGTGGAGATTGGAGCAATAGACTGCATACATGTTGCAATGACTTGGGAATCCTATCATAAGATGATCAGAATAATAATAAAAAAGATTCAAAATAATTCTTAACATGTACATTTGTGAAATTTGCTTTTTGAGAAAAAAAAAAGTGTTCATGTGATGTCACCCTATCAATATATCTTACCGGCAATTTTATAAAAGCCCTCTTTTATGGACATGGTCGATAAATGTCCGGGGAACATTATTAATTAAACTTTTCATGTACTCCTTCAGAGCGAGGACCACCTTGCGAATGGTTCGACAAACATATGTTTTCCCCTAGCTTCTGTGCGTCAGCCACCGTGCAAGAATGTACCACTTGCAAAAAAAAAAAAAATGCAACGCAATATTTGCGGTACAGTAAGTGCATGAATTCGACGTGTTAAATTCTTTATGTGCGGCTCAAGAAGTTCGCAAAGATAAGACATTCCTTCCGCGGAAAATCTGTATCTTTCATACAAGTAACTATCAGTTAAGGCAAGGGGATTTTGTCTGGCTAAAAACTCTTTCTCTACGAAGTGCTCGTCAAACAATTTGCGCTGAGATGTCCACCGGATTTGGAAGAAAAGGTGAAGTCATTGTAACAGACACTTGGAATAAGTTACGTCACCTAGGCCTATATGTTTCTTTGCTCTCAGCTGATTGGTCAAACTTCGGTCTGAGATCTTGAATCCAGAACATAACCTGCCCCGGAGCAGGTTAGCCGTGCAGCGTAAGATACCATGGCAACGAACACCGATTAAAGCCGAGCTACTTTCATAGTACCTAAAACCCAGGGTTGGCGGAAACTAAGCTGAAACATAGCTGGCTAGCCACCTAATCCGGCTTCATGGTACAGGCCCCAGGAAGATTATTAACAAAGCAATCTTTAGTGGCAGAAGTGATGGGTCTAACATATTTGTAACACGGAGTCGGCTTTGCAGCCTTGGCTAAATTAAGTTAAACTTCATTTAGCCAAGGCTGCAAAGCCGACTCCGTGTTACAAATCATTCAGATCATTATCTAGTCTCGTGTAAACAGTTTACACGAGACTAGATAATGATCTGAGAGGTCATTGCTCTGCTGCAGAATTTCAACGGCATCAACATTGATTCCATGTGATAACATTAGATCTAGAGTATGATTACGACAATGAGTAGGTCCTGACACATGTTGTCTAACTCCAATAGTCTAACTAATCTAACTCCAGTTAAGAATGTCTTTAAATGCCAATCCCAATGCATCTTTTTCGTTATCTACATGTATATTAAAATCACCAACAATTAGGACTTTATCTGCAGCCAGTACTAACTCTGATAGAAAGTCACCAAATTCTTTGATAAAGTCTGTATGGTGCCCTGGTGGCCTGTTTACAGTAGCCAACACAAACGTGATTTATCATTTAGACTATATATTGTTACAATAAGCACCAACACTTCAAAAGAATTATATTTGAAACTAGACTTCTTAGTTATTTTGAAAATATTACTATAAATTACAGCAACACCTCCCCCTTTGCCTTTCAGACGAGGTTCATGTTTATAACCGTAATCTTGTGGGGTGGACTCATTTAAAGTGATGTAATTGTTTGGTTTTAGCCAGGTTTCTGTCAAACACAGCACATCTAGGTTAAAGTCTGTAATCATATCATTAACAATAAGTGCTTTTGAAGTAAGGGATTGAATATTCAGCAACCCAAGCTTTATCATTTGCTCATTTGTATTATATCTGTTTTTTATTTGTTGAACATCAATTCAATTTTTACCCTTAGATGGGTTTGGAAGTTTTTTGTATTTCCTAATTCGGGGAACAGACACAGTCTCCATATGATGATATCTAGGTGAAAGAGGCTCTATGTGATGGGATTTATCTGACCTCAGTGACGTGAGACAGCTAGCAGATGGTCGGTTTAGCCAGTCTGTCTGCCTCCTGACCTGGTGGTGCGGACACCACTTAGACAGCCAGCCATTGAGTGAGGACAATCTACTAAGTATCTCATCACTCCTGCTAACAAGGGGGCCAGAGTAAATTACAGTGGACTCAGGTGTAATTAGATTAATAGGCTATATACAAATAGTGAGTTCTTCATTCATTGTCACTATAATAAACCATATTGTGTAATTAGCACATATGCAAACAGTTAAATAATGTTTTTATGCTTTAACAACTTATTAACTGTAAATAGTTTTCGCTTCTCAATATTTGTATATAGCCTATTAATATATTAACAATGTAGAGACTACAATATAATAATTATTAATTAACTATACACTAATAGTTTGCTAATGTGTAATACTTTGTTACTGTATACGTATTATAAAGTGTTACCAAAGTGTTTCCTACAAGCACACATTCTGACACTAAATGAATATGAGTTCTGCTCGTACAAGTAGAGATATGAGAGTTCAAATATGGACAGCAATATCAAAACCTGTTCCCACTCTCACTCCCCATCATTGCTCGTCTTCTCTAATACAGTGCTTCTCCAACCTGTCCTGGGGACCCCCTAATCACTGCACATTTTGTACGTCCCCATCATCAGTCACACACAATATAAAATACCAGTGGAAAAGTACTGTTGGTAGTGCCTACTACCAAGAATGCCTATTACCGCCGTGTTAGCTGGCGCGGCAAAAATAAACCAGTCGCTTTTTTTTTTTTTTTTTTCGCGAAATGACCTCCAGGTGGCGCAAAGGGACATTTTGAAAAACAGTTGCAATTTTGAAACATAAGTGGGGCTAATTTCAAAGTAAGGATGAAATACTACAACTATGGCAATTTCCAAATATGCCTACAACAAACATGAAAAATAAAAAATAAAAAAGCAACTGACATTTGCTGTACAATGAAGAAACAAAACCAAGGGTCCAAATATCCCTGTTGAATTTAATATTGAGTTGAACATTTTGTTCATGACAACAAATGAACATGTGTTTAAAGTTTGTATTTCGTTTTGCTTGGAAAAAGCTGGCCTAAACCAAAGTAGTGTTTTAATTCTTCAATTAGCCTATTGATATAAGTCGTTAAACTTTTATGACAGAAATATTACTACAAGTAGCCTAAATGATTTAATTCCTTCATTATCAACACTTTATTAATGCTAATGTCTAGAATAGTGACTTCTCTTTGTCTCAGACTCTCCTCTTCTCTCAGATAGCTGGGGGGTTTGTGTCGGATAGCCAGCCTGATGATACAGAGCAGGCAAAGCCAAAATTCCTTTCAGGATAAATCTCTCAATGTGTCCAAAATCTCATTGTAGCTAATGTAGGCTATTTAAAGGTTTATCATAAAAATATTCAATTGAAGTGTTCAATCCAGTTGTTTCAACTGGTTTTGTAGAGTTTTGGAATGTTTGAGCAGTGTGTGTATGATTGTCAACAATCTGGCATTATCTAAACAAACTGTTGACGACACACGTTCATGCCAACTAAACAAATGCGAGTGAGCAGCAGATACAGAGCTCTTTAATTCGCAACCAACCTCATTTTATTGTAAGGGGAATTCAACAAGGCATTCTGTTTCTTTGAAGCAACAAAATAATTTGTTACAGTCCTTTTTTGTAATTGGTGTGGATGACATGCAGCGACATATACAGTATTACATTTACATTTAGTCATTTAGCAGACGCTTTTATCCAAAGCGACTTACAAATTAGGACTAAATTAAGCGAGTCATCATGAAGAGGCAAAAACAACGCAAGAAGTGCTCAAAATACGAAGTTCAGGCATAATTCAGAGTAGCATAAGCCCGATAAGCGAGGTTTTAAAGGGAAAGGGAAGGTTTTTTTTGGGGGGGGGGGGGGTTTATTATTATTTTTAAGTGCTCACGGAAGAGATGGGTTTTCAGTTGTCTTTTGAATGTTGTCAGGGATTCTGCATTCCGGATGAGGGTGGGGAGAGCGTTCCACCAGCATGGAACTGTGAATGAGAATGTTCTGGAAAGAGATTTTGTGGCTTTCTGTGATGGAACCACGAGACGTCGCTCTTTGACCGATCGTAGGCTTCTGGTAGGGATGTAGACTCGTAGTAGTGAGTGAAAGTAGGAGGGAGCCGAGCCTGTGATAGATCTGTAAGCAAGCGTCAATGCCTTGAACTTGATGCGAGCAGCGAGAGGTAGCCAGTGCAGAGAGGTGAACGTGGGCCCTCTTGGGCTCGTTGAAGACAAGACGAGCTGAAGTATTCTGAATCATTTGTAGAGGTTTAGTTGCACATGATGGAAGTCCGGCCAGAAGAGCATTGCAGTAGTCAAGCCTAGAAATGACCAGGGCCTGGACGAGAAGTTGTGTTGCATGCTCAGTAAGGAAAGGCCTGATCTTCCTGATGTTGTGCAGTGCAAACCTGCATGATCGAGCGGTCTTTGAAATGTGATCTGTGAAGGTCAGCTGGTCATCAAACGTTACTCCAAGATTTCTGACCGACCTTGATGGGGTGATTGATGATGATTCTAGCTGGATAGTGAAGTTGTGCTGTAGAGACGGATTGGCGAGAAGGAGGACGAGGGAGGACGAGAAGCTCAGTCTTTTGCCAGGTATTATTAGCTGTATGATGTGTTTCTACCATGAAACATTTAATTTCGAGAGAGACCCGGCGCGCGCAGTGAGGCAGACAAAAGAAACTTGCTCAAAAGAGATCCAGCACATCCGCGAGAGAGAGGCAAAAAAAAATATCTGTTCTTAATTTATGTTGCTTTGTACTATTTTTATTTTGTACTGTTTTAATTCCCAGCAAACACAGAACGTTGGCACAACGTAGCCAACCTTCTAACAACGTTTTAACAACATGGCCAAAAGGTTGCTATAACTACGTTGTGTGGTGAAGTTGTTACAGCGTTGTCACAATGTTGACATTAAACCATCGTTCAGGGCCATTGCTTAAGGTTGTGCCTAGGGTGTCTTGACAACCACTGGACTACATAATGTACTCGTCACTGCCCTGAAGCGGGAAAATCAGCCTTTTAAATTCCAACCACCTGTTGTTGGGCTCATTGTGTTCTCATTCATCATCGAGCAAGGATACGTGAGTATTGCGTTTAGCCTAACAGTTACCTCAGCTATCAAACACAACCTACAGCTTTAATTTCTAATGTGATTAATGTAGCATCGCTCGCACTGTTTAGTTTTTCGTTTGATTTTTCCGCTATTTAGTCTCATTCGTTTCTTTGCTCCTCTGGATTTGTGGATATGTTTCCCCGGTGACACCTGCTCGGCTACTGTCTGCCATACAGACCCGGTTTTGTTCATTAAATGTTCTGATCTGCCTTTGCTTTTCATGTTTTATTTATTATACTTAAAATAAATGTGTATTCGTTTATTTCTTTTTTTTCTTTTTTTTTTTTTCACAAATGTATGACTTTTGGAAGTGCAATTTGATTATATGCAATTTTAATAAAGTTGAATTAACGAAACCTTCTGTCATTTTTACTCTTTAAAGTGTAGGCTACACTTGCAGGTGTTGATAGCCCCATTAAATAATATAGATAAACAATAAATGAAAAAAAGTATATAATTATCTTTTTATCTAACAAAATACATCATATAAAAATATTGTCAGAACGTCGTCTCTCAGTTGCTGAATGTCGCGCAACAACGTTGCTACAGCCCTGTCACGTCTTACAATTCTACGTTGTTACAATGTTGCGAGCACGTATACAGCGACGTCATAGCAGAAATGCAACGTGCCAGAGACGTTGCCACAACGTAAATGTGTTTGCTGGGTTGTACACAGCAAAGCTGCAATTTCTTTGGCAATACAAATTTAAAATGTCACAAGGATTCTGTAGGCTATTTCTCATTTTGCGTCACAAAGGGAAACTCTAAACTCGATGTAACCCTGTTTTAAATAGGCTAAATAAACTGCCCCGACACTTTATTTAAACCTTGAAATGTGCGATGGGGTTTTAAACTGAATTAATTTTAGTGTTCTTTTACATTTTCATTGGTTTTTATATTGAAAGCAATACTATTTAGTCTGTTATTTTTTGTAGCCAAGTCAACAAAATCAGTATTTTTTTCTGATTTGTTCAATGTACGGATCCGGTTTGAAAATTTTATTTCGTTGCTATGGCCGTGTATCACTGTCAATCATCTCAATTTCGTGAATGATTCACAAAACAATAATTTAGCAGATTAAAGACGAGTTTCATCATCCTCATTTCCTGGTGCGATCGGCTGACAATCTGCCTTCAACAGCACCTTCGGGTTTTGTCGTCTGTGCAGCTCAACAGAGACTCTATGGAATGTAGCAAATTTATATTGTAATGTGCCATTATTAATTAAACAAAACGCTTGACTTTAATAGTCTGTTACCTATTTAAGCATCAAGAATGGTAAAACATAGGCTAAACGTTGTCGGCCAACATATCGGTTAACAGCATTTAGGCTACAATGTTATCGTCTAAACGCCTGTTAATAACAGTGACAAACAATGAATAACAAAGCTCCGAAAAGTGTTTCGAATCAATAAATAAACATTTCAGAATTATTTTATTTTTTTGACAAATAGCCCATTAAACTAAAGACAAAATTATATAGATGGTAGAGCTGAGATTCGAACACAAACCGATTAAATATGGCGAGGCTTATGTTGAAGCTTTCTAAACAAAAGACTGAACGCTGTCTTATCAGTATGAGCTTAACGTCTTATGCTTAGGCTACGCAAAGCCTCACTGATGTGACATTTTTCTATTGCAATATTTTATGTCGAAATGTTTTCATTATTTATTAAAGAAAATGATGCTAATCATAACAACCTACTGTAAGCATATTTAATTCTTAATGCTAAAACACAAATGCTGCCGACTAACATCGGTTAGCAAGTCCTGACAATTAATTTTACGATCATTTAGTTTAATTTATTTCACTTTCATGTTTCAGTTAATAAATCTACTAACAAATTAAAATAACACGAAGTATAAGACACATAACCTTGACATGTTATGTCCGGGAAGCAGACACACACTGTCAGTTCAAAGCTAGATTAAAGACATCTCTTTGACCTAGCATTCACATAATACATTATAGACTTCTATAATTCAGTGTTAGGCTGCATAAATTAGGTCAGCCGGAACCGGGAACACTTCCCATAAATCCTGATGTACTCGTTACGTCATAAGAAGAATGGCATCTACGCTAATTTTAGTGTCTTTGTTTATCCCGAGGTTTTCCCGCAGCCTGCCGGATCCAGGCCGTATCCAGATCTGACGAAGGACCTTCGCCTGGACCCGATGACAACGCAGTGCTGAAGTGCCAACTAGTCTCTCCCTATGGAGGATCCCTTTACCACTCTACAGATAAAGCGTTGTCGGAAAAATTCATTTCGCGTACCTACCCCGAAGTGACAAAATAAA
Source organism: Abramis brama (assembly GCF_963993115.1). Lineage (NCBI taxonomy): Eukaryota > Metazoa > Chordata > Actinopteri > Cypriniformes > Leuciscidae > Abramis > Abramis brama. The sequence goes on from NC_139973.1 coordinate 22,697,072, forward strand.
ATAAAATTCTGTATCAAAATTTATAAGGAAAGACCAGTACTTTGTTTAGGCTTGGTTTGTAGGGAATTACAAACCTGCACACATATATTCAAACACATAACTATAGAACCAATTCTTAATGCGCATGTGAACGCCATCAGCATTTATCACAGGTTCGCATTTAAAGTCTGTGTAGAGCGAATGGTGTCGTCTTAGCGGCCCCTAATTTAATAACAAATGATCGTTGCGACAGAAGCGAATCAATCAAAACTAACTTTAGCTGGAAAATATCTTTATTAAAGAACCGCTATAAAGCCAAAACAATCTCTGTTACCTTAAATTATATGTTTGTCTCTGTAAGCTGCTTTGAAACAATCTACATTGTTAAAAGCGCTATATAAATGAAGATGACTTGAATGACTTGACATGTTTAGCCTTTCTAAAATATAGGAAAACACAATGTTAACGTTTAGCCTACTTTGATTAAATTTGATGCAGTAAAAAATTTTAACTAAACTAAAATTTTACATTTTAAACTAAAATTTGTTTCAGTTCTAAATTTGTACTGTAATACACATCCCCAATTTTACCACCGTGGGAACGCGGTGGGAACGCTATTCACAAATAGTTTTTTAATGTTGTATTATGAGGCAGACATGTATTATTAGGTTACGGACTCTCTCTCTCTCGTTAATTTTTACAGCGCTACTTTATTTCACTTCAGAATTCTAGATCTAAGCTGTAGATACGAAAATTATGTCTGGACTATATATCTGTTCCGTCAGATTTGGCGCTGCGAACATTGTCCATGCTGGCAAATAATCATGACCACCCGACATAAATTATATAAATAATGTTAAATGCACAGCCATTCAAAACCAAACTTTTGAGTTGTTATAATGTTTACATGGTACAATTTCTGGTAAGCTACGTTTTTTTATTATTGCTTGACACAAATTTCACGATTTCAATTCAATTCAGTTCTTGTGATTTGATTCAATATTGACTCATTTGGATAAATATTAGGCACACAAGATAGGCTAATTTTTCTCAAGAAAAAAAAAAACGTACCTAATGCTGTAAATATACAGAAAGCCCTATCAGCTGGTATTATTTAAGGTTAAAAATAACTCAAATTAAATATAATGCATTTTTTTTTTTTATAATAACAACTTTATTTAATGATATAAGTAAACATATAATAAATATGTAATATAGTACACATATTTAGCAAAATACTCTCTAGCTCTTTTTTTCTAGCCAACTAACATGCTATATATTATGGCCATTAAATGGCGTTCATGAGGTAAATGTTATGTGACAATTGTTCTCCAGCTGTTTTATTGACCTCTCTGCGCAGTTGAAAAACACTGATTGATCGATATTATGTATGAGGAATATAGCCTACATTTCGGTAAGTTGTACTGTATCTTTCAAAATTGTTAATTCGTGTTTATTTACATGGTAAATGGTCAATGGACTGCATTTATATAGCGCTTTCAACAGACCCATGGCCACCAAAGCGCTTTACATATTGCCTCACATTCACCCATTCATTCACTCATTCATACACCGACGGCGGTGTCAGCCATGCAAGGCGCCATCCAGCTCGTTGGGAGCAGCTGGGGTTAGGTGTCTTGCTCATGGACACCTCGACACTTGGTCAGTTGGAACCGGGGATGGAGCCACCAACCTTCTAGTTTGTAGACAACCTACATGAACCACTGAGCCACTGCCGCCCAATGATCGGTTCACTTGCGCAAGGGATCTGTCACGTCACATTACAAGCGCCAAAACAGTATTTATTGTTTGAATTTCGTAATAAAATTTACAGAATCTGAGAGCTTAGATTTTTTTTTTAGATCATAAATAACCTGCTCTGTCTTGTCTGTCGGTCTCCGTGTCCTCTTTGCTTCGCGATTTTTCTGTGCGTGAGAAAATGGATGTGGCGTGAGAGCATGTGAAAAGTATCAATTGCGAGACCCTCCCTGAGGGTCTACCATACAACTGTAAGGGTCGGATAGGTCAATTTAGCTCAAAGGGAATTATTAATTAATTTATAGGGAATTCGAAAGAATCACTTATTACGACTGACAAATGACTCCAGCGTTCATAACTATAAGCGTTCCAGCGTTCATAACTATAAGCTCTGCAGCGGATATAAATATCAAGTGAAAACATTATTTATTAGCAAGGTTAACGTAACTGATTGAGTTAGTTCTGTTCAGTTGTGTCTCGTTTATTAGTCTCAGTTCCTCTGTTTGCTGTGCATTTAAACCTTGTGTCTTGAGACAAAGAGGGAGAGAACGGAGGAGAACTGAACTAATCAACAAACTGACAGAAAAACACTAGAACTGAAATACAAACATGAATCAAAACACACATGTGACAATTATAGAGTTGCCTTTGAAGATTACAAGATGTTTTGAAGTGCCAGATTGTTGATATGTAGCCTACTAAGTATTTATACTGTAACGCCGCAGTCAAATTGTGATAGTTGTGATTTGCTGTTCATTAGTGGTGTAACAATACATCATTTCGAGATATAAAAATGTGACAATGTGTAGTCGTTTATGTAAACAATATGATTTGCAATATAGTGTTAGTTTTTATGAGGTATAATTTACATATAGGGGCCTAAATGTAAATTCTGTCATCACGTACTTACCCTCATTTCAAACCTATAAGATTTTCGTTCAACTTCCAAACACAAAGATTTTTTTTTTTTATAAAACCTGAGATTTCTGTCCCTCTATTTAAAGTTCATTCCTCTAAAACTTAAATTATCCAAAAATCATAAAAGCATTGTAGAAAATCAATCAAAAGGTCTAATCCAAATCCAAGTCTTCTGAAGAGACACGATGGCTTTATGATGAACATAACGACACGCATACTGTTGTAAACACAGACTTTCAAATGCTTGCGCAACGCGCGAAAACAACATAAGTAAATGCAGAATAAAAAAAAATGTGTGTGGACTAACCTTTTACATTTTGGGAATAGTCATTTTGACATGCTTTCTTGCGATTAGAACTGTGATTGATTGCATTGATCACCTGAAGCGCATACGCGCTGAAACAGCACTTCTCAAAGTGAAAGCGCAAACATCATTTAAATCACCACATCACATGTAGTTTTAGTAGTATGATTATTCAAAGCATTTTAGATGGTTTATTCTTATATGTATAGTGCATTAATATCGGGAGAGGCGGGACATAGCAAGTTAGGGTTAGGGTTAGTTTCAATGACATTACTACATTAAACTACTATATATAATGTATAATGATTAGGGGTGTGACGAGATCTCATTACATGCCTCCACTGTTGTTTAGCTGTTTTTATAAAAAATAAAAACCATTGTAAACTACTGTAATCGGCTACTCTGCTCATCCAGCAGGAGTTGTAGCCGCACACAGTTCAGCAGGAATCACAGTTCACTGATCGCATGATGATGGTGAGGGATTCATTGCGCAATAGAGCCTAAGAGTCTGATAAATGTCTCATCTTGTAGAATGCACAATTGCGAATTTGAAAGTGAAAGTAAAACACCAGCTCCCTGATGCGGCAAATTAGGCTGCATACAATAGCCTGTCTCCTAATATCAAACCCATCTATTGACTGTGTAGTTGTGGATCTGGTCTCTGTTTTGGTCTCTATTTGCACTTTGATTATGGTTGCACTTGCACTTATTGTTTGCACTTAAGACAAAAAAAAAAAAAAAAACATTTATTTTTGTCATTTATACCGTTTTTATTTATATGTTCAATTTGTGGAAAGGAGTTCAATTAGGAGGTCACACACAGCCTCAATCAGAAGTTCTGGAAGCTAATTCATGTACAGTAAGGTTTGAAGAGACTCATGTGAGATCATACAGGAGAAAAGCCAGTCAGTGGAGTTTGTGGCAAAACCTTTTGCAGTGCTTGTATACTGTTGTCTTTCAATGCATTTGATAAGTAATACTCAAAGTAGAGCTGAAATGACATTCATTACAAGCTTATTAGATAAAACATTTCAAAATGCACCTGCAGACTATTTTTCCAGTCATGAATTTTATCATTGACGATTTATATACAATAGTGTGCAAAAATCTCGTCTCGTTCTAGTGAACCCAATCTCATCTCGTCACAGCCCTAATAATAATGCAATGGGGTGATATTTGTGGGTCTTGATAATAATATTATTTTAACAATAATAAAGTAATAATAAAAATACTCTTCTGTATTTTGACTTAAAATATCCCAGTAGTATCGTATCATGAGTTCAGTATAGCAATTTGTATTGAATCGAGTGTACATGAGTGTATCGTTACACCCCTACTGTTCATTCCTTTACTTCGGCATTTATGGGGTTAATGCCTTTGATTTTCGGATACGGAAAAAAAGTACAGAGAAATAGTCAATTAAAAAACATACATACATGATGCACGCACGCACAGCACATGACCGTAACGCCCACATCTAGAAAACACACTCCCACCTCTGTAATAAACACAGATGTTAGTCCTGTCCAAATTGTTACAAGAAATTACAGACGTCAAATAAAAAGAATTGTAACTCAAACGTTGTTTAGAAAACTAGTCCCCCATTCAAATATGGCTTTAGTCAACTAAAATTTCATGATATTTAGTAGACTAAAACTAGACAAACAATTCAAATGACTAAAATATTACTTAAACTAAATGGTATTTTAGTCAAAAGATTATGACTAAAACTGGTCAGTCTACCAATAACAGAGCAACAGGACTAGGAATGCCTACAAGCGACAGTACAGAGGCTAGTGACATGCAGTGTAGAGGTGACAATCATGAATATATGATCTACTTAGGCTTACAATTTTTTGTGTTAAAAAACTAATTTACACACAGAATCATGAAACCATCCGATGTCAAATATTATTTAAAGTTTGTATGTAATTTAGTGTTAAAGGTCCCATGGCATGGATTATTTTATTATTTTATAATGTTTCCTGGGGTGCCCTTATAATGTTAGTATGTTTTTTAGATAAAACATTTTCATCATTTTGAAATAAAAGGCATTTTTCCTAGGCTGATTTTAGCCTCTGATTTGAACGCTCTGTTTGAAGGGGCGTGTCTGCTGTGAGACTTCAGTGTAAACGCTCACTGCTGTGATTGGCTGACATGCTTGCATATGAAATAGCTAGAATTACATGCAGAACTCTCTCGAAAACTTTTACTATTACAGCTATTATACATTTTTACTATTACAGCTATCGAGATTAACGAATCCTGAGAAGTTTTTAAAGTATTTACCGTAATTCCTCAAATAAAAACCGGTAGTCAAATAAACGCCGGGCCTCTGATAGTGGCCAGGGGCGTGGTCAACATGAACAAATAAAGGCCGGTCTTAAATAAAGGCCGGGGAAAAATTTGTGTGGATAATCTCCTAAGTGCCTTATATAATGTGCATTCAAGTTCATCGTAATGTACAGGTGCCAATAGATAGCAGTAGCTACAATGAATTTAACACGGGTCTCATTTAGTGCCAGTGACGGACTTTTCAACAACTTTATTGAAAACGAACTTGAGGAGCATGGCACCCAGACGAAAATTTGAATTAAAATTTAAACAAAGAGTTTTAAAGTATGCGGAGGAAAACTCGGGTGAAAAAGCTGCACGATATTTCAACATTGACCCCAGGAGAATCCGATACTGGAAGAAACAGACGGATGAGCTGACAAGATTAGCCGACAAAAGCAGAGCACGTCTAGGTGGAGGTGGGAGGAAAAAAGTTAGCCTGGAGCTAGAAACAAAGCTACCTGACTGGATCTACTCCATGCGGGACAAACACAACCGAGTATCAAGAAAAATGATACAAAATAAAGCGTTGGAGATCTACATTTCCGTGAGTGATGGAGGAGATTTGTTTGTGGCTAGCAGGGGTTGGCTACAAAGATTTCTACAGCGCAATGGTTTCTCACTTCGACGTCGCACCACCATGGCCCAGAAAGACCCAGATCTACTAACTGAGAAACTTGTTTCGTACGTTGACTACGTTAGCAAGGCTGTCAGTTATAAAAAGATTTTAGAAAAGGACATCATTGCAATGGACGAGACTGCAGTTTGGTTCGATATGGTGTCTCCCTCTACTGTTCACACACGAGGAGCAAAGAGTGTGGCTCTAAAAACCACAGGACACGAGAAAAGCCATCTTACCGTTGTCCTCGCTGGCAAGGCCGACGGCACCAAACTGAAGCCTTATATCATTTTTAAAGGGGCTATTCGTGAAGTGAAGGCGATGCAGCAGCAGATCTCCAGCGCAGTAATCGCCACTTCTGTAAATGGCTGGATGAATGATGCTCTCACGGCTGACTGGCTGAAGTCTGTGGTGGGAAAATTCAACTTCACCCCACAGCTGCTGGCGTGGGACTCGTACCGCTGCCACATCAGTGCCGCCACCAAAGAGGAACTAAAATGTGGCTACAATATCATAACAGCGGTGATCCCGGGAGGCTGCACTAAATATATCCAAGCCCCCAATGTGATGTGGAACCAACCCTTCAAGGCGAGCCTGCACGATGCCTACGATCAGTGGATGGCAGGGGATGCAGATAAGGAGTACACAGCCGGAGGTAACTTAAAAGCCCCCGCCCGACGTCTGCTTGTGTACTGGGTGGTCGCCGCCTGGGACAAACTGGAAGTGGATATGATCAAAAAGTCTTTCAAAGTTTGTGGACTATCTGTGAAAACTGACGGGAGCGAAGATGAGCGAAGGTACAACGTCGAAGTGAGAAACCATTGCGCTGTAGAAATCTTTGTAGCCAACCCCTGCTAGCCACAAACAAATCTCCTCCATCACTCACGGAAATGTAGATCTCCAACGCTTTATTTTGTATCATTTTTCTTGATACTCGGTTGTGTTTGTCCCGCATGGAGTAGATCCAGTCAGGTAGCTTTGTTTCTAGCTCCAGGCTAACTTTTTTCCTCCCACCTCCACCTAGACGTGCTCTGCTTTTGTCGGCTAATCTTGTCAGCTCATCCGTCTGTTTCTTCCAGTATCGGATTCTCCTGGGGTCAATGTTGAAATATCGTGCAGCTTTTTCACCCGAGTTTTCCTCCGCATACTTTAAAACTCTTTGTTTAAATTTTAATTCAAATTTTCGTCTGGGTGTTTTCGGCAAATTGGCAAATTTTCGTTCCATGCTCCTCAAGTTCGTTTTCAATAAAGTTGTTGAAGTTGTTGAGGACGAGGAAGATGAAGAGGAGAGGTTTAACAATGAACTTGTAGTTCTTGATGATGGTGAGGATGGTGATTTTGAGGAGGAGGACTGACCACCAAATATTGTTATGGGTAATTACACCGTTTCATTTATCAAGTTAAGCTGCGACAATGTTATTTTTAAGCAATTTTGTTCGGATTTTTCTTGCAGCTGAATGTTATTGGATACCAGCAGTTGACTGTGCTGTCAGGACAGGATCAAAGTTAGGCTACATCCAGAGTAGCGTTACTTCAGATTTGTTGTTGTTGTTTTCATACCGGTATGTGTAGCTCTGAGGAAACATTGATTTTTTGTCATGTTCATGCTGGTTATAGCTACCGTCTGTAACGTTAATCAGATACTGGTGTGCTGCAAACCAGCAATGTGTTTTACATAGCTACTGTATGCTCTTATTGTGATCTACCAGCAATACTGTAGTACCTGTATTTGAAATAAACACTCTGTACATTTACAGGGTTCAAACTGACACAATGGTGGTGTTTGATTACCGTAATTCTGACCCAAATTGCTTTGTCGCCCTTCTGGCTGTTGTTGTATATGGTGATATTTTTGCAAATGTTTCTTAAAAAAGTAATCTCCGTCCACTGGAACGCTATCGCTTTTAATTTAAAACGGTTTATTTAAAACAATTATTTATCAAACAGATGGAATTAGAAATAAAGGCCTGCCTCTAATAAAAGCCTGCTTCAAATAAAAGCCTGTTACCTTCTGCAGTTCAGGTAAATAAAGGCCCCGGTTTTTATTTGAGGAATTAGGGTAGATCTATTCCCATCACATAAAAGGTTGCAGTGATGAGCATTGAGCAGATGACAGTCTGTTGATCAAGTGAATGAAGATCTTATCATTGCAACGCAGTTTCTGCACTCTCACTAATGCTTTCACCAATGCAAACATGATGTAAATACAGTAAGAGCTTCGTTGTGCAGTGTAACAGCGTCATTGATTTCATAACGAGTTTTGGCAAGTGTCCAGATAAACTCGCGCTGTGTGATTGACAGCTTGGACGATTGGAAAGGGATTGTTCTTTGATTGCTTTCTGTATGTATTTTAATCACAGTTTAAATAAAATTATTTTCATCCTACTAAGAGAAACGATGTGAAGTTGATATTTTAGTCACTGGCTTGATTTACTGATGCATAAACAGTATTGAATGATTTTGAGAGAAAGATTATCTGTCTGAACTTGAACAATTACACATCAGAAATTCACATAACCCACTGGTTCTTCAGAGGCTCAGATGAAGGAACTAAAAAAATACTTTTGTGTTCATTTGTACATCCAAACAATGAGCAACTTCCATGCTTCGCTCGTTTGCAAGCCATGATGTCTCTCGAGGAAAAAACAATATCACGCTCGCGTAGTTCATTTTCTCATGAGCGGGCCAAATTCTCTTTGCAGACAAAGCAGAGAAAGGGGAGGTTACCTTTCCCCTTATGATGACATAAGGGGAAGATTCCAGATTCGCACATCTGAGCTTTAATTTTCTCAAAGGCGAAGCAGGATACCCAGGGCTTGGTTTACACCTATCACAATTTCTAGCCACTGGGGGACCATAGGCAGGCTAGGAGAACTCATATTAATGTTAAAAAACCTCATAAAGTTACATTTTCATGCCATGGGACCTTGCCATACTTACTCCTTTCACAGATTAAGGCAGAGGACACTAAGTCAGTCAGTTCGGAAGACTGACATCTCGAAGAGAGTAAACACTGGCTCTGTCATTTGTTATAACAACCTGATATGTCAACTACTGTGCCATTCAATGACATGAGTCTGGGTAGGACTGTTTGTTCGACAAATGTTATTAGCAGACATGATAGCATTTTTTGGAATAGTTAATGTTCATTGTACCTTTCAAGATAAATGTCAATAGGGTAAAATGTCTGGTCTTCTTCAGCACCCCATATGCAAATACTAATGAGCTCCTGTGGTCAGGGAAAGGTCAGTGAGTCATGGGGACACAGCAAGGGACCCCACTGACCTGATCTACCACAGCGCAAAGATCAGAAACTGAAAAAAGCACAAGCATGTCTGTGTGTGCCACCTGATGCAGGTGAACTGCTGAAAACACTCAAGATAGAGAAAGATGATGATTGGAAGTAAAGTAAGCTCTTCTTGAAGTGACTCCTAAAAAAAGAGAGAAATCCCTGCTTTTCTTTCTTGTGTGGAACAAAAAAGAAGATATTTTGAGAAATGTCTCTTGAACTGGAAGGGCAAAAGTTGTTAATTAGGGACCAAGCAACCAAAGATGCATTTGCACTAGTGGTGGAACAGATCACAAAATTCACAGTTCGATCATTTACGTTTTTTGAGCCACGGATAGGATAATTTTTCGGATCAGCAAAAAAAAAAAATAATAATAATAATATTCATATATATATATATATATATATATATATATATATATATATATATATATATATATATATATATATATATAAAACGTACATATATAATGATAAAATAACAAATACACAAATTACAAGCAGAGATGAATACTAAACAACAGTTATGAAGTCTAACAGTAGTATTCAGGTACAGAAATTAAAATGTAAAATAACACTTTGTTCACTGTAGAAATTATATATAGTTTCATCTTTGTTAAAGCTGTATTTTGTTGTTATATTAACATTAATGACACAGGAATATTAGGTGTGTGCTGTCACTTTAAGACCGACTGCACGGACCGAAAAAACTGACAAACATCCGGTTTCTTTCTCAACGGTTCACTTATGACATAACCGAGAGAATACTTACCGAGACGGGTATTTAGAAATCATTTTGTGTTTGTGTGCCTGTTCAAGGGCAAGGAAACATGAAAGAGGAATTAATTCGGTGTCCAAGTGCTCTCTCTCTCTCTGTGCGCACGCGCTTCGGGTGTGTGCGGATGTATGCACAGATAACGTGCAAGTCCCGATTTTCGCCTTTTCTTCTGCATTTAAAATTGTTTCTTCTGCATTTAAAATAGTTTCTTCTGCATTTAAAATTGGCAAGACAAAATCCATTCCACCCCTAATTTGCACCTATTGTCTCTGTTAGTGTTCTTATTAGAGGCTAACACCTATTGTAGTCTTTTGTGTTCTAATCGTTAGGGGCCAATTCACCCTTCGCAGGGAGCTTGATTGACAGGCGATCTAACCAATCATAATCCGCCATTTTGTCCGACAAAGCAGTCAGGAGAGATAGCAGATTAACATGTAAGGATTTGAACTTGAAAAACGGAATGTACTGACGCCTTTCCGCGGTTTAAAACAGCATTCCTTCTTATGTTCATTCATGTTTATTTGATGCTATAAATGAACTAGAAGGAAGAGATGATCGGTTCACGAGCAACTGTCAGACACATTTAAGAGCCACAAAACGGTATGTATCGTTTAAATTTCTTTTAAAAAATGACCAAATTTGAAAGGTGAGACTTTGTTTAATATGTTTAATATCAAAAGTAACCAAAAAGTAACCTGGTCTGTCCTGTCTGTCAGCGTGTTGTCAGTCTCCTCTCTGCTCCGCGATGTATTTTTCACTGCGTGAGAACATGGTGTGGCGTGAGAGCAGCGTAGCTTGTCGGACATAGCGACAGTAACTAAGGGGGTCTTTGCGAAGGGTCAATTGAAGGCACCAATTGTATCCATTAGTATTCTTATTAGGGGCCAAGTACTGAAGGTGTGTAGGCAGCTATTGGATCTGTTAGTGGTCGTTATAGGGGCCAAACACCAAAGGTGTGAAGGCACCTATTGTATCTGTTAGATTTCTTATTATTAGAGACCAAGCACTGAACATCCGTAGGCACCTATTGAATCTATTAGTGTTCTTCTGCTTGTGAAGTCTATGGCAGCCCGAACAGCGTTGGAGAAAATTATGAATTTTGGCATACAGATATAGCACAGTCTGAACATTAACCAGAGCAAATCTGGAGTCTCTAACTCAATCCCTCTAGTGCCACCAACTGTCCGTAGTTGCACTCATGCTAATAACTTTTTGACCATAAGGGCTAGAAACAATACTTTTTTTCATCTGATTCCTTTGCTAAAAATGTGAACATTTCGATTTTTTTTTTAAAAAACAAACAAAAATTAAACTTGTCCTAGACGGTTTGTCCGATTTTCACCATAATTGGATCAGATAATCTTCAGATCATGTTGGCAAAAAGTTATTAAAAGCTTTTTGATAGATTCCACCGTTTCCGTTGGTGTCTCGAGAATGCACTCCCTGAAATAGTTTCGAAGGTGCAAACGATTAGCCGTTATCTCTGCGCAAACCTCAAAAACGCAAACCCGCGAAAACGCAGATGTCGCGCACATGCGCATTACGTGTTCAATCCAAAGATATGCGCGTTTGAATGTATATGTGCACAGACCTTCTTTACAAATCAACCCTCAATAAACTAGAGTCCTGCACGGGTTCGGGTACGGGTGCGGGTCGGACACGGGGGAAACACGGGTCTAAACACGGGTTTAAAACAATCACATGCAAACATAAAAATATATGCATATTTTTAGGAACACATCTACAAAAATATTCCTGTATTTCAAGTTGATAAAATAATTTAAAATCCACATCAGTTTATTTGTGCCCACGCAGCACGCCCTCCCAACGTTACCTAGGCTACTTTCACTTTTAAAAATTCCTCATAACCGCAAGCGCGCGATCTGCTTGCAGTCGTCGAGATGGATGCTGAGGAGTTGAAGAAAAGAATAGCTAGTGGAGATTGTAAAGTTGTCGACAATACGTCATCAAAAGTCCAGTGTGTGGGAGAAATTTGGAGTTATCTGAAGAAAACAATATTGTGAAAGGCTTTGCTGCATGCATTTTCGTGTTGGATAGCCGCAAATGTGGAACTTCATCGCTGAGGAAGCACGCAGATAACTGTGGTAACAAACCAAGCAGTTCTATCGAACAGTATTTTTCAAATGTAACACTTAAGTATGTGTGGTGTGCAGGGCGTGTTTGAACCCAAAATTGTCAGATGTAGACTAGACGAAATTGCATGGCAGATATAGTGTTGTAGCCGTGTCTGTTAGGCTACTCAGTTTTGTGGTAACGTTAGCCATGTTCTTCATGTAAGTTACTGGCCTTTTGACAGCTTCGGCTGAAGTTGTCCTTGTGTTAATTGTCGTTATAACTTCTGTATGACCTGGCAATAAACATTTTTGTAATTGCGTCTATAATGTGATTGGCTAAACTGATTTTATTTCGGGTGCGGGTCGGGTGTCGGTTCTATTTTAAGCGGGTCGGGTCGGGTGCGGATTTTAATTAGTGCTGTTGACGGATAACGGGTCGGATGCGTTTTGAAGCACTGCGGGTACGGGCGGGTGCGGATTTACAAAATCAGACCCGTGCAGGACTCTGCAATAAACTACTTGTCTGTCCTTAAAAATTTATAATACAGAAAAATTGTCACGTCTGCATAGCCACGCGAACCGGAATTATCCCGACAACATTTTATCTGTACTGAGGTGAAGGGAACAGAAGGAGGCCTTCACAGGGGAGGGACTGGTTGACACTTCAGGACTGCATTGTCATCGTGTCCAGGCGCAGGTCCTTCATCAGATCTGGATACGGCCTGGATCCGGCGGACTGCGGTAAACCTCGGATAAACAGAGAGACTAATATTAGCGTAGACGCCATCCTTCTAATGATGTAACAAGTAGGCTACATCAGGATTTATGGGGAGTGTTCCCGGTTCTGGCTGACCTAATCTATGCAGCCTAACATTAAATTATAGAAGTCTATAATGATAACTTATAATTATAAGTTATAAAGTTATAATGATAACTTATAACTATAATGCTAAGTCTTATAATGAGTACAAAACATAACTATACATTCATTAATGATTAATAAGTGGTATACTAACGATTTACAAATGTGTTGCAAGTTATCTTAAATTAGCAAAACATGAAATAAATCAAACAGATCATTATTAGACGGTTAAGTTATTAGTTGATATATTATAATTTAAATAATTTACGTCAAAATCTTTTTAGCATCATTATTAGGGGTGTGACGAGATCTGACTGTCTGACTGATCAATCAGCATGACTGAGTTGAGTTTGTGACAAAACCTTTTATAGTGCTTGCATTATATTGTTTTGTCTGCTCCTGCATATGATAATTAATATTTAGTAGAACTGAAGTAACTTTCATTACAAGATGATTTGTGTAGGGCGGTCACAATTCCTTGATTAAATTTGGTTTAAATTAAATACCATACGTAGCACATTCCACGGACGAGAATCCATGAACCACATTATTAGATTGTTTTCTAAAGCCATATACGGACGGGACTAGTTTAACATGGAGAGGTGGGGTAAAGTAATAATTACCGGAGCTTCTCTGTGATTTTAGTCCCGTCCGAATGTGCCATCTCAGTCATCATTAGACAATTTTAGTCCTGTCCGAATGTGCCATCTCAGTAATCATTACAGACAATGTCAGTAAAAATTACAGCGACTTTTACCTTCAGTAGAAAGGTCCGGAAAAATTACTTCAGGTAATACTAATCCCGTGCGAATAGACCCGCTGTATGTACGTAAATATTTAAAGCAGCACTATACAGCTTTGCCGATTTCTCTTAAGTTTTTTTTCTTCACTGTATAAATATAGATTAACCCGTATTAGTTATTCAACTAATACGGGTTAATCTATATTTATACAGTGAAGAAAAAAAACTGATTTGTATGTTCTTTTGTACTTATTTGTGCTATTGCTTGTAATTTGATTATTTGTTCTTATTTTATTACTGACTGTCTTAATGTATTAAGGTTACGTGGATCAAAAACAGCTAAAACAATAACTAGGGGCCTATTTTTATTTTATTTATTTATTTATTACTTTTTTGTGTTGGGGCCAGTTAAAATTTTAGCTTTTAATAATGTCCCATTAAAAGGTTTTATTCTGCCTGCTATAAAATAGAATTTTAAGCCTACATTTTATTTTTCACGGTATTATTCACTTTTTTTTTCTTAATTGAATTTTTAACACCAAAATCCAAGGGCAATTCAACATTCAGAGAAGGAGAATTCTGCTTCAACTCCTAAATCTCTAACGAGTCACATTATAAGAACAAAACCTATTTCTCGGGAGACTTTCACAACGGTCTCAAAAAAGCTGACAACTTTATCAATAGAGCTCTGGCATGCATTAAGTACACACCTTACTGTGCAAGCTGAAAGTCTTGCTGCAGGTCTTTTGCAGTCACTCAAGGGTTTTTCTGAACCTGCCTTCACAGAAATCTGGTTACAGCCATTGAAAGCTTCCTTTTTCTGCCCTGTCCATGTAGTGTAACCACTGTTCCCTTAAAGGGCACTTATTATGCAAAATTCACTTTTCCATGGTGTTTGAACATAAATGTGTGTTGGCAGTGTGTGTTCACAACCACCCTATAATGATGAAAATCCACACAAGTGCTTTTTTTTAAAATCCCCATAAATCATAAGCACTGTCTCAGAACAAGCCGTTCTCAGATTCTGGGCAATGTGATGTCACTTTGCACAGGCCCCGTCCACGACTGTTGATTGACACTGCAGTTTGAGCATAGACACGCCCTGAGTGAGCTGGGCACAGTCCACCAGTGTTTCGATGCCGGAGCAGCTGTAGACAAGAAATATCTCCTAAGCGATTGAGGTGTTTTATTGTTGGATGTAAGAATGAACATAGCAGTCTTCATTTACTCTCATTGTTACTCGAGGATGGATCAGCACCAACTGTTCGTGATCAAGCTTACAGTCTCCAGAGCGACAGGCCTAACGTGACTGATCACGGCAGATATTTAAGTGAGAGCGCGCACTTTATGACAGCTCATCGAGTCGTTTTACAGATATAAAGTTTACCAGTTTATTAAGCACCCACTGAAAAGGTGTGTATATTTGTTTACTGTTAGTTGTAACGAGTGTTTTGTGTACTTCGCTGTGTATGTTCCATTATAATGAAAGGGAGAGAGAGAGAGTTTATGGATAAGACTTTAATGCTCACTTCTTATACTGTGTTTATTCAGCTCTTACAGTGATTTTCTGGAGTAAAACTAACACTTCATCTTTTGTGTGATGTACATTAAACTTCATTGAACTCCTCAGTATATTTTGGTCATCATTCGGACGGGGTTTGCTACAGCAGGTTTGTATTAATAGTGGATAAAAGCAGATGACAAAAGTTATAACCGTAATTAAACTAAACTATACCTGTTAAATCTCCATACAGCAAATATTCTCTGGCCCTGTGGGCATTATTGTGCGACTCCGGGTCGAAATGAACACCGCTACTGAGAGTTTCTGTTTTGATATTATCAGATGAGATTGTCCTGGCTCTGAGCGTGAGCTCGTGAGGCTCCGCCCTTTGGCTGGCAGCAGCAGCTCATTTGCATTTAAAGGGATACACACTAAAACGGTGCGTTTTTCTGAGCCCCAAAAAAATGACAATTTAAACATGCTGTAAAACATTATCTGTTGGGTATTTTGAGCTAAAACTTCACATACACACTGGGGACATCAGAGACTTATTTTACATCTTGTGAAAAGGGGCATAATAGGTGCCCTTTAACTTTGAACTTGTTAACTATGCTACCAACGGTGTCTCTTGGAACATTTAGTGCATTCGCTATCTTTTTGTATCCAGTTCCTTGTTTGTAAAGGGCAATGTTATCTTCTCTTAACTTTCTTTTGTCAAACATGACACTCAACAAACCTATCCAGTTCAGATATTTCATGTGTTCTAGCTCAAGCACACCTGGTGCAACTAATGAAGACCTTGATTCGTTGCATCAGGTGTGCTTGAGACAACACCTATTTTACAGATTTGTGCTGTTGTGAGGGATTCTATTCAGGGGGTTGAATAATTGAGACTGCAGAACTCATTAAAAGTTGCATCTTCAGTTGAATTTGTGGAAACCACTTGAAAAATGTGCTGAGCTATTTCAATTACTTTTCTTTGATTCATTCATTGGGCTGAAAGTCTGAAAATTTTGCCAATAAACCTGATTTGCAATGGGAGTTGAATAATTTAGATTACAACAGTATATAACTCCCAAGATTAGTGCAGTGTAGCCATGACACTAAATCAAGCCAAAAACAAGCAGCAGCACACATCAACACTGAAAGTAGATAATCAATGTTTAATCAAGTTGAATGGCCTGACACTCAAATGACTAAAGTTAACATTAGAAGATTCTCCCTCACCCTGTCTTTCATTCTCCAGCTCTGAGCCAAAGCTTTGGATCCCTCAATCTTCTCTGTGTGGCGTTTCTTCATGAAGGCCAGTGGAAGGTTCCAGTCAGTCATGTCCACCTCTTCCTCCTCCGCCAGACCCACCACAGGGGAATTAAGCAGCTCAGCATCCATTTTCATAAAGAATCTGGAAAAAGACCATATAGAAAAAATACAATTATATGACTACATTTGCAGGTCTAAAATGTAGAAAGTAGAGAGACAAAGAGTTGTGGTGTATTATTGAAATGGTTCATTTAAATAATGATTAATGATTAATAAATAATGATACTGAATCTGAATTAACACAAAGTATCAAAAGTAAAAAATAAAAAAAAAAATAGGTTGCAGCTCCACCAGACTATATCAATGTAAAAAATTCAAATTCTTATGATAGTTACTTTATCTCACACCAATTCCAATTCAACAAATCTTATTATCAATATCAGAATCCAAGAACAGCTGCATCAGGTCAAAACTCTACTCTCAAATCATAACAAACGAGAAGCGAATGTGAGTGACGAGTGCAATTTCACCAACATAAAAAAATAAAAAATCATACTGCCACGATACTTCTAAAAAACCGACAAAGTGAATTTCAGATGGTATAGAAACACATACCAGAGTTTTCAGATAATCTTAGCATCATGGTGTGCTGGTCTTAGCAATCAACCAGATTTCTTTATCACAGATGAAGTGAATTAGATGCAATATTTGAGCTATTTGAATTAGATGCTGACTGAGCTTCAAACTGTGTGCTTCTCCCTGCCCATGTTTCCTTAAAGGTGGGGATACACACACAATTTGCGTGTTATGTATTTGGGAGCGGAGCATGCTCTGTCAGCCTTTGCGGGGGCTGAATGTGAGCATTGTGAGAAGTTGCCGCTCCCGTCTGTCACTCTTTGAGGAGACTGCGGTTCCAGTTCCATTATTGCCAAGGCAGCACGGAAGCTGAGATCATAGAGTTCGCTAATGGATCTCTCGGAGGGGTTAGTGTCACCAAACACACGCTTTTTGTCACCAAACACAACACCTCCACCACAGGGCCTTTCTTTCTGTCCTGATCTCCACAAAGAGTTATCGAGATCATGGAAGAAGCCATACTCGTCCCATCTTTTCAGCCCCAAAGTGCATGTGTATTCAGATATAAGTGGGTTGAAAGAGTATGGCTATGGGGCGATGCCTAGGGTTGAACAGATGCTTGCGAGCTATCTGTCCCCTTGCTCGTCCCTGAAGGCCCTGACGCTGCCCACTAAGCCAATAAGAAGAACATCAGCGCCAGTGGGTAAAGCGGACACGGAGGCAGGTCAGGCTGGCGCATGTCTGCACACAATGCACACCAAGCTGATCTGCTGAGGGACCTGGACGATGGCAAGGGGGTAGGGCGGTTTGATAATTGCGTCGGGCCACAGATTTGTCTCTCAGAGCCACCAAGGAAACTGCTAGAGCTATTGTCATATTGTCAAGTCTATTCTAAGTCTAAGGTTTCAGGAGGCCAAAAAGCAGGCCGAAGCATTTAAGTGCTACATCCCTCGCCATCCCCAACCCTCTGGGGCTGCTGGGCATGAGTAGCCTCAGTAGTTGAGCTCCTTGTACAGGGCACGACAAATAGAGAGTGTTAACTATCGTACCCCTTCACAGAAGTCATGGGGGTCAGGACGACACTCTCAGTTGAAGCCCCCTAAGCAGAATTTTATGATGCCAGCACCACTTCGGTGCCCTCAGGAGGCCGTTCTGCCAACCCCTCCACCCTTGGTGCCTCGGGGTGCAGTGGTTTCCAGCAAGTTTATGACTCAAGGTCAACAAGACGTTGCGTCAGGCTCGCACCATTTGAGGAGGGTCAAAAAGCATTCAAGTCGGTTGTTTCATACCAGTTCACTTCAAATCACCGAAGTGGCTTCTTTAAGTACACTTTGAGTACAGAGAACAGCCTCGTTACAGAATCCAGTTTTGTTCTCATCCAGTGCGGTTCAACAGGTTTTTACTCACGTTAGTACATCCCGAGCAGGCTTTGGTGATGGAACAAGAAGTAAAGTCTCTGCAAGCAAAAGAAGCCATAGAACGGGTAATGAGAAATTCACTGTCGGAGAGATGAGAGAATGAGAACGGCGCAGCTGGTATCGGTGTATAGATACTACAGAAAATGAGTATTGGAACAGATATTGAGTATTGTCAGATATTTCAGTATCAATTTGTGTCAAAATATAGATATTTTGACAACACTGCCATGTAATTTGTTTCTCCAATCTTTCAGTCTATTAAACACTCGGAGCTCCTTGTCTCCTTCACTTATGATCAGCTCTTCAAAACCTGCGGCAGCGGCAAGTCCAAATATCAGGATTTTTATTGGTCCGTTTACGATTTTATTAGCTACCGAAATGCCGGTCAAAGATTTTATTCAATATTAATTCAGAATGTTGGCGTACTCAGTAACGAAATGTGATTTTTCAAGTAGCGAAGTAGATTACTTGACTTAATTTGTACTTAAGTACAAATTTGTACTTTTTTTTTTTTTTCGATCGATTGCTCCTCATCGATTGCTCCTGTCTGCCTTGCTGCTGAGTGGTTTGCATCTGTATGCTCCGTTTAGCTTTCTATTTTGAATCTTTATTTACTATCATTCCTTGTTGGTTATATTACTTAATATAACTTACTCATCACCACACATTAACCTGACATCGCTAGCTTCAATCTAAATCGTTATCGCTAGCACAACACGCTAGTAATTCGATAGCCTGTTAACGTGCCATCCGTGCCTGCTGTCTATTTAATTTTTTCACGCGTGCCTTTTACAAATCCATCAAACAACTGTGGTGAGTTGGATCAGTCAACAAACACGGTGAGTCATGTCATCTTCTCCTCTTATTGTCACTTGCACTTCGTGCCACATGTATAGCATAGCCTTCTCTGTCAGCACAGGATTTACATGTGATAAATGCAGGGAGATAGTCAGGCCGACAGAGATGATTTCAGAACTAGAGACACGCATCCAAACTTTAATTGAGAATAGTAAGGGTGCAAGGGCTTTAGATACTGCTTTGGATACAACTAGTTTAGTGAACTCTGTACATTGTTCGGTTCCGGCTGTAGTAGAGCCCGTGCAGCAGGGCAACTGGGTAACCGTGAGACACTGTAGTCGCGGAACAAAACACCACTCTTCCGTTCCGATAACAACATTAAACAGGTTCTCCCCACTCAGTGAAACACCCACTGAGAATCCTGTTGAATGTGCCCTAGTTATTGGCGATTCTATTACACGGAACGTGAAAATAGAGACACCAGCCACCATAGTCACATGTTTGCCGGGAGCTAGAGCGCCTGACATCAAAGCAAATTTAAAAGTGCTGGCTAATGCTAATCATAAATTCTCTAAGATTATTATTCACGTCGGCATTAATGATGTTCGACTTCGCCAGTCGGAGATCACCAAAATTAACATTAAAGAGTTGTGTGAACTCGCAACTACGATGTCAGGCACAGTAATTTGCTCTGGCCCCCTTCCTGTTCGCAGGAGTGATGAGATGCTTAGTAGATTGTCCTCACTCAATGGCTGGCTGTCTAAGTGGTGTCCACAAAATAATATAGAATTCATAGACAATTGGAAAAGTTTTTGGGGCAGACCTGACCTGTTGAAAAGAGATAGTTTTCATCCCTCCTGGGATGGTGCTGCTCTTCTCTCTAGTAATATGGCACATAGTCTTAGAGCTCAAACATGAATTGGGGCTCAGGTCAGGAAGCAGACAGACTGGCTAAACCGACCATCTGCTAGCTGTCTCACGTCACTGAGGTCAGATAAATCCCATCACATAGAGACCATTTCACCTAGATATCATCATATAGAGACTGTGTCTGTTCCCCGAATTAGGAACTACAAAAAACTCCCAAACCCATTAAAGGGTAGGCTAATAATTTAATTTATGTTCAACAAATAAAAAACAGATATAATACAGATGAACAAATGATAAAGCTCAGGTTGCTGAGTATTCGTACCCTTACTTCAAAAGCACTTTTTGTTAATGATATGATTACAGATCATAACCTAGATGTGCTGTGTTTGACATAAACCTGGCTAAAACCAAACGATTACATTACTTTAAATGAGTCCACCCCCCAAGATTACTGTTATAAACATGAACCTCATCTAAAAGGCAAAGGGGGAGGTGTTGCTGTAATTTAAAAGTAATATTTTCAGAATTACTAAGAAGTCTTAGCCTGGCTAACGTCAGACCTCGTCTCATTGAGACGTGGTCTGGGAACCACATGTTCATTTTCTCGTATTTGAGGCGTGGTTTACGAATGCCCAAAGCCGTTTATTGGGCACTATGAATGTCTATCAAATGCACCTGTACGTAGCTCATACCCAATCGTTTCAATTATACCAGATGACGTATGTAGAGCGACAGAAATTCGACGAGGAAGAAGACGATGGGTCAAAGATTTATGTGTACACGATGGCGTTCAGCGAATATTGCCGTTTGTGCAAGACAAACATGAGGGTAGAAGGTACATATAAGGTAACTTCGCGTCTGATGCCATGTTGGATCCATAGATATAAACAAACTGCTTCGGTGTGTCGCATAGACGTCGTCATCGTCTTGCTGCTCCCTCCCCGTTCTGTGATTGTTTCCCTTTTTGAGGGGAAAATCTGGTCCATGGTGTCCAGGCTGCCTAGCAGCGTGAATAAAATCGTGTTGCGCGCAAGGCAGCATGGCGAAACCCAGGATAAAGAAGTCTAGTTTAGGGCTGCAGCTATTGATTCTTTTTGTAATCGATTAATCTAGCACTTAATCGATCGATTAATCGGATAAAAAAATTTGTGTGTGTTTTTAAACAACCAAAACAAATAATGCATAACGAAAATGATGTGGCTGTAAAATGATCAAGCATTTGGCTTTTATTTCTCAAAAACAAAAAAAAACAGAGGTATTTATTCCAACTCCAACATTTGGCTCCAAAACTAAGCCTATTTATTGCAGTTTTTACCCATTTAGTGTTTATAAGTGCCAGTGCCAACAATTATATAACAATACAGTTAAGTCAACTTACTGTAAAACATGTATAACATGTAAAACTATGAATACAAACTTAAATAGTAAAGGCCATTTGGCCTTAGTTTTGTCTTCTTAACACAACATTACAAAAAAGGATTGCACCTTCTGCAAATAACCCACCTGAGAACAAAAATAAATGAAATGAATATAAAATATCAAGCCAAACAGGTACACAATGTATACAATTTATAAAAAAAAATAAGTGTAGCTTTGAAAAGGGGAATGTTTTATTGCAAATATGCATTTTGTTAAATAGAAAAAGAACAGCATTTTGTTTTTCACTTAGGCTAGTTGAAGTATATTAGCACGTTTTGTAGTATTATATTTTTTTGTTAATTGAAAATGTTCTATGCTCAATTACTTTGGTAGCCGATTATGTCTTCCCCAAAAGTACGAGTGGATTTGGAGAAGCAGGCTGGGGAGTTTTATTTTTTGTTGTTTTCTGTAACTATTTGGCAGACGTGACATAGCCTACAAACAAGGTCTCGCAAAGACTGCAATACAATATTTGTTCCTCCATCACGTCCCGGTATATAGGCTACAGTGAATGCATGCTGAAATTATTATTGCGTGGCTACATAAAAGTTTAAGCATATGTGATGCATTGCCGCAATTGGTCTGACTGGCGCGTGAGAGAGACGAGGGTGCATGCGTGTGTGTGTGTGTGAAGGGGTTCTTTTTTTTAGGCTATACTCTCTTTCAATTGAACGTGAATACGTTTACTACTTAAAAACATCAAAGCTAAACATCATATCTAGTCAAACCGCATCACGACATCGCTACAAATACAGTATGGGATTAAAATCAGCAAACATCAATGTATAGGCTTAGGCTACGTTACCTTGTTTCAGCGACGCTGAAAGGAAGCAATCCCAAACTTTAGACATTCTCTGCCGTTTATAGACATCTTTACTCTCCGCCATCGCGCCAACTAAATTCAAAATGTATCACGCGCTATGATGTGCTTCCTGAACATTGAACAACGGTCTGTGTGAAACAATCAGATCCCTGCGCATATAGTGCGCGTCATAGGAATTTAATGAGGCTTCGAGGCAGAGTTTTTGCCTCGAGGAATTTTTGTTATCGAGTTAATCGAGTAACTCGAATCGTTTCAGCCCTAGTCTAGTTTTAAATAAAATTATTTTGAAGTGTTGGTGCTTAATGTAACACTATCTAGTGTAAATGATAAATCACGTTTGAGATTTGTGCTGGCTACTGAATACAGGCCACCAGGGCACCATACAGACTTTATCAAAGAATTTGCTGACTTTCTATCAGAGTTAGTACTGGCTGCAGATAAAGTCCTAATTGTTGGTGATTTTAATATACATGTAGATAACGAAAAAGATGCATTGGGATTGGCATTTAAAAACATTCTGAACTCAATTGGAGTTAGACAACACGTGCCAGGACCTACTCATTGTCGTAATCATACTCTAGATCTAATATTATCACACGGAATCAATGTTGATGCCGTTGGAATTCTGCAGCAGAGCGATGACATCTCATATCATTATCTAGTCTCGGTTATACTTCATTTAGCCAAGGCTGCAAAGCCGACTCCCTGTTACAAATATGTTAGACCTATCACTTCTG
The DNA here is from genome assembly GCF_963993115.1 of Abramis brama. Lineage (NCBI taxonomy): Eukaryota > Metazoa > Chordata > Actinopteri > Cypriniformes > Leuciscidae > Abramis > Abramis brama. The sequence continues at coordinate 22,720,132 of NC_139973.1, forward strand.
CCACTAAAGTTTGCTTTATTAATAATCTTCCTGATCAGTTTCATCATCTCAGCATCCCAGATAGCTTAGAAGAACTCGATATTGCGACAGAAACTTTTAACTTTCTCTTTTCCAGCACTTTAGACAGTTGCTCCGTTGCGCTTAAAGAAGATTAGAGGAAATAGTCCAACACCGTGGTACAACAAGCACACTCATGCCCTTAAGAGAGCAGCCAGAAAAATGGAGCGCAACTGGAAGAAAACAAAACTAGAGATATTTCGCATGTCATGGAAAGAGAGCACAATTGCATACAGAGAGGCCTTAAAAGCTGCTAGATCTGCTTATTTTTCAACCCTATTAGAAGAAAATAAACAAAACCCTAGGTATTTATTTGAAACAGTGGCTAAACTAACGAAAATTAAAGCTTCAAGCCCAGACGTTTCCAAGTAGCACAGCAGTAATGACTTCATGAACTTTTTTATAATATCAGGAAAAAAATTATAACTATGCAACCGTCTACTACAGTATTGCATCAGGCAGTGCATTGTAGTCTCTTTGAGGAAAAATGTTATTCATTCATTGCTATAGGAGACAAAGAATTAACTCTTCTTAATATCATTAATTCATCTTTGTCATTAGGATACGTACCACAAAATTTTAAGCTGGCTATGATTAAACCGCTTGTTAAAAAAACGCAACTTGATCCTACAGAATTAGTCAATTACAGGCCGATCTCAAATCTACCTTTTCTGTCAAAGATACCAGAAAAGGCGGAATCACCACAACTATGTTCCTTTTTAGAAAGAAATGATATCTGCGAGGATTTCCAGTCAGGATTTAGACCATATCATAGTACTGAGACAGTTCTCAGAGTAACAAATTATTTGCTCTTATCATCCGATAGTGGTTGTATCTCTCTCAAGTCAAGTCACCTTCATTTATATAGCGCTTTTAACCATATGGATTGTTTCAAAGCAGCTTTACAGTGATAATAGGAAATTACCATAACAGATTGTTTAGGCTTTACAACAGCTCTAGGATAAAGTTATTGTCCAGCTAAAGTTAGTTTTGATTGATTGATTCACTTCCGTTGCGAAGATCATTATTTATTAACTTAGGGGCCGCTAACACAACACCGTTCTAACAGGAAAACCCTTAACGCGCTCCGGCCGCCCATCCGCACAAAATAGTGCCTGGTGTCTCGAGAACACACTCCCTGAAATAGGTTCGAAGGTGCAAACAATTATCCGTTATCTCTGCGCAAACCTCAAAAAACGCAAACCCGCAAAAACATAGACGTCACGCAAATTCGCATTGCGTGTTCAGTCCAAAGGTATGCGCGTTTGAATATGTGTGCAGGCATGTAGTCCTTCTTTACAAATCAACCCTAAATAAACTACTTGTCTGGCCTTAAAAATTTATAATACAGACATTTTTTGTCGCGTCTGCGTAGACCATGTAAACCGGAATTATCCTGACAACATTTTATCTGTACTGAGGTAAAGGGAAGGGAAGGAGGCCTTCACAGGGGAGGGACTAGTTGACACTTCAGGACTGCGTTGTCATCATGTCTAGGAGCAGGTCCTTCATCAGATCTGGATACGGCGGACTGCGGTAAACCTCAGATAAACAGAAAGACTAATATTAGCATAGAAGCCATCCTTCTTTTGATGTAACAAGTACATCAGGATTTATGGGGAGTGTTCCCGGCTCTGGCTGACCTAATCAGAACAGTTCGTCTGTTATAGGACAACTTAGTTTGAATAAAATTAATATTTGTGTAGTGTTCAATGTTGTTATCAATAGAGATACGCGGATGGGGTATTAGTTCATCCGCAACTGCATCACAAAACTCATCATCGTTTTTTGACCAGATTTCAAAGCCGCACCCGCCCGCCATCTGCTGATTGCTTTGCGGTCTATGGACGATGCAATGCTCTGCTGATGCGAGCCGCAAGAAAGCCCTTGTCTGTTCTAGAAAGGATGCAGCAAAGATATTTAATGCTAATATATGAGGCATAGGCCTACGCTGAGTTTCATTCATTTACGATGAGATGCGCTCTAGTTCAACTTCACAATGCAATGCAAGTGAACGCGGCGCATCGGAGCCTCGATGTCACGGTTATTATATTGTCTCCTATATTTGCTTTTTATTTATTAAATACATGCAATTGGTTGATGAAACATTCATTAAAATTAAGATACAATTTGTACAAAACGAAATTCGCTTTAAAGAAAGGCTTTCTACAAAGCAAAACTTAATGAAGTGGTAAAAATCATGTCTGACGATTTACAAAACAAAACTTCATTAAGTGGTAAAAACCATGTCTCCCGATTGCAAATGTTCATTGCTAATGTTTATTATTGCAAATGTTTTTCATTTGTTTAATAAATCTCATAATGATGGCACATCACTATATCATAGCTTTTATTTCTATCTCAAATGATTGGCGGTCGGTCAGGGGGTACTTGGCAAAGAATCAAATACAGTTGGAAACGACGTAGACCATTAATAACACAGACTGTTAACACTTGTTTTTAATTAGTATTTAAACATTCTCTATGATAAAAAATGTTTGTAAAAAATATTTTAATAACACGGTTTTGGCGGTTATAGAGTTCTAATGACGGTGTTCAACTATAACCGTCGGTCTCACAGTTATATACTAACCGTCACACCCCTAATGCTAGGCCGAAGAGATGTTTTTAGTCTAGATGTGTTTTCTCTAATCTCTCTATTAGTGTTACTCGATCTTAGTGCTGCATTTGATACTATCAACCACAACATTTTTTTAAATAGACTCAAAAATTATGTTGGCATTAGTGGAATTGCATTAGCATGGTTTAAATCATACTTATCTGACTGTGACGGGGCGCATAGCTACCGTCACGGCAGCGATGCGCTACCTATTCCAGTTCACAAAGACTGAGTGCAAATGTTGCCTGTATTTGTTTGTCAAGCGTGTCAGTGTGTTCTGTTAATCCTCATACTGTTTCAAATCAGCGGTAACCTAGCCTTTTATCAAAACCCCCACAGTAATCCCGTAGCTTTCGTGTGCACACTTTTAATATCTAATACTACGGTGATTTATATGCTATAGCTACTACTATCAATACATATCTTACTGTTTAAAACCATGCCATTTATTTCACAATCATAACCAGTTTCAATAACCGCGCAACACATGTTTTCGTTAATTATGTATCTGTTTATTTAGTTTAAAAGGAATATAGCTTTGACATACCATCTTTGTGTCTTACTGGCGTCTCCGGTTTGTTTGTGTAAAGGAATTTTTGCCGCAATTGTGGGGTTTAAATGACGCTATGACTTCCGGGTCAATTGGAAGTGACCCGGAGTTTAAGTTATACATTTTTTGGCTGTAAATATGACTTGTGGCTTTGCCAAATGTTAGCTGGAACCATAGAAATAATATTTTGTAATTTTCTAGTTTTAAAGATGTAGCATTACGGCTGTTTTTAAGCATTTATGGTCTATTCACCTGAGCCACCCCTGCATTGTAATATTGTGTTGGTATGTGCCAATTTCAGGGGTGCCTTCAGTCCTATAAAGACTAGTAGCTTTATTCTCTCGGGGGAGTGTGAGATGAGAGGACATAAGTCTGTCGATGCTCTATGTATAGTGGCTTGTGCAAAGGTCAATTTCTAAGCAGCTGCAAAATTGTGATTGTTTTTTTGTTTTGTTTTTTACTCTCATGTCAATTTACTTTATTTACTAAACAGTTTTTTTTTTTTTTTGGTAAATTTATATTGCCTTTCTTTGGCCTTAATTGGGGTAAATAAAAAGATCCCATCTGTTCAAACTCATCCAACTTCTCCTGAGTGTTTACATCTGCTCACGACGACTCAGCCACATTTACCCTCAACACTGACTGTTATCAGTTTGTAGCAGTAAATGAAGAGATGCCTTTTCGATCAAAAGTTCAGTATGGCGTACCACAAGGCTCAGTAGTAGGACCGTTGCTGTTCACTCTGCACATGCTACCCTTAGGAGATATTATTAAGCATGGCATTAGTTTTCACTGTTATGCTGATGATACTCAGCTCTATATTTCTTCACACCCTGACGAAACTTACCAATTCACAAAATTGACGGAATGCATAGCTAATATAAAAAACTAGATGACTAGTAATTTCCTACTACTTAATTCTGAAAAAACAGAGATTCTAATTATTGGAAAAAAAACTTTCTCACATAATAACCTAGAATACTGTCTAACACTTGATGGCTGCTCTGTCAAGACTTTGTCGTCGGTTAGGAACCTGGGTGTGCTCTTTGATACCAATCTTTCATTAGAAAGTCATGTGTCTAGTATCTGTAAAACCTAATTTTTCCATCTTAAAAATATATCTCTAAATTACGTCATATGCTCTCAATGACAAATGCGGAACAATTAGTTCATGCGTTCATGACATCAGGGCTAGATTATTGTAATGCTATTATGGGTTTCTTACCAGAACCAGGAAGTATGACCATATTAGCCCGGTTCTGTCAACACTGCATTGGCTCCCTATTAAACATCGTATACATTTTTAAATATTGCTGATTACTTACAAAGCACTAAATGTTTAGCTCTCCAGGGGCCTGATGTATAAACGTTGCGTACGCACAAAATGGGCATAGAAATATGCGTACGCATTTTTCCACGCACATATCGGGATTTATAAAAAATAAACTAGGCGTAGATAAGTGCGCACCGTAAGGATGCTCTTGACCGTGCGTACGCACTCTTTTAGAAGAGTATGTGTTTTGGCGACACCAACTGGCCCAAATAGCAATAACTATTTAAAATGAAAAACTTCTAAATTATCCTATTACATCACCCAATAAATCAAATTGCATCAACCCGAATTATCATTATGATATGATTATGATGGAGTTTGATGGATTCATTGATTTTAATAAAATTTGGACTCTATTTCATTATAGCTCTGCACTGGTGTCTTGCAGAATATCACTTTTAGACAGAAAATCTAAAGAAATACAAGATAATACAAATATAATTTCGCTCACCAACCTGTCACTTGAAGCAAATATCCATCCCTTCTTAAATGTCCGCGCCAGCGAGCGCGTTGGGCCGTTTAGTGAAACTGATGCAAATAACAGTTTAAATAAATAAAATACTTCTGATATAAACTATGTTTTACTTATGATATAAACATTTAGATTAAATATGCCATTCAAATTAATAGAGAACACTTAAACATGAAATCATTACTGAGAAGTTACAACATTTTTTATATTCAAATTCAATCAATAGAAATATTTGTTGTGGATGCGATGTTTTTGAACACGTTTCCTGTAGCGTGCTGTGTTTAAATGTTTTAACCACAGAGATAATTGCTTATCATGATAATACCAGATTGTCTGAGAAAATAGTTTCGTGCAAATAATGCCCAAGGCCTATCTGTTTCCATTAAAAATATAAATCAATTAAAAATACTATTCGGCCAGTGGAAAAGATTAAATGTATTTTACACTATTTGATTTATGTATTCAAAAACAAGACAAGGATAGGCAAATACATGACTTTTATTAATGTAATGTGTCTTGTACCGTTAAACGTTATCACGTGGATGAATAATCATATGCAAATGATATGCAGATGAGGATATGCATAGTAAAACTAGGCGTTGTAAGCTCCATATATGGTTATTTCAGGGTGGAGACGCATGTGCGCACAATCTTCCGCTGACTGGGATTTATAAAGTGAATTCTGCGCAGGTTCTGGCGTACGGACGGTTTTATAAATCTGAAAACTTTTGTGCGTACGCAAATTCTGCCTTATGTGCGTACGCACACTTTAAGGATGAAATCTACGCAAAGTTTTATACATGAGGCCCCAGTACTTGAGCGAGCTCTTAACGCATTATAGTCCTTCATGTCAATTGTGATCTCAAATTTCCAGCCAGTTGATAATACCTAGAACATCAAAATCGACTGCTGGCAGTAGATCCTTTTCCTATTTAGCACCAAAACCAATGTTGGAACAGTCTTCCTAACATTGTCCGGGAGGCAGACACACTCTGTCAGTTCAATCTAGACTAAAAACACATATCTTTGGCCTAGTATACACATAACATTATAGACTTCTATAATTCATTGTTAGGCTGCATAATTTGGGTCACCAGATCATGAAAGTGAAGTTTGGAGGATTCGATATTTACTTTACAGGAAAAGAACTTCACTTCCCATAATGCCACAGACGTAACGTCATACCCAAAACTACCTGTTGCGTATGGTACAAAGTGTTGAGATGTGTTGATGGAGAAGAATAGAAGTACAAACGCGAAGGAAAAAGGGCATTTTTCTCCAGATGGAATAGAAACATCACCAACGGAAATTGATAGCCTGCGTAACGTTACACCTAAAATGTAACCGGACTTGATGGATTATTTTGTTTGGACCTAACTGCATGGGAGTCATAGGACCAGCTCATTTTGTTTGGAATTGACAAAGTTTTTACCGTGACCGACCGCAGCCGCGGGCAGACAGCCGTCAAGAGTAGCCTAAGTGACAACACTTCTCTAGCTTTTGCCTTTATACATGGCAAAAAATCTCATGCGATCGTAATCTGGGCTTGTGCATCAAGAGGATTTACCTCAAAGGAAGTTTTTGAACGCTGTAACAGTTAGTAGCTACAACAGTGAAGGGGCGAGAAGTTGTCTAGTGTGTATCTTATGCTTAAATTCTGCAAACAGAACAAAGTTGTGTATGACTATTAACGTTAGTTGAACTTTTTCACCCTCTAACAACACTCACATCTACCGTTGTGTTTGGTCACTGATGTCAAGGTTTATGTTCGCAGAGATGTGAAAACACGTCAAGACAGTTGTATTTGGAGATAATGGTTTATTTACCGCTGTGTCTTTGGCGTTTTTCCTCTTCTTCTTTCTTTCTCTGTCTTTTAGAAAATCCTGAAGGGTATGAGCGCTTCATGATGACATTTTTAAATTTAAATGCCCGCGTAGCGCTGAGTGTGGGAACGACAGTTTCTCTTCCACTGACAGCTAGTGGGGGACCTGATGGGGGGTGCGCGACGGTGGATGTCACTTCAACATTACAGTGATTAGGGCACTCATAGTGTTTGTCGTTGCATAGGGGGAATCCCTCTAGTTTGGGGGGCCCCTCTCACGGAGCAGTACTGGAGAGTGATAGCGCTGTCTCACTGTGGTGGTTTGTTTACAGTGGTTGATACTGTTTGACGAGGGCAGATACACAACCTAAACTCCGTGCGGCCTTCGGGGGCCCCCTTCAGCTGGGGGCCCTAGGCAGCTGCCTACCTTGCCTACCCCATTGCGACGGCTCTGATTTCAACGTCATTGCACATGCACAGTCCTTTCAGTTTCGGTTTTCAATCCGATCAAGTGTTTACGTGTTCTCTCGATTAGAAAAGGAATAAACCACCCCTTTCAATCCAATCGAAATTGAATTCGGATCGAGCTCAATCCGATCGATTAAGGTGTTTAAATGAAGGCTTTTCAGTCCGATTGAGCCGCCAATCCGATTACTAACGGATTATTTGGTTGCATGTAAACGTAGCCACTGAAGCTCCGTGAAAAGCTGATTCCAAACAATCAGTTCCCATTCTTCTAGATCTATCTGCTGCCTTTGGTACTGTTAACCATCAGATCCTTCTCTCCACCCTGGGCATCAGTGCTTTTGCTTAATTGGTACCAATGGTTAAGCTTAATCATGGTTACTGTTAAGCTCCACAAAGGCAAAAAACACATTATAAAGCACCATAAAACTTTTCATGCGCTATATTCCAAGTCTTCCACAGCCATTTGATTGCTTAATGTGAGGAAGAGACAAATATTTATGTTGTTACATTAAATAAAGTTTATGGAAACTCTTCCTCTGCTGCGGCTGTCAGTCATTCTTGATTTAACATTCACGTTACAGCAGTCAGGCCATCCTTAAAAATATTCTTGTTTGCCGTAACCCGACCGACCATGTCAATTTAGTACCGACCCAATTATTATTATTTTTTTTCCTTTTAGTCCGACCGACTTGCCGGTTGTAAAATGCGTTAAGACCGACCGATTTTTTTTTTTAACTCTTCAAACAACTAATACAAATGCAATAAAATAATATTAGTTATTAAGTATTGTGAATATAAATTGCCTAGACCTACATACAAACATAAGCTACGTTCTTTCTTTTAAATAAAAACCCGTGGTGCGTCATCTATGATTATGTTTACACCATTGGTTTACGCATGTCACACTACGGCCTGTAGGCTAAGTTCGCTTCGTTTCATTCACTGTCAATGGTTCGCGCTTGGTAATGATGGCTGCGGCTTTACTCTAAAGATTATTTCATTTTTATATGTTGTTGAATATGGTTTATTAAAAAATAAACATGTGAGAGCGTGTTATAGGCTATATGTAAGGTTTTAGTCAGATATGACGACGCTACTGCAACACGCATCGCCGCAGATGAGAAGCTGAGCATCAACGTGCTATCGCAAATCAAAGTGAAAGTAAGACGCTTAACACGCAATCATCTTCATTAAATGTAAAGAAACGAAATGATCTTACCAGGGCTGTTTCCGCTTTCTCTTATTGCGGGCTTTGATTCAGAAATTTTAGCTGATGATCAATAAAATAATGTATCTCATAACTGTTGTTTTCGGTGACGTGCACTCCATTAAATCTATAGCGGGAATTGAAGATCGGATTTATATCCGCAAAAAAAAACACACACACACACACACACATTTGTATATGTAACCAGGTGTAAATGGAATCGTTTTGATAAATCAGATTGCAATCCGATCTGAGAAAACGCATGAAGTGGCCTGGTGTGAACAGCCCCTAGACATCGGTGAAAAATGTTTTTTTGCTGTTACTGCAAACCAAAATATTTTTAAGGATGGCCTCAGCACAGTAAAACTCTCCAATATGATCCATTATTATACTTGATCTGTAGACAAAGGTCTGTGGATTTGTATAAAAAGACTTTATCATGCAGGAGTTTATTACCATTTCTAAATTATGTGATATTTGATACCAGGTGTCTTTATTAAATCACACTGGAGTAGAGATGATTTGGCATCTTGTGCACAGTGACTGGAATTTAAAACTGTGCAGAAATAAGGCTCTGAATAGATATACAGTAATGGACTAGGAGTTGCACACACAATATCTCTTTTCTTTGTTCCCTGAACTTTTCAATGCAGAGCTCTGAACACTGAGAGTCCATGTTGCTTTAAGCACATCATTCTGCACCGGGGATTTGCATAAGTGATGTGTGCCGCTCTGTGGAGCCTTTCATTTTATGATAGGCCTAGTATCTATCATATCTTGTTGCCCCAATAAAAGCTGTGCAATACATTTTAAATGAACGTTTTTGAATTTTATAGTATTTTTCTACAAATCGTTTTTTATGAATGTATTTTATAAGAATACAAATAGTAATTTGTTTTTATTAACATTTACCACTACACTTACTGTAACTTTTTTTTATTACTTTTTTTTTTGCTAAAAGTTTAGATTTTACATACTTTTGTTTATATTTTTTTGTCAAATTATTACAACATTGTTTTGTATACATTTGTTGTTTTTCTCTAATGAAGTAGTGTGTATTTAGCAGGGATGTCAGTAGAGAGGGAGTCAGGGTGGTGCAGTGAGCACATGTTGAGATTGAGAACCCATCAACAAATTTGAATTAAGGTATAAAAATTGAATTTTTGTTTTCAGTCTGCACCTAATTTGGTAGTTAAATGCAATTTATGTTAGGGCAAAAATCATAAATCTCGATTATTTTTGTCAATATTGAAATCACGATTATTTAACACGTTTGGTCGGTGATATAATCAAAGTCTTAATTTACGATTCATTTTAAATATCAGTGAAATTTCACAATTAGCGATACTTCAGTAAAAACTAATACTAGGTAAGCTAATGTAAGAAAAATGTATTCAAAACAATTACATAAGACAAGTAAACAGAAATACAACAAATAAAAAACATTTTAAATAAATTATGTTTTAATTTATTCGGGAAGATGAACTAACAGTGGTATTCAGATAAGTAAAAGCTTACAACAAAAAAATTAATAATCAAATGTAAAATAACACTGCATACAACACTGCGTAGTCTTACTGTACAAATTAAATGTAGATTAATCCTTATTAAAGCTACTTAAGTTATTCAGTCAAAATCAGTGAGTGATTTTCCTTTGTCATTTGTTGTTTGATTATCATTTATAACAGACTACAGGAGGTGTATTAGGCTGCTGCCACTTTAACAGCTACTGCACGGAATCCAATATACTGTTTCACACGCGTTTTCTTTCTCAACTGTGTATGTCTACTTAAGACATAACCCACTGCGTTAAGGTAAATACTCTCCAAAAAGGCATTTGAAATTTTGGGGTGTATCCAAAGCCCATTTGCTTATCCTGGTTGGGCTCCGACTCGGAGCACTCACACAGAAAGCCGCCAGGGGAACAGTTTATCTTTTGCGGCTTGATGCACTTTTAATAATACTGTTTAATATCAAATACGTCCTGCAGTACTGCTTGCTTATTTGGCTGATTTGGATGTTAAGTTTTGGCTTTAGGGAGGAACGAAAACGCACAATTAATGCTTTACAAGAATTTGCTGCTTCACACACTAATCTACGGTGACCGGGAGGAAACATGTTCGGTTCACTTAGTTTTGTCATGGCCACGACATATAAATTCGTGGGAACATGATAATACGTCATGGCCAAGAGATATTAATTTGTGGGAACTTCATATTAACTCGTGGGAACGTGATAAGTTGTGGCCTCGAGATCCTATGTTGAAAATAGACATATTTTTCTATTTTAAATGCGTAAACGACCTGCGCGACCATAGCAACCTGGAATTATCAGAAATGGATAAGCCTATAATAATATTCATTTTTAATTATGAATGACAAAATAAGGGCGGAATTAATAAATGATTATATTAAATATATAATATCCTATTATATTGCATGCGATGTTGCCTAAAGACAGCATTTAAATCAAGTTTGTTATTAATAAATGATAAAAGAATATGTAAGAACATAAAATATTATAAATATATTTATCCATCCCATCTCACAGCCTTTTAAATCCATGCACTGATTGTGTCTTTATTTATTATTATTATTATTATTATTATTATTATTATGCCTATTAAACCTAAATAAAAATAAATATGTTAAATTCCCATAAAGTGAACTTCCGGTATATTCCTGTGCGGCAGAAATAATCAAAGTTTTATTGGCATGACTGTCGGGCATTTACAGTACAAAACATAAGCTATTTGATTGGCTATTGTAGGCTATTAGATAATACATAACATTCATTTTGAGATAATGAGATCAAACAGAAAATTATATATAATAAACCACAAAGATAGCCAGTGAATGGACTTAAAAGACTTAAGGATGAGATGAATATATATATATATATATATATATATATATATATATATATATATATATATATATATATATATATATAAACAAACTGCCGTTCAAAAGTATGGGATCAGTAAGATTTTTAATGTTTTAAAAGAAGTGTCTTATGCTCACCAAGGCTGCATTTATTTGATTAAAAATACAACAACAAAAAAAAAACTGTAATATTGTTAAATATTATGACGATTTAAAATAACTGTTTTCTATTTGAATATATTTTTAAATGTAATTTATTGCTGTGATGCAAAGCTGAATTTTCAGCATCATTACTCCAGTCTTCAGTGTCACATGAACCTTCAGAAATCATTCTAATATGTTGATTTGCTGCTCAAGAAACGTTTATTATTATCATCAATGTTGAAAACAGTTATGTACAATTTTTTTCGGGATTCTTTGATGAATAGAAAGCTCAAAAGAACAGCATTTATCTTAAATAGAAACTTTTCTATAATAATATAATACTACAATACACCAACGTTCAAAAGTTTGGGGTCAGTAAGATTTTTCTTTTTTTGGGGGGGGGATAAAAGAAAACAATACTTTATTCAGCAAGGAAGGATGCATTAAATTGATCAAAAGTTACAGTAAAGACATTTATAATGTTACAAAAGATTAAGATTCTATATCAAATAAATGAAATAGAACTCTCCTATATACAATATTTATTGTAGCCTATCTTAAATAATCTATTAACATATAGCCTATTAATAATAACAAATTAAACGAACTTCATTTGAATGCTGTCACGGCACGAGGGGCTATAAATGAAAACAGCCACTCATTTATAGTCACATAGGCTACTTGTGTAATCTACAGAAATACAGGTATAAAGTCACAACTTTATTGCTCGGGCATTTACAGTATTTACAAAATATATACTTTAAGTAACATAATATACAGAAAGGTAAAGTGATATGGGAAATGAAGGAGAAAATAAAGCACATACATAACAATGAATAAAAAATGTAACCAATAATAATAACAATAATAATAATAATAATAATAATAGGCCTATAAAAATATAAAATAAAAAAAATAACATTCAGTGAATGGATTTAAAAGATGAATACAAATGTGCACAGGCACAGCATATTCTTTAAATATTTAGGCTATTGATGATCAACTTAATTTGAATGCTGTCTATAGGTAACATCGCGAGCAATATAATAGACTATGTTAATATTATCATTTCTTAATTAAGAAATTATTTTAGCTTCTTCTTAGTTAAAAATAATTATTATTATAGGCCTATCCGTTTCTGATAATTCTAGGTTGCTATGGTCACGCAGGTTGTTTACGTATTTAACTCGTGGCCACGACCATATGTCGTTCTCTCAACATAGGATTTCGAGTCCACGACTTTACATCGCATCCCCACGAGTTAATATGACGTTCCCACTAATTAATATCTCGTGGCCACGACATATTACGTTCCCACGAGTTTGTATGTCGTGGCCACGACAAAACTAAGTGAACCGAACATGTCCCCTCCCGGGGTCACTGTACTAATCATACAAAAAGAAAATAACATGATAAATATTACCTAAATAATTACTGCCGTTATAAGACATTGTAAAAAGCACAGAAAACATTGATCCTCTCCTCTTACAATAAAGCGTCCAGAAAAGGGGTCACTTTTCTTTATTGATGAAAGTGGCGGATAATAAGAAAGTACAATAGTTTTTCTATAGCAACTATGATATTTTTGCACCATGGTGAATTGTTTATGGGAAACTATGTGGTTTTGTGAATTGTACTCGCACCTCTGGTCAGCAGAGTTTTCCAAAGCTCGAGCTGGAGATCCGCTGCGTCTACGGACGATAACACAGATCACTCCCGTCAGCAGCTTAAACGGCAGTGTCCACAGCCTGTGGAAGATCCGAAGGCGCTGGGTCAAGGCGTTTTTGCAGGGGAATCTGCGTTGGCTCTGCTTTTGGTTCTGGGTCAGGCGCAGCGGCCCATCATCATCCTCACACACTGCGTGAGCCACGGCAGGAGCTCGATACCTTAATCCGAGGGTCTCTTTCCGTGCACTTTCTGTTGTCCTCGATGATGGATAAACACTGTGAAACTGCGGTTAATTTTAAGACTTCTACAGGTGAGATTGTTTCTCAACACTTGCGCAAGGGCGCCGCCATCTTGGGGTGGACCCAGAATGCACCGCGCACATCGGGGGCGAGGCTACTTCTGAGGACGTCAACGAATACGTCACCGCTCGTTGGGTGGAAGACCTAAGCCCAGCCCAAGTAACCCCGGGAGATTAGAATCGGTCTTTGTCAGACACGTGGTTTTGTTGTGTGTGACGTCACCGCGGCGCCATTTTTGAGGTATCGCTATTGACTGAAACAACCGCGATTACAAGAATAGAAGTAAATAATAGAAGTAAATAAAATAACTATTTACTATTTAGTTAAATAAAATAACTAATATAACTACTTAGATAACTATCTAGATAATAAGTAAATATAAGTAAATATAACTCGCAAACCTGGAGAAGCAAAAGAAGATTGAGAAAAGGCCATACCGAGATAAACTCAATAAAGATGCCAGGGACCGTTATTTGGAGAAATTGTCATCCATTCAGAACATAGATCCATATGAGCTGACTGCATTAAGTTGGAGTGCTGACCCCGCATTGCTACCTTCATCCTCATACTTAGACATTGTAAATTATCTCGTTTATGGTATAAGCGCATATACCAGTGAACAATTTAAAAACTATAAATCTCTGGAAGCCCACGGACATTTCACCAATGGCTGGGTACAGGATTTATTTACATTCCGACCGAAGGACTGCGACAACACAGTAGTAACAGCAAAGGTATGTTTGCTGTAATGATGATGATAATGTCATGTTAACTGTATATCATCAGTGACTGATTAAGGATGGTTTGTTTGGTTTTAGCTTGAACGTGTCAAATAAATTGTTACAAATAAATTGTTATACTATACTCTCTTTCATGCATTTTTTTCTTTATTGTATAAATTACACAAACCAATACCTAACACAATAAAACAAACATTGTTCCAATAAAATAAGTCATCATCATGAAACAAATTGTCTGATATATTACTGAACTGCAGCCAAAGTAAGTTGTTATCAACAGATCTTGCACTCACAACGGCTGAATGACACACCACTCAAGCCCTGGGTCATCATCAGCTTATCAGGGGCTATAACTTCTGGTCACTGCACATGTATGGCAGGAATTGCCGAAACATGCACACATGTTGCAGCTTTGCTCTTCAAGTTGGAAGCAGTAGTCAGATGCAGAGAGACAACAACAGTTACTGGCCAACCTGCATACTGGATGATACCAAGTAACATTACAAAAGTGAGAGCGGAGGTAGGACACAGAATAGACTTTACTTCTGCAAAAGCAAAAAGAAAGTGTCTTAATAATCTCCTGGATGGTGAGGTAGCAAGCATACCTGCTTTAAGGACTTCATCGAACATGTGTAGGTTCAATACTGCAACACAGGAGCAGTGGGAATCATATCTTGCACAACTGCAGAAAGTATCTCCAAAAGCTGCAATTCTGTCAACTTTGCCTGTTTATTGTGATGCTTTTACAGACCCAGTACAGCCGTTCTCAGCACCAGATTCACTGCGCAGTCTACGCGATAAAAAAATGGATGGCAGTGAACTGTCTGTCTTGCGCCAGTACTGCAAAACCATAGCAAGTAAGGTAAATGTTACACCTGAGCAGGCTGAGTTCATTGAAAGACAGACCAGAAAGCAGCACAAATGCTCATCTTGGTTTCACTTGCGCACTGGGAGAATTACTGCATCCAAAATGCATTCAGTCTTTGTGTCTGACTTTGACAACCCTGCGCTGTCTACAGTGAGAGCAGTTTGTTACCCCAACAGTAGTTCTACAAACCAGTGTCCTGCTACTGCATGGGGAAGACAAAATGAGGAAAATGGGAGGACACAGTATAAACTGCAAACCATGAAACATCACTGTGACATGCAAATTAGTGAGTGTGGTTTCATCATAAACCCCAAGTTTCCTCAGGTTGGAGCATCGCCAGATGGATTGGTGCAGTGTACCTGCTGTGGAAAAGGCTGCATCGAGATAAAGTGCCTGTATAAGTACCGGAACAGCACTGTGGAGGAAGCATGCAGCAGCTGTGACAAAGACTTCTGTTTAGAAGTTGTGAGTGGTGAGCTTAAGCTAAAGGAGGGTAGTCCATACGACAAGCAAGTCCAGACACAAATTTTTGTGGCTGATGCAGAGTACTGTGATTTTATTTTGTGGACTTTAAAAGACTGCACTGTGGTGCGTGTTGCACCTGACCCACAGCTCTGGAATAATGTTCTTAAAAAGGCACAGCAATTTTTTGAGTTTGTGTGTCTCCCTGAACTTGTAAGTGATTACTTCACTCACATGCCACTTAAGGCGGGTATACACTGTGCGATTTTCGTCCGATTTTGAGCCGATTTCTGACTCGTGCGACTCTTTTTCGGGTCGGGCCGATTTTCAGCTTTGTCGTGTGTCGTTTGTCATACAGTGTTCGTACAGTGTACAGGGGGGAAAGAGAGGCGATTAACCTCTCACGACCGGCAATCGTATGGTCGGATGAATTTCTGGCATGTTAGAAATTTTGGTCGCTCCTCGTGACTATATCGCACAGTTGAAGCAGTGATAAGAACCGATTGCTCTAAACTCTGTGTTTTTTCCCTCACTGCGCCTGCGCGAAAACATTTCATTGCAGCAAAAAAAAAAAAAAAAAAAAAACGAAAAAAAACGAAAAAAGGGAGATCTTTAAGTTCTGTAGTTCAAAGCTACAAATTACTGTTGCTTACCTCCAGTTTGTGTTGCAAAATGGATTAACCATTACCCACTTCTTCCAAGCCACTTGCCTCTTTTATTGTTAAAAAATGTTTTTGAAATAAAGCTGTTTTTAATTTTCATTGATGAATTATTGCAGTGTTCGGACATATTATAGACTGTTAATAATTAATTATATGTATATAATTAATTGTAATCGACCTAAATGTTTTAGACCATTTTTAATGAGGAGAAGTATAAGCTTCTAGCCTATGTAATATTTTATTATCCTCACAGCGCGTTGGTTATGCGGTGATGCGCTATGAAATTGTTGCGTGGCAATTTAATTATAGCCTATCACTTTAATAGCCTAGGCCTTCCCTAATAATAATAATAATAATAATAATAATAATAATACAACAATACTAGCCTACTAATAATTTAATATATAAATTGGAAATGCTAAATCTTCTTGATATTGATAGCTGATGCTTGTTTCGACAATATCTCTGGATAGGCTAATTATGATATCATCCATAGGCACAACCCGGCACGAGGATTTATCGCGCTGATTCGCGCATATTTCACACGCATAGTGTGAGCAGTCAAGTCGCAGCTCGACGTTCGGACCGTACAGTGTGAGCACATAAATCCTGAGCTTTGGCTTTACATCGCATGCGATCTACTCGTTCAGTGTGAGTAGGTTCCTTGCTGAAATCGCACAGACATCGCACAGTGTATGCCCGCCTTTAAACAGATTCCTGTTCCAGATGGGGAAAAAACTCAAGAGACCTCTAAAACAGTACAGAAGAAGGGCAGGACCAGCAGAAGTGTTGAGAAGTTGTGGTGCATTTGCCGTGGGCAAGAAAGCAAGGACGACATGGTAGCCTGTGACAACCAAAACTGCACAATTGTGTGGTTTCATCTCACTTGTGTGGGGCTACAACATGCACCTGCCAAAGAAGACATTTGGATCTGTTCTCGTTGTTCCACATAAGCCCAAGCTGCTGTCTCGCATGTTAGATGTTTTCCTTCAAGCAAACACACTCAGGTTTTTGTCAAAGTATTACTAGACACTTCTAGTAATAATAACTGTTCACCTCTTGTTGACACCGTTCAGGTTACAAACACATTTTATCAAAAACACATTTACAAACACACAGGTTATCAAAAACGTGTGTTGTAGAACATACAATGCTACAAAAAGGCATGACCTAAAGCAGTGGTTCTCAATTCCAGTCCTCGTGACCCACTGCTCTGCACATTTTGTATGTCTCTCTTATCTGACACACTCAGTTCAGTTCATGGAGTCTCTCCTAATGAGCTGATGATCTGGTTCAGGTGTGTTAAATAAGGGAGACATACAAAATGTGCAGAGCAGCGGTCCCGAGGACTGGAATTGAGAACCACTGACCTAAAGTGAGTGTCTGCACTTTAATGTTTAAAGTTTAAAAGTTAATTAATGTTAATTCATGTAATGATTACTTGCATTCACAAATATATAAACTACATAATAATAAATATATAATATTCTGTTCATGTGCATCACTGATTTGCAGTTATCAATATTGTAATTGTCAAAATATGCAAGTATTGTTTTCATACTTCATTTAGCTGTCAAAGTGAATAACATAAAAACAAATTTATGAAAAATGTTGTCATACATGTTTTATTGTTAATGCAAGGCTGGTCAAGCAGGATAAAGCATCAGCACATTGCAATAGATTGCAACAAGGGTTGAAAACCACTGTACTACACTACAGTTGGACATTGGTTTGTCAGCGCACAACAGACAGTGACAATCTTATCTAAAAATGTGATATCCTCACCTTCACATGGGAGGATCATGTTGATGGGAATGGTTCCTGTTAAAATGTTATATTTTTGACAAATATTTCCAATCACTCTTTCAACATGGATTCTTAGGTGAGCTACTTTTCGTGTCTCCTCTACATCTCTTGCAGCTAGCTGACAGTAACCCTTTGTAAAGGCTGGGAGTTTGACCTCTGCACACAACATGCCAACACTTTCCTTTATATCAAAACCTCTATCAGCCAATACAATGTCCCCTGGCAACAATTTTTCAAGAAAACCACTATTTTCTGTAATGTGTTTGTCACTTGTACGGCCACCCCACCCTTTGGATATAAAACAAATAGATCCCTTGGGTGTAATACCTATCAAATACTTCATAGTGTGATTGTGCTTGTAGCTGGAAAACATTTGAGCACGTGCTTTTAGATTTGATGGTTTCTCTGTGAAAATCTCAAAACAGTCAATGATCACTGCTACTCTGCGTCCAAAGGACTCCACAAATTGGTGAGGCATAATTTTTTGTAAAGTGTCTCTATCTGGCCATATGATGGAACGGCTCAGGTTTGCATACATAAATGACACAATTTCCTGAAATGTTCTGTATACTGTCTTTGGGGAAACACGAAAGAGATGGGCTAGATGTTGTGCAGGCAGATCCAGTCTGAGGCGCATAAAGGTTAAGAGAAGCATTTGAAATGGACTAAGAACTTTCCTCTTTTGGTCTGACATGAGAGGCACCAAAAAACTTAGCAAGGCCATAAAGGTTCCCAGGTTTGGCATCCCTGTGTAGTACTTTACTTTATCGTCATTGTCTCCAAAAAAACTATCAGACATCCTGTGCTCATCAAGTTCGCGTCGCAGCTGTCTGTTTTCTTCCAACAGGCGGTTTACTTCTGCACCTCTGTGCACACATAAGTTGCATTCTGTTTGTGTCACTGCCATCCCCTGAGTGTTGTGGGTCTCTTCCTCAGTGTGTCGCTCGCCATCTCCAGTCACTTGTGTCTCCTCAGCATATGGCACATCTTCATCAGCCTCGTGTGTCTCCTCAGTGTGTCGCTCACCATCTCCAGTCGCTTGTGTCTCCTCAGCATGTGGCACAGCATCTCCATCAGCCTTGTGTGCCTCCTCAGTGTGTCTCTCACCATCTCCAGTCGCTTGTGTCTCCTCAGCATGTGGCACAGCATCTCCATCAGCCTTGTGTGTCTCCTCAGTGTTTCGCTCACCACCTCCTTCAGCTGGCTGCAGTGTGTTTTTTCTTTGCTCCCTCTTACTTGGTCTTGCAGAGCGTGTAGTGTTGGTGTGAGAGATTTCTGTGTGACCCAGATGGAGGGAGGGTGCCCAGTCTGGGTCAGTCTCCATCATCTCATATGCAGGCTGACCTGCAATAACATGAAAAAGGTTTAAATAAATAAATAAATAGTTTAAATAAATTTAAATAAAAAAAAGTAAAAGCAGGACCTCAGCTTTTAATTGCACGTGCTTATTTAACACAATTCTCTCACGTGAAGACCGCATTTGTCAACCCTCGCGGAGTCGCGGCAAGTGCACACTCACAGCACCAGAGTAATCTTGACGGCACTTGCAAGAAAATGGATAAGTAGGCTACATAATCAAATTCACAAATATTGCACCATTTAAATATTATTAAAAATACATAGGCTATGAGTTACTAAAACAATATTTGTCAAAGAATACACTTGTTCACAGTTTGAACGTTCTTGTTTCCATTTGTTTAATTTCAAGATCTGAGGTGAATTATCCATTGTTGCTTTTACAGCTACAAAGCTGGAGCACTAAACGATATTCAAAGTCACATTGCATGCTTTTAACATTAAATAAAGCACATAAACACTACCTGAGATTATCATTGACACACTTTGTTTGTTGTTCCAGCCGCAACGTCGCAGAAAAAAAAAAACTGGGGGAGGGTGGGGAGGGGGGTTGAGGTTTAAAGCGGTTTATCGCAATACCGCGGGAATTTCTTGCTTTTCAACCGCGGTAAGAAAAAAATCCATATGTATAAGACGATTGCATAACATTTTACAGTATAAACAATAAAAGATGATATGTTAACCCGTTTCTCCCATGATCGCGGTTACATCCGTGCGTTGTTTGGAGCTATCTGTGCCAGAGAATTCATTCAAAACGACTCGTGGATAAAATGTTATATACTTCAAATTTGTCAACATCACTTAAATGTCTTACCTTTATGAAAATGTCGAGAGCAGACATACATAAACGGAGATATGTTTCCAAAGGTGATGGTTTTGCGTCGCACAGCTCCAACCCAGGCCATCCGACGCCTCTTTGTTACGTCCACTACAAGCTGTCCATGTCCTTTCTTCAAAGTGGGAAAACTAAAAAACCTTTCCCCGCTGTTTAGTTTGTGACCCTTTCTGTCATGAGACTTACTATTGCAGCCTATCACACAACAAGAACGTAACGTTACCATTTTACCACATTTACGACCAACACAATCCTCCCAATAGAACACACTAGCATTGATACCTTACAAATGGCGGCTATACCCATAATGCATTTCGTGTTTCACGAGTGTGACGTCACCTGACAATGAGCGATATACATGTTCTAACAAAAACAAGTCTTTGCAATCTATAATTGACTTGTTCCTAATTTCTACCTCCGCTTTGCAATATGTTAAGGAAATTGTTCATATTTATGCCCCTTTAACTGATCATAAGCTTATTTCTTTAAAGTCGGCATGCAATCAAATTTGACAAATCTTTTTATATGTAATATTGTAGTGTTTATTATAAATGATTTATCTGTGCACTTCATTATTTTTTTAAAATTCATGTACCCTTATAATCTTTAATCAAAAACATTACCCTTCCCTCCCCCCTCGAAACGACCTCTCTTCTCTTTTGGTCACGTGCCATGGCGAAAGGGTGCGGCCAGAGCCGATGAGGGTGCGGCTATCGGTCTCGTTTCTGCTCTCGAGGGTGAACTTGACTTGACTCATCTTGGTTCGCGGGAGGCTCATATAAATATGAGCTGATTCCTGCCTGAAAATTTAGCTGCTCGTCCTTGTTGCCGGGCTCCTCAATAAAAAATCCTTCATGGGAGGGTAACGGTGGGGAGTCCGGTGGAGAGAAATCCTCCACACCTGAATGTAAACTGGCATTCAAATCTGCCTCCATTTTGTTTGCAACGCCCAACCTCCAACGATCCAATCAATTCCTGAAGAACGAAATCAAGCCCCGCCCTACATTTTTTCTCTAATTTCAGAAGCCGTTTCACTCGGATATACGTCACAACAAGGGAATACGTCACAACAAGGAAATACGTCACAACAAGGAAAAACAATACGTCACAACAAGGAAAAAATGACAATCTCAACTTCCGTTTCATGCCGACTTTAACCATACTTTAACGCTCACAGGGACCAAAGGGAACTCTAGTCTCAGAGGGTACTGGAAATTTAATAATAATATTTTTAATGATGAGTATTTTAATAACTGTGTTAAAAAAAATTGCCATTGATATCTTTGGAGGGTTAAGAGATCGATTTAAAAAATAAATGGGAATTTTTCAAATATAATGTCAGAAAGATTGCTGTTAGTAAAGAGTTTTTTTTTTAAAAAAATCAGCAGACAAAAAGAGTTAAATTTACTGGATAAATTAGGAATATTGAAACAAAAGCAAAATCTTACTAAGGAGGAAGAAGCTGAATTAGTTATAATTCAAACCCATCTTGACCAAATGTATTTAGACTTAGCTAAAGGTGCTTTTATTCGTTCTAGAGCGAAATGGCTTGAAGAGGGTGAAAAAAATACAAGTTATTTTTTTGCTCTTGAGAAAAGAAATTTTAAAAGAAATGCTTTAACGCCATTAAATATCAATGGGAGTCATTGTTTAGATCCCCAAAAAATCTCTAACTTTTTTTATTTTTTTATTTTTTTTATTTTTTTTATAAAGAATTATATAATTCTAAATTTGATCTATACAATTGTGAAGAGTTCATTCAAACAGTTCATCAAAATATTCCTATTATTGATATAGAATTTCATGACTTATGTGAATCCGATATAACAACTTCTGAGATTAAAGATGCCCTTCTTGGAATGAAAAAAGGGAAAGCACCAGGTATAACTGTAGAATTTTATTTACATTTTTGGGAACTGATTGAAGCTCCTCTTTATAATATGTATAATGAATGTATTAGTAATGGAGAAATTACTAATACATAATGTCTACTAATACATAATGTCTACATACAGTAATGTCTACTAATGTTTACTAATGTCTACTACTATGAAACAAGGTATCATTTCATTAATTGCTAAACCAGATAAAGATCCTCATTTAATAGAAATTTGGAGACCAATTTCTCTTCTAACAATTGATTATAAATTAATTACTTTAGTGTTTGCTAATAGATACAGGAAGGTTTAAATAAAATTATTAGTGAACCTCAAATAGGCTTTCTAAAGGGTCGACATATAACTAACAATATTAGACTTGTGCTTGACCTGTTAGATTATGCTGAGAATGTTGATGAAGGTGCAGTAATTTTCTTTTTGGACTTTTATAAAGCGTTCGATACAATTGAACACGAATTCTTATTTAAAACTATGACGCTTTTAGGATTTGGGAATACATTTTTGAATGCAGTTAAAATGTTTTACAACGATATTAATAGTTCTGTAATACTTAATACTTCCACCTCTAAAAGATTTAACATTAATCGTGGTGTACGTCAAGGTTGCCCAAGGTTTTATTTTTGTTGGTAGTTGAATTATTAGGGCCCAAGCCCTGAAAGGGCGAAGGCCCTATTGTTTTCGGTAGGATTATTATTATTATTAGGGCCCAAGCCCTGAAAGGGCGAAGGCCCTATTGTTTTCGGTAGGATTATTATTATTATTATTATTATTATTATTATTATTATTTTGTCAACCTTTCGGGCACTTTTGGGGCCCTTAACATGCTCGAAAACTCTTGAAATTTTGCACACACGTCAGAACCCGCGGCCATCAGGGCCGGACTGAAGCTGGTACCCGGGCGTGGCAGGGGGGCTCGACAGCGCCCCCTGGAACGGGATCCAAACACGTGTCCATAAATCAAACACGCTTGCATGTAATAATATGAAACTCGGTACACATATAGATCTCATTGGGCCGAACAACTTTCGTGCTCTAAGTTTTACGCCAGCCAAACAGGAAGTTGGCTATTTAGCGTTGTTTGGAAACGCATGCTGTGGAATTTAATGTACTCCTCCTAGGGAATTCATCGATTCGCCTCCAAACTCGGTGTGCATGAAGTCAAGACATTGAGGATGCTAAATTGCGGACGGATTTTTGATATCTCGAACGGTTTGGCCGTGGCGAGGAAACAAATTTATGGCGAAAAAATGAAACAGGAAGTGTGTTATAACTTCTGCATACATTAACTGATCTTGATGAAACTTCAGCAGTGTGTTCGTTGTAAGAGGCCGATCACATGGATGTGACTATTGTGAGTCAAAGTTATAGCGCCACCAACAGGCAGCAGGAAGTACATCACTTTCAAAATGCTTTGAAATCAGTGTCTTATTTTTACCCGATTTGCTTCAAACTTTATGCGTACAATGTAGACACACGGCAGATGTAAACCTGTGAAAGGATTATTGATATCTTAGATACTGTTGCCGTGGCAACGCATCAAACTTTAATATTATTTTTTGATGCTTTTGAGACTCTTAACATACTTGAAATTGCATGAAACTCAACAGACACATCACATTTATTAGCCCGTAGACATGTGCAAAGTTTCAGAAACGGGCGTGGTGGAATGGCTCAGTAGCGCCACCTTTAGTCAAAAATGGGGGCTTAGTTTTTCCTAGAATCACAAAACTTGGTATGTGTATTGTTCTCATCAAGACGGACAACTTTCTAATTTACATGAACCATCTCCGACCAACAGGAAGAGAGATATTTTGGTTTGAATGTGGATTTTCTGAAGAATTTTCTCTCCCTCTCTCTGTGTCTGTGTGTGTGTGAGGGGAGGGGGAGATTTGACTATTGCTTTTATATTGTTAATCAAGGTTTCAGGGGCTTTTGGGGTCCTTAACGTGCTCAAAAACTCTTGAAACTTTGCACACAGGTCAGAACCCACGGCCATCAGGGCCGGGCTGAAGCTGGTACCCGGGCGTGGCTGGGGGGCTCAACAGCGCCCCCTTGAACGGGGTTCTAAAACTTGATCCATATATCAAACACGCTCGCATGAATTAATATGAAACTCGGTACACATATAGATCTCATCGGGCCGAACAACTTTACCCCGGTCAAGTTTTACGCCAGCCCAACAGGAAGTCGGCTATTATGGGTTGTTTGGAAAACGCTTGCTGTGGAATGTGAAATACTCCTCCTAGAAAATTCACCGTGTCCCCTTCAAACTCGGTGTGCATGTAGTCAAGACTTTGAGGATGCTAAATTGCGGACGGATTTTTGATATCTCGAACGGTTTGGCTGTGGCGAGGAATCGAATTTATGGCGAGAAAAGAGAAACACGGAAGTGGAATAACTTCTGCATACATTAACTGATCTTGATGAAACTTCAGCAGTGTGTTCGTGGTAAGAGGCCGATCAGATGGATGTAGCTATTGTGAGTCAAAGTTATAGCGCCACCAACTGGCAGCAGGAAGTGTGTCACTTTCAACATGCTTTTGACAAAAGTGGGGGGGTTAGTTTTAACTACAGTAAAGAAAAAACAGTTTGTATATTGTTCTCATCAAGCCGGACAACTTTCTAATTTACATTCAATAGCTCTGGCCATCAGGAAGTCAGATATTTTGGTCTGAATGTGAATTTTTTTGCAAAATCAGCCTCTGAATTTTTAGCCACTCCTCTTAAACTATTTATTTTATTCGTACCAAACTTTTTCAACATGATGAAACTACATTAAATATGCTAAATTGTGAATGGATAATAAATATCTCAAATGGTTTTGCTATGGCGAGGGATTAAAGTAATGTCCAAAAAGGAAACACTAAAAATCTTCTAAAAATGTAATTATATACCATTTATTTCTATATAAAAGAATACAAATATCACAAATAAACCCATTTTATTCTGTTTTTGCAATTCAAGAAGAATGAAAAAGTTAAAACAGGCTATTTAGTGCTATTTGGTTCAACAAAAAAGCAAACATAGGGCTATACTGCCCTCTTGTGTCCAAAAGGACATCAAAATAGTATATAAAACTTTTTACCAGGTAGGCCAATATTGTATTTAAATATACATTTATTAGGTATGTGTCTGAGGATATTTTCCCACCGGTTAATCGACGTGTGACACGAGTGGGTGCTTTTAAATCGCTAATATAATAGTGAAAGAAAAATAATGATAATGTTGCACACACAAATCACACACATGTGGGAAAGAATGATGCTTTTAAACAACACTAAACCGCCATTAGGTGTCGCCAGGCATCCATCTTAATAAGCGAGTCATTGATTCATTCGTTCAAACGATTCGTTCGAATGAGTCGATCATGATTAAGACAGATGTTTATGGATTGATCATTCAATCTTTGAGTCAACCGATTCGTTAAAAATGCTGAATCGTTCAGTTATGAGAAAACACGTGATGGTTCTGCCGTGATCTTTGTTTAACTATTTTCGCTGCTGAAACAGAACAAAAACAGTCAACATTGAATCTAAAATGTAAGTGACTTAATTGTAACTGTTTATTAACCTGTTGTATGAAATCTAGGGGTGGGAGAAAAAATGTATTCTTAGATGCATCGCGATGCGGACGTGGACGATTCTGAATCGATTCACAAATGTCAAAAAATCGATTCTCTAAAAAAATATTTTTCTAATAACGTAATATTGACGGAAGGCAAAAGGCGGAACTCTAAGCGGACGTGCGTGCAGTCTGTGGCGCGCACATAACAGAGAAGTTTCTTCTGCTCACCAAGGCTGCATTTATTTGATTAAAAATACAAACAAAAACAGTAATATTGTAAAATATTATTCCAATTTAAAACGGCTGCTTTCTATTTTAATATATTTTAAACTGTTATTTATTCCTGTGATCAAAGCTGAGTTTTCAGCATCATTACTCCAGTCGTCACTGTCACATGATCCTTCAGAAATTATTCTAATATGATGATTGATACTCAAGAAACATTCATTATTATTTTAAATGTCGAAAACAGTTGTGTACAGTCTTTGATGAATAGAAAGTTCAAAAGAACAGCATTTATCTGAAATCTAAAGCTTTTGTAACGTTAAACACTACCGCTCAAAAGTTTTGGGTTAGTAATAATTACAATTTTATTTTTGGGGGAAATAAATAAAATAAATCAGTACTTTTATTTATGAAGGATGAGTTAAACTGATCAACAGTTACAGTAAAGACATTTATAATGTTAAAAATATATATATTTGAAATATATGCTGTTCTTTTGAACTTAACATTCATCAAAGCATTTTGAAAAAAAAAATCTGTACACAACTGTTTTCAACATTGAAAATAATAATGAATATTTATTGAGCATCAATCATCATATTAGTATGATTTCTGAAGGATCATGTGACACTGAAGACTGGAGTAATGATGCTGAAAACTCAACTTTGATCACAGAAATGAATTACTATGTAAAATATTTAAAAATTGAAAACAGCTGTTTTAAATTGGAATAATATTTCACAATATTACTGTTTTTGTTTGTATTTTTAATCAATAAATGCAGCCTTGGTGAGCAGAAGAGACTTCTCCTAAAACATTAAAAATCTTACTGACCCCAAACTTTTGAACAATAATATATATATATATATATATATACATATATATGTATGTGTGTGTATGTATGTATGTATGTATGTATATATATATATATATATATATATATATATATATATATATATATATATAAATATAGCTGCGAGCAGCGATGGAGGGCCCAAGCCGGCGGTACCGCCACCCCGGTGCCTTTAGGTAACTAAAGGCACCGGGGTTGCGGTGCCACCGGCTTGGGCCCGTAATCGCTGCTCGCAGCTATATTTATTATTATTATTATTATTTTGTCAAACTTTCGGGCACTTTTGGGGCCCTTAACATGCTCGAAAACTCTTGAAACTTTGCACACAGGTCAGAACCCGCGGCCATCAGGGCCGGGCTGAGGCTGGTACCCGGGCGTGGCAGGGGGGCTCGACAGCGCCCTCTGGAACGGGATCCGAACACGTGTCCATAAATCAAACACGCTTGCATGTAATAATATGAAACTCGGTACACATATAGATCTCATCGGGCCGAACAACTTCCGCGCTCTAAGTTATTAGCTCCGCCCAACAGGAAGTCGGCTATTTAGGGTTGTTTGGAAACGCATGCTGTGGAATTTAATGTACTCCTCCTAGAGAATTCATCCAATCTCCTCCAAACCCGGTCAGCATGAAGTCAAGACATTGAGGATGCTAAATTGCGGACGGATTTTTGATATCTCGAACGGTTTGGCCGTGGCGAGGAAACGAATTTATGGCGAAAAAATGAAACAGGAAGTGTGTTATAACTTCTGCATACATTAACTGATCTTGATGAAACTTCAGCAGTGTGTTCGTTGTAAGAGGCCGATCGCACAGATGTGACTATTGTGAGTCAAAGTTATAGCGCCACCAACAGGCAGCAGGAAGTACATCACTATTAAAATGCTTTGAAATCACTGTCTTATTTTTACCAGATTTGCTTCAAACTTTATGTGTACAATGTAGACACACGGCAGATGTAATCCTGTGAAATGATTATTGATATCTTAGATACTGTTGCCGTGGCAACGCATCAAACTTTAATATTCTTTTTTTATGCTTTTGAGACTCTTAACATACTTGAAATTGCATGAAACTCGACAGACACATCACATTTATTAGCCCGTAGACATGTGCAAAGTTTCAGAAACGGGCGTGGTGAGGGGCTCAGTAGCGCCACCTTTAGTCATAAGTGGGGGGGGGTAGTTTTATCAACAGCAACAAAACTTGGTATGTGTATTGTTCTCATCAAGACGGACAACTTTCTAATTTACATGATCTATCTCCGACCAACAGGGAGAGAGATATTTTGGTTTGAATGTGGATTTTCTGAAGAATTTTCTCTCCCTCTCTCTGTGTCTCTGTGTGTGTGAGGGGAGGGGGGATTTGACTATTGCTTTTGTATTGTTAATCAAGGTTTCAGGGGCTTTTGGGGTCCTTAACATGCTCAAAAACTCTTGAAACTTTGCACACAAGTGAGAACCCCCTGCCATCAGGGACGGGCTGAAGCTGGTACCCGGGCGTGGCAGGGGGGCTCAACAGCGCCCCCTTGAAAGGGGTCCCAAAACTTGGTCCATAGATCAAACACGCTTGCATGAATTAATATGAAACTCGGTACACATATAGATCTCATCGGGCCGAACAACTTTCCCCCGGTCAAGTTTTACGCCAGCCCAACAGGAAGTCGGCTATTATGGGTTGTTTCAGACTCTGAGTTTTTAGCTACTCTTCCTAACTGGTTTATTTTATTCACACCAAACTTTTTCAAAATGATGAAAATACATTAAAGATGCTAAATTGTGAACGGATATTAAACATCTCAAACGGTTTTGCTATAGTGAGGGACTAAAGTAATGTACAAAAAGGAAACTAAAAGCCTCATCTTCTAAAAATGTAATTAAAAAACATTTATTTCTATATAAAAGTATACAAATATCACAACTAAACCCATTTTATTCTTTTTTTCAATTTAATAATTATTTATAAGTTTAAAAATAGTAATTGTACTATTTAGTCCCATAAAAGTCAAGTCATACATAGGGCTATACTGCCCTCTTGTGTTCAAAATCAGGTAGGCCTATTGTATCTACATAAAAATATACTAGGTTTGTGACGTTGAGAATATTTTACCACTGGTTAATCTATGTGTGACACCGCTGGGGGCTTTTGAATCGCCAACTTAAAAACGAAAGTAAAATATGCTCGTCCGCACTGACATTGATAGTGGTTGAGCGAGCGTTTCAAATGAATTCCTATGGAAGCCATGAGCATTTTAGTTTCATTTTAAAATTAGCACCTTTCGGGGGGTGGATTGCTTGGAATTATTTTACAAAAGCACAATGTTGTGTTTTATTGTGACTGTACACAAAAATAAGTTAACACTTTGCAGTTTGAATGTCGTCCTGTATAATGACGGAGTATGTTTTTATGTGTCCACTGTTCAATCGCGCCCACGCCACACACACACACACGGTTTACTATCTTTGTGGGGACTCTCCATAGACTTAATGGTTTTTATACTGTACAAACTGTATATTCTATCTCCTCACACTAACCCTACCCCTAAACCTACCTATCCCAGAAAACTTTCTGCATTTTTACATTTCCAAAAAAACTCATTCTGTATGATTTATAAACTTGTTTACCCATGGGGACATCTATTTAGGTCCCCACTGTGACATGAGTCCCCATGAGTCTGTGTGCATTCAGGTTGAAGTCCCCACCGGGATAGGAAAACATGAACACATACACACACACACACACACACACACACACACACACACACACACACATTCCAGCATTGCAATCTTGACATCGCAGCCTGTTCATTATAGCCTTAATAAAATATAATAATAAAATAGTTAACCTAACATATAAAAATTACACTGCTCTAAATAGTCAGTAGTACAATTCGTACATTCACAGTAAGCACCGCTCCACTGTGATGTTTCAAGCACATTTTTGCGCGTGTGAAGAGGATGATTTTTTTCGTCGATATTGGAACACGAGTGAAGAACAAAGCCTATAATAAAGAATAGTTTAGCATCCAAATACATCGCAAATGCTGAAACATTTTGATTCTAATGAGAGGGTTACGTGAGCCCAACAGTGCTTACTTTCGTTTTTATTTTTACATTAAATTTAAAAGATTTGTTGTGGAATATTTTGAGTGTATCATAAAATCAGAATAAGGTAATAAGGTTTCTGTCTTTTATATATATATATATATATATATATATATATATATATATATATATATATATATATATATATTTATATATAAATATAGCTGCGAGCAGCGATGAAGGGCCAAAGCCGGTGGCACCGCCACCCCGGTGCCTTTAGGTAACTAAAGGCAACGGGGTTGCGGTGCCACCGGCTTGGGCCCGTAATCGCTGCTCGCAGCTATATTTATCCATTGGTATTGTTAATAATCAACAAATTCAAGGTCTCAAAATTTTTAGTAAAGAAATTAAGATATCGTAAATAGCAGATGACACAACCTTATTTTTAAAGAATATATCATTTATTCCTAATGCTATCTCCTTCATCAATATTTTCTCTAAGGCTTCTGGTTTAACTCTAAATTTATCCAAATGTGAAATCCTTCCGTTACACAGTTTAAATGATAAAGTCGTTGCTGACATTCCAGTGAAACCCTCTGTTAAATACCTAGGAATTATGGTAACAAAGGATGTCCTAGAAAGACAAAGTTTAAACTTCTCCTCTAGATTAAAAAAGACCAAAGCGTTATTAAACCGTTGGTTACAACGTGATCTCTCAGTTTATGGTCGTGTCCTGTTATCTAAAGCAGAAGGGTTGTCTCAATTTGTCTATCCCTCCTTATCTTTGTATGTTAAAGACTCTTATTGTAAAGATATAAATAATTTGTTTTACTCTTTTGTTTGGAAAAACCAATCTCAAAGACTTAAGAAAAGGGTTCTTTCTAATAAGAAAGCAGAAGGGGGACTGGAGGTACTTTTCTTTGAAGACGTTAATAGAGCTTTTAAAGTCAATTGGCTTAAAAGATGTTTGATCAATGGTAACTCTCTCTGGAACCATATCCCACATAGTACCTTTAACCAAATAGGTGGTCTATTTCTGTTAACTTGTGACTTTAATATTTCTAAACTCTCTCTTAAATTGTCCAAATTCCACCAGCAAGTTCTTTTAGGCTGGAAAATTTGCTACTCACACAATTTCTCTCCTTACACTTCCTTTATTTGGAATAATGCCAATATATTGGTTGCCAATAAATCCTTATTTTTAAGGAATTGGTTTAACAGGGATATTAATCATCTTATGAATATGTTTGATAATTATAGAAATATTTTAACATATGAACAATTCATATGAATCCATAGTTTCCCTGTGCATTTTAAGGAATTTAATTCTGTCATTAAAGCTATTTCCCCTACTCTGATTCATCTTATCAAAAGTCATATTCAGTATAACTCCACATTAATGACAAATCCAAAATTAATATTAAACGGCATCGAATTGATTGATAAAAAATGCAATAATAAACATAGTTGTACAATATTTCAAATACAAAATAAAATAGAATTATTTTTTTGGAACTCTATTATTGATAATATTAATTGGAAGGATGCTTGGTTAATCCCCTTTAAATATTGCATTAATAATAAAAATTAAAAAAAAAATTTGCATACCATTTACCCTGTTAAATCATTAATTGCAAGATACTCTGATATTGACGATTTATGTTCTTTTTGTAAAAGTGGGAAAGAGGTGTTGACGCATTTGTTTTTCGAATGCAAAATTATCCAAAATTTCTGGAAGGAATTGGCAGAATTCATCTTTAATTTAGCAAAGATTAAATACTATTTTACATTAAAAGATATTATTGTGTATTATGAAAACAAAGTTAACAAAGGTTAACTTTATACCAGCAGCCATGTCACCCTGTAGCCCAAGACTGGTTGCCCACTGAAGCTAAGCAGGGCTGAGCCTGGTTAGTACCTGGATGGGAGACCTCCTGAGAAAAACCAGGTTGCTGCTGGAAGAGGTGTTAGTGAGGCCAGCAGGGGGTGCTCACCCTGTGGTCTGTGTGGGTCCTAATGCCCCAGTATAGTGACGGGGACATTATACTGTCAAAGAGCACCGTCCTTCGGATGAGATGTTAAACCGAGGTCCCGACTCTCTGTGGTCATTAAAAATCCCAGGATGTCTTTCGAAAGAGTAGGGGTGTAACCCCGGCATCCTGGCCAAATTTGCCCAGTGGCCTCTGTCCATCATGGCCTCCTAATCATCCCCATACACTGATTGGCTTCATCACTGTCTCCTCTCCACCAGTAAGCTGGTGTGTGGTGGGCGTTCTGGCGCAATATGGCTGCCGTCGCATCATCCAAGTGGATGCTGCACATTGGTGGTGGTTGAGGAGATTCCCCCTTCTATGTAAAGCGCTTTGAGTGCCAAGAAAAGCGCTATATAAATGTAATGAATTATTATTAATTATTATTATTATTAAAGGTCTTGAATACATTGTTAATTTATTTATACTGTTGGCAAAATTTTAGATTCATAAACAAAAATATTTAAATTCATCCCCAATATTTAAGATGTTTAAATTAGAATTTGTTTGTTTCATGTCTTCACTGAAATTGTTAAAAAACAAAAAGTCATTAACAGGTTTAAAATATTTTGATATTATTTTTGGATCCCCTGCTACCAATTAATGTCACTCTTTGTTTTGTAATATTGTATGCTATGCTATGTTTGTTACTTGTTCTGTCTGCAATAAATAAATAAAAAATATATATATATTTTTTTTTTCAAAAGCCCAGCCCAAGTTTCTTTGAAAATTGGTTTCGAAATAAAATTGTTTTGGTAGACCAAATATTTAAATCAGTTGGCCTTCTTTTTACTTAAGGAATTATAAGTAATTCCTATACCATATAAGTATAATATTCTTATACCACCAAGGGAATTTGCAATTGTCTTTGGAGCAATTTCTTCTAAAATATGTATGTTATTTAAACATCAAAAAAAGATTAGATTACCAGCAATTCCTACCCCTCACACCAAATCACTCCATTGTAGGTAAAATATGTTTCTCCTGTCATTATACAGTGAGGAAAATAAGTATTTGAACACCCTGCTATTTTGCAAGTTCTCCCACTTGGAAATCATGGAGGGGTCTGAAATTGTCATCGTAGGTGCATGTCCACTGTGAGAGACATAATCTAAAAAAAAAAATCCAGAAATCACAATATATGATTTTTTAACTATTTATTTGTATGATACAGCTGCAAATAAGTATTTGAACACCTGTCTATCAGCTAGAATTCTGACCCTCAAAGACCTGTTAGTCTGCCTTTAAAATGTCCACCTCCATTCCATTTATTATCCTAAATTAGATGCACCTGTTTGAGGTCGTTAGCTGCATAAAGACATCTGTCCACCCCATACAATCAGTAAGAATCCAACTAGTAACATGGCCAAGACCAAAGAGCTGTCCAAAGACACTAGAGACAAAACTGTACACCTCAACAAGGCTGGAAAGGGCTACGGTGAAACTGCCAAGCAGCTTAGTGAAAAAAGGTCCACTGTTGGAGCAATCATTAGAAAATGGAAGAAGCTAAACATGACTGTCAATCTCCCTCGGACTGGGGCTCCATGCAAGATCTCACCTCGTGGGGTCTCAATGATCCTAAGAAAGGTGAGAAATCAGCCCAGAACTACACGGGAGGAGCTGGTCAATGACCTGAAAAGAGCTGGGACCACCGTTTCCAAGGTTACTGTTGGTAATACACTAAGACGTCATGGTTTGAAATCATGCATGGCACGGAAGGTTCCCCTGCTTAAACCATCACATGTCAAGGCCGTCTTAAGTTTGCCAATGACCATTTGGATGATCCGGAGGAGTCATGGGAGAAAGTCATGTGGTCAGATGAGACCAAAATAGAACTTTTTGGTCATAATTCCACTAAACGTGTTTGGAGGAAGAAGAATGATGAGTACCATCCCAAGAACACCATCCCTACTGTGAAGCATGGGGGTGGGTAGCATCATGCTTTGGGGGTGTTTTTCTGCACATGGGACAGGGCGACTGCACTGTATTAAGGAGAGGATGACCGGGGCCATGTATTGCGAGATTTTGGGGAACAACCTCAGTTAGAGCATTGAAGATGGGTCGAGGCTGGGTCTTCCAACATGACAATGACCCGAAGCACACAGCCAGGATAACCAAGGAGTGGCTCTGTAAGAAGCATATCAAGGTTCTGGCGTGGCCTAGCCAGTCTCCAGACCTAAACCCAATAGAGAATCTTTGGAGGGAGCTCAAACTCCGTGTTTCTCAGCGACAGCCCAGAAACCTGACTGATCTAGAGAAGATCTGTGTGGAGGTGTGGGCCAAAATCCCTCCTGCAGTGTGTGCAAACCTGGTGAAAAACTACAGGAAACGTTTGACCTCTGTAATTGCAAACAACGGCTACTGTACCAAATATTAACATTGATTTTCTCAGGTGTTCAAATACTTATTTGCAGCTGTATCATACAAATAAAGAGTTAAAAAAATCATACATTGTGATTTCTGGATTTTTTTTTTTAGATTATGTCTCTCACAGTGGACATGCACCTACGATGACAATTTCAGACCCCTCCATGATTTCCAAGTGGGAGAACTTGCAAAATAGCAGGGTGTTCAAATACTTATTTTCCTCACTGTAATTATAACAGATCAATAAGATCCCTTTTCCAGGATGTTGTTTCGAGACCAAATGTTATTGCATATTGGAGTCAGTTTGTGACTGGAAAAAAGTCTGGCTTCTGCCCAATCGCTATCTCTTAACAAACAAGGGTCAAATAAGAGTAATTTGGGTAAAGAGTCATTTTTGTATGTAGTAACAAGCTTATGGAACAGGTTGCCAGGAAATCTAAGATGATCAGAAGTTTAGGAGGTTTTAAGGATGCAATTTTCTTCTAGAAACAAACTTTGTTGTATTATTTTCATGTTACCAGTGTAAAGCTGCTTTGATACAATCTGTATTGTAAAAAGCGCTATATAAATAAAGGTGACTTGACTTGACTTAAGCAGGCACTGAAAAAATGGCTCAGATGCCAATCTTAGTATGACAATTTTTTACCGTTTTGTCTTGATGGTTCTATTTAATATATATATATGGATGTGATGATTGATGCTTGATTTGCTGCCATTTGCTCTGTCCCTCCCTCTGCCACTCCGGCATGCATAATGGCTAGTGTAAGCAGTACACCCATATGAGAAGACAGCGGCAAAGCCAGTGTTAACACAGAAGGCACGGCAGCGAGCGGCCGGAGCATTTTATATAGGACAGACAAATAAAGTGCTGTTCCTATCATGCTCTGATAGGGCCTGATCCTCCTAATGTTGTATAAGGCAAATCTGCAGGACTGGGCAGTTCTAGCAGTGTGGACTGTGAAGTTCAATTGATCATCAATCACAACTGTTCCTTGCTGACCTTGATGGAGTTATGGATGACGAACCTAGCTGGATAGTTGTGGTGTAGTGTTGACCACAAGCAGCTCGGTCTTTGCAAGGTTTAGTTGAAGGTGGTGGTCCTTCATCCAGCAAGAAATGTCTGTCAGGCAGGCTGAGATGCGAGCAGCTACCATCTGATCCTCTGGTTGGAATGAGAGGTAGAGTTGTGTGTCGTCAGCATAATAGTGATAGGAAAAAACATGTTTCTGAATGACAGATCCTAGTAGTGTCAAGTAGAGGGAGAAGAGAAGTGGTCCAAGCACTGATCCCTGAGGCACCCCAGTAGCTAGATGTTGCAACTTAGACACCTCATCCCTCCACGACACCCTAAAGGACCTACCTGAGAGGTAAGCCTTGAACCATTGGAGTGTGGTTCCTGAGATGCCCTTCATCTTTAGGATTAACAGGAGGATCTGGTGGTTACCTGTGTCAAATGCAGCAGACAGATCCAGCAGGATGAGAACTGAAGATTTGGAAGCTGCTCTTGCCAGTCTCAGAGCTTCAATAACCGTGAGTAGGGCAGTCTCAGATGAGTATCCGCTTTTGAAACCAGACTGGTTGTTGTCCAGGAGGTTGTTCTGTGTAAGAAAGGCAGAGAATTGGTTGAAAACAACTCGCTCAAGTGTTTTAGCAATGCATGGAAGAGGGGATAACGGTCTGTAATTTTCCAGATGTGCTGGATTTAGAGTGGGTTTCTTAAGCAGTTGGATTATCTGAGCCTGCCTAAATGCTGTGGGAAAGGTACCAGTGTAGCCTGCCTAAATGCTGTGGGCAAGGTACCAGTGTGAAGAGAGTTGTTGATGATGCAAGTGCAGGTACAACTGAGGAAGAAATGGCTTGAAGTAGATGAGTGGGAATAGCATCAAGCAGACAGGTATTAGGGTGATTGGAAAGGATGAGTTTGGAGACTTCTGCCTATGAGAGCGGAGAGTAGGAGGGGATAATGTGTGTGTGTTAACTGTTAAGATGTGTGTGTCAGTTTGTGGTGTTGTCACGATTAGCCACGCACTCCCTGAGTGATTACGGACTCCATTTCCCATCATGCATCTCCCTGGACTGATTACACCATACACCTGCACTGCACTGATTACACACACACCTGCACCTCATGTTCAAACACTCATTTAAGCCACACTCACACAACACTCGTAGCTAAGTCTTGTTTTGCTGTTGCGAACATTTCCAAGTATTTTCCATGTGTTTACCTGCCTGTTGTGACCTTGTCTGTTCCTGATCTTCTGCCTGGTTCCTGTATCCTGTTTGTTTGCTGCCTGCCCTGATATCCTGCCTGTTTGTTGACCACGATTTTGCCTGATCTTCTCTGCTGTGTTTGCTGGTGTATGACCCTTGCCTGGTGACTACTCTATTTAATAAAGACAAGCTGCACTTGGATCAGTCCTATGCTTCGTGACAGGTGTGGCAAATTGGCCACTGATGGTGGTTGTTTTATTTATGAAGAATGTGGCAAAATCATTAGCTGTTAGGGTTGATGAAGGAGGAGGAGGAGGGTTAAGAAGAGAGGAGAAGGTTTTGAAAAGCGTGCAAGAGTCAGAAGAATTGTTAATTTTGTTGTGATAGTAAGTAATTTTAGCAGTAGAGACATTAACAGAGAAGGAAGAGAGGAGGGATTGATACAGACCAAGATCAGCAGGATCTTTTTATTTGCGATACTTCCTCTCTTCCACCCTGCCTCCCTCTCCCACCTCCTCATCCTCATTCAGCCAGTCTGTCAGCCCTGCCTTTCCTGATTCCCGTCAGCCCCTTGTCTTCTCCGCCTTGGGTCTTGTGGTCTCCAGCTTCGGCCAAACAAGGCTCTGGCTCTCTGGCTCCTGGCTCCGCCTCCAGTCGCTTATCCCATCACTCCACCTTGGCTCGTTGCCCTGCAGAGGGCCTTGCTCCACCCTCCATCGGCTCCACCAGATCTTCAACCTTACAACTCTATCAGGCTCCCTCGTTCCACAGTTCTGCGGACTTACAAGCCTGGGACTGAGAACTCAATGTCTGTTTTTCCCCAAAACAAGCTGAAACGCTCCACTCTGTCCTCTCCACCTCTACAGCTCCGTCTGGCTCTGCCCTCCCTTCGGCTCCACCTTGGCTCTCAGTCACTCCGGCTTCACCTCAGTCCTCTGGTACCTCAGTTCCACCTTTGGGGGTCATCACTACAGCTCCATCGCGGCCTCTGAAGCCATAGGTCTCGCTAGGTCCCATCTGCTGTCCATCTGCACCTAGGGATCCACTGACAACAGCTTCTTCTACGTTGGTCTTCCCCCGGATATCGTCAGCCAAGACTCCATCATGGCTCCTCCCTCCGTTGAATCCGCCGCAGGCTTTCATCCTGGCTGGCTCTGGTGCATCAACTGGCCACTCCTCCCATCCTCGCCTCCCTGGTTCTTACCACCATCATCTCAGCCCTGGTTCCTTCCACCAGGGCTTTCTCCTTCACCAGCCCCTCATCCACCTCTGAAACTACCTACATTTTATGGCACCTTTATGGCACCTTGATGTATTTTAAAAATATAACTCTATGACAACAAACTCTCAAGTATCTTATTATTAGAGGTTACTAACAACTATCGTAAACAAATCAAATATGTTTTGATAAATTATTAATCGAAATATCAACACATCAGCATTATAACTAGATTAGTTCCATAAACTATGGAAACATGAGGGCTGAGGGTACGTTTACACGTTTACCTTTGTAGGCACAACATTGTCAACCGTTCTCACGGATCCACGAAAACGACTAAAAAGGCTGGTATTATGCATGCCAGGCCAGTAGTTGGCGATGTCACTTTGTAAAGAAACACACACATATAGACTGAACTATAGACTGAACACGTAATACGCATTCGCATGGCATCACAGTTTTCACAAATTTGCGTTTTTGTAGTTATACAAAAATATACAAAATTTAACACAATAACGGTATCGTATTCAAAAACTGGCTAGTTTTAGCCCCAAAATGCAGTTTTTGTTAAATGAATGCCCAAAACGCATTAACAAAAAAATCAGTTTTTAGTTGAAAACGTCATATAAATGACCCCTAAATATACACAAGGACTAAAGACATAAAAAAGATACACCTGAAAGTAATTAACACAATGAACCAATCAGAACTTGACACATGAAGCAATGGAAGCACATGACAAGAACACATACGAAAACAGGGAATCACATGACAAAAACATAAAATGATGACAAATTTAAAAATAAAAGACATGGAAAATTTTAACTTGAAGCAAAATCTAAAACAGAAAACTATGCCATATTTCATTAAATTACATAATTTTGAAAAGGTTTAATTTTATTTACTTCCAAAATTTAATATGTTGACTTACAGTGCAATAACTACAATAATTTTGTTTGTGAATTTTCTCTACATGCAGCACTATGGTCTCCAGTACTGCTAACAAAGGGGAGGCAGGTGGTGTCACGGTGTCAGGTTGTGTTCTCCAGGTGTCCACTAGATGTCCTCCTTCCCCACGGTGTCTGTCACATTTTGAACTACATTCCCCACGATCCTTGTCTCTTCATTGCACTCAGCTGTCCCTTGTCACTAATTATTGCACTCAGCCAATTCCCCATTAGCATTGTCATTTCCCTGTGTATATAACCCTGTCTGTTTTAGTATGTGTCACGGAGTCCTTGTTGTTTGTATCACACCACTTCCGAGTTCTGTTCTTGCCGTTTGTTTTGTTCCTGTTTATGTTTGGATTGCTCTATTGGATATTGACCTTTGCCTGGACTGTTTATGAGATTGGATTACCCTAACATTAAAGTAACACATACTGCATATTGGATCTACCTTTCTTCTGTTATTGTGTGGATCGTGACAGGTGGGTGGTACCACAGCCAGAATGATTGTGGTCTGTTTTAGCCATTAGGAGCAAGTGTTCTATTATAGACTGATACATTATTCAACAGAGCAGCACACTGAATGATTATTACAGAGTACGGACTTTCTCTTCTTATCTTTCAGCCTATGTTTCCTACTTCTCTCTTGTCCACTGTGACTGATGCTGAGAGGATGATATTTTAGTGGTGATGATTGTAAAGTCTATTTGAGACTTTCAGACATTTAAAATCCAGTTTTGAAACGCAACTTTATTATTTATTGTGCAATAAATAATATTATGCAACTTTACCAGATTTTCCATTGTTGTTGCCAAATGAGGGCAGTTTTTGTTAGGGTTGAGAGAGCAAACACTCGCCTGAAGCCTTATAATAAAATAAAAAAACTGGAATAGGGTTGCTGAGTGTTATATTTGCGCTTTTGAATGTACCAATGAAGACAACGTAAAACCAATTATTAAAGGCAAGGTAACACTTTAGAATACTGTTCCATCATTGAAGGTACAATATGCAACATTTTCTGCCGCTAGAGGGTGCTACATTCCAAACAACAACAACGGCCTAGCTTGATGACGATGTGAAGGAGCGTGGAATGATGGGAACTGTTGTTTTCAACTCCACCGTGGATGTAAATCAGTCAGACGGGAATCGAAAAATCATGTTCATGGATGAGGCTAAGTGAGAGACTGGGGAGAAAATTGGACGCAGAGAAAGAAAACCGGTGGATCCGAGCTCTCATTTTTGAACTGTTTTGTGCCGTCGCGGTTGCCACGGTGAATGCGCGTTGTGCGTGGCTTTTGTTTGTTTTGTATTATTTTAATAAAGTACGAGTCCCAGTCACGCCGACCCCTGTCTTCTTCCTTCCTGACTCTTGAACCTTATCACACTTTTATTTCATTAAAATGAATTAACAGCAAGAAAAGTAAGGTTTAATACTAAATTGGTTATCATAGATGTTACTGTATTTGTCGAATTCATTGTGATAACGCTGCGCAGTTTTACGTATTCTAAACAATAGTTGTAAAAGTACATTCGAACATACCCACATAATTTGCCAAAATACTGATTAATCTTTATGTATAACACATGCTATATTTATTTACTTGGCCATAAACACCAGACGTGATAAACAATGTCAATAAACTAAACACAAACCTAAAGCAATACTTTCCTTACATAAACATAACTATTACCGAATGCTACATTTGGAAAATAGAAAATTAAGCATGCTTTGTCGACAGGACCAGCTGCAATCGGTAAAGAATAATTGTGTTCCATAACGACTGCACGAAACAAGCAAACGTTTGTTGCTTGATAGATGCTACAACTACAACTTCCGCATTTGTCCAGGACTCCACGCAGTACGAGCGGAAACCGAGAGTAACGCGGATATGGTGCAATTGACTGGCGACTCCCAGCTCACCCCTGCTCTAACGCCCCGTTTCCTTGGTTAAAATCGCAATTTTCTGACGATTTAAAAATAGTTGGAAACATTTGGGATATTGTAAGTAATCAACTTAACAAAATATATAACACTGGCCTTGAGATTTTGGGATATTTTAATGCAAAAATCTTACATATTGTACCTTTAATGAATAACTACAAATGAACAAAGAGTAACACAATATTAACATTCTAGTAACTACTATTAACTAACAAGAAGTTATTATAGCACTCAGTTAAATGAGGTACTATTTTTTTCTAAGAACTAAGAACTATACAGGTTCAAAAATAATGAGAGTAATGCACATTGTATAATTAATTTTAAGGTAATGACAAAAATGTTACTACTTCTTTCTAAAGGAATTGCTAATTATTTGGAACAGTATTATAATGTGAAGATCATGGTAACCCACAAGTAATGACTCACGTGTTACCAAATCCGTCAGAAGCAATTACTATCCAAAACCTTACAAAAACCTCAAAAGCTTACAATGACAATAACTAGTAATTCATTCTGAAGGATTTGGTAATACTTGAGTCATTACTACTGGGTTACCATGATCTTCACTTTAGAATTAATAATGCATTATGCATTATTCACATTAATCATGAACAAAGTTCAAAGTTCACAAAGTTTGTTCCTGTGTAGTTATTCATTAATGACAGAACAGAATTCTAAAGTGTTGCTATCATTTGTTTTGCTGCCTTGTTTACGCCTTAAGCATGGCACTGTGCTGATTAGAAGATGTGCGATCAATGGGTGAGAAGTTATTCATTCATTTACTTTATTTATAAAGCACAATTAAAACAACGTGATGTTGACCAATGTGCTGTACAGTCACACAATAAAATTACATAATAAAATGTTTCATTTTCAGACAGAACAATGACTAACAAACATCTGAAAAGAGCCTCTTACTAGTTAACCTACTGAACCAAACGCTAATTCTAGCAAATGCAGTTTCAGATTTCGTTTAAAATAACCTAAGGAAGGAGCCAGTCTGAGATGTAGAGGCAGGTTATTCCAGCGCTTTGGAGCTGCCACAGCAAATGCCCGATCACCACTCAATTTTAATCTAGTCCTTGGAATGTCTAGGATCATCTGATTTGCTGATCTGAGAGACCTAGAAGGTTTGTGTATATGAAGAAGATGCGCATGATGGGGCC
Source organism: Abramis brama (assembly GCF_963993115.1). Classification (NCBI taxonomy): domain Eukaryota; kingdom Metazoa; phylum Chordata; class Actinopteri; order Cypriniformes; family Leuciscidae; genus Abramis; species Abramis brama. The sequence goes on from NC_139973.1 coordinate 22,761,853, forward strand.
AAATTATGCAAGGCTTTGTACACAAATATCAATAATTTATAATCAATTCTGAACTCCACCGGCAACCATTGAAGTGAGGCTAAAATCGGTGTTACATGCTGCTTTTTACGAGTCCCTGTTAAAAGTCTAGCAGACGCATTTATAACCAATTGAAGACGATTCAAAAGTGCTTGGCTGACACCTACATATAGCGAGTTACAATAATCTATCCATCCATCCATCCATCTTCTTCCGCTTATCCGGGGCCAGGTCGCGGGGGCAGCAGTCTAAGCAGAGATGCCCAGACTTCCCTCTCCCTAGACACTTCCTCCAGCTCTTCCGGGGGGACACCGAGGCATTCCCAGGCCAGCCGGGAGACATAGTCTTCCCCGAGGTCTCCTCCCAGTGGGACGCGCCCGGAACACCTTCCCGGGAAGGCGTCCAGGAGGCATCCGGAACAGATGCCCGAGCCACCTCAGCTGACCCCTCTCGATGTGGAGGAGCAGCGGCTCTACTCTGAGCTCCTCCCGAGTGACCGAGCTTCTCACCCTATCTCTAAGGGATTGCCCAGCCACCCTGCGGAGAAAGCTCATTTCGGCCGCCTGTATCCGGGATCTTGTCCTTTCGGTCATGACCCAAAGCTCATGACCATAGGTGAGAGTAGGTACGTAGATTGACTGGTAAATCGAGAGCTTTGCCTTGCGGCTCAGCTCTTTCTTTACCACGACAGACCGGTACATCGACCGCATTACTGCAGAAGCTGCACCGATCCGTCTGTCAATCTCCCGTTCCATCCTTCCCTCACTCGTGAACAAAACCCCAAGATACTTAAACTCCTCCACTTGAGGCAGGAACTCTCCACCAACCTGAAGTGGGCAAGCCACCCTTTTCCGACTGAGGACCATGGCCTCGGATTTGGAGGTGCTGATTCTCATCCCAGCCGCTTCACACTCGGCTGCAAACCGTCCCAGTGCATGCTGAAGGTCCTGGTTTGATGAGGCCAACACGACAACATCATCTGCAAAGAGCAGAGACGAAATCGTGTTGTCACCAAACCTGACACCCTCCGGCCCCTGGCTGCGCCTAGAAATTCTGTCCATAAAAATTATGAACAGAACCGGCGACAAAGGGCAGCCCTGCCGGAGTCCAACACGCACCGGGAACAAGTCTGACTTACTGCCGGCAATGCGAACCAAGCTCCTGCTTCGGTCGTACAGGGACCGGACAGCCCTTAGTAAAGGACCCCGGACCCCATACTTCCGGAGCACCCTCCACAGGCCGCCGCGAGGGACACAGTCGAATGCCTTCTCCAAATCCACAAAACACATGTGGACTGGTTGGGCAAACTCCCATGAACCCTCCAGCACCCTGTAGAGGGTATAGAGCTGATCCAGTGTTCCACGGCCCGGACGAAAACCACACTGTTCCTCCTGAATCCGAGGTTCTACTATCGGCCGTATTCTCCTCTCCAGTACCCTGGCATAGACTTTCCCAGGGAGGCTGAGAAGTGTGATCCCCCTGTAGTTGGAACACACCCTCCGGTCCCCCTTCTTAAAAAGAGGGACCACCACCCCGGTCTGCCATCCCAGAGGCACTGTCCCCAACCGCCACGCGATGCTGCAGAGGCGTGTCAGCCAAGACAGCCCCACAACATCCAGAGACTTGAGGTACTCAGGGCAGATCTCATCCACCCCCGGTGCCTTGCCACCGAGGAGTTTCTTGACTACCTCGGTGACTTCAGCTTGGGTGATGGACGAGTCCACCTCTGAGCCCTCAGCCTCTGCTTCCTCAATGGAAGACGTGACAGCGGGATTGAGGAGATTCTCGAAGTATTCCTTCCACCGTCCAACGACATCCCCAGTTGAGGTCAACAGCTCCCCACCTCTACTGTAAACAGCGTTGGTAGGGCACTGCTTCCCTCTCCTGAGGCGCTGGACGGTTTGCCAGAATCTCTTCGAGGCCAGCCGATAGTCCTTCTCCATGGCCTCACCGAACTCCTCCCAGGCCTGAGTTTTTGCCTCCACAACCACCCGGGCTGCAGTTCGCTTGGCCTGCCGGTACCCGTCAGCTGCCTCAGGAGTCCCGCAAGCCAACCAGGCCCGATAGGACTCCTTCTTCAGCTTGACGGCATCCCTTACTTCCGGTGTCCACCACCGGGTTCGGGGATTGCCGCCTCGACAGGCACCGGAGACCTTACGGCCACAGCTCCGAGCGGCCGCTTCGACAATGGAGGTGGAGAACATGGTCCACTCGGACTCAATATCTCCAGCCTCCCTCGGGATCCGGTCGAAGCTCCGCCGGAGGTGGGAGTTGAAGATCTCTCTGACAGGAGACTCGGCCAAACGTTCCCAGCAGACCCTCACAGTACGCTTGGGTCTGCCAAGTCTGTCCAGCTTCCTCCCCCGCCATCGGATCCAACTCACCACCAGGTGGTGATCAGTTGACAGCTCCGCCCCTCTCTTTACCCGAGTGTCCAAGACATACGGCCGCAGGTCAGATGAAACGACCACAAAGTCGATCATCGACCTACGGCCTAGGGTGTCCTGGTGCCACGTGCACTGATGGACACCCTTATGCTTGAACATGGTGTTCGTTATGGACAAACTGTAACTAGCACAGAAGTCCAATAACTGAACACCGCTCGGGTTCAGATCAGGGGGGCCGTTCCTCCCAATCACGCCCCTCCAGGTGTCACTGTTGCTGCCCACGTGGGCATTGAAGTCCCCCAGTAGAACGACGGAGTCCCCAGTTGGAGCACTTTCCAGCACCCCTCCCAGAGACTCCAAGAAGGCCGGGTACTCTGCACTGCCGTTTGGCCCGTAGGCACACACGACAGTGAGAGACCTATCCCCGACCCGTAGGCGCAGGGAAACGACCCTCTCGTTCACCGGGGTGAACTCCAACACATGGCGGCTGAGCTGGGGGGCTATAAGCAAACCCACACCAGCCCGCCGCCTCTCACCATGAGCAACTCCAGAGTGGTGAAGAGTCCATCCTGGTTGTGGTTCCAGAGCCCAAGCCGTGAGTAGAGGTGATCCCGACTATCTCTAGTCGGAACCTCTCAACCTCACGCACAATCTCAGGCTCCTTCCCCGCCAGCGAGGTGACGTTCCACGGACCCCGTGGGGGGAGGCCCGGCCACCAGGCGCTCGCATACGAGCCCCAACCCCGGGCCTGGCTCCAGGGTGGGGCCCCGGCTGCGCCATACCGGGCGACGTCACGGTCATCTGTTTAATTTTTCTCATAAGGGGTTTTTGAACCGCTCTTAGTCTGACCCGTCGCCTAGGACCTGTTTGCCTTGGGAGACCCTACCAGGGGCATATAGCCCCGGACAACATAGCTCCTAGGGTCATTCGGGTACTCAAACCCCTCCACCACGTTAAGGTGGCAGTTCAAGGAGGGGCAATAATCTAGTCGTACAGAAATAAAAAAAAAATTTTTTTGTTTGTTTTTTTTTCGTACAGAAATAAAAGCATCTAAAAGAGCATTTAACCTTTGCTATTGATCTTAAATGGAAAAAACAAGATTTCACCACAAAATTAATCTGTTTGTCAAACAGTTTGTTATGGATTTGTGTTTAGAGTTTCAAGAAAAGGAGGTATAATAAAAAATAAAATAAAAATGTGTTTAAGCAGTTGAGAAAAACTGTTTGACATTAGTACAGTGGCCCACCAAAATATTTGAATGTTTAGTTACAGGTTTTACTTTTTTCGTTTTTTTTTTTTTTTACAATTGCAAAAATACATTTCTTGAAATCTTCATCCATTTTCTCACAACATAAAAAAAATCTTCAAAAACAGCAGAAAAAAAAACAAACAAAAAACTGACTGATCAAACAATCGGCTCAAAAACCTTTAATCTGTGAATCTCATCCAGTCAATATATAAACACTACAGATCATTTAGTAGACACTACGAAAAAAAAAAATGGAGAACACAGCATCCAGAGCATGTAGTTACAGAAAAAAAATAATATTGTATACAGTAAACAAACAGTTGTATACGTACAATTGTATACGTAAAAAAAGTATAGTAATCACAACTAGGTGAATATATTGTATATTGTATGTACTTGCAAGCATAGTATTGTATTGAATATTGTATACTGTCAGGGTTCTACCCTGGCAGCCTTGTCTGTGTTGTCGTGGTTTCATGTTTCTATGTTTGTCTTGTGTTTGAGCACATGGCTCTGTCTTTGTGTTTGCCATGTGCTCCTCTTGTCCTGCCTCCTTGTTTCTTGTTACCACGCCCCCTTGTTTAGTCCAGGTCTTGCCCTCATTTCACTAATTGTGCTCACCTGATCCTCATGTGCTCTGGTCCCTTTATATTGTGCCTTTTTCCCTCATGTCTTTGCTGGTTCGTTTTGTGTGTTGTCTGCATTCAATGTGTGTATGCAGTTACTACAGAAATTGACAGTCAGTGCTAGTGTAGATTTAATTTTCCTTGTTTGATTATTTCTGTTTTATTAATTTCTAGTTTCTTTGTCCCTGTGTTTTTAGTCTAGTTCTAGTCTTTATTTTCTTGTTCTCTCAAGCCTTGTTTTTACTTCTCCTTATTTAAGTAATTTATTTATTTTTCTCTAGTTCTCTGCAAGGTTGCAGTCTTGTTTAATTTCTTTTTGTTTGTAAGTACCAGTTACTTATTTTGAGAAATTATTTATTTATTTACCTTACTTTCTCCTTTGCTACCTCCAGTTATTAATTAGGCCATTTTGTTTTCCTAGTCATAGTTGTCGGTTTTTTGTTTCTGTTATCTCTTGTGTGTTTGTCTTGTGTTGGTTCCTGCTCTGCCCTGCATCCTGTTCTTCCTTGGTCATTGAGACTTCTGTCCTGGCAAGCCACTCTAGTGCCTAGTGCTGTTTCATCCCACCTATGCCAAGCCTCTGGTTCCTTGAGCTGCTGTCAAGTTTCCACTGTTCCCAAAGAACCTGGGTTTGTCTCATCCCTGACCAACCTGTTCTCCAGTTGTGCCCTCGACTCACCTGTTCTCCAGTTGTGTGCCCTGCTCTATTGTTTGGATTGTTCTACCTGTGTTTTGTCTTTGTCAATAAAGATCACTCCCCGTTCATTCTGCACCTGGGTCCTCCCTTCTCTGAATCCAAACAGTATACTATTAAATATCTATATATTCAGCACTTGCATACTGTACAAACACAGTGGTCCAAACGCAAAAGCCTGCGTAAATGACTGAAATGCATGTTATAGTACACTCAAAAAAGTTGTACAACTGCCAGTCAGAGAGAGATTCATTCTGGCTCAGATGTCACATCATTGGGTCCAGCCTGAGGACTTTTTCCACATCACAAGCAATGTTGTCTCTTGTCAGGCAAAGGTAAAAACCCTCTGGTGTGCTAGATCCTGCCTTGAGAACACTGTCCACACCTTGCTCCTTGTACCTTTCATATGCTCTCAATGAAAAATGCAGAACAATTAGTTCATGCGTTCATGACATCATGGGCCCTATTTTAACGATCTAAGTGCATGGTCTAAAGCGCAGGGCCCAAGTTCACTTACGGCGTGTCCGAATCCACTTTTGCTAGTTTAACGACGGGAGAAATGGTCGGCGCCAGGCGCATGGTCTAAAAGGGTTGTCCCTATTCTCTTAATGAGTAATGGGTGTGTTTTGGGATTTACGTGCGTTAAACCAATCAGAGTCTCATCTCCCATTCCCTTTAAATGCCAGTTGAGCTCGTGCCATGGCAGATTTGCTATTTACATGACGGAATTTGATTGTGGAAAGACCGAAGCGGTTTTCTCTTGCCAGAATTTGGACACAAACTGAGAACCCCTGTCAGAAACCACGTCCATTGGGAGGCCATGTAACCGAAAGACGTGATCAATCACAGTAACCGCTGTCTCCTTGGCTGAGGGTAATTTGGGCAAGGGAATGAAATGTGCCGCCTTCGAGAACCGATCCACTACGGTTAAAACAACCGTCATGCCTTTAGAGGGCGGGAGGGCGGTGACAAAATCTAGCGCAATGTGGGACCAGTGTCTCGAAGGGACAGACAGCAATCGAAGTAACCCATCAGGAGGTCGGTTAGACGTCTTACCAACAGCACAAACCGAGCAAGCCAAAACAAAATCATGAATGTCGCGAGCCATTGATGGCCACCAAAACCGTTGCTTTACTAAGTGACTAGTGCGACTTACCCCTGGATGACAAGCCACGTTGGAGCAATGACCCCATCGAATGACGTCGGACTGTAACCCCTCCGGAACAAACAACCGATTCGGTGGGCAACCGGGCGGAGGCGTTACCCCTTCTAAGGCCGTCTTGACCTTCGATTCGACCTCCCATACGAGTGTGGAGATAACTACTTTCTCTGGTAAAATGCACTCGGGAGTAACCGGGCGTTCGGATGGATCAAAAATACGAGATAAGGAATCGGGTTTGATGTTTTTGGAACCTGGGCGGTACGAGAGAGTAAAGTCAAAACGTCCGAAAAAAAGTGCCCACCGAGCCTGCCTGGAGTTGAGTCTTTTGGCAGATCTAATATATTCAAGGTTCTTATGATCAGTCCAAACGATAAAAGGTACCCCCGACCCCTCTAACCAATGACGCCACTCCTCCAACGCTAACTTGACGGCCAACAACTCTCTGTTACCAATGTCATAGTTACGTTCGGCAGGTGATAAACGATGGGAGAAAAACGTGCAAGGGTGCATCTTGTCGTCTGAGGAAGCGCGTTGAGAAAGAACTGCACCTACCCCCACCTCTGACGCGTCGACCTCCACCACGAACTGACATGTGGAATCAGGGGCGATTAAGATGGGAGCTGAAACGAAGCGGCTCTTGAGGTTAGCAAATACAGCCTCAGCTGTATCTGACCACCTGAACGTTGTTCTGGGGGAGGTCAAGGCGTTCAGAGGTGCGGCTAGTTGGCTGAAGTTGCGAATGAAACGCCGATAGAAGTTGGCGAACCCCAGAAACCGCTGTAGGGCCTTACGGGTATCTGGACTTGGCCAATCTATCACAGCTCTAACTTTGTCAGGATCCATGCGCACTCCCTCAGAAGAGACGATGTAACCTAGGAAGGAAACAGACTGTGCATGAAAATCGCATTTCTCCGCCTTGACAAAAAGCCCATTCTCTAGCAACCTCTGAAGCACTCGTCTGACGTGTTGAACGTGTTCCTGGAGAGACGAAGAAAAAATCAATATGTCATCCAGGTAAACATATATGAATTGATCAACCATGTCTCTCAACACGTCATTGACGAGTGCCTGGAAAACCGCTGGGGAGTTGGAAAGCCCGAAAGGCATAACCAAGTATTCAAAGTGCCCCCTGGGGGTGTTGAACGCAGTTTTCCATTCATCCCCCTTCCTGATGCGAACCAAATGATAAGCGTTACGTAAATCCAATTTTGTGAAGATGGACGCTCCCTGCAACCTCTCGAAAGCTGAAGACATCAACGGCAAAGGATAAATATTCTTTACCGTGATGTTGTTCAGCTCTCGGTAATCAATACAAGGTCGCAGAGAGCCGTCCTTCTTACCCACAAAAAAGAACCCCGTCCCCGCAGGAGAAGAGGAAGGTTGGATGAATCCGGCCGCTAAAGAATCAGAAATATATTTCTCCATGGCCTCCCTCTCAGGGACAGAAAGAGAGTAAAGTTTGCCCTTAGACGGAGAGTCTAAGTGCCCTGTCACTAGATCTATAGCACAGTCATAGGGACGATGCGGAGGAAGAGAAGCAGCCCGAGACTTACTGAACACTTCCTTCAGGTCCAGATACTCCGCGGGCACGTTTGACAAATCCACTGCCTTCTCCTGTAACACAGAAACAGATACAGATGGACACGCAGAGACAAGACAGGACCCATGGCAGGGCTCACTCCACATAGACACAGAATTAGAACCCCAGTCCACACGAGGGTTGTGCTTCACCAGCCAAGGGTGCCCCAACATGATAGGTGCAACCGGGGAGTCCATGAGGAGGAAGGGAATGGTCTCTGTATGGTTGCCGGAGGTGATGAGAGTTATGGGATCAGTAGAGAGTGAGATGTTGGGAAGTTGTTGACCGTTTAGAGCACTGACCGAGATCTGGTGAGGAAGAGACGAGATGGGGAGGTGTAATTCGTGTGCCAGGTGAATGTCCATGAAGTTCCCCTCGGCCCCGGAATCCACAAGTGCTTGGCAGGTGTGTGTCTTGTTGTTGGCCCATCTCAGTCTTACCAGAAGGAGGGTAGATGGTGAGGACTCCCGGCGGAGATCCCACCCGATAGTAGCCTCAACTTTACTATCGGGCTTGCTCTTTTACCGGGCACGAGTGTAGAAAATGTCCGCGGCCACCACAGTAAAGGCAGAGTCCATGGGATCTCCGCCTTTCCCTCTCCTCCCGGGAAAGCCGGGCTCTCCCCACCTGCATGGGCTCGTGATCGCTGATGGGACCGACCGTGTTCTCCTCCACGCCGCCTCGAGGTCCGGCGCCTCCGTGGGTACGAACGGAGTGAACATGTTGGTCCAACTGGTTGATGCGGCCGTCCACCCGCAGCGCCAGATCCATGAGCCCATTGAGACGAGGAGGCAGGTCGAGCATGTACATCTCCCTCTGAACACGGTCGGCCAGCCCATGCAGAAACATATCCCACTGTGCCTCCTCGTTCCACTTCCACTTGCACATTCTATCCAGAGTGCGAAACTGGATAGAATAGTCTGCCACCGAGGAGCTTCCTTGTCTTAGGTCGGCTAGTCTTCTGGCAGCCTCCTTGCCTGCTACCGCCCGGTTGAAGACTCTTTTCATCTCGGCGGCTAGTGCGTGGAACGAGGTGCAGCATTGGTCTTGGTTCTCCCACACCGCCGTTCCCCACAGAGCCGCTCTTCCCTTCAGTAATGTTAGGACGAATGCCATGTCTCGAACGTCTTAGGCTGTAGCGATAATTCCGGTTCGCGTGGCTATGTGGAAGCGATAAAAATTCTGTATTATTAATTTTAAGGCCAGACAAGTTGTATGTTGAGGGTTGATTTGTAGGGAAGGACTACACGCCTGCGCACACATATTCAAACGCGCATACCTATAGACTGAACTCGTAATACGCATGTGCACGCCATCAGCGTTCTCACTGGTTCGCGTTTTTGAAGTTTGCGCAGAAAGAACTTAAGAGTTTTCTGTTAAAACGGTGTCGTGTTAGCGGCAAGTTAATAACTAATGATCGTTGCGACGGAAGTGAATCAATCAAACTAACTTTAGCTGGACAATAACTTTATTCTAGAGCTGCTATAAAGCCAAAACACTTTACTTTAATTTCCTATTATCAATGTAAAGCTGCTTTGGAACAATCTACATTGTTAAAAGCGCTATATAACTGAAGATGACACACAAAAACGGCATTTTCAGCAGTTTAACATGCTATGAATAATTATCTGTGGGGTATATTGAGCTAAACTTCATATACACACTCTGGGGACATCAGAGATTATTAATTTTACATAATGTAAAAAGGGCCTTATCGGACCCCTTTAAATGTATAATTTTGGTAATTAAAGATAAGTTTTAAGGGATAAAATTATAGACTACAGGGGGACTTTAAGAAGAGTAATTTATTTGTTTTGAAGCGGATGAGGGTCAAAGACGAAAATGGGGTTTTAAGCATAAAAAAAAGTGTAAAAAGTGTAATACAGCTTTAAATTTTCTTCCCTTTAGAGGGAACTCGCGCTGCGTCGATGACGCTTTGGGAACGCCTCCTCGTGATTGTGTCTGAAGCACATATGTCAACTAGTCCAATGCCAAAACAGAACGTCACGGACAGGTGACGTCATGACTAGGAAAGAATAAAAGCACATCCGGAATGACCGGCGCTAGCTTCTGTGCCTCAACAAGCGCTCTATGTCAAACTGTGTGTCTAATTTATTTTTGTCTGTCACAGGGCCTTCCATTCTTTCCTGATCTTCATAGTGATCTATCTAGATCATACTCGTCCCGTCTTTTTAGCCCCCAAGTTCATGTCTATTCAGATATAAGGGGGTTGAAAGAGTATGGTTATGGGCGATGCCTAGGGTTGGACAGACACTCGCAAGTTATCGGTCCCCTGGTTCAGCATTGTCCCTGAAGGCCCCGCTACCCACTAAGCCACTAAAAACGACATCAATGCTTGTGGGTAAACATACATGGCAGCAGGTCAGGCTGGGCGTGTCTGCACACAATGTCAATACTGCAGGCATACCAAGCTGATCTGCTGAGGGATCTGGATGATGGCAAGGGGGTAGGGCCCAACACGATTCGAGAACTGCATCGGGTCACCGATCTGTCTCTCAGGGCCACCAAGGAGATCGCTAGAGCTATTGGGTGATCTATGGCAGCTCTGGTTGCCGCTGAGAGGCATTTATGGCTCAATCTCACTCCTTGATGCCCCACTATCGCCCCCTGGCCTCTTCGTTGACGCTGTCAATACTGTCGTCAAGAGGTTCCAGGAGACCAAAAAGCAGGCAGAGACATTCAAGCGCAACCTCCCTTGCCATCTCCAACCCTCTGGGGCTGCTGGGCGTGAGCAGTCCCAGCCGTCAAGCTCCTCATACAGGGCACAGCAGAAAGAGAGTGTCGCATCCTGTGCTCCTCCACAAAAATCATGGGAGCCGGGATGACACTCTGGAAAGCAGACTAACTTTACATATGTTGTGTCATGGACCACGGAGGCATCTTTAACCCTCTGGAGTCTGAGCTGTTTTCTGGGCCCTGGAGGTGTTCTGACATGCTCTGACATTTGTGCTTTTTTCAGTTATTTATAAACATGTTAATGGCAAAGGTGTAAATTCACTCTATATAGCACAAACAGGGCTACCAAAATATCTGATCAACATGCATGTATATGTTTGAATTTTTAAGAGAATAATGTTTATGCGTGGTTATTGGAAAAAATAAAAATGAAAGTTGCAGAAATAAGGCCACAAAACACATACTAAATATGTGGCAATAAGACTTTTGACTAAAGGATATCATCGCCTATAGTTTTTTCTTCAAATTTATGTGAAAATAGTCTTGCTTTATCGTTCACATAAAACCATACATTGATTTAAATTGATGTAAAACAGGTTTTGCTTGGAAAGCCAATATGCGAGGGGGGCGTGAACGAGGAGTGGTTTACACCTTGTCCCACCCACTCTGCATAATGAGCCATTCACTCAGGTGTGACAACTGACTGAGCCACAATGCAAGGACCATTTAATATTTTGCTTACATCTATCTTGTAAATATGTTTTGCTATTTTATTAAAAAGGTTACAATTACAACAATAATTACAATTTCAACAATATTTCAAGTGTACTCTTTCTTTGTAAAAAAAAGATTATAGGCCTACATTTTATCTATGTATTCATTACTTTGAATATAGCCAACATTGGAACAGCTAACATCTTAGTTGATGACTTTATTTTTGACAAAAAATAGTAGGCTATTTTATATATAGAAATTGCTCAACAAAAGCTTATTTGACGAGGCAGTATATTCTACAGTAAAAACTGTACCCAAATCTACTAAACAAAATGTTGTCTTTCATATTTCACCTGACTGTAACGTTGTTTTCATGAAATACGCTTACACACGCTTAAAATGATGATAATTAAGTGTAAAGATAGGTATTACTGAAAATATTTGGTGTTTGGGGTGAGGATTGGGGTTGATCCATTTATAAAGTAGCTGTTTTTTATTTATTTTTTCTGATGTGCACAAATAAGCGACAGGTATCATAAGATTTTCTTCTCCATGTTCCTTTTTTTCTATTCTTTTATTCGTTCATGCATGTAATAAAGCTTTCTGTAAATATATTTCACATTTTTTAGACATGTGAGGCGAGTAGGCACTGGTCTGGTTGATGATCTCCAGTTCAAGCACCTTATGTTGTGATTGCTAGCCTATATTTACTTTAAATCCAGGAAATTTGTTAATGAAAAAATTATTAAAATTAAGATACAATTGATACAAAACGAAATTCGTTTTAAAGAAAGGATTTGTACTTTTTTTAGAGCGCTCGCGTCCATAATGGAGAACTGTCACGTAATACTGTTTTTTGCCAGCTGTGGTAAACAGCGCGCATCTATGCCGTTCATTCATTCATAAACAGAAACCCGAGAAGGAAAAACTTACTAGTATTCCTCAGCTCGTATTCCTCATATTCCTCATTATTCCTCACAGCGCTGCGTTGTAAACAAGTAATGTTCTGAATAAACTTGTGTTTTGGTTTTCTCGAGCTGATGGGGGGGCGTTCACAGGATTGCGTGGATTACCTCAGCCATTTGCGTTTGAATAGCACGCGCTCTCCGTGGGCGGAGTCACATTACATTTGAATTAGCTCTAATGAGGTCGACTGGAATCGCTCTCTTTTAATACAGATTTCACAAGATGAGAATATTTGTTTTTTATATAAATTACTTCATTAAAAAGAAGAGAATTCAAGCTTCATGCCTGTGTGTCTGAATGCCTGTTTGACTGAGTATTCGCTTTGTTATTGTTCATTTTCGGACGCGTTTCAGAATGGACTACACGGACAGAGAGAAGGCAGAACTCGCTTCGTGTTTATTTTTCTTTATTTGGCAAAAAGCACAACACTATGTTTTTATTGTGAGTATACACAAAAATAATACACATTTAACAGAATCGATTGATGTATGAAACTTGTTTTATAAAATCAAAGTCAAAAGAGAATTTCGGGTCTCAATCAACTCATAAGAAAAAAAAGCCAGCAGATCACGCCGGCGTGATCTCAGACCCCTGAGGGTTAATGCCTGAATTCAATTGAGGATATCTCACTGAAAATGCTCGGTGATTTTCTTAAAGATACAGGTTTAATAAGGAAATATTGAACCTCTCACACAATGTATGAGACTACTTATTGCGAGACCCCCAAATTTATTTATTTTTAAAGTCAAATCATTTCTTCAATAGGTCACCAGATGTAAAAGATTCAATTTAATCTTTAAAGATTCAATTTAATCTTTAAAGATTCAATTTAAACAATCTTTTAATTTTAAAAGATCATATTAAACTTTTAAGATTAAGCATTGCTATGGCAATAAGTTAACAGAGTAAGACTAACTTACATATGCAATGGCACAGTCTGTGCAATGACCTGGGGTCTCATTTATAAAACTGTGCGTAGGAACCTTACTAAAAGTGTACGTGCGCCCGAAAGCCAAAAATATTCAGACTTATAAAACCGTTCGTACGCCAGAACCTGCGCAGAATTCACTTTATAAATCCCAGTCAGCGGAAGATTGTGCGCAAATGTGTCTCCTCCCCGAAATAACCATATATGGAGCTTACAACGGCTAGTTTTACTATGCAGATCCTCATCTGCATATCATTTGCATATGATTATTCATCCACGTGATAACGTTTAACGGTACAAGACACATTACATTAATAAAAATCAAGTAGTTGCCTATCCTTGCCTTGTTTTTGAATACATAAGTCAAATACTGTAAAATACATTTCAGAGAAAGTTTTTCTCAATCTTTTCCACTGGCCGAATTGTATTTTTAATTGATTTATATTTTTAATGGAAACAGAAAGGCCTTGGGCATTATTTGCACGAAACTATTTTCTCAGACAATCTGGTATTATCATGATAAGCAATTATCTCTGTGGTTAAAACATTAAAACACAGCATGCCAGAGGAAAAGTGTTCAAAAACTTTGCATCCACAACAAATATAAAAAAATGTTATATAAAAATGTTGTAACTTCTCAGTAATGATTTCATGTTTAAATGTTTAACTCCATTAATTTGAATGGCATATTTAATCTAAATGTTTATATCAGAAGTAAAACATAGTTTAAATCATTATTTTATTTATTTAAACTGTTATTTGCGTCAATTTCACTAAACGGCCCAACGCGCTCGCTGGCGCGGACATTTAAGAAGGGATGAATATTTGCTTCAATTGACAGGCTTGGTGAGTGAAATTATATTTGTATTATCTTTCTGTATATGTTTAATTTTCTTTAGATTTTCTGTCTAAAAGTGACCAAAAAGACCCTTAACTCCAGCTCACCATCAGTGTCGCCAGACTGCTCCGTCTCCAAAACGTTCGTACGCATGGGTCAGAGTTTGCGTGCAGGAGCGCAAATTTTCCCGTCAAGTTTGTTTTTATAAATCACACCTTATGCGTCGGAAGTGGCGTACGCACATTTTCAGCCCCGTTTTGTGCATACGTCACGTTTATAAATGAGACCCCTGGACTCCAACCTGCCCCCACTGCTGTCTCACATCTCACTAGGTGTGAGAAGAGAGATTTTATATTTCAGCTTATTGCGAATTTTGTAATGCATTCACTGCATATTCACTGTTTATTTTTATATTGAGTGATATGAATGATTATATATACTCATTTCATTTAAAATAGAGATAAGTACTCAACTGTGTGTGTGTGTGTGTGTGTGTGTGTGTGCATGTGCCTATTGTGATTCACACTTGGATTATGGTCTGTTAAAAATGTTACTTAAATTCATCATTAGAAACGTATTTTTCTCACTTGCTCATTGAGATGAGAGGGAGACCATAAAATGCCCCTGAGCTGGAATGCATTAGGAGGGGGTGATGAATCCTGAGGGTATCCTGAGGGTCCTGAGAATCACAAAAAACGAACTCTAAATCTTCAAAATGGATCCAAGGTCAAATTAACCCCTGGAAGATACCATAGAATTTCCAAATACTGTATGCCCGGGTCATAGGACATATTCATCCCCAGAGAATAGGAAAAGGTCAAAGGTGACACAGTCGTGGGTGGTCAAGGACATGGGTGGGTCAAAGGTGAACTACAGACTTGCGTTGTTTATCACTTCAATAGAGCGGCGAAAGCGTCAAACAAGTTTGTCAGTGCTGTGCGGGAGACACCGGTCCAGCTGCTCTGGCGCTGCAGCTACTGGATGCACGTGCGGTTTAATCAAGTGGCGCCGTTTTCAGTTGGCTTTTGGTGTTTGTTTCCCATACTTTCGACAGAGTTTAATGTGGGGTCATGGTGGTGGGGTTTTAACTATCGGCCAATCCAGAAAAATTCACATTATTGTCATGACAGGAGGCGTGAGTGTTCATCCTTGCTCAGGAAGAATTTCAGTCATGCTGAATCGGCTTAGAAATCCACGCATGAAGGATCCGTGGGTAAAACCCAACTCTTACTCCGCAGGGCCACTACTTGGCTATTATTATTAATCCATGAAAATGTTAATCCGGCTTCCCTCCGTGAAGGCGTGCATTTCCCAATTTCAAATGTACATCGACTGAAACACGGCATGTCACAATCTGTGACGAAGTAATTGGGATTGACTCCCTATTAAACATCGTATACATTTTTAAATATTGCTGATTACTTACAAAGCACTAAATGGTTTAGCACCCCAGTACTTGAGCGAGCTCTTAACGCATTATAGTCCTTCACGTCTATTACGATCTCAAAATTCCGGCCAGTTGATAATAGGCTACCTAGAATATCAAAATCGACTGCTGGCGGTAGATCCTTTTCCTATTTAGCACCAAAACTTTGGAACAATCTTCCTAACATTGTCCGGGAAGCAGACACACTCTGTCAGTTCAAATCTAGACTAAAAACACA